>NC_089501.1:26696305-27313757 GCF_036850765.1 Saccopteryx bilineata | reverse complement strand
CCTGTAAATCATACTTACTGCTCCTAAAAAAGTGTCCTTTCTCTATATCCACCTGTCTGCTCCTCAGTCTCATCCTATTTATCCAAAATCTGGCACACACCATCCCCACAATCCCTCAGAAGGTAAAACATAAGCTTCTTCCACTGTCTCCTATATGAAAGCCCATTATTGTTACGGACAAAGCCCTATTCATCTACTTTTCTTCCCTCTCCATTTCTCAGATGTAACCTTAGCAGCCCAATGACTCTATATCACTCTTAAGGACTATGTCTTATACTTCTCTGTATTTCATGATACCCTAGAGAGTAACACTGCACATGCTCAATGACATTAATAATGAATTATTATTAAACAAAAAAGGATGGTGTTCCCAGAAAATCATTGTTCCCATGTCTGCTTGCAGAAATTATAAATAAATACACTGGCCTGCAAAAGAAATACCTTCCTGACCTTTCCAAATTCCCCAATGCCCCCTAAAGGATATGTCTGACAGCTGAAAGTAAACTAGTCTTTGTAAGCACTAAATTGCTCATCAATCTTACAAAAGATGTCATTTAGTCAATTACCTTCCCTAAGGAAATATAGATGGAGCATAGCTGCCTGAGAAAAATTAATTCACCCAACTCCAGTGAGCAGCTCAGAGAACAGCTTTCCCCACCCTAGGAGATCTGAACCATATTTCATTCCTGGTTTTCTTCCCTTTTGGGGGCGGCGAGTGGAGGAGTGCTGATTTGAATTACAGCTGGTTAGTACAGTTAGGTTCGTAAAGAGTTGTAGGCTGATATTAAGAGGGCGTAATATCACCCACAGTTTTGATTATGGGAGCATCATAACGTAGTAGTACCATTCCTTGTATTTGAAACGATGAACATTACCTCCACATGCTAGCAGACCCCCCAGCATCCCACATAAAGGTACAAATGGCAGAAGATGAGGGGAACGCTCGGCATGGACATGTAAAGCAGGCAGAGGGAACAACAACAGCAGGCAGGGGTCCAAACTCTGGTGCCTGCAGGAGCCACGCACGGTATGTGAACAGTGAAGCAAATGTTGTGAGAGCAACCACAGAGGAAAGGGGAACCATAAAAGGCAACTACTTTCAAGGTCACTGTGCCTACTACCCCATCCAGGAAGTCACTGCCAGACAAGAATGTGGGCCCAGACTGTCCAGAAGGTAGCAGAAACTCGGATTTTTTACATAAAATCACCCCAATATTAGCAAGTTATTCAAATTAGTAAGAAAAAAAAACCTGTTCTAAACAAGTACAATGTGAAAGGCTGCTAATTTGTGATGTCTGGAACAGAGTAGGATTGGCAAGGTATGAAAAATACTATAAAAATATATTCCTAAAACGAAATCCCTACTACACAGCCACTTTTAGTAACTGGATTTCTGTGTTAATCCTTTGTATCTGAGCACTTATATCAATGATCATAACAGGTCAATAAAAAGCTCAAATTAAAAATATTATTAGAAGAAAGTATAAATAAATACATATCACTTATCTATCGACAGAGATTCTAACCTGACACTCTCGGGGAGGCCTGCATGGCTGGCCATACAAACTCAGAGACCCAGGTAACCACACAGGATGGTCTGCACATAGAAAGTGCAAACTAAAAGCGAGTCATGGTGGGTAGCGATGTCTTAGGCCTGCAGCTTCCTTGACAAAAGGCAACCTTTACCTTAAGTGAGCCTCTCTTGTGTTTTTGCATCTAAGATAACATACCTTTCAAATGTCAGAGTAATCTCCTCTTCTAGAACCCTCATGGCACAACCACAGCTAAGTAGAGACCACAGACCCCTCACTATTTCCCACATACCATCTCTAAGTGCTATAAATGTTAATTAGTAACTATCCTCCCCCCCACCCAATGTGGAAGAAGTATGTATTTCTCCAGGTGCTTTTTATCCAATCACAGATTTCCCTGCTTTGCTTTCTCCTGCATTCTTAATCTACCACCATTGGATTTCATGCAACCTTCCTCTGACTCCAATATATAAAAAAAGCTGTAAAACTGCCTCTCTCTGGAGCATTTTCTCAATACTTTAAGATTTTGTTTCCCATCATCCATCATCAGTTCGGCTCTAGTAAATTCATAAAAATGTCTACAGATATAGACGATTCTTATGATGCCACATCAAAACTTTGATTTGGAGATGACTCCAGTCCTAATAATTAAATCACAAGAGAATTTTTGAATCTATAATTTAACAAAAATTTACAACTAATATGAAAAATAATATGACCAAAATTAAATGCAAAATGAAATCTGGAAAAATATCTGCAGCCAATATAGCAAAGGGCTAAATATCTTTACTCTTTTAAAAACCTTACAAATTGGTGAGACACAAGAATGAATTCCAACTCCATGGACAAGGATGTGCTGTTGCGAGCTCCTAACCCAGCTCAGAGCAGTGTACCCTGCAGGACTCAGGTGACAGCTCCAAACCACACATGGGGCTATGGGAGATAAACATGCCATGAGCCCTCGAAAAACCTTAAAAAGCACCAGCGCACATAAAGTACCACAAAGACCCAACAAATAGAAGAATTTATAGCCAAGGAACTAGAGATTTTAAAAATATGAAAAGAACATTAAAAATAAGCTATCCTGAAATCTTCCAAGGGAAAAAATTAAGGAATAACATCCATGAAACAAAGAACAGAACAAGAAAACATGAAAAGAATTAATTGGGAGTGAAGCATATAGTCATTGATATTACAAAAAAGAAAGAAAAAAAATTCCCAATGATATAGAGACAGTTGAAAAGAAAATTGAGGTGATTTGGAATCTATCACTCTCCAAGAATGCACCATTAACAAATTAAGAGGTAGGAAATATGCAAATCTAATAAATTCTTTCCCCAGAAAAGTCACATATATACCCATATACACAGTTTTACAAACAATTTCAGGAGGTTCCCAGAATCCTTGAAACCCAACTTCTACCCTAGAATTCTGAATATAAAATATCTTAAGATTAGAAATCTGTTCCACTTTATTAACATATACAACAAAATACTAGTTCAAGGTTCTGGAAACAGATATGTAGATTTGTGTTAAGATCAAGTCAAAGAGCAGCCAAACCAGTTAAACTGAATCAAGAATAAAAATTCACAAAGAAAGTGTCCCAAATCCTGGTAAATACTGTTTCAAAGCTCAAGAAATATTGAGAAAATCAATAATTATTTATAGCAAAGAAAAGAACTGTAGTGTGTATTAAACTTAATTTTAACATAATAATTATCATTTTAGATGCAGATATTTTCAAGTTCATACTAGCATCACAAAATGTGGCTTAAAAAAAGAGTGTTTGCAATGGGCAAAAAAAACATTTTTAAAAATGTTAGATGATCTGTATGGGGATACAAGATTGGTGGGGTTTGAAAGAAGCTAAATTGCTCTGAATCAGAAAAGGGTCAGATGTAAAGAAGGTTAAGGGAGGGGACTAGAGAATGGCTTGTATTGGGAGAATTTTAGAAACTAAGATGGAAAGAGCAATAAAGGAAAAAATTCAGTGCCCAAAACATAGCGATTTAGGGAGAGCTGAACAGAGCTGTCTGTTGGAAATACAGGTGAAGCATGCTATAAACTGTATAATGCAATATCTTCAATAAAATCTACACATTGCTTTTTTTGTTGATTTTTTTTTTTCTAAAGGAGAATGGGACTAGAAAAGGCAGTGAAGTACATAGTTCTCCTTAAAGGCTGGCCTAAAGTAACTACAGACAAGACAAGGAAAGCTAGTCAAAATCTATATTACACAAAAGGACTTAAATTTGCCTTTAACAGTGAAATGAAACAGAAACGTTTGGTTCTCATCAAACTGTCCTTAGCCCTGGCCAGTGGGGCAGTGGATAGAACATTGTCCAGGAGGGCCGAGATTGCCGGCTGAATCCCGAGGGCACCAGCTCCAAGGCAAGTCACTGGCTGGAGTCCCAGTCAGGGAAGTATGGGAAGCAATCAATGGGTGTACAGCTAGGTGGCGCAATGAGTTAATAATTCTCTCTCTCTCTCTCCCTCCCTCCCTCCCTCCCTCAAAATAAAAACAAGAAACACTGTCTTCAGTGGAAGCAGCTCTGAAAACACGAGATTCTGAAACCAAAATAATATTCCTTAAAATGGATTTGAAATATTTTAGAAGATAAAACTCAAATGACATACTGTGTATCTTCTATTTAAGGAAGCTAAAATCTTGGGAAGGTAAAATGATAACTTCTCTGAAGCTCTCTAGTGAAAATTCAGAAATAAAATTGTGTCTCTTGAACATTTTTAAAGGTGTTTTAATAAACTTCAGTATTAAGCCTGACCTGTGGTGGCGCAGTGGATAAAGCATCGACCTGGAATGCTGAGGTTGCCGGTTCGAAACCCTGGGCTTGTCTGGTCAAGACACATATGGGAGTTGATGCTTCCTGCTCCTCCCCCCCCCCCGTTTCTCTCTCTCTCTCTCTCTCTCTCTCTCTCTCTCTCTCTCTCTCTCCCTCTCCTCTCTAAAGTAAGTAAATAAATTTACAAAAAAAAATATATAAGCTAATATCCAGAAAATATATAAAAATAATAAACTTCAATATTACAATTCTTTTATGGCATATATTTCCATAGGCTTTCTTCAAGCTGAAGTGTAGAGAAATTAGATTGGTTGAAGATCTTGAAATATTTAAAATCAAGTATTTATCTTCTTTGAGTGATTTCATGTCAGGTTGTCTTGAGTTCAGTTTTACAAAAACAGGGCCCGTTTCACATAGTAAATTTGAATCACAACAGATCAGACTCCTTTAAAATACATTCGTGTTATAAACAATGAGAAAAGGCCTTTTTAATTTTATTTTCATGTTCAGTTGGTGTACACATGTTCCACTTGAAAACATGAGTCTGTCATCACATGCCATGGCCCTGATAAGATGCAAGAGCATTTGGGTATGAATCTTTGTTGCCCCTCAAAACATATCTCCTTTAGGAAAGAAACTGGAGGATGAGATTTCAATCTTTACAGGCCACCTATAAAGGCTTTCCCAGAGAGAAACTTCATGTGCTGGAACACTCCATTCCTAACTAAAGGCAGCAAACATGAAATGCCTGACGTAGAATGATGTGGTCGTGTAGGCCTTCCCTGGAGAAAATGCTTTCTTCATATTCGTGAAATAAAATTCAACTGAAATGCATTTTGAATCAACATTTCAAGACTTCATTAAAATTTTATCTAAAGCACACGGGTAAAAAAAAAAAAAAAAAAAAAAGTCCTAAAATCCTGACTGACAAATATGAAGACTAAATATGTTCTAAAGTTTTTCAGTGTAGCATGCCCAAAACATCTTTACAAAAACATATGATTGAGGAAAATGTACACAATTAGTCCTAAATAATTTTTATTTGCCTTATTTTGTTTCCCAAAATAAAGTGAAAGAAATCAAAAGTAAAACAGCTAAAAAAAATCAAAAGTAATACGGCCAGTAATTTTGAAAAGGCACTCACCAATCACAATGGAAGACTCACAGTGATAATAACCATTACTTTGCTTTTTCTTCAGCATGGAGCAAAGATCAATGCGGTATACCGTTTCTTCTCCAAATCTGTGACTGATAAATTTTTCATAGAATTGGGGGTTTATGTTTTTCACTCCCTTGAAATAACAAAATAAAATCACATCAATCATTTCACCGAGGCAGCCAGTTCATATTTATATCACTTTCTTAGAATCTGACATTACATTTTGGTACACAATACTTCCTACGGGCATTTGAAAATGGAGCCCACAAAACTGTTATAAAGCTGTTTTTAAATTCTCTTTGTCTAGGATGATTGTATTTAAAAAATCATGAAAAGTGTTGTGTTTAAATTTGGCAACATTCAAAACCTCACATACTTTGAACTTCAGAAATGAAGTATATCAAGTTAAAATTTGAAATATAAAGGAAAGAGTAATGTCTCTAACAGTGGAGAAATGAATTTTGAAAAGCAATACAGATAACATTTTATAGTACACAAAAGTTTTAATAAGATCAATGGGATTTTTAAACTTCTATATAAGAATCACATGAAAGACCCTTAGAGATTATTTGAGTTGGGGTAGTATATCAGTTTTAAGCACCTCCACGTTCTCCCATACCCGCCCCTCCTTATTTTCAGTATCGATCATAGCAGAAAGAGGGCTGGTTGAAAAATTACAGTGAGATGCTCTTGATACCTCTGTAGTTTCCCCAAACAGGAAAGAATATATTCCCTCCCCTTACTATACCAATGGTCCTGCACCCGGTCTCATAGTCCCAAAACACAATCCATAAGATGAAATCACAATACTTTACAGCAGTGGTCCCCAACCTCTGGGCTGCGGACTGGTACCGGTCCGTGGGCCATTTGGTACCAGTCTGCAGAGAAAGAATAAATAACTTACATTATTTCCATTTTATTTATACTTAAGTCTGAATGATGTTTTATTTTTAAAAAATGACCAGATTCCCTCTGTTACATCCGCCTAAGACTCACCCTTGACGCTTGTCTCGGTCACGTGATACATTTATCCATCCCACCCTAAAGGCCGGTCTGTGAAAATGTTTTCTGACATTAAACCAGTCCGTGGCCCAGAAAAAGTTGGGGACCACTGCTTTACAGGGTAAGTTTACTGGCTGGCCATGTGTGAACTCTTCCTTTTAATTCATAATTTTAAAATATTATCTTGGCAATACTTGTCATGTGTTAAAAAGTAGAAACTATGAAGAATCAAGAAAATAAATCATTCATGCCTCTATTTATATAAAATACATTGTTTACCCTAGAGTATATATCTTTCAAGTTATTTTTAAGCATAGATATTGTTTTTCAGATTATATTTATACAAATCTTATTAAAAAGTGTAATTAGAATACACATTTGCCCTTTTAGTCACAAAAATTTATTGCAAAAAATTTTAGATAGATATAAAAACAAAATTAAATCACCCAAACTGCTACTATAATTTTATTATGTATTTTATGTTCCTATGCAAAACAAAGTATGTATTATTTTTTATAGGAATGTGATTGTGCCGTGAGAACTATTTAATAACCAGCTATTTTGATAATTCTCCAAAGGGTCCCCATTTCTCTCAGTCAATTCCCAGAACAGCCTATGACGTCCTGGTCTGCCCCATCCGAACCTCCCTGGCTGGTCTCCTCCGCTCTTTCCTGTGCCACTCCAGCCGGCTGGCCTCCTTGCTCTTGAACATGCCACACATAGCCCCCTCAAAGCCCTGTCCTGCCTGTCCCCTCTCCCTGGAATGTTCCCCAGATAACCTCACAGCCTATCTCTCAACTCCTTTAATTCCTTGCCTAAAAGAGCCTCACCTAACCATCCATTTAATTGTGCTCCCACCCCAAGATGCACTCCCAAATCCGCTCTATCCTTCTTTCTTTATACATTTTATGTATATTTTTCTATAGCACTTACCACTACATAACATATTGTATAGTTTACTTTATTATGCTTATTTTTCATTGTCATTATCTATCCCTTCCCATTAGAATGTAAGCTTCACAAAGAAAAGGATTTTTGTCTGATTTTTAGTCACTGAAATATCCCCAGTGCCTAGAAGAGTGCTCAACAGTACTTTTCACAAATGAAAGGCAGATCAAGTTTCAAGAAGAGAACTGTTGACGATATCAAAGACTAACCGTTCAGGTTCAGTGAAAATGAAAGTGAGTGGATTTCTCTGGGTTTGGTGAGTAGAATGCCAGGGCAGAGCATGATGCTGAGTGATGCTGAGTGATGCTGAGTAATGCTGAGTAATGCTAGGGAGCATCAGAACACAAGTTCAACTCCAGGCTCTGCCATTTTTTCAGCCATGGGGCTTCACTTCAGTTGCCTCCACTGCAAAATGAGCTTAACAGCAGTAGTACCCACCTCAAAGTGTTATATGGACTAAATAGGTGAATTTATGAAAGTTCTTACAGCAGTGAAATACAGTAAATGCCACTGTGTGGGTGTGGGTGTGGGTGTGTGTGTGTATGTGTTTATCACTAATGAACTTTAGGAAATAACATCAGCAGAGGTAAGATTTGAGAAATAAAAATTCTGAGTAAATAGAAACTACCGTTCTTCTTTCTCTTTTAAGTGTGTATATATGTGTGTGTGTGTATGTGTGTGTGTGTGTGTGTGTGTGTGTTGGTTGTGAGGTGGGGGTGAGACCCTTAGACCAGCAGCACTGGCTGACCACTACAATCTCCATTTCAGTTTCATGAGATAGCACTATTTTTTTAAGGTCAGAGATAAGAGCAACATAAGACCGACTCTAATCTGTTAGGCGAATTAATTTAATTTTAGTAAAATGTAGGTACCAACTATTTTGCAAGAATTGTTCACAGATGAACCTTAAAGGTGTAAATTTTTACTAGAGAGTAAAATTGAATTATTTCTTTAACTCGATTTAGAGAGAGAGCTGTGGTTCAGAGATGTGCGTCCTCAGAGGCAATGAAGTTGTAAGTGCTTATCAGAAGACACCTTCAATAATGAAGGCCACACAAACAGAGTCTGCTTTAGCTGATATATAATATTAGCACGCTCCTTAGTCTCCAGGAAATTTTTTGGATGGCAATATATTTCTTTTTTTTTTTTCAGGCTCTTTGTCCCATGTCAATATATTTCTTTTCTAGTAAAATCTATCTGAATTAGTCTCTTCATCCAGCTGTAGCAGGTGGCATTTCTCTTTCATAATAAAAGAAAGGACTAGCATTCTAAGAAAATAAATGAGCACATCAAAATTGGCTATAACTCAGAGTAAGGGTAAAAGTCTTCTGTTTCCTGAATATATCATTGGGCTGCTTAAAGAGTCCCAAACACATCACCCTGCAAGGTTATATTTTAAAGCTCAAAAGGAAGGGTGGTGGCATTATTTTCAGGTTTCAAACCCCCAATTTACTCTATGCTTCCCCTTTTCATAGTAGGCAAGAGTACCTTGTCACTTAAGATTGATAGAGGTACAACATGTTAGGAAGGCTCAAAGAAAATCACAAAAATGGTTAAAGGCAGGAAAATTTGACCTAGGCAAAGGCAGAGAGTTGGGGTTATTCCAAATGTAGAAAAACAGTATGTACAGTATCATCAATCAAACCAAGATAAGGGTGCTTCAACCCGGGAATTCTGAATATGCCTGTCTAGTACTCTGAAAATTGTTTAGCCTTGGACCTAACATCGATAAGGTATAGTTCTCACATTTATAATTATACCCAATATAACATAACAATTATACAACATAACACTGGAAGAGAAATAAGGAGTTAAATATAGGATATCAGACTTTGAAACAAAAAATTAGTGACAAAAAACATTAAACAGAAAAGCTTTTCAAGACTACCTTAATTAATCATTAGAAATGACTCAAGTTTTACACCCTTTTAGCCTAGTATCAGTCAACAGTTTAGGGAAAATTCTCAGTGATATTCAAAGCATTTGATAACCTTTGCTACAATGTACCATGAAACCCCAAGGAACTTCCCTCTTAATTGTAACTTGGTACCCAAACAGCCAGTAGAGAAAAAATGCCATTGAGAGCATGGTGAATATTTTTAGAATCATCTAATGGCTGCATCTGACAAGTAATGAAAATTATTTATCCAGGAAGCACTCACTGTATCATTTATATTTAGCTAAATGATGTGTATAATTTAATATGTACAAAAGAGGGCTCAGACTTATATAACTCTGCAGCCAACTATATTTTCAATATAGAAAGTAAAGCACCATGAAATATAAAAATTCACATTAGTTAACAATTTAAATGTGAAAATCATTCATTTTAGATTCTGAAAGATAAACTACTTATTCGTTTTCAATTTCTATGAAAAAGTTCTTTTGATCAAAAGAACGATGAAATGTCAGTTTTATTAAGAAGATTAAGGTTTTTTATATAATAGAAGATGATTTCTTATAGTGACTCATAGTAATCACAGCTTCCTGATGAAAATACAAACAGGCTGTATATCAGACAAAGAAATTACGGGTCCTACTGATGGTAAGCTTGACATTCCTAGAGCTCTACTCTGTGTTCTAATAGTTTGTCTCAGTCATGCGATGGCTATAAAAGAAATGAGTATATTTCTTATATTAAGGACTGGAAACCAAAATTCAGAAGGTAAATTAAGAGCCACATCAAACTGGCTTGTCATTTTGAGCATCAACTAGTTAAAGGGGAATGGTAATTTTTTACACTCATTTTCATGAGTAGAAAAAGGTTACATATCTGTAGTGGTATGATGTTGGTTACAAAACTAAAATTCTTTGTAATGATCACTGCTTCTAATGAAAAGTTACATATTAGTGATTTAAAATTATGAAATGACTATATATTGACATGGGGCTTCTCTAAAGCAAATCTTAGTTTACAATTCATTTTATTTTAAACAACTGGAATTTTTTCTCACGGATCTGGAGGCGGGAAGTCTAAGACCCAAGTGCCAGCACGCTTGCCTTCTCCAGAGGCTCTCCCTCGGCGTACAGCTGGCCACCTCCTACCTGTGCACTTACATGGCCTCTCCTCTGCATGCAAACCCCTTGGGTCTCTTACACTTCTTATAAAGATTTCAGTCATACTGAATTCGGGCACCACCTTTATGACCTCATTTAACCTCAAATGACTCTTTCAAGCCGGGGTCGGGAACCTATGGCTCTCGAGCTAGATGTGGCTCTTTTGATGGCTGCATCTGGCTCACAGACAAATCTTTAATAAAAAAATAATAACGTTAAAAATATAAAACATTCTGGCCCTGGCTGGTTGGCTCAGCGGTAGAGCGTCGGCCTAGCGTGCAGAGGACCCGGGTTCGATTCCCGGCCAGGGCACACAGGAGAAGCGCCCATTTGCTTCTCCACCCCTCCGCCGCACTTTCCTCTCTGCCTCTCTCTTCCCCTCCCGCAGCTAAGGCTCCATTGGAGCAAAGGTGGCCCGGGCGCTGGGGATGGCTCTGTGGCCTCTGCCCCAGGCGCTAGAGTGGCTATGGTCGCAACATGGCGACGCCCAGGATGGGCAGAGCATCGCCCCCTGGTGGGCAGAGCGTCGCCCCATGGTGGGCGTGCCGGGTGATCCCGGTCGGGCGCATGCGGGAGTCTGTCTGACTGTCCCTCCCTGTTTCCAGCTTCAGAAAAATGAAAAAAAATATATATATATATAAAACATTCTCATGTATTACAATCCATTCATTTCCTATCACTCATGTTCATGGTTGCAGGTGGCTGGAGCCAATCACAGCTGTCCTCTGGGACAACACCAAATTTTTATTGGATAATGCATAACGTACATGGGTCATTGTATGGCTCTCACGGAATTACATTTTAAAATATGTGGCATTCATGGCTCTCTCATCCAAAATGGTTCCCGACCCCTACTTTAAAGGCTCTGACTCCAAATAAGTAACATAGGAAGTTAAGGTTTTAACCAGTTAATTTGATTGGGGGAGGCACACAATTCAGTCCATGTGGGTAATTATAACACATTCAGAATGCTCTATTCATTTTATCTATCATTCTATCTATCGATCTATCTCCTCTGCCTGAAGAAACAGATCTGATTTCTCTCCCTAGTCCACTGTCATTTAAGGGGCTCTCGCAGGCTTTTGATTTACTTGCTACAGATTTGTCCAGAGAGAGTGATTTGTTTCTCTGGGTGCAGATTCCAGCTTCCTGGGAGAGAGAACCTAACAGTTGAGCTCCACTCTGATGTCGGGCCATGCTTTAATCCAACACAGGAAAGGGATCGAGACTAGGGTGATAGTGACACTTTAACAACTTTGTGCAAGGGCTCAGCAACCAGTTGCCATGGCAGGGACCCTACGGACCCTGTAGTGCCCGGAGTTAAGCTCCTTTAGCGGCTGGGCATGGAGAGGCCTAGGACAGGGGCCCTTAGGGGCTCAGTGCAGTGCCTAGTAATCATCCAGTACAGATGTGCAAGTATTCTAACCACTGATGCAGCTGTCCTGGTAGCAGCTGAATATATATCCTGAATGGCCATGAACTCCAATAGCTTCTACTGGAATAACCTTGTTAGGGAGAGGAGTGGTTAAAAGGGTTACCGTGACCTCAGCAGCCCTTCTCAATGTGCCTACCACCAGAGTGTTTCCATAACATCCCTCTAAGTCAGTGGTCCCCAACTTTTTTTGGGCCACAGACCAGTTTAATGTCAGAAAATATTTTCATGGACCGGCCTTTAGGATGGGATGGATAAATGCACAAAATAAAATTATGCAACCAGCGTAAAAACTGTGGTATTTTTAAATATAATTGTCGAACTTACGAGACAAGCGTCAAGAGTGAGTCTTAGACGGATGTAACAGAGGGAATCTGGTCACTTTTTAAAAATAAAACATCGTTCAGACTTAAATATAAATAAAACAGAAATAATGTAAGTTATTTATTATTTCTCTGTGGACCGGTACCAAATGGCCTACAGACCGGTACCGGTCCGCGGCCCAGGGTTGGGGACCACTGCTCTAAGTCATTCCCTCTGTCTTGTGAAAGAGCTGCCTATACAGCTAGTGCTCAACTTACAACCATGATTGGTTCTGACAGACCAGTCGTAACATGATTTGGTTGTAAGTTGAGTAGGCTATATGTACAGTACTGTGAAATGATGTTATAAAAATCTTTAAGTCAAAGACAAAGACAATTTCCTCTTGGTAGATATATTGGGAGGGGTTTGATGAAAAATATCCAAGACACAAAACACAAATTGCTGTACTGAGTCTGGGATAACAGTTGAAATGGTGCACGTGGAGATGGTAGTGCTGCTGGAAGCTGGTCCACACTGTCCTACGCCCAGCAGGGCAAAGCTTGCGCTGCCAGACTCGGAGCAGTCGTGGCTAGCGATTGTGGTCATAAAGTCAAATGGTCGTAAGTTGCATAGGTCATAAGTCAATCAATACCTGTACTTTGTCTCAGAGTAATATAAGAGAGCATTTCCTTCCCTTCACCTCCAGGTGTCTGCCAATTCCCTCCAGGCTCTGGGGACCAAAGCAAGTGCTAGATCACTGGTTATTATAAAGGATATTGAGGAACAGCTCGATAAAAGAGCTGCAAAGGCTAGGTATGTGGAAAGGGCTCCAAGCTTCTGTTTTCTCTCCAGGTGCACTGCTCTTCCCGATGTGTTCACCAACCAAGAAGCTCCCACTTTACAGTTCTTAATGAGCCCTTCATCTCTCGCTCTAACTCTATTTTTGCTATTACTTGTACTGTTTCATTTCGTCTTCCTCCTGATACAGATCCCTGAGTGCCCCCTGTCAGCTGCAGTCTTCACGCAGACTCTCTGAGTCAGGGTAACAGAGGCCCTCCCCACGCAGACTCCGTTCCACTCACACTTGTTCTCGACAGGGATGGAGAGAGGAGTCTCTACCACACCAGCAGTGGGCTCTGGAATAGCACAGCAGTTTCAGATCCATTGTCCAGTACCCCCGGTGAGAACTGCCTTGCAATCTTCCCATCCCTTTCAAGCCATTCTGGGCCAGCTCACAGGGCTGGGCCCAGCCTCATCCCTGTTCAGCTTGCCCGTTTCAGCCTGGCTAAGGCCCTGACACCCTACCTAGTGCCTGTCAGTAGGTTTAAAGATAAAAAACAGTCCCTGGCCAGTTGGCTCAACGGTAGAGCATCGGCCTGGCGTGTGGAAGTCCCAGGTTCGATTCCCAGCCAGGGCACACAGGAGAGGCGCCCATCTGCTTCTCCACCCCTCCCCCTCTCCTTCCTCTCTGTCTCTCTCTTCTCCTCCCGCAGCCAAGGCTCCATTGGAGCAAAGTTGGCCCGGGTACTGAGGATGGCTCCATGACCTCTGCCTCAGGCACTAGAATGGCTCCAATTTCAGTGGAGCAATGCCCCAGATGGGCAGACCACTGTCCCCTAGTGGGAATGCCGGGGGGGGGGTGGCAGTATCCTGGTCAGGAGCATGTGGGAGTCTGTCTGTCTGCCTCCTCCCTGCTTCTCACTTCAAGAAGAAAAAAACCCCAAAAACAATAGGCAATGATGAAAACTGACAAGACAATGGTACTTTGCTCATGTGCTCCTGTTTTAAACCAATCTAGAAAAAAATGATGCTTTCTATCATTTGTATCACAATAATAGGAAATAGATCATTTTTACTGTGTACAGATAGTGATCTAAACTTTTATTAACTAATTTAATAATCACAATAATTCTATGAGATGGTGCCATTATTTTCCCAGATAAGGAAACTGACTCACAGAGAAATTAGGTCACTTACCAAAGGACACACAATCTAGTAAGAGGCAGAGTATGGATTCGGATTCAGAATAAGTGGAGAACACAGATAAATTGAAAAGAAAATGATTGTATTCAAGCTCTTCACTATTTACTTTAAAATATTAAAATTCTAATAAAATTAATCATGCTTAATATATAATCATACATATTATCATATTTCTAAAACCAATGTGAAAGTTACTTTAGGAATCTCTAGTATTCTAAAATACCTGTCAAAAATATTAATAAGTCAAGTGATAATTACATGTCCATGGTAAATGAATTTCATAGAGGGAAAAAAGAATTCAGAGATGCTACTTATACATAACAATTATCCAAAGAATATATCATGTAAACAGATCTCTTCATATACTTCTAATACAGAAATAACAGTAAAATACTGGCAGAGACTGTCTGCACTTTCTAAACCAGCTGTTTCCTTAAGTATACAGTATTTCTCAATTCTTCATTTTACTTTATGCTGGAGCACGTATGCAGAGCACCACGGGGGTTTTTAGGTATGCCACCTCCTTAGTCCCTTTACTATAAATTTGCTTTCGGCCCTACTGCCTTATAAAATATGAGGCTTTATGGAAATAAAGAGTAGAGACTCTTTATCCTAGCATCGTATCTAGCATTTATAATATTACATCTCTCAGCAAATAATAGGTAGAAACCTAAGTGCTAGAGTTATATGTTTTTAATCTATTATTGACACCTCCTTCAACCCATACTAACACTTTGAGAGGAGCTGGATGCTCCTTGGCATCAAGTGGAAAAGAAAGCAGTCACAGAGGGCAGGTGATCTACAAGCCACTTCACAAAAGCCACCAACAGAATAAGCTGTATTGCTTCTGGATCTGGAGTTTCTTTCCATGAGATGCTGGTATCAAACAGGATAGAGAAAGAACATGGGTTTGGTTCAGAAACAGTTAGTTTATTTATACTGACTGATGACATGTGAACCAGACAGATAACAGGTCGATGGTACCCAAGAAGTTCTCAAGGTTGCAGGCTCACTGGAACACCACACCTTCATTTACAGCACAGGCAGTTCCCAATGAAGCTCATTCTGTGTCTACTTAGTAGCTAAATTCTCCTCAAATCCCCCTGCAAGCCTTCTCAGGTATAGCATGACAGATCGCATGCTGCTGGGCCACAGAAGTTATTATTATGTTTGCATGTGGCTTCCCTCATCACAATAAAACAATGGAAGAGGCTCATAACTAAGGCATCCGAGAATGCGTACAGCTCAATCTCAGCAGCTCTCAACTCCCCCTGTTCAAACTCCAGCTGTGGTCTTCCCTCTCCAGTCTTGTGGTTACTCAGATGTAAACAAGCTACAGCTTACTCCTCCCTATCACATCTGCTTTCCTAACAGTTTGCTCTTTGGAGCAAAAAATGACATACTCTCCCGAATTCACCAACTTAACCATTTATTTATGTAAACTAAGAATTTATGTTCTATAAATACAAAATATCCCCACCTCAAAATTTCTCACCAAATATGATCTTACAGCTCAGTCTAAGATGTCTTCCTCCTTCAATGCTGTATCTTCCCTTCTAAATCAATATAGCTAGTGCTCGACTTACAACCACGATTGGATCCAACAGACCGGTCATAACATGATTTGGTCATAAGTTGAGTAGGCTATATGTACAGTACTGTGAAATGATGTTATAAAAATCTTTAAGTCATTATTTTATCATAATTTTCTTTCATTATTGTTATATATCATAATTTTTCTTTGTTCATTTTATGCCATTTGTATCATCTCTACACCATTTTGTTTCTTATTTTTACATTTGTCAGGTTTAAGTAAAACTGCATTACCAGTACAACTGGTTTAATATTTGCAAAGACAATTTCCTCTTGGTAGACATCTTGGGAGGGGTTTGATAAAAAATATCCAAGACACAAAACACAAATTGCTGTACCAAATCTGGGATAACAGTTGAAATTGTGCACGCAGAGATGGTAGTGCTGCCGGAAGCTGGTCCGCACTGTCGTACGCCCAGCTGGGCAAAGCTTGCGCTGCCAGATGCGGAGCAGTCGTAGCTAATGATTGTGGTCATAAAGTCAAATGGTCATAAGTTGCATAGGTCGTAAGTTGATCAATATTTGTACTTGCTAACTTTAAATAATGCCAGCAAGCCATTGGTGTAAAAAAAATTCTTGGGATCTCAACAATGAAACAGGACAATGAAGCTGTTCTATAGAAGATCCATCAGAAATAAGTTCATAGAGAAATCTTAAGAAATAATTTTAACTCGTTCTGTAACACTAACCTATATACTGCAAAATACTCATACTGTGGTTGAATGTGTTGTGCTTTTATAGCCTAACGGTAAAAAGTATAAAACCATTTACCTAAATTGGTCAGTTATCCATAGGGAAAACTTCAGACCTAACTGCACCTAGGCAGTATAGAGGGAACTGGCAAAATATGTTAAATTCCTTCATAAACACCACTAATTGTAGTCTTATCCTGTTAAGCAAGGACGACCTAGGGAGTTCTTGTGGCTCATCTGCTCCTGTGCATCCAGTGCTTGTTTCATTTCCCACTCTCTTAGGAACAATGAAGTTCCTTGATTCTCCTCCCTCCTCACTCCCCCAACCCCCATCTCCCACCCCAATAGAACACCTTACCTTACCTAACTCGACCTCTTTCAACTGCCCAGGCATATTCCCTGCACACCACTTAGGACGGAAGACCCCACCTAACAAGAAATGTGTCTAAAGATTTTCTTTTTTAATGTGATACACACGGCTATATAAAGTAACTTTATATATAATGCAACTGGAATCTTCTGTCCACATTTCAAATTTTATTTTATAAAATTTTATTAATTTTAATGGGATGACATTAATAAATCAGGGTACATATGTTCAAAGAAAACATCTCCAGGTTATCTTGTCATTCAATTATGTTGCATATCCATCACCCAAAGTCAAATTGTCCTCTGTCACCTTCTATCTGGTTTTCTTTATGCCCCTCCCCTCCCCCCCACATTTCAAAGTTAAAACATTTAATTGTGAAATGTCTTCTGGTATATCTTCTTTTTAAAATTGATATTAGAGAGGAAAGGAGAGAGAGAGAGACAGGAGCATCAATCTATTCTTGTTATGTACTGACCCACAATTGAACCAGCAACCTCTGCATTTCGGAGCAATGCTCTAACCAACTGAGCTATCTGGCCAGGGCTCCCTGGTATATTCCGAAAATACAGAATTATAAAGATTACATGCTTTTTCTAATATATTGAAAATCTATATACTATATGAATATTAGATTACATATTGCTTCAAACATGTACAGGTAAACAAGATATCAGACCAACCAGTAACTTTCACACAGCCCTCTCTTTCAGAGATTTTAAAAATCCTTTAGTTTATAAGAGTAACCAATAGAAAGAGACCTGAGCAATTAAGTAATTCAAAGAATTAATATTATGATGTTTTAAGGTATTTCTCTTTGGAAGAATTTTAAGGTATATTCTCTTTGGGAGAATAAAATTCTCAACTCATAGTTAGGAATAGAACTATAATTCCAATGTAAACTAGTTTTTGTTTTGGACTGCAATCTTAGTTTCCCCTCCGATCTAAGTGCGTCTCTCAAGAAAACTATAGTTTTACTCTCCTTTATTATGCAGTTAGCTACAATTAACAAGAGGTTGTTGGCCAGTGAGCATGGCCACGCTTTCCAGTGGCAGAGAAAACTTACTGTTGTCCATATAATTTTAGCTGGTTTACTTCTGTTTCTTTTTCTTTCTTTTTTCCTTTCTTTTTTTTTTGCAAAAGAGACAGAGAAAGGGGGACAGATAAGGATAGACAGAGAGGAAGGGAGAGATGAGAAGCACCAATTCTTCATTGTGGCACTTTAGTTGTTCTTTGATTGCTGTCTCATATGTGCCTTGACAGGGGGCTACAGCAGAGCAAGTGACCCCGTACTCAAGCCAGCGACCTTGGGCTTCAAGCCAGTGACCTTTGGGCTCAAGCCAGCCACCATGGGGTCATGCCTATGATCCCATGCTCAAGACAGCGACACCACACTCAAGCTGGTGAGTTCGTGCTCAAGCCAGATAAGCCTGTGCTCAAGCAGGAACTGCAGGTTTCAAACCTGGGTCCTCTTGTGTCCCAGGCAGACACTCTATCCCAGGGGTCGGGAACCTATGGCTCATGAGCCAGATGTGGCTTTTTTGATGGCTGCATCTGGTTCGCAGAAAAATCTTTAATACAAAAAAATAATAACATTAAAATATAATACATTCTCATTTATTACAATCCATTCATTTCCTACCACTCATGTTCATGGTTACAGGTGGCTAGAGCCAATCACAGCTGTCCTCCAGGACAACACCAAATTTTTATTGAATAATGTATAATGTACACGGGTCATTGTATGGCTCTCACAGAATTACATTTTAAAATATGTGGTGTTCATGGCTCTCTCAGCCAAAAAGTTTCCTGACCCCTGCGCTATCCACTGCTCTACCACCTGATCAGGCTGATTTACTTCTATATGACTATTCAGTTGGGTCAGAAATTAGCCACTATCACCTAGGAGAGAAGTTAATTCTGTATAAACACAATTTTGGAACAAAATTTAAGTTTGCTTGACCATATGTTCTATTTTGCCTTTAGCTGTAATCAGTCCACTGTGAGCTTGCCAATTTCTTAGATCATTATGCTCCACTCTGTCCTTGACTAGGAAAATGAAATTAATGAGGTTCCTAAATATCTAAAACTGACTTGTTGAGAAAAAACTTCCCATCACTAATAGTAACAGTTGAGATAAATAGAACATTTATATTTTAATATAGTTAAGGCAAAACTATGCAATTCTAATTACCCTGAATATTTTGTTAATCTAATACCAGTTCTAAAACTATTTCTTACATTATGCTTAAATCAAAATTTTGTCTCTGTATATGAATGCTAGAAAATAAGTAAAAAAGCCCATTGAATCTGAATGTTTAAAAGCAAAAAAAAACCATTTAAGCCTGAATTATAAAGATCAACTTTTCCTAAACCATGTTCTGCCAGACACTAGTGCTCCAAGACAGTCAATGTAAAAAGGACTTGCTGGTCAAGTATATTTGAAAAACAATGCTTAGACAATATAACTATTCAAAATATTTACTGCCCCTCCTCGTGGTGTCCCTTTCTGCAGGTGGATTACATATCCCACTCTGTTGAACTCAGAAAGAACCATGTGACCTGCTTTGGCCAATAGGATGTGAGCAGAAATGATGTGTGTCACTGCCCAGCAGAAGCTTTAAGAATCAGCTTGTGGATTATTGTCTCTCTGGAAGTTTCTCAGCAAAGGTCCTGAGTAAAGGCAATGTGGAGCAGAGGTACAGGTGACCCATGTACATGAGTGAAAATATAAACCTTTGTTGCTGTAAGTTGTTTTGTTTTTTTTTTAACAGAGAGAGAGAGTCAGAGAGTCAGAGAGAGGGATAGACAAGGACAGACAGACAGGAATGAAAAAAGATGAGAAGCATCAATCATTAGTTTTTTGTTGTGACACCTTAATTGTTCATTGATTGCTTTTTCATATGTACCTTGACCGTGGGGCTACAGCAGATCGAGTAACCCCTTGCTCGAGCCAGCGACCTTGGGTCAAAGATGGTGAGCTTTGCTCAAACCAAATGAGCCCTCGCTCAAGCTGGCGACCTCGAGGTCTTGACCTGGGTCCTCCGCATCCCAGGCATCCCAGTCCGATGCTCTATCCACTGCGCCACCTCCTGGTCAGGCTAAGCTATTGAGATTCATAGTAACCATTAGCATTTCATAAATCCTAAGAAGTCCTGAAAGAATCATATTAACTTTATTTAACTCATCATTGTTAACATTCATTTGATCACAAGAGTCCTTGCCTCACATATAAACCTGAGAGATGCTCTGAGAGTAAAATTTCAGGGAATGCCAATGAAAATACCTGCTTCAGGTCTCCAGTCCATTCTGCCCATATTTAATATTAAGCTGGCTGTGCCTTTTCTTCCAGGGTTAAGGTTTTCAAAATCTCTAATAGAATCAGGGTTAACTGGGGATCATTTGTCATTCTGACATTAGTCAATTCCTAGAATTCCCTGCTAAAATAATTCAGCTTTCTGTTTATTTATTTACCATGTTTCAATTTTTAAAGATGTACAGTACTGAAAGGTTTCAAATGAACAGTTTGTCTTCGCAGATATCATTTCCAATTTTTAGGTTATAGTAAACTTATTTAGTCTTTTTTAACATATAGAAATAAATAACACAAAAGTATGAAGTTGAAATATGCATTAAAAACATAAGTGAAGTCACTATAAATAGAACTCTTTGACACAATAGGTGACAGTTGACTACAGCACCTAAAAATATCTCAGAAGAAATTATAATTCCATCTTCCAGCAGATTTCTCTGAATTTTTATATTTAAAAAACCATTAAAACAAAACAAAATATATTTTAATTTATTTACTGATTTTTAAATAAGAAAAATCCAAAGAGAGTTCCATACTATATCCTCAGATCTAAGGGCACTGGTAATATAGAAAGACTCGAACCAACTTGTAAGTCATTTGCTATTGAGAGATTCAGGAGTAGGTTGCTAAAATAATCTGCTTTATCTTGTGTCACGGATACACTCAAGACAAGCTTTTGTCAGTAATAATGAAAGCCCACTGATCCAAGGGCACCTAAAGTGCCTTCTTTCAGGGACAGGCTTACAGAAGTGGCAGGGCAGTCTTAAAAGCTTCTCTGCTCAAGGCTTCCTCCCCTTTTGTTACCTGGATAGACTCTTACCAATGCGGGGCCCTGCGAAGGCCAGCCTGCTCCGCCTCTCCACAGCAGCCCTCAGCTCCTTCACTGCACCCGGCGTGTGCCCCTCCCCTTCTGAGGGTGGTGCTCCCAATTCATCTCTCCTGGGCCCCCTTCCGCTTTCTGTGCCTTCTGACAGTGCAGTCCTCACCTTCTGGGAGTAAAGCCTTGCTGACGATTTCTGAGATCTGTCACCAACAGTCTTCTCCACCTTTAACCCTTTGAGTAGTACGAACGTTCATATACGTCCTCATGCCTCCTGACCATCCAGACTATAATCGATTTATTTTAAAAAATGTGTAAAGCAACATTTAAAAAAGGCAAATGTATGTTCTTCTTGTTTCCATTAATTGGTTGAAATGCCATAGAATTTCTTACCATCTTGGTCCTGTATATTCAGTCACCAAACAATGCGGGGACAAGGTCTCCACCTTAATTGTAGCTTCAAAACAGAATTTTCATCCATACGATGTCCTGTTCCACTCCCCACTGCTATTCCTAATGATGACTGACCTATGATCTCTTCTTCCTCTCATCATATGGTCCAATAGCCACCCCTCCACCCTTACTTTGTGCATATCAAATTCTGCACTCAAAACAAACCACTCCAAGTGACAATAGCAGCTAATGGTGGTAGTCCCCCTCCCCCCAAAAAAATCATTTCTTTCATTCTGAAGTTCTCTAATTGTCTGGCTCTATGAAAAGATGCTACAAGGAGCCTGACCAGGTGGTGGCACAGTAGACAGAGCGTCAAACTGGGATGTGGAGGACCCAAGTTCAAGACCCAGAGGTCGCCAGCTTGAGTGCGGGCTCATCTGGTTTGAGCAAGGCTCTCCAGCTTGAGCCTAAGGTCACTGGCTTGAGCAAGGGGTCACTCGGTCAGCTGTAGCCCCCAGTCAAGGTACATATGAGAAATCAATCAATGAACAACTAAGGAACTGCAATGAAGAATTGATGTTTCTCTGTCCCTTCCTGTCTGTCTGTCCCTATCTGTCCCTCTCTCTGACTCTCTTGTCTCTGCCACACACACAAAAAAAAGATACTACAAGGAACTGCCAATTCATGAACTATCACTTTGATAGTTTAAGCACTACATTCATTATTTGAAAGAGTCATAAATCAGAAAAGATATCTAAGAAGCTCAGAAAATAATTTATGCTTTAAAACAACTGATTTATTCTTGAAAAGATCACATTTACTTCTTGAGGAATCTAGATCTGCATTAAGACGCTTGTTTCATTTGAAACTGTTCTTCTTCTGCCACCAAGTGTTAGCACAGAATTCTCTCCTGCCAGTGTCTGCAATGCTTAAGTCAGAGAAATACAAGGCCACTCACTGAGAAAAATAAGTACAATAGAATGCACTATAAAAAACCATGGGGCTGTACAAGTAGCAGACTAACTTCTGAGGAAACTATACCAATGACTTCAATTTTGATTACTATGTTAGAGACACAGTAATTTAATAATATTTTCTGAGTTGTCATTCATTAGATGAAAAAACTATAACTGAAAAATCAGTGGTAATCAAAATAGCTTTAAAATACACAACTACTTTAAATACTCTCTTATATGATATACTCATTAGCATTTTATGAAACTAAGAATATGCAAACCAACACATTGACTAAAATGCCTCCTGACATTCAAAAATTATTTAATTGCCAAGAAAAGTCTTATACTCATTGCTCTGGCTTGGGAATCAAAATATCATGTGTAACAGAGGAAGTAACCACTCAGGAAATCTAAAGTAGAGTTTCTATATTTTCAGAATTCTGAACACAATCTATAGGATTTTCGGTTAGCCCACTGGGCTTTTGATTACTTCTACTGAATGGTATTATTACCTGAAAACAGATTCCTACGAGCGGATGGTTCCCCAGAAGCCCAGGGGAATCTGCAGCCGATACTGAACACAACTGGGAAATTTTCATAATAATTTTTATGACCATCCCAATGGTGGCGAACACTCATCCTTTGTACCAAACATCTATCCACATCTTTTATGTCAATGAGATGTTTTACTGTCAGGAACAAACCAATTATAGCTCCCACTTTGAATCCTTTTTTTGTTATATCAGTATGGGTACCTGCTTTTAAGGTCATTAAAAATGACACATTATATGGTGAAAAAGACCAACTGAAGTACTATTACAGACTAATTGATTATACTTCCTATAGATAATAATGAATGGATCATCTATCTTACAATCTCAAAATTTGCTTCTAATGATCTAGAGCACTTCACTACCTAGAACACCCCTTTATACCATGTCTACGCTGACAGTAGTACCACCACCAGTGTCCTGGGAGTGTACCAAGACAACTTTCTACACAAAATGATTTTGAGATGACCTTCTAGCAGGGCAAATCAAATACAAAAAAGTATACCAACTGGCATCAACCTTCAAATCAGAGTGTCTTAGTGGGCAGATATCATTAGTGCTTTTCTAGACACTCTCACTATGTACCACCCTCATCTATACCAGAAACTGAAGGAACACAAGTCAAAGATAATGGAAAACTTTCAAGTTTTCTGCATCTAGTGGCTAACCCTCACCCTGAATTGTCATGGGACATTGAATTTGCCCATCACTACTTCCTTCTATGCTCAGCCCACTAAGGCTCCACTCTTCCTCAGGACCCTAGCAAACCCCAACCAACCAAGACAGGAATCCTGAATATGTAAAAAGGATATATTATATATACTCCAAGTGACATTAAGGTCAGCTCTATTCACTCATCAACCAGAAAATTCATGAACTTAAAGAGTAATTGTGGGACCCCACTTTTTATCTCCAAAATGCATGAAAGCACATCAAGATGTGCTCAAGGCAAACCCAAGGAAACTAGTTTATACAACTTTAAATATAGTATGAGCCTTGGCTGGTTGGCCCAGAGGTAGAACATCAGCCTGGCATGTAGAAGTCCCAGGTTCGATTTTGGTCAGGGCACATAGGAGAAGCAACCATCTGCTTCCCCTCCCCTCCCACTTCTCTCTCTCTCTCTTCTCCTGCTACAGCCATGGCTCAAATGAGCAAGTTGGCCCCAGGTGCTGAGGATGGCTCCATAGCCTCACCTCAGGCACTAGAATAGCTTGGTTGCCAAGCAACAGAGCAGCAACCCAAAATGAGCAAAACATCAGCCCCAGACAGGGGTTGCCAGGTGGATTCTGGTTCCGGTTGGGGCACATGTGGGAGTCTGTCTCTCCACCTCCCTGCTTCTCACTTGACAATAAATAAATAAATAAATAAATAAAGTATAATTCTACATTTTATTTACCTTTTTATACTATTATACAGTTTTTATAAGTAGATTAAAATATATTTTAATAGCTTCTTAATCGATGTGATTTACCATAATTGTCTTAAACATTCCCCTATTGTTATAAAAGTTATCTAATCTTTCTCTATTATAGATCATGTTTCACTAAACATCTTTATACATAAAAAATGTCTTCTTTTAAATTATATCTTAGTTATAAATAAGTCCTTGGGGTCTAATGTATAATATAATTACTATAGTCCAAAATACTGTATTATATATTTAAGAGTTTCAAAGAGAGTCAATCTTAAAAGTTCTCACTATAGCCCTGGCCAGTTGCCTCAGTGGTAGAGCTTCGGCCTGGTGTGTAGATGTCCCAGGTTCGATTCTGGGCCAGGGCACACAGGAGAAGCATCCTTCTGCTTCTCCACCCATCCCCCCTCTCCTTCTCTCTATTTCTCTCTTCCCCTCCCGCAGCCAACACTCTATTGGAGCAAAGCTGGCCGGGACACTGAGGATGGCTCCATAGCCTCTGCCTCAGGAGCTAGAATTGCTCCTATTGCAGCGGAGCAATGCCCCAGAGGGGCCGAACATCACCCCCTGGTGGGCATGTCAGGTGGATCCCCGGTCGGGCACATGCAGGAGTATGTCTGTCTGCCTCCCTGCTTCTCACTTCAGAAAAATAAAAAAAAAAGAAAAAACTCTCACTATAAAAAAAATGGAAGTTATGTGAGGATATGGATGTGTTAACTATACAGTGTGTCTGTAAAGTCATGGTGCACTTTTGACCGGTCATAGGAAAGCAACAAAAGACGATAGAAATGTGAAATCTGCACCAAATAAAAGGAAAACTCTCCCAGTTTCATACCTATTCAGTACAGTTCGATGTGGGCTCATGCACATATTTTTTAGGGCTCCTTAGGTAGCTATCCCATATAGCCTCTACAGACTCATCACTAACTGATGGCCTACCAGAACGGGGTTTCTCCACCAAACTGCCGGTTTCCTTCAACTGCTTATCCCACCGAGTAATGTTATTCCTATGTGGTGGTGCTTCGTTATAAATACGCCGATATTCACATTGCACTTTGGTCATGGATTCGAATTTAGTGAGCCACAGAACACACTGAACTTTCCGCTGTACCGTCCACATCTCGACTGGCATGGCCGTGGGCTGCTCCGGTGTATACATGGTGTTACGTCATCATCTGCGCATGTGCACATGCTGCCACATCATCCTACAGAAACTGGGAGGATTTTCCTTTTATTTGGTGCAGATTTCACTTTTCTTTCGTCTTTTGTTGCTTTCCTGTGACCGGTCAAAAGTGCACCATGACTTTACAGATACACTGTATTTATTGAGGCAATCATTTTACAATACACACATATATTAAATTATTACACTGCATGCCTTAAAATTATATAATGTTATATGTCAATTATACCTCATTTGAAAATTATTTCATGAGATAATTTCAGCAGCATGAACTTCTTAGTTAAAAAATAAGTATTTTCTAGAACTACCATATGACCCAGCAATCCCTCTACTGGGTATATACCCCCAAACCTCAAAAGCTTTGGTACGTAAAGACACATGCAGCCCCATGTTCATCGCAGCACTGTTGACAGTAGTCAAGACATGAAAACAACCAAAAAGCTCTTCAGTAAATGGTTGGATAAAGAAGACATGGTACATATATACTATGGAATACTACTCAGCCAAAGAAAACCAAATAGAAGGTGACGGAAGACAATTTGACTTTGGGTGATGGGTATATAACATAATCAAATGTCAAAATTATCTGGAGATGTTTTCTCTGAATCTATGTACTCTAATTGATCAATGTCACCCCATTAAAATTAATTGTCTAAATAAAACTAAAAAAAATTAAAATTAAAAAAATAAGTATTTTGTATTTTCATGTTTTTTTTATGGGAACTGTTTAATTACAGCTCAAAGGACCATACCAATTATAAGCCACCACCATAACCTTTTTTTTTTTTTACAGAGACAGACAGAGAGAGGGATAGATAAGGATAGACCGACAAGAAGGAGAGAGATGAGAAGCATCAATCATCAGTTTTTCGTTGTGACACCTTAGTTGCACATTGTTTGCTTTCTCATATGTGCCTTGACCGCAGGCCTTCAGCAGACCAAGTAACCCCTTGCTCAAGCCGGCGACCTTGGTCCAAGCTGGTGAGCTTTGCTCAAACCAGATGAGCCTGCGCTTAAGCTGGCGACCTTGGGGTCTCGAACCTGGGTCCTCTGCATCCCAGTCTAACGCTCTATCCACTGCACCACCACCTGGTCAGGCCACCATAACCTTTGATAGTTGTTCTACCTCAAGTTTATCCTCACAAATGTCCCTCCCATACACTGTGGTTCAAAGTATAACCTGCACCATTGATTTAAAAGGCAATTTGTAATGTTTTGAAAGTTAAAATATATACTGCCCTTTGATCCTGCAATGCCACTTGAAGAATTTGCTTCTCTGAAATACTGGCATAGCTACTCAAAGAAAAATTGACAAGAATATTCACTTCAGTATCCTTTATGGTAGCAAAGAAACAAAAATCAATATAAGTATTCATCAAATGGAAAATAAATTGATATACTGTATCAAAATAATATACAGTTGACCCTTGAACAACATAGGAGCTAGGAGTGCTGACCCATCACCACACAGTCAAAATCTTCATGTAACTTTGGAATCCCCAAAATTTAACAACGAATAATAATCTACTTTTGACAACCTTGCTGATAACAAAAACCGCTGATTAACATGTTTTGTATGTTATATGTATTATATACTGTATTTTTACAATGAAGTAAGCTAGAGAAAAGAAAATGTTATTAAGAAAATTGTAAGAAAGAAAAAATACATTTATAGTAATTATTGGGGGGGAAAATCTCTGTATAAATCTACCCACACAATTCACACCCATGTTGTTCAGGGGTCAACTATATATTAATTTCTGTTTTAAATAAATGATATGCATGTATATGCACCTATATATGCATATTTGCAGTATATAGGGGAAGGTCAGGAGGATATACCAGTAGTGGTAACCTAAAGAGAGAGATGCTATATTGGGAGAAAGGGGACGGCGATGGTGATGAGGAAAACATTGTACCTTTCACTCTGTTGGTTTGCATGTATTTGGATTGTTTACAGTGAGCATATATTCACCTAATCTTTTATAACTAAAATAACTTTTATAGTAACAAAGTACTTGAAATGAAACAAACTTCTTAACATTTGAGTGAAAAGATATCAATTACTTCACACACTTCTTTCTCTCTCCTCTTTTATTTCATGATAAATCTAAACAACACTGAATGCCAGCAATCCATTCTATAACTGACTTAATCAATGGCCACTCTCTTGTACATGAGTGGACCAGACTGAAAGCCAGAAGAGGTACAGTGCTGAGAGAGGAGAACAGACAGTGGGAAATGTAAACCGTTAAGGAGGAAGACCAAAGAGCCTCATATTTTCGCATACTTTGCATTCTAAATGACAACGCTTAATAAAAACCTACATTTATGTATGCCACCTTTTCATATTGCTTTTAACTTTTACAGGGAGCCAATGATCTGCCGCATAAAGGAAATGCTGGCTATTTATTTAAGCCGGCAGGTCTCAGAGTATGCAGCAGGCCCTCAATGACAACATTTTGCTAAAATGTTGATGAGATACCCCAGGAACTTAACTCTTGCTTTTACCAGTTAGGTTGCATTGGATTCATTATACCTCCTTTGGCTGAAGGTCCAGGAACCTGCTGACCACATGAAGTGGGGACTTACTCTGCAGACCATTTGGGTCAGAATCACCTATGGCACTTAATAAACATCAAAAGCCAAGATCTTTAGGTATATCTAACTCTAGATTTAGAGGGTGGAAATGTGTAGCTTCACCGAGCACTCCAGGTGACTCATGAATCCCAAAATATAATATATACTTTCTTAAGCATTCAGAAACACTGAACATCATAGAAGTAAACAGAAACAGAATCATTCCATAAGTTAATAGGAAAAAACTTTATTTGGCTTTCAGCAAATCAGTATGGTCATAATTTATTTTCTAAAGATGAAAGCATTCTAACCTAAACAAAATCCAAACTGATTTAGAGTTTATGTACCACACAGGCAGGGGCCACTTCTATTCTGATCATAACTCTAGGCCCAGCACCCAGGAACTGGCACATACTAGGTACTTGATAAAGATTTGTTAAGTTAATATGATTTGAACCAGATTGCTCCTCACAAATAGAAATTAATTTGGATAAACTGGGCAAAGCCAGTGGGAGGGGAGAATATGAGACTGAGAATGGGGTACGATGGATTCTACACAGGGCTCTGCAGCTGAGGAGAATGGGCTCTCGTTTCTGCCACATATCCTTTCTACGTCTCATATCCCTTTCTGTAAAGCAAGGGAGCAGGCTGTGAAATGAAGTGCCAACGAATCCGTTCACTTCAGTCTGAAACCCTGAAATTGAGATTCTAGAGGAGTCTGAATATTCCTTTGATAAATGTCCTTGGGTGCTATCATTTCAAAAAGTTAATGTTGTATGGCCCGGCCGGTTGGCTCACTGGTAGAGCATTGGCCCAGCGTGTGTAAGTCCTGGGTTTGATTCCCGGCCAGGGTACACAGAAGCGCCCATCTGTTTCTCCACCCCTCCCTCTCTCCTTCCTCTCTATCTCTCTCTTCCCTTCCTGCAGCCAAGGCTCCATTGGAGCAAAAGTTGGCCTGGATGCTGAGGATGGCTCCATGGCCTCCACCTCAGGTGCTAAAATGGCTCTGGTTGCAACAGAGCAATGCCCCAGATGGGCAGAGCATCACCTCCTGGTGGACACGCCAGGTGGATCCCGTTCGGGCACATGTGGGAGTCTTGTCTGTCTGCCTCCCCACTTCTAACTTTGGAAAAATATAAAAAAATAAAATAAAACAAAATAAAAAGTGAATATTGTAAAGATAAAGTGGATTATTACCTTCACCACTGATTTGTCATTCTCTGATTAAGTGAAACCATTTGCAAGAGGGCAATCCATTTGAAAGCAAAATAAGAAAGATAACGAGTCAAAAAATAAACTCTCAGTCTACAGATTGTATCAGTTGTTATCATTCCAAATTGCAAAATCTATTATTTACACAAATTATTTTTACCTAAATATTCTAGAATGGCATCTAATATACTTATTATCGAATGTGGGATGTAGTTAGCAAAAACAACAACAACAAAGAAAAAAGGGGTAATATCTTTTTTTGAGAAGAATTTTACAATAGTTCATAGATAATTCATAACCACAGGATGGTCAATCACTAAAACATGTTTTAAAGGACCAAAAAGACTTTCTGAGCACAGAGACAATAAATACAAAATATGCCTAATTTAGAAAAAATATCTACTTGCTAATAAACATGACCTTCATGTTTATTGCTGCAAATACGTCTTAACTGCAGCCCCGGCTCAGGGAGAGCAGGAGCGAGTACTTCTCTGCATGGCCACTTCCGAAAGCCGGGTGTATCAGAGCAGGTCAGCAGGGGGCCTACCTTGCCTGAGAACTCTCTAGGCTGAAAGGGGAAAACAATGGAGGGTGCTCTGAAGATTCCAGGAGAAATGCTCAGGAATCCAGGAGAAAGTCAAAGATTATCCCAGCCTCTGAGGAGAGGAATTACTCTTAAGGCAGTCACCCTGAGATATGGGAAGTCAGGAGACATGTCACTTGGCTTGTGTCACTGTTGACCATCCTCAGGGAAAAGTACTTTTAAGTGCAAGGGTTCCCTCACTCACCCAGTCCCAGGAACACTTGCTCCCAACCCACCATGGAGACAAGCTCTGGAGGAGCAAGCGGTCCTTTGGACACCTTGGAAGAGCTATGTAAAGAGGGGTGAGGCCCTGGCCGTTTGGCTCAGTGGTAGAGCGTCGGCCTGGCGTGCAGAAGTCCCAGGTTCGATTCCCAGCCAGGGTACACAGGAGAGGCGCCCATCTGCTTCTCCACCCCTCCCCCTCTCCTTCCTCTCTGTCTCTCTCTTCCCCTCCCACAGCCGAGGCTCCATTGGAGTAAAGATGGCCCGGGCGCTGGGGATGGCTCCATCGCCTCTGCCTCAGGTGCTAAAGTGACTCTGGTCACAAGAGAGCAACGCCCCAGATGGGCAGAGCATCACCTCCTGGTGGGCGTGCTGAGTGGATCCCGGTCAGGCGCATGCGGGAGTCTGTCTGACTGCCTCCCCGTTTCCAGCTTCAGAATTTAAAAAAAAAAAAGAGGGGTGAAAGCTCGTCCCACCGTGCATGACCCAGCTGCAGTGAGCAGCACCAATGTATGCAGGGCAGTGGAGGAAGCTCTGATAGCAGCAGGCTGCAAACCACCCTCACCAAAGAAAGCAGGAAAGAAAACCCTGGCGCCCCCTCAGGGCTCTTTGAGGAACAAAGCAGACTGACAATAGATAAAGCAGCAGTGAGTGCTGGTCGGAGTACACAGCTAACAGACACAGGGACAAAGGAGGGAACAGGTGGAACAACCTCCATGGACACTCGTGAGCCAACTCAGCATCCTTGGGAATTGGACCCAGAAGCAATAGTAAGTAGGGCGTTAAAACCCACTACATATGTCACTCATGCTCCCAACCATGCTTAAGGCTGGTGTGTAGCCAGTAAAGCAAGGCTTGCAATAAAAATATCCACTTACCATCTTCCGGAGCCATGGTACTTTGTGCAATTTCATGAAGGTCAAATGAGGCTGAAAACGTCTGCTTTCTCCTGCCAAAAGGCCTTTTTCTTGAAAAGTCCTTTTTGCAACCTCTGAAGTAAATAAAAAGAAACACAAAAATATTACTGCAACATGGTTGTTTTTATAAAAAGAGCAATTCAAAAAATAATGAGTTATCTTATAATGAAGATTATTTTATATACCTGTTTGAAACTTTTTTAAAAAAAGACAGAATAACAACCCTGGCTGGTTGGCTCAGCAGTAGAGCATCGGCCCCGGTATGTAGAAGTCCCAGGTTCGATTCCTGGTCAGGGCACACAGGAGAAGCACCCATCTGCTTCTCCACCCTTCCCCCTCTCCTTTCTCTCTGTCTCTCCCTTCCCCTCCCGCAGCCAAGGCTCCACTGCAGCAAAGTGGCCCGTGCACTGAGGATGGCTTCATATGGCCTCCACCTCAGGTGCCAGAATGGCTCCGGTTGCAATGGAGCAATACCCCAGAGGGGCAGAGCATCGCCCCCTAGTGGGCATGCCAGGTGGATCTCAGTCGGGCGCTTGTGGGAGTTTGTCTACCTCCCTACTTCTAACTTTGGAAAAAATACAAAAAAAAAAAAAAAAGGACAGAGAGAGAGCAACAATATGCATAATAAACATTTATGACAGTTAAATCTCAGTGATTTCAAATTTTGGGTAAGCACACAAAAGCAGCAATTTGAAAGAGAAACATTTAATAAAATAACTGTTTGACTGATAAGATGCTGACTTTCACTGATTATACCAGGGGTGTCCCTATGTATAAAAATAGACTAGCTAATCTATAACCTTTCATATCTAAAACTTCTGCTTCTGACCAAAATGGAAAAATAGGAATCAGATCTGCCCTCCTATTTGAAACAACCAATAAAAGGACAAAGTATATGAAACAATGGTTTTCAAGACACTGTACACACCAAGTAATGAAGGCCAGTGATCCCTACGAGATGAGATGCAAACAAGATAAGCCTTTTGATTGCCCAGCTTACATCCTTGAGTGTCTAGGCCCCTGTGCAAGGAGAAACCCAGATAGAGCCCAGACAGCTCACTGCATTCAGGAAGAAGAGTTGAGAGTAGGAAAGACCAAGACACCTGGAGCTTGCAGGACAGAGTACTGGAGAGGCGAGCCCTAAGCACAGCAAAAACTCCAGGGATCTACAAAGGGTCCCCCTTGAGCAGGGGTCCCCAAACTTTTTACACAAGGGGCCAGTTCACTGTCCCTCAGACCGTTGGAGGGCCACCACATACAGTGCTCCTCTCACTGACCACCAATGAAAGAGGTGCCCCTTCCAGAAGTGCGGCAGGGGCCAGAAAAATGGCCTCAGGGGGCCACATGCAGCCCGTGGGCCGTAGTTTGGGGATGGCTGCCCTTGAGTATTCATTTGAGCATAGAGCAGCCCATGGGACCTGTCTTAAAATACCCTTCACTGTAAGTCATTGCCTCCAAATGATTTTCTTCTCTCTTCTATGGCAATAAAGGTTAAGCAATAAGCCATTAAAATGTCAAGAAAAAACACTAGTCTCAGCTGCAGGCAACAGATGACAACTTCGGCTGAATTAAGCAGGAAAAGAATTTATAGAAGAACATGGGGCCCTGGCCAGCTGGCTCAGTGGTAGAGCATCGGCCTGGCGTGTGAAAGTCCTGGGTTCAATTCCTGGCCAGGGCATACAGAAGAAGCGCCCATCTGCTTCTCCACTTTTCCTCCTCTCCTTTCTCTTTATCTCTCTCTTCCTCTCCCACAGCCAAGGCTCCATTGGAGCAAAGTTAGCCTGGGTGTTGAGGATGGCTCCATGGCCTCCATCTCAGGCGCTAGAATGGCTTCAGCTGCAACAGAGCAATACCCCAGATAGGCAGAGCATTGCCCTCGGGTGGACATGCTGGGTGGATCCCAGTCAGGCACATGCAGGAGTTTGTCTGTCTGCCTCCCCATTTCTCATTTCAGAAAAATACAAAAAAAAAAAAAAAGAAAGAAAGAAAAAAGAACATGAGAGGACTTGAGTACTAGGCTGAAGGGCTATGAAACCCAGATGCCCAAAGTTCCGGAGGAGAACAGGTTCAATGACACCTGAAGGTCTTCAGCTGGCACCACTGAGCGTGCACAGCAGAGGGCTAGAATGCTGCCATGGCCTTAGACTGATGAGAGCTACCACTGATGATACAAACCATCCCAGGAATGGATTCTGCACAGTCTTTTTGTTCAAGTTACCAGCTTCTGATTCAAAATCTGGGCCAAAGCACCATCATGTTCCTAGCACCAAAGGGGTCTGAGAAAGAATGCACCTGACATGGGAGAGGATGGGGGAGAGTTTAGATGTTGGACAGCCAGTATGGAAAAGAAGTAAGTGTCTGTTACTTTTTATCCATTCCCAAAAGATATCCCCACTTTGCTTTCTCCCACCCATCTTATCTATATCCAGTGGTTTTCATGTGACCCACTTCTGTCTTCCCCTTTGATTCTGATGTATAAAATAAGTGGTGAAACTGCCTTTTCCATAGCATTTCTCAATCCATTGAGATTTTTCTTTCCAGCAATTGACATCCGTTTGGCTCAAATAAATTCATATTTTTTTAAATGTAATAGTCAAGCATGCACGTGTTTTAAAACAGGAAGAGTGTATTTGTAACAAGTACTATTATAATTAACATCACTTTTTGCTCATCTAAACTACAAATAGGTACATCTTTTCTCAACTACCCTATCATAAGCCAGCTTTGACCCTATTTTGGCATATTCTCAACTGTTTTAAATAAATCTAGAGTAAAAATATTAGGCTTATTCATACAAAACTGTCATTTTTATGAGTCAACAACACTCAAACATTGGCAATGCCTGATGGTATATTATTTACCGTGGTAAATTAACTTATTACATTTCTAATATCTGGTTATATATTCTGTTTTCAGGTATTTGTGGAATTATCACATAGGCAAGCTTCTGATATAAACTTACCAATATGTTTATACCAGCCCAGAAAACAGAAATAGCATGAAGGTACATAAGCAAAAATTTATTTGTTCAGTTAGGTACTGAGCTCTTCCCGTATGGGCCAGGCACACCACCTACTAAAAACAGCAAACATATCCCCACTTTCATGGAGCTTATAGTCTCATGGGACAGATTTTAACCCAATAAAGAGAAGGCCTAAAAAATGTTCAAAATTATCAAAACACGGTTGGCTCAGCGGTAGAGTGTCAGCCTGGTGTGTGGAAGTCCCGGGTTCAATTCCCAGCCAGGGCACACAGGAGAAGTGCCCATCTGCTTCTCCACTCCTCCCCCTCTCCTTCCTCTCTGTCTCTCTCTTCCCCTCCTGCAGCCAAGGCTCCATTGGAGCAAAGTTGGCCCAGGCACTGAGAACGGCTTCATGGCCTCAGCCTCAGGTGCTAGAATGGCTCCAATTGCAGCGGGAGCAACGCCCCAGATGGGCAGAGCATCGCCCCCTGGTGGGCATGCCAGGTGGATATCGGTTGGGCACATGCAGGAGTCTGTCTGCCTCTCCTCCTGCTTCTCACTTCATAAAAATACAAAAAAAAAAATAAGATTATCAAAACATATAAGAGATATAATGAAAAGAGTCTTGTTAACAGAAACTAAAATATCAGTATAGTAAGCATATATATATATTTATTACTCATTACTATCTATGTTAGTTTTTACATATTATTTGATTCTAAACAAACAACATTTTTCAATTTACTGGTCAAATTTAGACCCAAGAGTTCTCTCACTGATAACAGATACCACAATACTGTTTTAAATAATATTTGTCACAAAGTACATTTAATTTTTATTAATGTATGTTTCCAGTACAGTACATTCGCTAGGTACACAGGAATAGGAAAAATGAAAATGCTGCCTTCTTTTTTGAAAAGTACTTCTTAGCATTGATTTTATATTCCTGAAAACAATATCATCTATTGCTTAGGCAGAGTACTGGGTAACAGTTGTAAAAATATAATTCTTGAGATAAGAAGAGTTTTTGCTAATGTGAAAACCACAAGTCATTCTTCATCTATGTTAACTTATATTCTGAAAGAGAAGCTATGAATATTTAAGAGATTGTTCAATTCCTTCTAGTACCGCAGACATTCCTTCAAGCACTAAATAGAAAATCACACAGCAAATACATCATATATCCTTTGTAAGTCAGCTAAGATTGCTTCCTAAATAGTATAATTTACCTGATAGATAGCTAAAGACGAAAACTGTCTGAAGAACAATTTCTTAAAATATATTTTAACAGTAGTTGACTTTGCTATATAAAGAACACTGAAATGAATAATTTTGTAAAGAAACAATACTTTTGTTTTTTTGTGTGTTTTTTTTTTTGTATTTTTCTGAAGCTGGAAACGGGGAGAGACAGTCAGACAGACTCCCACATGCGCCCAACAGGGATCCACCCGGCACGCCCACCACTAGAGGGCGATGCTCTGCCCACCAAGGGGCGATGCTCTGCCCCTCCGGGGCGTCGCTCTGTCGCGACCAGAGCCACTCAAGCGCCTGGGGCAGAGGCCAAGGAGCCATCCCCAGTACCCGGGCCATCTTTGCTCCAATGGAGCCTCGCTGTGGGAGGGGAAGAGAGAGACAGAGAGGAAAGAGAGGGGGAGGGGTGGAGAAGCAGATGGGCGCTTCTCCTGTGTGCCCTGGCCGGGAATCGAACCCGGGACTTCTGCACGCCAGGCCGACGCTCTACCACTGAGCCAACCGGCCAGGGCCACTTTTGTTATCTTAACAAATACAGTTTTATCTGAGGAGTTTTTATGTTATTATTTTTTTCCATCTATTCAACAAATATTTATTGAACATGCCAAGTATTGGGAAGTTTCCTCTTTTTTTAAGATATTTTTATTTTATTATTTTTTTGTATGTGTATTTTTCTGAAGTGAGAAGTGAGGAGGCAGAAAGACTGACTCCCCCATGTGCCTGACTGGGATCCACCCCGCATGCTTACTAGGGGGCGATGCTCCGCCCATCTGGGGTGTTGCTTCGTTGCAACCAGAGCCATTCTAGCACTTGAGGCAGAGGCCATGGAGCCATCCTCAGCACCTGGGCCAATTTTGCTCCAATGGAGCCTTGGTTATGGGAGGAGAAAAAAGAGATAAGAGAGAAAACAAAGGGGGAAGGGTGGAAAAGCAGATGAGCACTTCTCCTGTGTGCCCTGGCCGGGAATCAAACCCGGGACATCCACACATCAGGCCAACACTCTACCACTGAGCCAACTGGCCAGGGCCAAGATATATATTTTTATATAGAAAACTTCTTCAGAGGAACTCTTTCAAATATGTAACAACAATAAATTTATACCTAAAATGTAAAGAAGTTGCTAAAAGTTGTCTCAAAGTAAACTATAACATACTAATTTTAAGGAAATCATATATTTTTAATTATATACTCCTTGCGTTCATCTGGCTTGATGGCTCACAAACATAAGCATGGGATCACAGAAGTGATTCTATGGTCTCTGGTTTGAGCCTAAAGGCCACTGGCTTGAAGCCCAAGGTCACTGGCTTGAGCGAGGGGTTGCTGGCTTGAGCAAAGTGTCACTGGCTCAGCTGAAGCCCCTGGTCAAGGCACATATAAGAAGTCAGTCAATGAACAACTAAAGTGCTGAAACACAAGTTGATGCTTCTCATCTCTCTCTCTTCCTGTCTGTCTGTCCCTGCCTATCCCTCTCTTTCTGTCTTTCTCTGTCTCTCTCTCTCGCTTAAAAAATAATTATCTATGCCTCACAAAGCAAATACTTTTTCTCCTTTTTCCCCCTTTTGCCATTTTCTTACCTTTTCTAAAATTGGTTTATATATGGCATGATCCATAATTTAAGAATAATCACAAAGACTTTTCTTTTTTATTGAGGTATACAAAGAGTTTTATTAATAAGAATAGTCTACAATACTAATGTAAATTAGGTGGTCCTAATACATTCTTTTTTTTTTTTTTCTGAAGCTGGAAACGGGGAGAGACAGTCAGACAGACTCCCGCATACGCCTGACCGGGATCCACCCGGCACGCCCACCAGGGGGCGACGCTCTGCCCCTCCGGGGGCGTCGCTCCGTTGCGACCAGAGCCACTCCAGCACCTGGGGCAGAGGCCAAGGAGTCATCCCCAGTGCCCGGGCCACCTTTGCTCCAATGGAGCCTCGCTGCTGGAGGGGAAGAGAGAGACAGAGAGGAAGGAGAGGGGGAGGGGTGGAGAAGCAGATGGGCGCTTCTCCTGTGTGCCCTGGCTGGGAATCGACCCGGGACCCCTGCATGCCAGGCCGACGCTCTACCACTGAGCCAACCGGCCAGGGCCTACATTCTTAACTATATATATATACAGGACTGTATTTCAGTACATGGAGCCAACAGATGTAACAAGTTAGATTTTCGTTTTAAAAAAAACTGATCTGTGCTTAAGCAAAACCCCATACAATGGAAGGTGGTAAGTCCTTTCCATCTTTTCCAACTGGGAGATACTTTCTAATATCATTGTAAGATATAGTAAAATTATGTCACGCGTAATGTTAAAAATCTCAATAAAATTTTAGAATCACATTTTAGCCTTCTAAAACTTTAAAGAAATTAGAATTCTACAACTATTCATGTCGTTTCTATTTTATTACTATTTAAAGGATTCTTATTTCCATATGCTGCTTAAACAGTTTCATTTTAAATGGTTTTAGTAACTCATTTGAACTATATGTTTCCACATAAAGGCTGACATAATGTTGAAATCAACTTCAATTTAAAATTTTTATACTCATCATTTTAAGTAGATATTTCCAATCAATTGCTATGTAAAACTATCAAATAGAACTTTAAAACATTCAAAGCAAGTCTTTAAAATTATACTTTGATGGCAGAGGAATCATCTTCATTCCACCACCGTTGACCAAAAAAAATAAAACCAGATTGAGCATTCTAATAACATTGGCCCAATTCTCCTATTATTCAACATGTGCTCTTGGACAGTTCATTTAAACTTGACAATAAAAATGATGAGGTCCCTTCTTACCCTAACAACCAGGGTTACCAGGACTGGATTTTATTCTCATGCCAAGATTTAGACATAACTGTCAATGAGGGAAAAGAGACTATCTAAAGCTAAATGTTCTTTCAATTACTTTTATGTTTATACCTATTTTTTTTCATTGGTTTATACATCTGTTAAAAAATACATATTGCCCAACCTGGCAGTGGCACAGTGGATAGAGCATCGGTATGGGACACAGAAGACACAAGTTTGAGACCTCGAAGTCACCAGCTTGAGCACAGGTTCATCTGGATTGAGCAGCGAGTCGCCAGCTTGCTTAAGCCAAAAGGTCGCTGGCTTGAAGCCCAAGGCCACTGTCTTGAGCAATGGGTCACTGGCTCAGTTGGAGACCCCCATCAAGGCACATGTGAGAAAGCAATCAATGAACTGAAAGTGACATAATTTCCTGTCTGTCTGTCCCTATCTGTCCCTCCCTCTGTCTCTCTCAGTCTCTGTCACAAATAAAATTTTAAAAAAAGAAATATGCTACATTGAAATAAGTAATACTGTAAATTCTGAATGTTTTCAAATGGACCATTTACTGTAAGACTCATAATTATTAAGCTAATAAAATGCATTCAAATATTTTTTATTTAATTACAGAGCAACCTAGAAAGGCTCTAAGATACCAGCAACCAAATCGATTTCCCACGAAGAGCAGAAAACATAGTACATATTCTTTCCATCTTCTTGAAGAAAATGACAGTCAACATAAAGAAAGTGTAATGTTCAAATGAATATCCTAAATTTTCCTTTTGTGAAATAAATGTACTTGTAATCTTTTGTCATGCTAACCACGCACACGTTTCTCATTTTTAAAAAAAAATTGCAAGGACTATTATAATTCCAGTAGGCGAAATTTTTGGCAATCTCTCAATCTAATATACATCTTAACAAAATTACTGTTCACTGAAAAAAGTGAATGAAATCACATATTCATTTCTATGCAAAAAGCTTTCTACTGCAATTTCACCATTGTAAAATGTGGAGAAATGCCATATAAATGTATAATTTTCAGTATCTTCTTAGCTCTATAAGCTACTATGTAATGCTAGCAAAGAAGAAGGTGCTGTTTTATTCTGGAAAAACATCAAAGGAGGAAGCTGAGACACAGAGCCTCTGACGCCATCGACCTTCCCAGCTCCCTCAAGCAGCTCCCACCATAAACCTACATGCATGTGGTATACAAAGACGAACTTGGTCTCTTCCTGCCAGCATCCCCCAAAATAAGTTATTTGCAGCCTATCTGGTTGCATAACCCAAGTATTGATGTAAAAGTTCATCAATTCAGACTCTATCAGTTCAAAATGCATAATAATTTTCTTCAATTTTACACATTAAAATTTCTAAATTCTCATTAACTTGCAAATTTTCAGTACTGAGTTCAAAGAGCGTCTAAAATTTAGTCCTTTTTTTAAAACAATATGTCATATTTTAAGAATTTGCTTTTTCTAACTTGTAAATTTTAAAACTAAAAATTAGGCAAATAAGATTATTCATGAATTATAATTTTCAACTACTTTTCAAGTTAGTTTTACTTCATAATAAAAGTATGTACTTAAACTTAAATTATCAATACTTTAATAATTAAATTTATTTTCTTTGGAACTTACTTTGCTTTCCATCAAGTCAAACTAGCTCTGCCTCAATTACTTTGAACAAATAAGATTTTAATATTCCTATAGGCATATGCATATATATAGTTTATTACAAAGTCTTGTACCATGGTCAATGGATATATTCTTCTAAAAGTTGGACTATATCATTTGAACAGTTTATAACATATGATGCAAAAACAAAACTCCACTATTTTACTGATACTTTTGAACTAAAGCAATACTAAACCTGAAGTATTCTTTTAAAAATAAACCTAATGAAGTAAAATATTGACAAAAAGTCCATGTACTGAACATTCTGGCTAGCTCAACACTGTATAAACAGAGGCTCCAACTAGACTTCAATGAAAACTTTGCATAATACATATTCAAATATTTATATTTCTTATAAAAGTTCATAAAGGCAACAGTACAATATACATATAAAAGATTACAATCAAGTATATAATAGTGATTACATGAGGGGGACAGAATGCTATTCTCCATTTTCCATTTTTTAGTAATATTTTGTTTAAATTTATGGAAAAGTATATATATCTTGAAGCAACAATCTCTAGCATCTAGAAAGAAATTATAGGAGCAGTAAGTAGCCTTTCCTAAAATGACAAGCCAACACTCTCGGGTTCATAGTCATACTAAAGCTGGAGAAATTTCACATTCCTCAGCACCCAATGGATCTTCTACCAATACTGCCTTTGTGAGAAAATTTGCTAAGAATGCATGGAATTCTCAATGTTGCAGTCATTTAATTATTTAAAAGTACAATAAATTAATGACTAAATAAAAATTTTTCTTGAGTTCAGAGATATTTAAATTTCTCCAGCACAGTCAGCAAGAGCAGACTGAGTTTGCTAACTGGGGACATGCATGCTCAAATGCTCTGCCATCAAATGTTAGACTTGCCTCCTCCTTGGCCAACTAACGATGTTAAGTCCTACCTGACTCCTAAATATCATTTAATTGGTTGCATGTTTGTTTGTTTATATATTTATAATACTTTGCTCCACAAAAGAAGAAATTAATCAATAATGAAATAAAATCTAATCTTCATGCTCACTTCACCCCAAAAAGAGGTGCACTTTTGAACAGACAATATATATACAACATAATAAAAATTAATAAATAAATAAAAATACAATATAATAGTAAGTAAAAAAAATACATTGCAAAAGATAACACATGATACCCTTTTAAAGATTAAAATCAGCCTACCCAGGCCCTGGCCGGTTGGCTCAGTGGTAGAGCATCGGCCTGGCGTGCAGGAGTCCTGGGTTTCGATTCCTGGCCAGGGTGCACAGGAGAATTACCCATCTGCTTCTCCATCCCTCCCCCTCTCCTTCCTCTCTGTCTCTCTCTTCCCCTCCCTCAGCCAAGGTTCCATTAGAGCAAAGTTGGCCTGGGCACTGAGGACAGCTCTATGGCCTCTGCCTCAGGCGCTAGAATGGCTCTGGTTGCAACAGAGCAATGCCCCAGATGGGCAGAGCATCGCCCCTTGGTGGGCATGCCGGGTGGATCTCGGTCGGGCGCATGCGGGAGTCTATCTGACTGCCTCCCCGTTTCCAACTTCAGAAAAATACAAAAAAAAAAAAAATCAGCCTAACCAGGTGGTGGCACAATGAATAGAGTGTTGAACTGGGATGTGGAGAACCCAGGTTCGAGACACTGAGGTCGCCAGCTTGAGCGTGGGCTCATCTGACTTGAGCACAAAACTCACCAGCTTGGACCCAAGGTCGCTGGCTCGAGCAAGGGGTTACTCAGTCTGCTGAAGGCCCGCGGTCAAGGCACATATGAGAAAGCAATCAATGAACAACTAAGGTGTCGTAACGAAAAACTGATGATTGATGTTTCTCATCTCTCTCCGTTCCTGTCTGTCTATCCCTATCTATCCCTCTCTCTGACTCTCTGTCTCTGGAAAAAAAAAAAAGGATTAAAATCAATTAAAAACATTTCTGGAGAATATTAGAAAATAAACACTGATTTTGGGATGACAGCTTACATGAAAGAAGGCTAAAAAATGGATTAATGAAAAGAACAAAGAGGTTAGATTACTATCAAGGACAATATCGTAGATTACACAGCTTTTGTTTTAGGTTGGGGGTTCCCAGGTGATTATGGTATTAAGATAGATAGATAGATAGATAGATAGATAGATAGATAGATAGATAAACAAACAGATAAAAGCAAACAAAGCATAGACCAATAATGAGAGGATTACTAAACCTGAAATAAGATAAAATGAAATGACTTGATAGGAAAGGAAAGGAAAATAAAAACGGCTTATAGTCTGTAAACTAACACCTAACCTACGATCTCTGGATCAACTCAAAAGTCACCCATCCAGGTTCTGTCATTTTCTGCTTCTACTTCCCTAACAATTTTCAACTGTGCTATACAAAGTAACACGTTCTCTAATGCAGGTGAGCAATCACCAATGGACCTGCTCAGGGGGTAGTATCTACACAGGTAGGGGGCGGGGGAGTAGCACAGAGGAAAAGGCTACTGATTCGTCTACTCACTCTGTGGATTAGGGATGGCAATCCCCAAAAGCCTCTGAGTGGGCAACTGGTGATTCTTACTTATTCATTCAATACTTATTAAATGCCAACTACATGTCAAGTGCCAATGTTATACCTGAGATCCTTCACATTTAGGATTAGGACACTCCTAATATTTGAATCCATCCCATTCCCTTCCAGACAGCCCCAGAACCAACATATTCCTCAGGACAAGAATCAAGATGACTTTTCAGGCCTTTTATTTAGCTTCTTACCCACGTAAGAAAATGGCTGAAGCAGCTCACTTAGCAGGTATGGTTGTACTGGCTTCCCAAAATTAAAGGATATCAAATCCCTATCTCCAGAATTGGGGGCAGGGAGTGAAATTGCTCTTCAACAGATGACACTTCTTATGAGTGTGTTGCTGTTTGTTTTACCTGCAATTTCCAAAAGTGTGTTTATGTGATCTCCTTCCGCCAGCTTCACAAATCCCACCTGATTTCCAAAAGTGTCAATCCCTTGGAAAGGCAGATTCAAACGTTTGCCTTGAAGGATTTCTTCTATGAACGGTTTTAATGCCAAAAGAGCATCAATACCACTGGCAAGAGAGAATATATTTTGCAGTAACATAGTAAGTGATGAGATATACAAAATCAAACCAGATACAAAATAATAGGTTTAAAAAAAAAGAATTAAAATTTGATATCTGTACCAATTATTTTAAAGCACAAAAATACCTTCAAAATCTAATCTATATAATTAAAATAAAACTGTTAATTTTTAAACAAAAACTATGGAAGAAGTAAATTAATCTTTACCTAATTATAATTTACATCATATTAAAGACATGAAATAAAATATTATTTTACAGTTCACTAAGAATTTTTTAACCAAGATACCACATGCATCTTTTAGAAAAAAATTGCTGATAATATATTGCAAGAATCCTAACACCTACAAGAGCTTACATTAGATTGTGGAGAAAGTTCTAGATTCCTGTTTAAAGTACTTCAATACACTATTTCCTATTTGCAAGGCACTCTACTAAACTTGGGTTAAAAAGAAAAACATGTTTATATTTGCCAAATACAACCAACCACATGAGTTTGTTGTATCTGTTTTGCCTATGTCATTGCAGGGCTATGCTATTTCAAGTCCTCAATTTTTCTTTATAAAAACAGCTATTTACAATTAATGTCATCCAATTAAATTTAATTTTCTAAATAAAATAAAAGAATATCTATTTACTACATGAATAAATTAGACATTATTAGGTTTATAATATTTTATAAATTAGGATCAATTATGTCCATCTTGAAGAAAATTTTGGTAGAAGCACTTTATTATGAGAAAAAAAATAAAATCTCACTAGAGGGCAGCAATTACTCAAAAAAGAAGTAAGTATATTCTATTATGAAGAGAGCCTTAAAACACCATTCTGGTGTTAACCATTAGCTTAAATTATCTTGACCAGTGATTTGTTTACATTAATTACATGTTAAATGTATACAAAGAAATGTAGGTATTTTTCCAGATCTTCCATATTTCCAAATTGGTTTTCATATAGTTTTTAACTGATCGTCATCTATAGCTTCCATACTAAGACTCGTTTCTGTCATAACATATGTACACTACTTAAAATAGCTCTGGAAATGTCAACATTCCTTATTATACCTCTAAATCCACATTCTACATCCAATCTTTCCTAACTATTTATGTTCATATAAAGAAAAAAAGGAAACAGTGCACACATTTCTACTGCAGTACTGTCCCCCATGTGCGCTATGAACTGAAGCATGTAAAAATAGAGCACCACTTTTGGTTTAGTAGAGTATCACTTCTGGTAGAGCGGTTATTCAGGATACTCATTTTAAATGCAACTATATACTAAAGCAAGCCATGCCAAAGGTTAGGGCTTTTCAGAGACAGTGAATTCTATACTCCGTTTTTCTTTAAAGAAATATAGATGATCTAAACTCAGTCCAATTTTTCAGTTCTCTAGTTGAACAAATCAATAAATCTGACATAATGAGATGTCATTAATTACAGAGTGAGAAGGCATTATAGTATCTATGGTAAGTATTACTAACTTTCAAATTCTCTTAAATAAAATATCTTTTAAAGAGCAGTTTATGAGAAAAACTTCTGTATGGTAACATTAGAAAAAAGTATACACATATAGGACACAGAATTCTGAAAGTGGAGTTCAGGACCCACAGATTGTATATGAAGTTAAAACTGAACAGCCATTGTCCAAGGAAAAAGGAATTCTGCCTCCAGCCTGCCTGCAAACTTGAGACCGCAACATCAACTCTTCCCTGGGTCTCCAGCCGGTCATACTGCCCTGCAGGTTTTGGACTTGCCAGCCGCCACAGTTACATGAGCTAATTCCTTAAAATAAATCTAGATATAGGCATCTAAATAGATGTAGCTATAGATACAGATAGACACCAATATATCTAGATCTCCATATAGATATCCATCCCATTGGCTCTGTTCCTCTGAAGAGCCCTGACTGATAAGCCATTCTAACACACACAGGGTGGTACTCTTTCTCATGGGCTTGCAGCTTGTGACACCATCTTCTTTGGCTTCTTTCCTTTTAAGCACGTCAGAGTATTTATTTTTATTTTTTTCTAACTGGCAAAGTAAACAGCTAAACTGAGTCAAGTGAAACCTTCTAGTCCTCTCTGTCATTGCAAGATACTCAAGAGCTGCTCTTGGGTAGATCAGGTTGGAGTAGATCAGAAGACTGATCTCTAAACACTTGCGATTGTACTGTTTAAAAGACATAACTGCAAGAATTAGAATATGGCTGTTTATTTTCAGTTATTAATTTGTTGTTTTCTCTGTTTTATTTGCTCTTTCCCCTACTTTCTTCCTAATTGAAGCTTTGTTCTTCATTCCCTCAGGAGACTACATGTCAGAGTAGAAAACAGAAGCAAACTTTAATCTATTCTGGCTTTGGTTTTCCACAGAGTTTAAGTCTGAGCTTATTCCTGAGGTAACAGGAAAGGGGTGATCATACGTATAGATAGAGTATCCCAGAGAATCACTGGGGGAAGAGAAAGGTTTCACCACCCCAGCTGGATAGCAAGAGTCAGTGAGTTATACTCAACCTTTATGATAGAACTCTGGACCTGGGGGTGGGGGAAGGACAGGTACTCTAAGAATGAGTGAGGTAAAACTGAAATTGTACACTGACCTAGTAGAACAACAGCTCTAATACATAATATCATCGAATGCCTACCACATGCCACGCCCTATACTAAACACTTGTACATGTATTGGTACTATTATTTTCTTCATTTCCTTAAAAAGTAAATAATTTTTTCCAAAAATTAGGCATCCAGGTGGTAGTGCCATGGTGTGTTCTAGAGTCTTCACCTAGATCCTAACTTAAATGGTCAAACTTCAGAGTGCTTACATAAATAACATGGGCAAAACAACTGCATAATCAAGGGCTACCTTTTATAACAAAAACAGCTTAACAGTCTAGACTAGAAAAAATATTTACACAGCTAATTTTGTACATTGACTATTCATTGGAATAAATTATAATAAATACTTCTTTAAAATTTAAATGACTTTTGAGTTCTGCTATGTTTATTCATATTAAAGTAATAATCTGAAAAACAATATTCAAGAAAGCTGTATTACTCACGTGTTTACTTCATCTTCATTTAGCAACTGCATCACTAGCAGGGTAATATGAAAGGAACCATCACTGGACATTGCTCTGGCCAGTCGTTTATCTTGTTCTATTATTGCATTTTGCACGATCTTAATTCCTCCTGTAATCTAATCCACACATACACACAAATGAGAGGTCAGGTAAAGAAAATTTCCTTATGGCAAAACGTAAATCAAGAAGAAAATCAAGCAAAACTAAAACTAGAAATGTCAAAATTCTTCAACCAAACAATATTTAATTGTCTACTTTAGCGGTTCTCAACCTGTGGGTCGTGACCCCGGCGGGGTCGCCTAAAGCCATCGGAAAATACATAATGCATATCAGGTATTTACATTCCAAATCATAACTGTAGAAAAATTACAGTTATGAAGTAGCCACCAAAATTATTTTTTGGTTTGGGGTCACCGCAACATGAGGAACTGTATTGCGGGGTCACGGCATTAGAAAGGTTGAGAACCACTGGTCTACTTGTTTTCAAATATCTTAATAGATGACTTAGAAAGCGTAACAAGATGTGTAAATTGAACAAAATCATATAATGCTTGTCCACATTAAGAACATCGAGCCCAACACACTAATTTTATAAATTGCATCACGAGTTGAGCAGAACTCTTTCAATGGCTGTGCATCTTCCTTGAATATACAGTATGACTTACTGTAAGGCTTACTATAATTATGATATCTTCTAAAAAAAAGTTTTATTCTTGCCACAATAAGGTCAAACCAGCAGACAACTGTCCATTTCTGTTGGAAGTCATATTTATTTGTCCCCTAGTGAATGTGTCTAAAAACCCATTCGTTACGGACTTGGTGACTTTTTTTTAAACAGCAATAATTTCAACAGGAACAACTACTGTCATTTTTCCAGACACGAGAAGGAAGAATGGCGAAGAAGTCCAAACGCACATGTCAGACAAACCGTTACAATCTGCACCCAGGGGAACTCCAGGTCCCTTTTCAGCCTTCCCCTCCCACTACCTACTCGGAAACAAGGAAAGGAATGAGGTCTCTTCCCTCATTTCCAGTTAGGTCCAATTCTAGTCAACTGCTGAGTGTGAATGTCCTGGAAAACAGTTTAGCTCTGAAACCGCACTCTGAGCCACACTGTGAGAAAGGAGAGCACTCAGAAGCCCGGAGGCAGCAGAGCCGGTCAGGGAGCCAGGAGGAGGGGAGAGGGGGGCAGGCAGTAGGGGCCAGTAAAAAGTCAGCAGAGATAAGGAAAAACTGAGTCATGAGCACAGCAGACTCTTCTGATACTAGAGTAGCGGTTTTATCCTGAACAATGCTCCCATTATCTGCGGAATGCAATTGGAAAAATCCTGGGACGCTGTCCTGGGATCTGACTGCCCGTGCATCTTCACAATAAGCCCACATCGCCCAAAAGAACCTCAGCGTTTCTCTACTCCCTGCAATCTGGAAGACAGTAACACGAGATACAGCTTTTTCCTGGTAGGAATTCACACAGTGACACCTCACATAATATCCTCCTAAGCAAGATGTCACTTCTGTGACACCTGATAAAAGAATATTGATGGCCCAATTAATAAAATGTACATAACGTAACAGTACACAGAGTTCTTATGAGCCAGTGTCCTCTACTCTATATGGATAAAACTAAATTATAAACTCCTCAAGGTCAATATCTCTGTCTTCTACCCTGACACCTTACCACAGTGCCTGGTAATAAGAAGAAGAACAATACTTAACCAACCACAGCAGGAACTAACCTGTATTGTGGGGCCACTGGGTTCTAGGCACTACACGGAGCTTTTTACACATATCAGTCCACTGAAGCCCTCTACGATCCTATGAGGCAGATACTGGTATTATCTCTATTAACATAAGTTGAAACACAGAAGATTAAAAAGTCCCTTTAAGATCATATACCCAAAGCAGCAAAGGAACTCTGGAAAAGAATAATTGCAGTGCCTGAGGAGGGAGGAGGGAGGAGGAGGAGGGAGGAGGGAGGAGAGAGGAGGGAGGAGGGACGAGGGAGAAGGGAGGAGGGAGGAGGAGGAGGGAGGAGGGAGGAGGGAGGAGGGAGGCACTGAGCGGAAAAGACCCAGCAGGGGTGAGGAGAGGGATAGACAGCAATGGAGTAAGAGTTAAGGGGACAAGACATTTAAAGGAGATTTTTAGGAAATCTTACTGGATGCTGTGTAATGGAACCCATTGTCCCTCTCAAAAAAATGAAAAGCCTATAGTGTAAGCCTATATTCAACTTTAAATTTGAGTTTTGAGAATTTTTTCCAGTGCAGTGAAGAACTGAAACTGGCTTTCAGGACTAACAAGCAGCTCAAGAAGGTCCAGGTCCATGTGGAAAGGGCCAGAATAGGTGCTCAAAGATGTCAGACCTCAGAACAATATATTCACGTCTTCTAAGCCTAGCTGCTATAAATGGTCGTTCTGGTTTGCCTGATAACGAAAAAGTGGCTTAGGATGAGAACTTTGTTATCTAATACAGTGATGCCAATGAAGGGTGCTGGAGCCGCCTCAGAAATCCTGGATTTTAATGCCAGTCTGCCACAGGTGTGATCCCATCCAATGCATCGAGTCTCCCTGAGTCTTGGTTTCTCCCATTGCAAAATAGGAATAATAAAATGTGCATTGCCAAACTTATAAAGTTATGTTCAAGATCACAGTAGGCACTCAACACAGTAGAAGACCTACTTTGTAAACTCTATCCCATTTGCCTAACATAAGATATGCAACATTGCCTTTTTTTTTTTTTCTGAAGTTGGAAACGGGGAGGCAGTCAGACAGACTCCAACATGCGCCCGACCGGGATCCACCCAGCATGCCCACCAGGGGGCGATGCTCTGCCCATCTGGGGAGTTGCTCTGTTGCAACCAGAGCCATTCTAGCACCTGAGGCAGAGACCATGGAGCCATCCTCAGCACCAGGGCCAACTTTGCTCCAATGGAGCCTTGGCTGCGGGAGGGGAAGAGAGAGACAGAGAGGAAGGAGAGGGGGAGGGGTGGAGAAGCAGATGGGCACTTCTCCTGTGTGCCCTGGCCAGGAATCAAACCCGGGACTCTTGCACGCCAGGCCAGCGCTCTACCACTGAGCTAACTGGCCAGGGCCTTGCCAATATTATTTAAATCAGTTGTTTTCTACTTTGGGCAATTTTGTCTGCCAGGGGACATTCAGTAATGTCTGGCCACAGTTTGGTTGTCACAAACTGTGACAAGGTTTGCTACTTGCATCTGGTAGGTACAGTATTTGCATTTTCTTAGGTTTTAAAAACTTTGTTTTCATTCTAAGCTCAAATACCAATTATAAATAAGTTCAGGACAACACTCAAAAAAACCCATTCATTTGCATATTCAACATTTTAGTGCAATGTCCTACATGATAAAATGGTTTTAGACCATTCATATCTTTGAATTAACCAGCAGCTTGTAAAACTGCTAATTAAAAACTGTAAAATACTTGGACTATTTCTCTGAAGCCACACAGTACTTATAACACAGGATCAACCTCAAACCTAGGAAAAGGTATAAAGTTAATCTAATCAAATAAGGTATGTCTAATCATGCATTAATGGGCCAGATAAACATATATTCCTTAATATCATTTTAACATTTTAAATGTATTTTATTCCTAATTACAGTCTTAAAAGATAAAAAGAAAAAAATACTTCAGTTTTGTTTGTATGCCATTTAAAAATATATATATCAATGTCATTAAAGGCCAAAGGAAACTAATTTTTATATCACTGTTTAAAATTCTATAAATACATTAATGTGCATCTTCCACCAGAGCCCTCAGCCACTGGCGGTATTGCACAACGCACACTTTAAAAATCTAATCCTATAGAGCCATATAAATTATGACATTGAAAGAAACTTCTTAAAAGTCTTGATTAAATTCTTAAATATTTCATTCACTAATTTCTGTTTAGAAAATAAAGCAGACATCCAACTGCTAAATCTCACCACTAAGCCATACTCTACATGTCTAAAAACAATGCAATAAGGTTCATTTTTATTATCTTTAAAGCTTTCTAATTGAGTCAAAGCATATATGAGTTTAAAGAAAATGCCTTAAAGTTAGTGTGCATGAGGGAGTATGGTGTGTTCTATTCTACCACACAACAGAATGTCTCTGATATCATCTTTCAACATTTTATAGCCTATCTGTTCTTCAAAGCTGAATACTCTCATTTTCTTGCTTGACTACAACCATGAAAAGATGTTAAAAATTTGATGAGACAGTAATAACTGAAGTAAAGTAAAAAATTATCCTCAAATAGAAGAATTTTCTGTATCTACAAAGTGCTTAACATACATGATGGTATCAAATACTTTCACAATTACATTTCCAATAAAGAAACTGAATGTATAAATCTACGTTCATATTTTCCTAGGACCAGCAATTTTCACATTACAAAATGAGGAAATATAGAACTACATGTAACAAATACCTTTTTTAAACTTCTAAAGAAAACCATATTTTTCATTAATATAAAAAATTATCTTACAAAAAATAATACACTCCTAATTTCAATCACCTTCTGATTGTTCCCTTACATTATTCAATGTTGACTTACCCTATACTATTACTTCTCATAAGAGAGCATATAAAAATCTAGTAAATAAGAAATATTGAAGATTTATTGTAACTCCATTAAATTTTTTGCTTATTTTTATATTTGAACTAATGTGAAACAGCAGGTAATGGAGAAACTCCTACATTCGTATATTTGAAATTAGGGTATTTTTATGCTGTCCTTCTAATTCATTTTCCAATTCATTTTTTGTGAAATCATAGTTTTCCATTAATAAAGAATTTGAAACGTCTCAGAACATGTTTAAAAATCAAAGATCCATGTAAGTCTGAACACTTTTTTCTTTAAAACTAGATGCCAACAAGTAGAGGCCAAAAGTAGAGCAACTCATTGTGAATGTGCTAGCTTCCAAAAGCTTGTTTGCAGGTCACTTCATTGGAATTTGGAATACAGTCTCCCATTGAAACAATGTTATAAATGCTGCTCCTTTTCCCAGGCCTTCCCACAAAAGCTCATAAGTAGTTTAAAAAGAAAATTAACATTAGATACTTGAAAACAACAAACAAAAAAGGTGCTCATGCAAAAGATATAAAATGTATTTCCTAAAGTCTCATTGTTACCTCTCAACTCCATATTTATATGTAAACTTTCTGTTGCCTACCAATAAGTCCCTTGAGAGAGAAACATTAAATTATTTGGTTTTGAGGTCACTTGAAACCTGTATTCCTCACTATGACAAGTTACCCTAGCCCTTCAAAGATAACTACTGTTGAGCCTATGTATCAAACCAGCATCTGTAACACTGTATTTATTATTTATAATGTTCTGTCCTAATTTAGTATGCCAAAAACTTATCTTTTTCCCTTGAAATGGCATTATTTTGTGTTTACTCTTGGCCAAACATTATTCTAGGTGCTGGGAATGAGCTGAAAAACTTTGTGAGGAAGACTAACAAGTGTCAAAATGCAAGGATGACAAATGACAAAAGGAAAGCTATGAAAGTCTTTTGGGGAAGGGGAAGATTGACCTAGTCAGGGTGGCCACAGCTGAGAGGCCTAAGGTAAGATTTTGGTATTAACAAAACCAAGAGAGGAAAGGCAAGTCCAGGCAGAGGAGGCTTCCTCTGGGGCCAAGTGACCTGGCAAGTTCAAGGAGAGCCGGAGGAAGCTCGAGCACGAGGAAGGAAGGCTGAAGTGGAGGTCAGAACCCTGTAGAATACGATCAAGACTTTGTCTTGATCCTAATGTCAATGGGAAAATACTGAACTGTAGAGGCAGGGAGGTGGCATGTCCAGATTTGGGTTCAGAACATAAAATCATTGTCACCTCCATTTTATAACGGAATAAACTGAAACTACAGAAATTTAGTAACCCGACCCGTATCCACAGTAGTTTATGACCAGCTGCTATTCCAACAAGGCCTGTCTGACTCCAACGCTTACACTCCTGCCACTTTCTATACAACTTCCCAGAAGTGGACAAGCAGAAACAAAGGCTGCTTGGGGAAAACTATGACTAGCAGACAGTTCTCCCATCCCCCTTCCTCCCTTCACTTTGTGGCCCAGACCCTGAACTAAGTGGGGGAAGGAAAGCATTTACCTACCCGCTTGCCTCCCAGTCCCCTTCCCCACCCGCCTTTCCCCACCACATCACCCCACCAGTTTTCACTGGAGGCCATGAGACACCAGAACTCAGCTGGCGGGGGCTGGGGCAGGCGTGAAGGGTCATGCAGCGCTGCTTGCTCAGACCCCCATGAAAGCCCAGAGCAGAGGGGTGCAGAGGGAAAGACAAAATGAAGGGCCTTAATGAAAGCAATTTATAGCAGTTGTAACAACTTCTATACTGATAATCTCTGTACTGGAACACTCTCTAAGCAACAAAGCAAATGAAGGAAGCTGGAGTCTCTTCCAGTCATAAGTCACGTGTCTTTGGGGAAGTCATCTTTCCCGTTTTCACATTCAGTTTCTTTCGGACCTGGCATCCGTCTGACTGCCCAGCCACACAGCACCACCTTTGACTTCCTGCTCTCTCCTAATCCTCATACGTACACATGATCCTTCATTTCAAAGAAAACCTGTCCAAATAACTCCCAAGTATTTTTAAATAATATATATAAATAATAGATATACATTAAACACTTTTAAGAACTATTTTACGCCCTGGCCGGTTGGCTCAGTGGTAGAGCGTCAGCCTGGTGTGCGGAAGTCCCGGGTTCAATTACCGGCCAGGGCACACAGGAGAAGTGCCCATCTGCTTCTCCACCTCTCCCCCTCTCCTTCCTCTCTGTCTCTCTCTCTTCCCCTCCCGCAGCGAGGCTCCATTGGAGCAAAAGATGGCCCAGATGCTGGGGATGGCTCCTTGGCCTCTGCCCAGGCACTAGAGTGGCTCTGGTCACGACAGAGCGACGCCCCAGAGGGGCAGAGCATCGCCCCCTGGTGGGCATGCCGGGTGGATCCTGGTCCGGCTCATGCGGGAGTCTGTCTGACTGCCTCCTCGTTTCCAGCTTCAGAAGAATACAAAAAAAAAAAAAAAAAAACTATTTTACTGTTAACCCACCAGTATGTACCAGTAAAATTAGAATGATTCTAAAATCCTGTACTGTTAGGAATACAATTTCTCTTTTTTTTTCCGTCTCTGCCTGGTTAAACCTTGTTCCATTGACTACATATTTGCTAACATGCCCCTACAGAATTTTTTTTTATTTATCTCTTTGATTTCAATTTTCTTTGATTCTTAAATTTTCGTTAAATAAGGAGAAGCAACCTGAAAATGTGCCTAGATTAGGACCCCCAATCACACAGAAATTCAGATCTGGCTCTGAACCTGGGCCAAGAGGTAGGCGCAGTCAGTCTCCACGTGAGGCGCTCTTCCGTAAGGCATTTCAATTCCTACCTCTTTAGATACTGTTGTTTTCTTTCTCAGACACACATGAGGGTTTTTTTACTGTGGGCTATTGGGATGATTTGATTTCCTATTATTCATACCACACTAATTTTTCAGATTTGTAATAGTTTCCTACCATGTCTATCATGTAATATCAAGTTGATATGACCATGAGTATTTTTAAAAGAAACTATGGTGCAATCATCATTACCATAAACAGGATTAAGCAGCAAGAAGTCCCAGTTTACTTTCCCAGCAAAGACATCAGAATCCTCTCTTCCTACCTGGGCCTGCTCTCAGCTTCTAAACGTTTCCGCTTATGACAAATGCTTAGGAGGGACCTTAACATGCCATCTGGCAATGCTTTTTCAAGTGGCTTTTGCAGCACTGTTTAAATACAATTATTTAAATAATATTTTTTAATTATTTAATTTTAATTGTTTTCTCTGAACATATGTACCCTGATTTATCAATGTCACCCCATTAAAATTAATAAATTTATTTTTATTGAAAAAATAAATAAATAAAATAAAATTATTTTAAAAATAAATTCCATTTAAATAGGAATATTCCTTGCACGGGCCAGCTAACATGCCACCAAGGACTCTTAAAAGCAAAGAGCAAAGGGGTTTACAAGTAAGTATTTAGTGTACTTTAAATATAGTTTAGAACTTTATAATAAAAATAGTTTTTTAAAAAATAGCACCTCTTTGTTGGTGATTGGAATGGAGAGGAAATAGTTGGGTTGATAGTCTTTGTGTTTTTTCTTCCTCTTCTTTATTTGATCTTTACTGATCCATTTATTTTCTTCACTTCTCTCCAAATTCATCTGAAGTACATCAGTGACTAGAAGAAAAAATGTCAAACAATAATATAGCTAATGCATTAAAACAAAGATAATATAGTCAGAAAAAAAGGAAACACTCACTATATCAGTCACAATCATTCACAACTGTCATTTTCAAATCTAAAGCAGGTATTGGCAAACTCTTTCGCAAAGGACCTCATACTAAATATATATTTTAGATGTTGCATATCTCCTATGGTCTCAGTCAAAACTACCCAAGTCTGTTGTAGACAAAACACAGATAACTAGGGATATCTGTGTCCTAGTAAAACTTGCACAAAGCAGAGAGCCAGTGGGCCATCGTTTACTAACCTCTGAGCTAGCCCATGACAGACAACCACTCTCAACTCCATGCCACTAAGCATTTTCATGACACTGAGAAATATTGTTTTTTCACCCATCCTGCAAATGTATATCTGTGACTCCTACAATATAACCACTTACAGCAGTGCCACTCAAAGTTTGGTTGGTGGCCAATGTCACGCTACAAACTATTTGTTGTAAAAATTAAGAGGCCGCTTCAGAAATTTTCATGGCAATTAGGCAAAGCAATTTTGAGTATTGAATTTTGGTTTCTATTCTCTTGGTCATTTTTAAAACATCTTTCTAATAATTCATTTTTTATTTTCTTTTACAAAAGTTTCAGTTGGTAACAAATAGAAAATTTTCCAAAAACAAAACTAGTTCTTGACCACAGATAATTTGAGAAGCACTGAGCATACTTCTTTTTAAAGTTGTAAAGACTCATTTACAACACCCAACAATTCTAATTATGAAGCTATGCTCCCAGAAATAACCACCAAATCCGTGTGAAATTGTCTGCTTTTTTACAGATTCTATCAGGGGCGTCCATATACATGCAAAACTATTGTTAATTGAGTTTTTAGGCTGTGTCTTCTTGAACAGTAGCTTACTGTTCAAAATGGGAATGCCTCATAAAGACTATGTAGAAATACAAATATATTTTCTAAGGTATGACTTTGGACAGCGGTGGGAGGGAGGGACCACCTACCTTACATTTAATTCCATAGGTTAGTTTCATCTTTGGATCAAGTCTAATCAACCACAGTGACCACCTGCCCCCAATGCCTTGAGACTGTGGCAAAAGTCTGAGCTGATGCCTATGTGCATATGCCACCCTGACCTTACTGAGCCTCTTATTTTACATGTGATGAAACAGAAGAGCAGAGAAACTTTTTTAAACTGTTTGGTATCACAGAGTTGAGTCTGGTACCTAGACCTCAATTCTCCTAATACAGTTTCTACTGGATCAAACTACTTTTCTATTACAGTTCTGTCTGTGTAATGTTACACACAAAATCAAAGAGAAATGATTGTCCTTATTATGCTGCTCTTTGAAATAGTAACAGTAAACAATTTTAAATGAATGTCACAAATAGTATTTTAATAGTAACTTCTAAGAAAAATAATAGAGTATGCTTAAAATTTTTAAACTAAGGTTTCGTGGAAATAGTTTTTCTTTCTAGTACTAACATATATGTAAGACCTAGAGATAGGGGAAAATAAGGCCCTGGCCGGTTGGCTCAGTGGTAGAGCATCGGCCTGGCGTGCAGGAGTCCCAGATTCGATTCCTGGCCAGGGCACACAGGAGAAGCGCCAATCTGCTTCTCCACCCCTCGCCCCCTCCTTCCTCTCTGTCTCTCTCTTCCCCTCCCGCAGCCAAGGCTCCATTGGAGCAAAGTTGGCCTAGGCAGTGAGGATGGCTCTGTGGCCTCTACCTCAGGTGCTAGAATGGCTCTGGTTGCAACAGAGTGACACCCCAGATGGGCAGAGCATCGCCCCTCGGTGGGTGTGTCGGGCGGATCCCAGTCGGGCGCATGTGGGAGTCTGTCTGACTGCCTCCCTGTTTCCAACTTCAGAAAAATACAAAAAAAAAAAAAAAAGAGAGAGAGAGAGAGATAGGGGTAAATAAGAGCAAGGTGACCTGAGTGATAGGTCTAACTGTATCATTTTGAATAAAGGCAAAATTACCTGGCATGTTTGCATATCCATTTCACAACTACATTTCTCAACAATATGCCTAGTGATTAATATGGTTAAAATGATATCAATTTGCCTAGTGATTAATATGGTTAAAATGATATATCTTCACAAAGATAATATAATATAAATTATTATTAGCTTCTTTTATACCTATAAGCTTGTCGGAACTTTAAAAATTCTATTGCTAAAAAATAGTTTGCAACATTCTCATCTGTATTATAAACATGATCTGCATTGCCTCATATGATGCCACTGGGTTTTAATTCCATGTAATTTTTTTTAATATGGAAAATCAATATGTTGAAGAGGTACTTATAATTTTAGATATCCAAGAAAAGGACCCACATCTGATTGGAGTAACATAAACTAAATACACTAATTTAAAACAGATGCCACAAAATATGCTAATGAAGCAATACATACAGTATTGATCCATTTCTAAATACATTTCTAGCCCAACTCCATCTGCTTTTAGTAAACTGGTACTCTGAAAATGGAAACCAATCTTAATATAGTCTACACCCAGAGTATCTGGGTGGGAATCCAGGACCCCCCACTTATTAGTGTGATCTTAAATCAGTCACACGAACTCTCTTTACCTCAGTTTCCTACCGTATAATTTGAGGATAATAATAACAGGATCATTTTGAGGATTAAGTGAGTTACTACATGAAAGCTTTGAGACTGCTTCCTGGTGCAAAATCAGCGTTATTATTCGTTATTATCATTATTAGATATTCCCCAGAACTAAACATAATTAGGGAGATAAATCTGTATCTGCTAAGATCATTTGAGAGACTCCAAAAAGAAACTGAGATGCTTTATAAACTAGCCAATGTTTTTCATCATCCAGACCACTTGGAAAATTAAAAGTGGTCTTGAACAGTTTTTTTGCAAATTAAATATAATATTGAAAAAAATTTAAAGCAAATTACCCATTTTTTAAAGTAAAATTATAAACAAATTCCAAATAAGTTCCCAGCATTCATCCCCTTATGTCTCATTGTCCAAATCAGGACACAAGGCTAGTGCAAAACAGCACAGGAAGCTGGGGCAGTGATATTTTGAACAATTTTGATATTTTAAAATACTTAAGAGTTGAAGTACTTGTTTTAAATATAACTTAATAGTATTACATAATAAATAAGTAATAAAATGATAATTTCCCACATCTCTGAAATCTCCAATAACTACAAGGTTAGAATTCTGTATGTGGTAAAGGAAGGATTATAATTTCAAAATGGGAAGAACTGAATTCCACACTTAGGAAAGACATGTTGCCAAATAAATAAATAAATAACTCACTCAAATATTTTATTTTGAATCTTGACTAAATATGGCTTGATAGTTAAAGGATGTGATTTTTTTTAAAGAAAATTTAGAGTCAAATAAATGAAAACTCTCCACAAACTTATACTTTATGGGAAGCACACTGAGCTATTCGTATCAGCAATAAAATGACTTTTCCTTGCACACTCCCATTCAACTTTCAGAGACAACTAACAGCAACCCCATTTTCTGGCTGGTTTACTGAGTTTCTACCCTATTGATCAATGACTCCACCCTATGTAAAGAAAGAGAACAGAGCCTGACCAGGTGGTGGCACAGTGGATAAAGCGTCGGACTAGGATGAGGAGGACCCAGGTTCAAGACCCCAAGGTCGCCAGCTTGAGCATGGGCTCATCTGGCTTGAGCGAAAAGCTTACCAGCCTGGACTCAAGGTTGCTGGCTCCAGCAAGGGGTTAGTCGGACTGCTGAAAGCCCACAGTCAAGGCACATATGAGAAAGCACTCTATGAACAACTAAGGTGTTGCAACGAAAAACTGATGATTGATGCTTCTCATCTCTCTCCGTTCCTGTCTGTCTGTCCCTGTCTATCCCTCTCTCTCTGACTCTCTCTCTGTCCCTGTATAAAAGGAAGGAAGGAAGGAAGGAAGGAAGGAAGGAAGGAAGGAAGGAAGGAAGGAAGGAAGGAAGGAAGGAAGGAAGGAAGGAAAAGGGGAAGGGGAAGGGGAAGGGGAAGGGGAAGGGGAAGGGGAAGGGGAAGGGGAAGGGGAAGGGGAAGGGGAAGGGGAAGGGGAAGAACAGACTCATCCAGTTCCAAACCAACAACTCAGTAATGCAGGATTTTCTATAAAGCCAGAGGTATGGCTCAAGGTATATGGCTTCTTCAATATTTCTAAAAGATTTTCTTTTGTATATACATTTGAATATTTTATTTCTAATATATATTTATATTCTAATATGTATAACTAATATATTTTACATTTCATTCTAACACACTGATACATTTTATATCCTAACATATAATTCTAGTAAAATAGTCTCTTCTCAAAAAAACAAACAAAAAGAAAATGTAAGGACTCATTTCAGCCAACTAGAGTGCATGATACCTAATGATCCTGCTCCCACACTGATGGTAACACAGTGGACAGCGCAGGCTCTCAGAAGCAAACATTCAGGGAGTTTTCCTACTGGCAAGGATTCCCCTTCCCACGGTGTTCTTGTTAGCACTACTTTCCCCATCGCTCTGCCAGGGTTTCAATCAGCAAGAATTTCTTGGCAGTTACCTCACAATTTCCACCCACCAAAGGAAACTGAAAGAACCAAAGGCAACCAGCCACTTGAGAACTTTAAGGTTGTTGTCTACCACGGAGCCATTCAACTGATTAAATTTCCATGTTACTAAATGTAAGAGAAAGCCCCAAATCTATTCAAGCTACCAACTAATTGTCCTGTGTTTTGGACACAAACACCATCACTATATTTATCTCAAGGTTTAAGGGTTGACAACAAAAATCCTTTTTTTTGTATATTTATTTTTTTCTTAAGTGAGAAGTGGGGAGGCAGAGAGATAGACTCCCACATGCATCAGGACCGGGATCTACCCTGCAACCCCCTATGGGGCAATGTTCTGCCCATATGAAGCCCTTGCTCTGTTGCTCAGCAACTGAGCCATTTTAGCACCTGGGGCAAGGCCATGGAACCATCCTCAGTGCCCATGGCCAACATGCTCCAACCAAGAGGAAGAGAGATAGAAAGAGAGCAGGGAGGGGGGGAGGGGTGGAAAAGCAGGTGGTCACTTCTCCTGTGTGCCCTGACAGGGAATCGAACCCAGGACATCAACACACTAGGCCCACACTCAACCACTGAACCAACTAGCCAGGGCCTGTATATTTCTATACAAATCTCTTCACAAAAACTAGTTAGCAGTTTCTGGCTCGCAAAAAATTTTACTATTTGTTCCTTAGCATTTTAGTAAACGCTATTATAAAAATGAGAGAACAAGTTGTTCCCAAATAATTAACACTTATGTTTCAAAGGTTTAATAAGTAGTACATTCTTTTAAACATCAGTTATTATTGCCTTTTCCACACTTTACCTCCTTTGATCTGTATAGCAGCACCATGTGAGGTAAACAGGAGGATATTATCCACATTTCACAGTTGAAGAAGCCCAGCTCACACAGTTTAAGTGTCCAAGGTCACAAAATAGAAATGAAATAACCAAAACTTAAAGTATGTTTTCTGTTTCATCATACCACACTGACTGTGTGAGTTGGAGCTTGGTATTTGAAATCGATCTTCCCACAAAGGAAATATCACACATGGTGGTTTGGAGTCTAGACTAAGCCACAAAGACCTCTAATTCAGAAAGTCTGAGCTATCAAAAAGTGGTCCAGTACTATATACATGCCTAAAAATGGATTTGTGTAGGTGAGCAAGCCCCTAACTTACATGGATAAGATCATTTCTTTGGTAAAAAATACACCATCTACTGCAGAGAAAAGATCCCTATTTGCGTGAAGGATTGGCCAGTCCTCACAATGTCCATCCTTGAAAAAAGCAGCTGTACCTTTCAGAGCAGAAATGGACTGCTTTCTGGTCCATTCCCTTTCCTTCTTTCTGGTCCCAATGGCCACTGTTTCTCACCAGTGGAGATATAAGAATAGAGTAGCTACACAAAAACAAACAAACAAAAGAATACAGTAGCTACAAAATACTAGTTGCTTTCTGGGATTCTGGAGGTTATCACTCTCAAACCCTAGTAGAAACAGTTTGTTTCAGATATATTAAATATGTGTAAGTCAGAAGTACCAATAGCTGGAACGGTGAACACGTTTCACTTCTCTATTCCAGTCTAACTTGAGAGCATTCTGGTGGGAGTGATTCGGGGACTGCAACGGGATGAGAGGGAAGAAGAATGGATGGGAGGTGCCCACCATGGGCTTGTAGACATGATTATTGAGGAGCTTTCTCCTTTATTTTATAACCAAATTAGAGAGAGTAATGAAATCTAAAGAAGTGATTTTATTTTTTAGAGAAATTCATTTTATTTGCTCAAAAAGTAGGAAAGTAGAGGAAACCATGATTAAAGCATTGCTATTTTTGCCTCTCGTTTCCAAAGAGTATCTTCTCCTACTTAACTGGCACACTAATTCTCCAATGAAGGTTTTGCTAGCAGTCGTGAAAAACATAAAAGCTATTCTCCATAGGCCGGCTGTAAATGAAAATACAGAAAACCCGTGCTCTGACTGAACAAACACCTCTTCATCCTTTTCTTCCATATTCCTTGGATTATGGAATAGGAAAAACTGACTAATAAGGTACCAGAAATTTCATACATTTTAAGCATCCCTCTCTCCTTACATGTCCCAAAAATGTAAACGAGATTCTTATATCAAAAGACAGTATGATAGAGAACAATGTGGTTTCTGAGACTGGCTGAGCATCAAAATCATATGGAATGTGTAAAAAAAAAATAAAACGGAATGGTTCCACCTGACATAATAGTGGAAAAGAGGAATATGTAATTTTATATCACTACACAGAAAATTCTGATGATCAGTTAAGGTCAAGGCCAGTTAGCATAAAGAACCTTGGATAGCTCGTACTTATCTTCCAAGCCTCCTCTTCTGTCTCCAAATCTCTGGGAAGCTTTCCATGACACCTTTTACCCAACATCCAGGTTATATGCTTCCCCACACATATCCTCACCCCATGTATTCCCGCTTTATGGCATTCATCTTACGGAATTAGAGCTGTTATTGTATTGGCTCCCCATGGAAGCTATGAGTTTCATGATGGTGATATGTCTCAATATTGTTATGTGCTTCCACATTCCCAATATCTGGTGCAAATATCTGGCATTTGTCAGGCATCCACTAAATGTTCATCAAAAAAATGACTAATGCATCAGAAGTCACAATTCCATACTAGTTCTTTTCAACTGTGTGATTTTAGTTAATTTACTTACCCTCTCTGGGTCTCATTTTCTCTTCTCAAAATTGAAGAGAATAAACTAGATAATTTCTTATGGAGTACCCCCTCCATTATAGACCCACCCAGTCAAGATAAAACTATACCAAATCATAGCAAGGTTCTAAGTAAGGCTACAAACAATGAGTGGTACAGAGTTTGCAGTCAAATATTTGTGGAATACATCGGTGGTTCTTCCTATTTTCCTACTCACAAGTAACCTGGATAATAGGTAAATCTGTCACATTTCTAGGGGGGTAGCCCCAAATACCATGTACAGTATTGTTTTTACAATGACAAGAGTTCAGATTTGGAAAGTTATGTAGTTCTAGCAGTATTTTAATCAAGTAAATATTGGTTCTCTAGAGTCTGTGGACAGAGCACTTAAGGACTAATCAATCTAATAAATGCATAACTGATTAAAAGTTTAAGTGTTTTCAACACTAGCCTGTTAAGCTCCGTGAAAGCAGGGATAATATCTGCCTTGTTCTGTGGTGACCCTCCAAATGCGTAGCAAAGTGCCTGGCTGGAATCAAAGGGCCAGTAAACATTTGTTAGATGAATGGGTACTGCTGAAATCAGCACTGGCTCCAGAATAACGGAAGGGAGCCTATAAACCATCTAACGTCCTGCCCCATTCTTTTCTAAAGTTCCTTGTAAACTACAGAATGATCTGGCCCAAAATTTCGTGAGACATGTCTTAATATTATCTGTGATAGTTTTGACAATAGAGGATCAACAGATAACCACTAATTAATCCAAACTCAAAAACATAACAAAATTTAAGATGAATTTATTAAGAAAAAGTATATCTGTCACTAAATTTGCTATTCATATTTATTTAATAAAGTACTTACTTTTACTTTCACAATCATCTTTAATATCTATAGTAGCAAATGGCACATCCACTGGAGAATCCATAGTATTGGCTTCAAATTCTTGGGAGAATGCCTTTTTTCTTAACATATTTTCACACTCATTGAAATTTATTCCTTAATATATCACAAAAAAGAAAAAAATTATTATTTAACTTAATTAACATATCCTATGCTAAAACAACTCAACGAACTGAATTCAATATAAATTAACATGTTAAGAAATAATACTATAATACTTGTATTCAAATATATTGTAAAGCTACTTATGTTAATATTATGTATATCATAGCTACATTTTTATAAGTGCATTTTATACTAAACAACTTTAATAGTTTTCTGAAACATTGTACTCAAATCAGGGCTATATGAAGACTTAGTTAATCAATAATCCTCAAGACCTTTTATAGCTATATTTTCTTAATTCAAAACCTATATTTTTTCACATACCTTTTAAAAACAAACCAACAAGTTTTTGTTGGTCTTTTTCATGTTTATTTTTGAACGCTATCACTATGTATTCTCATTTGTATAAGTTCTGACCTTTATTTTATTCTTCAATAAAGACCTTTAAATCTTTTCTCTCCATCATTACAGTAACATTGGAAATTCAGTCAAAAATACATGGCTCCAAATATGCTTGTCTGGAAAGTCAATGATTAAAAAGCAAAAGATCTGCCTGACCTGTGAGGGTGCACTGGATAGAGTGTCAACCTGGAACACTAAGGTCGCCAGTTCAAAACCCAGGCTTGCTGGGTCAAGGCACATAGGACAAGGAACCAATGAACAGCTAGAATGAAGCAACTACTACTCCTTTCCTGACCCCCCACCACCTATGCAAAAATCAATAGTCTTAAAAAAAAAAAAAAGCAAAAGATCTTACAGTTTACTGTGAATCTAATCGTAAACTCACAACTATTTGAAATATGTAAAAACAAGAAACGGTTTCCTTTCTCGTTTTATGCTTACATTGAAAACTGCAGTGCATAAACAAAATTTTTATTTATTTATTTTTATTTTTTTGTATTTTTCTGAAGTTGGAAACGGGGAGGCAGTCAGACAGACTCCCGCATGCGCCCGACTGGGATCCACCCGGCACTCCCACCAGGGGGCAATTCTCCGCCCATCCGGGGCATTGCTCTGTTGCAATCAGAGCCATTCTAGCGCCTGAGGCAGAGGCCATAGAGCCATCCTCAGCGCCCGGGCCATCTTTGCTCCAATGGAACCTTGGCTGCAGGAGGGGAAGAGAGAGACAAAGAGGAAGGAGAGGGGGAGGGGTGGAGAAGCAGATGGGCGCTTCTCCTGTGAGCCCTGGCCGGGAATCGAACCCGGGACTCCTGCACGCCAGGCCGACGCTCTACAACTGAGCCAACCGGCCAGGGCTCATAAACAAAAATTTTAATAGAGCAGTACAAAAGTTGTGATAAACTTTCTTTTACCTTTGGGCACATGCAGCCACACAGAAAGGATCGCCACTGACCGTGTAGCTTACAACTGAAAAGCTAGCAACAAAGAGTAGTATTTGTGCAACTAAATATGAACAAGGCTGAATGAAAACAAAACGAAATAAACCCAGCATTTGTTTTTCTCTATTTTATTCTTAATCTAAGTAATTAGTAATAAGTTTTAAGAATCTAATGTATAGCGTACTGACTAGAGTTAATACTGTATTCTCACGCACACAAGAAAAGCTCTGTGGGGTGATGGATGTTTTGATAACTTGATTGTGGCAATCATCTCACAGTGTATGCTTATATCAGATCATCAGGCTGTACACTTTAAATCGATACAATTTTATCTGTCAATTATACCTCAATAAACTAGGGAGGAAAAGAGCTTAGTAATATGAAATTGGCTCATTTAACAGAGACATCTTATACAATCTCCAAAGTGCCTGTGCCACTTGGAAATATACTGGCTCTGCTGTGACGGAAAGGGTTGGGACTGAAAACCAGGAGACATATAGTCTAGCACCGGCCCTGGCTTCCACTAGCTGTGTGATCCTGGGCAAGTCATGTGAACTCTTAGGTCCCAGTAGTTATCTCACCCCTTAGATGACAAGGTTGTCCTAGTTGAAAAATTCTAAATCCTGCCTGCCCATTAGAATCATCTAATGAGGTTTTTAAAATTACCAGCATCTGACCGGACCAGAAAGCTCGGTTGGTTAGAGCATCGCTCCAAAATACAGAAGTTACCAGTTCAATCCCCGGTCAGGGCACATACAGGAGATCAATGTTCCTGTCTCTCTCTCCCTCCCACTCAACAAAATAAATAAATAAATAAATAAATAAATAAATAAATAAATAAGAAAGCTGCATCTGGTCCCACCCCAGGCCAACTAAATCACAATCTCTGGGAATCAGGCAGGTCTCCAATATTTTTTTAAAGCCTCACAGCACACTGGCCAGGTAGCTCAGTTGGTTGGAGCATTGTCCCAATGTGTCAAGGTTATAAGTTCAGTATCTGGTTAGCGCATAAACAGGAATCAACCAATGAATGTATAAGTAAGTGGAATAACAGATCAATGTTTCTCTCCTCTCTCCCCCTATGTCTAAAAATCAATCAATAAATTTCTTTTTTTAAAGCCTCACCGGGTAGCCTAGCAGGCGGTGGCGCAGTGAGTGAAGCGTCGGACTGGGATGTGGAGAACCCGGGTTCAAGACTCGGAGGTCGCCAGCTTGAGCGCGGGCTCATCTGGTTTGAGCAAAGCTCACCAGCTTGGACCCAAGGTCACTGGCTCGAGCAAGGGGTTACTCGGTCTGCTGAAGGCCCGTGGTCAAGGCACATATGAGAAAGCAATCAATGAACAACTAAGGTGTCACAACAAAAAACTGATAATTGATGCTTCTCATCTCTCCGTTTCTGTCTGTCTGTCCCTATCTATCCCTCTCTCTGACTCTCTCTCTGTCTCTGTAAAAAAAATAAAATTAAATAAATAAAGCCTCACAGGGTGATTCTCTAATGTGCAATGAAAGTTTGAAAAACATCGCCCCAGAAAGTCCCCTTCCACCTCTTCCATACTTTGTTTCTACACCAGACTCAGAGATTGTGTTAACAGTTGAGAACAATCAATTTAAAGGTAAAAACTCAAATCAGACTTTAGCTATCAGAAAAAACCTTCCTGATCTCCAGCTCAGGTCTGAGTTAGTCTCACCTCCTTCCAGGCACCTAGTGTTTCCTCCCATCACAGCACAAATACATCAGGTTATATATGCCCCCAAGTCTGTCTTTCCCCTTAGACTCTTAAGCTAAAGAGACCACATAGTTTACCGATAAAACCGGAACACTTTTGAAAGTGGAAGAGGGTGCTTTTCATAATTACACCCCTCTCAGTAAGTATGCTCACCTGACTAAATTCTTAAAGTGCTGTGTCTTGTTCTCCTTTGATTCCTCAATGCTTAGAACAATGTTCTGTTCACAGTAGGTGATCATTTGTACTGAATGACTGAACAAAGGTAAGTAGACACTGGGAGTGATGAATAAATTACTCAAGCTACATTGCAGTATAGCTATCTCAATGCTCAAGAAAAAACAACCCCTGGTGTTTAAAGGCAACTTCAGCATATCACAGATTCTCATTTTCACAGGATGAATGAAGGAAAGGTAATATCATCCCATATGACATAAAAATAAATATTGAAGCATAGCATGACTTGCTCAACATCGTTCTCCATCTTCTTAAATAAAGCATATATAAATTCTTGAATGCAACGCTATTCTAAAATCAAGAGTCTAGAATGTGAAATATAAACTTTGTCCTATAAACCACAGAATACTTGAAATCATTTTTGTAGATACAAATTATTAACTCAGCAAAAAGAGAATACCACTTCCAAATAACTCTTGAAAGAACTGCTGGTCACTCCACAGAGCAATGTTGCTCAGCAGGGTTCAAATCTAAAGCCTTCCTCCAGTTCTCTAAGCTTCAGTGTTAGGCAAAGGCTAACAGACGTGAATTAACACATCCATCACAACTATACTTTCTTTGACAGACAGTATAAATATTTTGCTTTTGGAAAACTGTCTTATAATAACTGACCTTAAATAAAGCACTTCACCTATAAAGTGATTGTTTTGAGTACTTAAAATTTGGTCTAACCATAGTTAAAATTCTATCTGTTGTACAAATCCAAATAAGAGCAATGCTTCTAAGAGCACTAGTAACATAAAGGTGAAACTGGCAAACCACTACTACAAACAGCTAACATGAGACTGTACTATATGCCAAGCACAGCTAGTAAACTTTCACCACACAACCATGCTATCATGGAGGTATGATTATTTTATTGATTTTACAGACTAGCCAATTATGTAACTTACCCAAGGTTACAGGTAAGTGTTGGGCCTGGAATTTAAGTTCAGTCCCTCTGCTGCCAAACCTGCCCCTTCCAGCAACATGTCCCACTGCCTCTTAACATACACAGTTTATAGTACTGTAAATTGAGATAATCCTTTCAGAAAGCAGTCTGGCAAAAGATCAGGAGCCATGTAAACGTTCTTACTGATATATCTGGGTATCTACCATATACAGAGCCGGGCAAAAGTAGGTTTACAGTTGTGAGTATGCGAAACACACTTTATTCCTGGATTACTTATTAATTATTGTATTCTTTTCCATACAACCATAAATCTACTTTTGCCCACTCCTGTATGCTGACATAGACTCACCACAGCTTTGTTTAAATAAAAAAGAAAAAGTGGAACAGCTTAAATGCTTAACAGGGATATGGCTACACAAAGCATACTCACTCTAATGACAACGAAGAATAATACCTATGAAGACTGCAACAACCAAAAAAAGTTTATAACAAATATTGACTTTTTAAAAAAGATTTTATTTATTGATTTTACAGAGGGAGGAGGGGATAACAAGAAGTATCAACCCATAGTTGCTTCGCTTCAATTGTTCACTGATTGTTGAATGTGTCTTGACCAGGCAAGGACAGGGTTTGAAACCGGCGACCTCAGCATTCCAGGTTGACACTTTATCCACTGTGCCACCACAGCCCAGGCTGAAATACTGACTTTTTAAAAAGCAAATATAATACTATGATTACAATTAGGTAGGAAAAAGCTAAAGGATTTATATATATATATAAATGCTGACCTAGCTGTCTTTAATAATTTACATTTTCCCACTTCCTGCTATTCAATGTTTTAAACAGAATATTACTTTTGTAACAAAACAATGAATACATTTAAAATATATTCTAAATCCATACATTAAGTATACACTATTAGTCAAATGTATGTGCACTCTAGCAAATGAGTTCATCATAGATGGATGGGGGGGCATTTGCCCTTTGTCACACAAAATGCAAGCTTTCTATTTGAATAATAAAGTGTGACTTCACTAAGCAAGACTTTCTATTTACTGTACTAGGTATATATATTTGGTATATTGCCCAAAAACCAATAAAAAGGGTACATGCCATTCATTCATACTACTCCTGGCTTAGCTACTAAAAATGGTAGCATCTTACATCTGGATAAATGCTGAGAGTTGTAATAATCAAGTCACTTTACCTTCATACTTTGGTTTCCTCATGATAAAAAAACCAACGTCCTGGCCCAATAGCTCAGTTGGTTAAGAGCACAGTTCCAATATGCCAAAATTGCAGGTTCGATCCCCACCCCCTCTCCCCCTCAGGGCACTTACAAGAATCAACCAATGGGTGCATAAGTAAGTAGAACAATAAATGATGTTTCTCTCTCTCTCTCTCTCCCCCTCTTCTTAAAGTCAATAATTTTTAAATTGATAAAAAATTTTAAAGTGCAATCCAACTGCTAAAGAAAAATGGACAAATAAGATAATATCTGAAAAGGAATAAAGGAATGCAGGAAAGAGTAACCTCCAAAAACATCTTAAACTTGTTCATGTGAGTACAGAAAAGTCCCAGATATGCTATCTCAAAAAAATCAAATCCTCAAACACAGCCACAGGCCTTAATCATTTCCCTTCCATAACAAATGTAGTAAACACGTTTACACTAGTTAACAGCGATTTTATAATACAATTAACATTTTAATGCTGTGTCTTTAGAAGCGTTTACACGACAAAGAGATCGCAGAAGAACACCAGCAATTTATATCTAATTGGCTTTTGGTCCTTTTCACCCAAAGCCCACCCCTAACTCGCTCTAGGCACCAAGCTCAGTTTCACAGTAAACGCTAACTAAAGCTGGAAATAAATTCTCGACCCTACTCCAGATTTGGCGCCAGTTTAAAAAAGGTCCTTTTCAAACGCCTAGAATAAAATCTCAACGACACACTGTGATGGGTCAGGTCTTTCATGTTTGTGATACGGGATAAAAGTCGAGATTCTCCCGGTGTTGTTGACCTCATATTTCGAAGGGGTGGCATGGAGTCTGGCTAAGTCTGTGACAGTATCAGACAGGGGTAAACAAATCGGAAACGTGGGGAGGGTTCCCACGCCTCGCCCGCCGCACCACTGCGCGCACCAGGCCGTGATGGGTTTCGAGCAGCACCGATCACGCGCGGCTGACCGGGCTCCTCCGTGCTACGCACACCCCTGCTCGGCGGGAGGAGCAGAGCCTCCACGCGGCGTGGCCGAGGGTCGCGGGCCGGGGCCGGGGCCGAGGCCGGGCCCCTCCCGAGGCCGAGCGCAGCGCGGGGCCCCCGGTCCCAGGCTCCGGTCGCCCCCCTCGGCCCGCTGGGCAGCCCCGGCTCACCCGCTTCGGGGCGCTCCATGGTGGCGGCGCCAGCGGGCCCCGCGTCTCCGCAGGCAGCAGCGGCGGCCGGGCCCCACGGCCCCGGGCCCGGCGCGAGGCAGGAGCGGAGGCGGAGCGGGGCCCCAGTGGGCGGTGCGACGGGGCGGGGGCCGCGGGCCGCGGCGAGCGGGCCAGCGTAGGCGCCGAGCCCCGGGAGCCGCAGGCTCCGCAGGAGCTGCATGCCCAGGCCGGGCGCCCGGAAGAAGCGGAAGGGGCCGCCCGACGCGCCGGCGGTACCCGGATTCGGGCTGCGCGGTGTGGGAGGGGCGGAGAGCCGCGACCCGAGCGCAGGAGAGCGGGGCTCCTTCAGCCCCGCGAGGGCCAGTCCCCGCCTTCGCCCGGGGCGGCCCCGCCCCCTGCAGCTTTTGGCTGCCCTCTAACGCTTCCCCTGGCCCGTCCTGCCCCGTCCCACGCTTTGAGGGGTGACATTGGGACCCAGCTGAAAGCATTTCCTGCCCTGGGGTCTCCTGAGGATGCTTGTGTTTAGATTTGCAAAGAGCTTTCAAAACACAGAGGTCTGATTACAAAATATTGGAAAGAGCAAGTTGAACAGGAACGACTGCTTGGCTATCTGCATAGTTAGATATTTTATTTTGCTTTCTTTAAAAGCGAAATTGTGGCAAAGTCTCAAATTTTTAACAATGGCTTAAGCCTACAAAATAAATGGGAAATAGCTACAAGTTATGGAAGGTTAAAGCACTGGTGTGAGTAAAGTGGAATAAAAAGCAATTTAATTATTTAAAAAAAAATTTTTTTTGACCTTGGTACAGAATTCTACTGAATTTTTCTGGTAAGTAGAAAGAAACCATGCACTAAGAAAATTAGATGGATGCATCTCTCAATAAGTTAATCTAGCCTCTTTTTTGAGTAACACTTGTCTTGTATTTGAATGCATCCTAGAATGGAAAGGGAAGGGAAGACCTCAGCACAACAATAGGTCATACAAAATAAGTCATAAAGCTTTACTCTCATTAAAATAATTCTAGCAAGTTGAGTATTTGGTTCACATACCCACAGCAATTATAGGCTGGTTAGAAAGATACAATAGATTCCCCTAATGTTTAATACCTGAGCTCCCTCCTGAGGTTAAATAGGTGAATAAGACAGGTCTTTTTCTTAAGGATTTGATCACCTACCTATTAAAAAAAAAAAAAAAAAAAACATGAGTAACTGCAATAAGTAGTAAGTTAAGAGGTTAATTCATGTTAATATGAAAAGGGATCAGAATATTCCACCCCAAACATGCTACTTCTGGGATTCCAAACACTGCCTGACATCACTGCTTAACATTCCAGGTTGCCACCTAGCCCCAGCCCTTGCCCCACTGAGCTCCCCTGGTTGGTTTGTTGTTGTTTTTTCCCCAGAAAGTCCTCTGCCCTCTCCAGCCATCAGCTGACTGGTGATTTACCTTGCCATGGTGTATATTCTCAGTCCTCAGGGTGATGTTCTCTTGCAAATTAGAAGACCAATTCCTCCCTTATAGATCACACTCTGCTTAAGGGATAGAGCAGGATGGATGATGCCACAGATTATTTGGACTCTGAAGCTCACTGAGATAAATAGCATGCTCCTTTATACACTACAGCACTTTTTCTCACCAGAGGTCAATGTGCACTGCCCAGATCACTGGATTGGAAATTTTAAAAAACAAAATCCAACTGAGGAAATTTTAAAGATCTTATTGAAAGGAGCTCCAAGTAGGCCCTAATCAGTTCAGTGATAGAGCATCAGCCTGGCATGTCAAGTCCTGGGTTCAATTCCTGGTCAGGGCACACAGGAGAAGTGACCATCTGCTTCTCCACCGCCACCCCCCATCTCTCTCTTTTCCTTTGCCACAGCCATGGCTCAAATGTTTTGAGTTGGCCTTGGGTGCTGAGCATGGCTCCATGACTTTGCCTCAGGGGCTAAAATAGCTTGGTTGCCTAGCAACAGAGCAGCAGTCCAGATGGGCAGAGCATTGCCCTGTAGGGGGCTTGCCAGTTGGATCCCAGTAGGGGTACATGCGGAAGTCTGTCTTTCTGAATCCTCGCCTCTCAATTAAGAGAGAGAGAGAGAGAGAAAAGAAAAGAAAGAAAGGAAAGAAAGAGAAAGGAGCTCCAAGGAAATGATACAAAATAAAAGACCTTCATAGGCAGAAAGGAGCAGGAACAAAGAAGTTGTACTAGGGAGCAGAATGGTTATGGCAAGATCATTTTTCTTTAGGAGGTGGAAGGGGTCTATCGGGCAGATTACCTGATAGTGTTGGGGTAACCGATTCCTGATTGACTGGTTTAAGATTCCACATCAGGGAGAGCTGAAACTGCAATCAAGTCTCAGTTTGGTGACTTAGTACTTAGCATAAGCGACTTCACTTTGGGCCTGTTGTCTTCTTTTTAACAGAAGGAGTCAAGTTCAAGCTACCAAACTTCTTTAGTTCCATGAACCCTCTCGGACCTTCAGGGCCTATTGCTAATCTTGCCAGACTTCTTTCTTTATGGTGAGTTCTCTCAAGTCCCTCATTTCTAGCTTGTGATATGGTTCTGTCCCCATGCATTTCTACCAAACAGTTGAGGCTATTTTAATTTTTGGTCTAGGCAGTGTCAAACGACAAAGCTAAAACACTTTAGTAAAGAGTTTGATGTCCTTCATTCAAGGGAGAACAGTCTATGGATTGGAGAAGTACAGCACCTCAAAAGCAGAAGAGAATGCTTCCTGGGGAACTTTGGGCAAGAGCAAGTTTTATAGAACTTTAGAAGAGGCAACACAGAAACAGGACATGGTTTGCTGGACATCAGGGATTTCCTTATAAAGCTAGTAGGTCCTATTCTCTAAAATTAGGTAAACTGTCTAAAACCAAGTTGGGAGACTGTGATTGGTGTTACATTTCCTTGACAGTGAACCATTTCCCAGGAGTGATGGCTGACTTAGCTTTAGATTTATGACAGGCTGGGTTACTGGTATGTCCTCCATTTTAATATACAAATTAACTTTATCAGAGATTCTTTGATCCTCCCAATGAACTACAGCTATAAATGGTTATTAAGGGAAATGAAGTCATGCAGTTCTATAGGACATGGTCAAATATCAGTAGAAAGCCAAGAGGGACCCATAGTAACTCAAGGTGACTCAGGATGTTACAAATCTCACACAATTCTCTGACTGGTTTATCTGCTGCCATTTTACTAAACCTTTATAATTTACCTTGGATTTCAACTTGGCATCAGAAAACCTCCAGAAAGTTTGACCTGAACTTGTGGGTTTCATTTAATTCTCCTAGTAAATAGCTCTGATTCTGATTGTTTCCAAGGTAACAATAAAAGAAAAAGGTTGTTTGCCTGTCTAGATTTTCCTCTTGGTTCTAAGATTTTTACTTTTCCCACACACTTAGCCCCCTTACCTGATTTTTTTTTTTTAACTTGCCTTTGCTTTTCTTAATTCCTTGAGAAATAAAATAATAGGAAAATGTAGGTAATTGCAGAAATGTGCTCCTTTTACCTATGTGTTCATCGGAAGGTCTCAGCCCCAGGCCTGTCACTAGGTCCACCGTGTGTCCTCACTCACCTTTCTTTGCCCTCCATGGAGTTTTTGGTGAGCATCTGAAGTTGCACAACAGGAGACATCCACAAAAATTACCACCTTCCTTTCCTTCCCCAGAACCTTCAACGCATATATTACAGGTAAGGTGACCAGCTGTCCTAGTTAAATGGGATCATTCCGTTTTAGCACTGAAAGTCCTATGCTCCAGGAAACCCCTTCAGTCCCTGGCAAGTAGAGACAATTATCATCCTAATATGAATAAAGAGAAATGAGATACTGTGTCCAAAGGGTAAAGACTTCTGTGGGCTTAGAGAGCTAGGAAAGGCTTGAAAGACTGGGTAATAATATTTGAGATCAGATGTGAAAACGAGTGGATTATGAGAGCTGGAACATGGGGGATAACACATTCCAGAGGAGGGGAGGCAGGACCGTGCAAATAGATGCAAAAGAGAGTGGGTCTACAAGTCTGACTGGTTCTGATGTCAGAGGACTGGCAAATTAGGTTGGGACCAGATTATAGAAGGTCTTAAATGTCAGGCTAAGCAATTGGGACTTTATTCCATAGGAATTAAGATTTGTTAAAGAATTCTGACCTTGGAGTTGACACGGTCAAGACACATCTTTCCGGTCTCTGCAGGATTTATCGAAGAGGGCAGCGAGTCCAAGGCCTGCGTCTAGTTAGTCCACGGTACTGCAGTCATCCAAGTGCAAGGGGCGGATACTTAAACTAATGTGTTGGCCTAGAAATAAGATAAAAGTGGCAGATTTAAGTGATTTCAAGACAATAGTTGGTGAGACTTAACAATAGATAATATGTAGAAAAAGAAAATGGGTTGGCTGGCACCAAGACACTAGAAGTAAAGTGTATTAAGGCAGTGGTCCCCAACCTTTTTTGGGCTACGGACCGGTTTAATGTCAGAAAATATTTTCACGGACCGGCCTTTAGGGTGGGGTGGATAAATGTATCACGTGACTGAGACAAGAGTCAAGAGTGAGTCTTAGATGAATGTAACAGAGGGAATCTGGTCATTTTTTAAAAATAAAACATCGTTCAGACTTAAATATAAATAAAACAGAAATAATGTAAGTTATTTATTCTTTCTCTGTAGACCGGTACTGTATAACCAGGAGCCAGGGCTACCAACACAGCAGCCCGGCCCATGCAGGTTCGCATTGGATTCGGACAGTCAGTAAAGAAACAACGAAGACAAAAACTGATGGGCCATCTTCTTTAATCCTAGCTTGCACCCAGCAGGCAAGTAAAAAACACACACTAGGCTCCAAAGCCCACTCACATTCAGTGCTCACAAAGCTACTGACTTATCCGAGTTTCCTAGAATCAAAGGTTTCTAGCTCACCAGACTTATTCACCTCTGTTCCCCATCTCCTTCCTTCTCCCTGCACAAACTGCACAAACTGGCTTCTCACTCAACACTCCGCCATCTTGGCTGCTTCTCCTGGCCTCCTCCACATGGCCTTTCTCTGCTCCCTGCTCTCTAGTGCTAATCTCAGGAACCAAGAGAGCAAGCTCCTATTCTGCCCCTATTTTATAGTGTAGAAATCCAAACCTTTAATCCAATATACACAATAGGGAAGTCTCTAATACAAAGTCACCTATCTGAGTCAAGATGGGATTGTACCACCCCACACCAAAAAGGGTGGGAAAGGCTTAATCCCAAAACCAAGCTCCAGGCTACAATGATCCTGCCTGCCCCCAACACACATTAATATCACCTGGGCAACGGCCTCCACATGGGCAGCGTCATCTTTTACAAAGTGAGCATAATACATTTTATCTGCCCAACAGGTACTAAATGGCCCACGGACCAGTATCAGTCTGCAGCCCGGGGGTTGGGGACCACTGCATTAAGGGATCCTTGAACAATCCAGAATGAAGAGGATGAGAAATGAGAGGATGGAGAAACAGATTCGTGTTGAGAGAGCAAGGAACCAGAAATTGTGTGCTAGGTAATAGGACCCTTCCCTGATCTCTCAGACGCATCAATAATTCAATAGTCTGAAGTGTGAATGATTTTGTTGTGAAAACCAAAGACAGGAGAGCACACAAGGACTGGGAGGGACCTATGATTATAAACATGTAAGGATTTGCAGAAATACTAGGGAGAAGGCCTAGACTCTCACACAGAATTTGAGCCAGTTTTGCTAGATATTGAGGGACAGGAGCAGCAATCAACTGGATTCCACTTAAATGCCAATGGAAAGAAACTAGAAGAGAGAAAGAGACAGTAAAAGAGGAAAACTGATTGAGTAATATTGGAGGTCAGAACAAGATGAAGGCATGATCTTAGGAGAGATAGGAAAGAAACAAGTTAGAATAGATGGATCCTGATAAGTATTTGCATGGGGTCTTGGTTAAAGGAGCTATTTTCTAAAGGTGTCAGTTTTCTTGATGAAAATAGGTGGTCAAGTCATGATCTTGGTAATTTAGAAGTTTTATTGATGAACATATGGTCACTAAAATTATGCATTTGAATGAAGTCACCCAGGGATAATGTTGAAGGTAGAAAATTAGGTAACTCTGAATGGAAGGCTTCCACCATCTTTGTGATTAAAATCTGAATTTTTGTTGATACATTTTATCAGTTGCTCAAACTAATACATTCTTACTAACTTTCTTTCATTCTGGGTAAGAATAAGAAATAATCACTAAAAGAACATTTTCATCAACAACATGATTCATTTTCTTCAAAAAAAAAGGGGGGGTTATTAACTTCTTATGAGGTATATGCTAGTTTGTATTATTACTCAGAAGTTAATGATGTCCTTATATTGTTTCTGGATAATCTCTGTTCTTATACACTAAAGTAGTTAGTGCTCTTGACCACATTTTAGGCAAATGCCATATTGGAAGATTAGGCTTACCAGCTCTAATTAGGCTTCCTGAATTTGATTAGTGCGGGGATTCGTTTCTCATTTGAGAGTTTATCTTACAAGATTTCTAAGCTTAAACCGTATGTTTTCTTGGTTATTTTTTGTATCATATATCATGTATACCATCAATATACTTTGTAATAGACCATTCTACATTAATGATTTGTTGTTGTTGTTTTGTTGTTCCTCTCTGGTAAGATTTTCTGAGTACTGAAAGGAAAGTATAAGAGTGAGGTCAAATTCCACTTTCTGGGTCATTGGGGCTGTATATTATTTGTTAGTTTTGTTGTCTTTTTGATGTGCTAGAAAGTATTGATACAGGTAATCTTTAAGCTTCTTATTGTACATTTTAAATATGTTATAATTCTTTTTTGGGGGAGATATTAACATAGATTATATTAATCAGGTATTAATGTCTGGGTTAGTAGATTTCACATTTTCAAATTGAGTCATTTTATTGCATATCTGGGTTAAATTTTTTTAGTTGTGTAATTGATACTGCAAACAATACCATATAAGACTTTATTGGCAAGACTTACCTTATTTATATGCCAACAGGAGTATAACTGACGATTACTATATCATGAGCTTTTCTTTGACAGTAAAAGAAATGGGAAATAATTAGAACAAGTTTAGAAGTTCCAGAAAGGAATAGAATCAGAATTGAAGGAAACTTGAGTCTATTCTCCCTTACACAGCAAAGGATTTCCTTACTGATAGTCATCTATTTGAATACATTCACTACCTAAGAGCTCTTTGCCTAAATAATGTGTACTTTCAATTCAAAGAATATTTTTCATTGTCTATTGATTTAGCTATATAATGAAAAAAATGCAAAATAATTATAATATCCAAAACTGCAAAAATGTCATCACCATAAAGTATCAATTGTCTCAGATCCTTTGACTCTTTCAATCTTTATCACTTTATGGAAACCTAGTATATTTTATAGACATACTTTCTATATATAAACAGCTCATAATAGTTTATGCCACTTTTTTATTTAATATTTTCTAAATAACTATTTCAAATAGTTATTTTTATATAGTATAATTTACACTATATTATCATTTTTTATTGATTTTTAGAGAGAGAGGGAGGGAGAGAAACAGGCAGCTGCTATTGATTTAGAAAGACAGAGGAAGGGAGAAAGAGAAAGAGAAAAGCATTCATTTTTTTGTTCCACTTATTTATGCATTGACTGGTTGCTTTCTCTATGTGCCCTGACCAAGGATCAAACCTACAACCTTGGTGTTTCAGGATGATGCATGCCGTTCTAACTGACTGAGCTAACCAGCCAGGGCCTTCATGTTTTGTTTTATCATACCATCGTTGTCTAAGCAGTCTCTAAATTTGATCATTTTGGTTATGTTTGGCTTTTAGTGGAATATACTTTCAAATAGCCTTGGATTTTTTATACTATTTTTTATACAAATATCAAAAGTAAATTCACCAAGGTAAGAGAAACTTGTTTGATATTATGTCTTTTTTTTTATTAGTATATCAGATTGATCTACAGAAAAAAAAATACAGTATAAAAGGCTTCTGCTCCCCAAATACCCTCTCTACATTGGATTTGTTTTTCACCTGGTACTTCCTAATTGTTTATGGTTGTACTTATTTGTGGGAATTTTTTAGATATTTAAAATATAACAATTCTGATTCTAAATGAAAAGGAATGGGAATGACAGTAACAAATAAGGTTTTACCACTGAATATTGTGATTGACTGTAGCAGTCTTATATTTGAAACTCAGTAAGGAAACAACTGTGTTCCAAAACAACTGAATATGGAGTTCAAAAAATGAAGGTATAGCCTGACCAGGCAGTGGCGCAGTGGATAGAGCGTCGGACTGGAATGCAGAAGACCCAGGTTCGAGACCCCGAGGTCGCAAGCTTGAGCGCAGGCTCATCTGGTTTGAGCAAAAGCCCACCAGCTTGGACCCAAGGTCGCTAGCTCCAGCAAGGGGTTACTTGGTCTGCTGAAGGCCCACGGTCAAGGCACATATGAGAAAGCAATCAATGAACAACTAAGGTGTTGCAACGTACAATGGAAAACTAATGATTGATACTTCTCATCTCTCTCCATTCCTGTCTGTCTGTCCCTGTCTATCCCTCTCTCTGACTCACTCCCTGTCTCTGTAAAAAAAAAAAAAAAAAAGGTATATTTTTAACCGCCATATTTACCCCAAAGCCCATTCGTCTTCTTCAGCATCCCCAAAATCAAGCACATGTTCCGCTTAGCTTGATACCAGAATGGTGAACATGCTGCAGCCTGACGCTGGGCTCCAGCTTCCCTTGCTCACAGGTCACCATCCTCATCTGGGAGAGTGGTGGTCTGAGCATCCGCTAGATCAGGGGTAGTCAACCTTTTTATACCTACCGCCCACTTTTGTATCTCTGTAAGTAGTAAAATTTTCTAACCGCCCACCGGTTCCACAGTAATGGTGATTTATAAAGTAGGGAAGTAACTTTACTTTATAAAATTTACAAAGCAGAGTTACAGCAGATTAAAGCATATAATAATAATTACTTACCAAGTACTTTAGGTCGGATTTTCGTTGTTTGGCAGAATAAGTCTTTATAAAACAACTTACTATAGTTAAATTTATCTTTTTTTTTTTTTAATTTTTTTTTTCCATTTTTCTGAAGCTGGAAACAGGGAGAGACAGTCAGACAGACTCCTGCATGCGCCCGACCGGGATCCACCCGGCACGCCCACCAGGGGCGACGCTCTGCCCACCAGGGGGCGATGCTCTGCCCATCCTGGGCGTCGCCATGTTGCGACCAGAGCCACTCTAGCGCCTGAGGCAGAGGCCACAGAGCCATCCCCAGCGCCCGGGCTATCTTTGCTCCAATGGAGCCTTGGCTGCGGGAGGGGAAGAGAGAGACAGAGAGGAAAGCACGTCGGAGGGGTGGAGAAGCAAATGGGCGCTTCTCCTGTGTGCCCTGGCCGGGAATTGAACCCGGGTCCTCCGCACGCTAGGCCGACGCTCTACCGCTGAGCCAACCGGCCAGGGCAAATTTATCTTTTTATTTATACTCTGGTTGCTCCACTACTGTCCACCATGAAAGCTGGAACGCCCACTAGTGGGGGTAGGGACCAGGTTGACTACCACTGCGCTAGATCGTGTTCATACTGTGTTGCCAAAGCTGGATCTGTGACAACCTCAGGCGGGGCAAGAACCAGCATGGCAACAAACTCCAAGTTGGATCTTCAGTTAGTTTTCCAGCAAGCCATGGGAAGGGCTTTTCAAAGTTGTAGTTACTTGTGGCAGAAATACCGTAGTACTGAAGACTCTTCTTTCTGTGGAAGACAATGACTTTAACTTTCCTGTCCTTAATATCCGCTTTGTTGCCACACAACACGATGGGGAAGTTTTTTCACACTCATGCCAGATCTCTATGCCAGTTAAGCACATTCTTGTAAATAACTCTAGTAACATCAAACATTAAAATGCCACACTGGGCTTATAACCATCTCCCAGTCCACCAAATTTCTCCTGACCAGCTGTATTTCATACATCGAACTTAACAGGTCCTCTGTTGGTGTGGGACATGAGGGGGTGGACCTCAACGTCCAAGGTAACTGCATACTTCTCAAATTCATTAATCAGATGACATTTAATGAATGTTGTTTTTCCAGTCCCACCATCACCAACCAATACAAGTTTGAACTGAACTTGGGGTTCTCCTTGGGCAGCCATTGTCATATTACTTTCAGAAGTATCTCTGGGCCCATCTGACTGAGATGAGATCTCTATAGTTGTTCTTAAATCATCAGGAGTGCTGAAGTTTTTCTAATGGTCAAGTGTGTATCAAGTACTTAATATATTGGTGATAACTCACTGGGTCTTATAAATAAGCATCTTGTCCATAGGCAACATAGTGGAGAGCTGAAGAGCATGAACTCGGAAAGCCAGATTGCCATCTATAATAAGCGTTTGAGGCTGGCGATTACAATTGCTTACCAAATCAAGTATGAGTTCTTCAGCTATGAAGTCAAGGCCACCCCCAAATATATCTATCTCTACACCAGGGGTTGGGAACCTATGGTTCGCGAGTCAGATGTGGCTTTTTTGATGGCTGCATCTGGCTCTCAGACAAATCTTTAATAAAAAAAAAAATAATGGCCCTGGCCGGTTGGCTCAGTGGTAGAGCGTCAGCCTGGCGTGCAGGAGTCCCGGGTTCGATTCCCGGCCAGGGCACACAGGAGAAGCGCCCATCTGCTTCTCCACCCCTCCCCTTCTCCTTCCTCTCTGTCTCTCTCTCTTCCCCTCCTGCAGCCAAGGCTCCATTGGAGCAAAGATGGCCCGGGCACTGAGGATGGTTCTATGGCCTCTGCCTCAGGCACTAGAATGGCTCTGGATGCAACAGAGCGACTCCCCAGAGGGGCAGAGCATCGCCCCCTGGTGAGCATGCCGGGTGGATCCCAGTTGGGCGCATGCAGGAGTCTGTCTGACTGCCTCCCCGTTTCCAGCTTCAGAAAAATGCAAAAAAAAAAAAGTTAAAAATATAAAACATTCTCATATATTACAATCCATTCATTTCTTACCAATCATGTTCATGGTTGCGGGTGGCTGGAGCCAATCACAGCTGTCCTCCAGGACAACATCAAATTTTTATTGGATAATGCATAATGTACATGGGTCGTTGTATGGCTCTCACGGAATTACATTTTAAATTATGTGGCGTTCATGGCTCTGTCAGCCAAAAAGATTCCCGACCCCTGCGCTATATGCTCTTCTTTGGAGGGTAATTGTTATTATTCCCTAACACTTTTCAAATACATTAAGCAAACTAATAATTTGCTATTCCCAAAGCATCCTTGAAGACTTCCAGCAATTATATTCTAATGCATGATGTTCACTTCACCTAAAATGTCTTCTTCATTCCCAGTAGAAAAAAAATTCCATTCTATCTTTAATATTCATCTCACGTGTCTTTGTTATCTGATTTTCCCAAATGAGAATATTCTATACTCTGAAATTCTCCTGTGCTTTATTTTTATCTCTGTTGGGGTACTTAAAATATTTTACCTTTTATTATAGGTAATCCTCTTGTTGAATAGTTAATACATTAAGGGAGCCAGCATTCTGTTTAGTACTTAGTACTTGACTTTTTTTTTTTCTGAAATAAATGATGAGTTGACTGATCCATGCCTATGAACCAAGGTCTCATCTCATATGATATGTAAGTTAAATGGGAAATCTAGGAAACTTTTGAACACTTTTAAATAATATTTTTGAGCTGAAGATCTAGCAATTTCTTTTTTTTTATTATTTTTATTTTTTTTTATTTCTCTGAAGTTGGAAACGGGGAGGCAGTCAGACAGACTCCCGCATGCGCCTGACCGGGATCCACCCGGCACGCCCACCAGGGGGTGATGCTCTGCCACAATCAGAGCCATTCCAGCGCCTGAGGCAGAGGCCACAGAGCCATCCTCAGCGCCCGGGCAAACGCTGCTCCAATGGAGCCTCGGCTGCAGGAGGGGAAGAGAGAGACAGAGAGGAAGGCGCGGCGGAGGGGTGGAGAAGCAAATGGGCGCTTCTCCTATGTGCCCTGGCCGGGAATCGAACCCGGGTCCTCCGCACGCTAGGCCGACGCTCTACCGCTGAGCCAACCGGCCAGGGCCCGACTATACTTTTTTAAAATCAATCTTTGTCCTATTTTTATGTAGACATTTGATTTTCATAATTTCCAAGATTGTATCTCAATGTATTTGATCCCAAAACCTTGAGCTACTCCTGACAGAGGTAAGAAATTTCTCAGTAGGTTTATTTCACTGTTTGGAAAGGCTTAGAGTTTTATCTTTTTCGGCCCTGGTCCCCTATAGCTGGACTCCTATGTTTTTTGTTAACCCTCTCCAATTGACTTGCTTTTTGATTGATTGAGACCCACTGTAACCTCTCCATTCCACTTTTTGCTCCTCTAGTAGTATGGAAATGACTTTCTCTATGCTGAGTTTTAAGGGGTTCTCCTAAATAGTTAACAGGAATACTTATGAAAATATAAAGTTAATATCTTTACCCTTTCCCAGAGGACAAAGAGACGTAGAAAGTTTTAACTTAAACTATTATATGCTATTATTGTCAAATCATCTCTCTTCTCTCTGACAATTTTTTAAAATCATCTCATTGTCTTTGGAACAATACAGTTTTACCTTTATGAATCTAGGCATGGATTTATTTTACTTACCTGCCACGAAATATTTGGTTTCCTGAATCTGAGAATTGGTATCTCTCAAAAATTTAAGAAAATACTCAACTATTGTTTGTTTGTTTGTTTGGGCTATATTTAGAATCTGGGTTTTTTTCTCTTCTAGAACTCTAATTGAATTACATTAGAAATCCTTACTTTGTTCTCAATTCTTTTTGACCTCTCTATATTCTTTATTGCTTGGTCTCTCTGCGCTTCATTTTGCTTAAGTTCTTCAAATATTTTATCCAGTTCACTAATCCTTCTTTCAGCTTTATCTAATATGTTGTTTACTTAGCTACTGAGTTTTGAATTTTAGGTATTATATGATATTTTTATTCATTCATGGGCCTCTATTTGGTTCTTTTTCACATCTTGTATTTTCCTCTAGAGTCTAGACTATTGCTCATGTTTTGTTTTGTTTTTTTTCAAACACATTAACCATGTTATTTTATATTCCATATCTGATAATGCTAATAGCTGAAGTCTTTGTGGATTTGATTATACTTTCTGGGTTTTTTTTTCCAGGTTTCTACTTATATTTATTTTATTTCTTATATATTTTTTGAACTTTTCTTATTGTAAGCTTGTATTGGAAATTCTTTGAAGCCTGGTTTGAAGTTACATTCCTCCAAAAAAGACAGTCTTGTTTCTGTGTCACCAGGGGGCACTATTAACACGGAAATTTTTAATTAAATTCCCTACTTAATGTTTTATACTTTATAAGTAGGGTTGTCAAATAAAGTACAGGACACCCAGTTAAATTTTACTTATTTATTTATTTTTAATTTTTCCATTGATTTGAGAGAGAGGGGTTGAAAGGGAAAAGAGAGAGAAGGAGAGAGAGAAACATCAACTCATTGTTTCATTTAGTTCCATTTAGTTGTGCACTCATTAGTTGCTTCTCATATGTGCCTTGAGGTAGGATTGAACATTAGACCTCCGCAAAGTGGGTAATTGTAGTGCAACATTTAGGACATATACCAAAATGTTATTTAAGGTTTTGTTTATTGTTGTTTTGTTGTTTTTTAGGTTTGTTTTGTTTTTTTGTTTTTTTGGGGGGTTGGGGTTTTTTTGCGAGAAAGAGGACATATAGGGACAGCTAAGCTAGAAGGGAGATGAAAAGCATCAATCCTTTGTTGTGGCATCTTAGTTGTTCATTGATTCTTTTCTCATATGTGCCTTGACCTGGGGGCTCCAGCAAAGCCAGTGACCCCTTGCTCAAGCCAGCAACCTTGGACTCAAGCTAACAACCCTGGGCTTCAAGCCAGCGACCTTTGGACTCGAGCCAGAGACTGTAGAGTCATGTCTATGATCCCACGCTCAAGCCAGATAAGCCAACACTCAGGCTGGTGACCTTGGAGTTTTGAACCTGGGTCCTCGGCATTCCAGGCGATGCTCTATCCATTGCAACACAGCCTGGACAGATTGTTATTTAAGTTTAACAACGCATTCTCTATTTCTATTTGCTAAATCTGGCAACCTTACACATAGCTTGAATTGGGCTTTAAACCACATAAGTGTTTGCTTAAGGTTATGAAGTCTCAGGGAATTTTTCCACCATTCTCCCAGGGTAACATCATCTTTTTTACGGCAGGTTTATTTCTTGTTCACTATTGCCCTGGCTGAATAGTTTGGTTGGTTAGAGCATTGTCCTGATGCACAAAGTTGCCAGTTCTATCCCCGCTCAAGGCACATACAGAAACATCCATGTTTCTCTTTCTCTCTCTCTCTCTCTCTCTCTGCAATCAATAAATAAAAATATATTTCTTGCTCACTCTTATACTGAGAGTGTTGCTCATTAGAATTTCAGATCTACGCAGTGAATTCACATAAATCCTTAGCTTTATCATCTATTATCTGCACAACAGGTGTTTTTCAAAATATAAACTTCAGATAGCTTAGCTTGACCCTTATGATGAAAATCAGCTCCACAGATTATTTACCTTGGTTAATGTAAGAAATGTCCAAACCTGTAGAGAATTTTTTTTTTGTATTTTTCTGAAGTTGGAAACGGGGAGGCAGTCAGACAGACTCCCGCATGCGCCCAACTGGGATCCACCCGGCATGCCCACCAGGGGGCGATGCTCTGCCCATCTGGGGCGTTGCTCTGTTGCAACCAGGGCCATTCTAGCGCCTGAGGCAGAGGCCACAGAGCCATCCTCAGCACCTGGGCCAACTTTGCTCCAATGGAGCCTCAGCTGTGGGAGGGGAAGAGAGAGAGAGAGGAAGGAGAGGGGGAGGGGTGGAGAAGCAGATGGGCGCCTCTTCTGTGTGCCCTGGCCGGGAATCAAACCTGGGACTCCTGAATGCCAGGCCGACGCTCTACCACTGAGCCAACCGGCCAAGGCCCAAACCTGTAGAGAATTTTTTTTTTTTTGTATTTTTCTGAAGCTGGAAACGAGGAGGCAGTCAGACAGACTCCCGCATGCGCCCGACCGGGATCCACCCGGCATGCCCACCAGGGGGCGATGCTCTGCCCATCCGGGGCGTCGATCTGTCGCAACCAGAGCCACTCTAGTGCCTGGGGCAGAGGCCAAGGAGCCATCCCCAGTGCCCGGGCCATCTTTTGCTCCAATGGAACCTCGGCTGTGGGAGGGGAAGAGAGAGACAGAGAGGAAGGTGAGAGGGAGGGGTGGAGAAGCAGATGGGCGCTTCTCCTGTGTGCCCTGGCCGGGAATCGAACCCGGGACTTCCGCACACCAGGCCGATGCTCTACCGCTGAGCCAACTGGTCAAGGCCCATAGAGAATTTTTATAAGAGTTTATTTGAGCCAAACTGATGATATTCATCTGGGAGCAAGATCTCAAATACTCCTGAAAATAATTTTTACAGTTTTTATATGCATTTGAAATTAAGAAGAGGACATAAGGAAGATTCTATGAACGTGAGAAAAAGCAAGGCAGGGGTCGTTACCTGAGGAGGGGTCTGAAAGGGAGCATTTCAGAGGTGTGTTAACCTAGAAGCAATAGACAATACTTACTGTACACAATGATCAACCTTTTACTAAAGAAGTAATATGCCCTGGCCAGTTGGCTCAGTGGTAGAGCGTCGGCCTGGTGTGCAGGAGTCCCGGGTTCGATTCCCAACCAGGGCACACAGGAGAAGCACCAATCTGCTTCTCCACCCCTCCCCCTCTCCTTCCTCTCTGTCTCTCTCTTCCCCTCCCGCAGTCAAGGCTCCATTGGAGCAAAGTTAGCCCGGGCTCTGAGGATGGTTCTGTGGCCTCTGCCTCAGGCGCTAGAATGGCTCTGGTTGCAACAGAGCAACACTGCAGATGGGCAGAGCATCGCCCCCTGGTGGGTGTGCCGGGTGGATCCAGTCAGGTGCATGCGGGAGTCTGTCTGACTGCCTCCCAGTTTCCAACTTCAGAAAAATGCAAAAAAAAAATGCAAAAAAAAAAAAAAAAGAAGTAATATGCCTGAGCCATGACTTCCCACCATCGCCTGCTCAGTTAGAAACTTATGCTCAGATCACTCTGTGGGCTACTTTCCCTAAGACCCCCCCTTATTCAGTTCATACCTTTCAGGAGTATTTTCTTTTCCTTCTTCTTTGTTGTTGTTCTTACAGATCACTTACATTTTTGCCTGTTCCATAAAGCATTTAAAATGTTTTTGCAGGCCCTGGCCAGTTGGCTCCGTGGTAGAACATAACCCTGGTGTGTAGATGTCCCAGGTTTGATTCCTGGCTAGCGCACACAAGTGAAGCACCCTTCTGTTTCTCCACCTCACCCCCTCTTGCTTCTCTCTCTATCTCTCTCTCTTTTCTCCTCCCCTCCTGCAGCAGCCATGGCTTGATTCGCGAGAGTTGGCCCCAGGTGCTGATGATGGCTCCATCAGATGCTAAAAAATTACTCCGATTGCAACAGAGCAAGAGCCCCAGATGGGCAGAGCATCACCCCCTAGTGGGCTTGCCAGGTGGATCCCAGTGGGGACATATGCAGGAGTTTGTCTCTCTGCCTCTCCTACTCTCACTAAAATAAAAAAATTAATTTAAAATGTTTTTGCATTGTTTATCCAGTATTTCCAGCTGTTTTTGGAAGCATGCGGTCAGAGAAAATGTGTTGAGAAGGCTTAGTGATTCAGAATATATCAAATGGTATTCTATCAGACCCTGATATCCTTCAATCCTTTGTTTCTGCTAATTCTGATATCTAGTATTCTTTGTGGTATCTCCTTCAAGTTTTAATATTTCTTACCATGTCATGGGTCTAGTTCAGAGTAGTTAGTGTCATTTTTTTTTAATTAAGTGAGAAGAAGGGAGGCAGAGAGGCAGAGAGACGACTCCTGCATGCGCCCCCAATAGGGATCCCCCTGGCAAGAGTGATGCTCTGCCTATCTGGGGCTGCTGCCTATTGCTCAGCAACCAAGCTATTTCAGTGCCTGATGTGAGGCTATGGAGCCATTCTCAGTGCCCAAGATCAACTTGCTTGAACCATTCAACCCAAGGCTGCAGGAAGAGAAGAGAGAGAGAGTGAGTGAGAGAGAGAGAGAGAGAGAGAGAGAGAAGAGGGAGGGGGAGGGGTAGAGAAGCATGTGGTTGCTTCTCCTGTGTGCCCTGACTGGGAATTGAACCTGGAACTTCACACGCTGGCCGATGCTCTACCACTGAGCCAGCTGGCCAGGGCCAGTTAGTATCATTTGACATTGCTTTCATACTCTGCGAAGACTGGTTATCTGATTAGTGACAGAGCAGGGTACCTTGCTTTGAGCTTTATTTAATGACTTGAGCCCACTATCACATCTGTTTCCTACCAGTACTCTCTCTGAGGCTAGAACCCGCTTCCCAGTGTTCTTATCTCTTGAGGAGTTTTATCGAATATAGGACAATTAAAAATGCTGCCACCATCATCACCCTAACTTGTCTTCTAAGTTAGTCCACAGGAATACCATTCTTACGAATATGTCTATACGCAGTTTCTGAAACTACACCTGAGATTTCTTATGGGATTAGCCTTAGATTAGTTTTCTAGTTGCCTTTAGGAAGACCAGTTTTCAAAGCAGGGCTAAGTCCCCCTGAACACCTCTGCCTTACTGGGTGAATGATCAGCAGCTTCTTTCTCCAGCATCAGAATTTTAGCTTGCCTTCCCTCTTCTAGACCCTTCCAGCGCTGATACTCTTAGTACCAATGGTATTCAGGAGCTGACTCATACCAGATGTAAAAGCCAATTGTTAAACTTCAGGAATTTTGAGAGCTGGTGATTAAGTCCAGCTATTTACAAAAATTAAATTATAGAAACATAATTAAATAGCATATTTGAAACAATGATAAGCATAAAGCTATTAAAAGAGAGGAAAACCTAGGAGTTAATTTTTGTACTTTGGTTTAGACAAGGGTTTCTTAAATGTGATACCAAAAATACAAAAGAAAAAAAAATAAACTGCATCAAATATTGAAAGTTTCATTCTTCAAATGACTTTACTAAGAGAGTGAAAATGCAACCCACACAATATGACAAAATATTCGTAATCCATACATTTGGTTAGGAACTTGTATCCAGAATATGTTAACTCTCATAACTCAATAAAATTAATAATAACCCAATTAAAAGATGGATAAATTATTTGAATAGATACATTTTACCAAAAAACATATATAAATGGTAAATAAAAATATCCTCAACAGCATTAGTCATTAAAGAAATGCAAATCAAAACCACAATGAAATACTACTTTACACCCACAAGGATGGCTATAATAAGAAAAAGAGCCTATAACAAATGTTGATGAGGCCATGGAGAAATTAGAAATGCCAAGAATAGCATAAACATAGATAAAAAAGATGAATGGTTGCCTACAGCTGGACGACCTGGGGAGTGGGGTTAGTGGGTTCATGAGGGTGGATTGACTGCTAATGGTTACAAGGTTTCTTTTTTGAATGATCAAAATGTTCTAAAATTACATTGTGGGTTATGATTGCACAAATCTATAAATACACTGAAAACCATTGAATTGTATACTTTAAATAGGTAAATTGTCTGGTATGTGAATTGTATCTCAATGAGCTATTAATAAAATAAGACAAATATTCAAAACATGTCACTAATTCTTTTACAACATTTTACTATTATTTATCTCTTGAGGTTATTTACTGAGAGATGATACTCAAGTGGCCCCAAAACATATGGTCAAATTGTATACAATGTTAAAACAGCAAGGACTATTTTCTTTCTTTCCATCAGCCAGATGGCAGTGAGTGATAATACTCTGTACTAATCCCTTAGGAAGACTAGTTTGCTTGAGGTTTAGACACAGACAACAATAATCTTCCCCATTATAAGAAATATAACAATGCCACCAAGAGCTTCATGACAAATAAAATGATTAGAATATGGTATACAAAGATCTAGTCAGTCATTCTGCTGTACTCCATTAATAAATGTTTGTTGAGTATTACAGAAAAATGCAAAAACAAGTTAGACCTTGTTTCTGAATGCAGTCAAGGCTCAATCAAGAAAATAGAAAGTAATTTAAATATTTAAAGCTAAAAGCATTCGCCTGACCAGGCAGCGGCACAGTGGATAGAGCATCGGACTGGGATGTAGAGGACCCAGGTTTGAGACCCTGAGGTCACCAGCTTGAGCACAAGCTGATCTGGTTTGAGCAAAGCTCACCAGCTTGAGCCCAAGGTCGCTGGCTCAAGCAAGGGGTCACTCGGTCTGCTATAGCCCCCCCCCCCCCGTCAAGGCACATACAAGAAATCAATCAATGAACAACTAAAGAACCACAACGAAGACTTGATGTTTCTCATCTCTCTCCCTTCCTGTTTATCTGTCCCTCTCTCTCTCTCTGTCTCTCCTACAAAAAAATAAAATAAAAAAAAATAATAAAGCTAAAAGCATTTAATACACAGAAGAAGTGGGTACTTAAAAACATTTGAAAGGGCTTAAGTAGTGAAAGCAGGGAAGCTGCCATCAGTTTTCAAATTCACTAAAACTGAATCTGAAACTCTTGTTTTCAATGCAGAAGTCAGGAAGAAGAGACGTAAATCAATAATCATGGTTGCCCTGCAGCCCTGGGGTGAAAGGTTGACAGGGGAATGTGGAAGTTACTGAACAAAGTCAAATCTTTCTCTTTTTTTTTTCCTCTGTAGTAAGCAAAGTACTGCAATGTAAATTCTACCATTAGAAGCTTTATAAAGAATACTTCCCAACAGCACTTTAATCCTTGGATTTAAAAAAAAAGAAATCTTAAAAGTGAAGTAGTTACCAGGGAAAAGGGAGGGGGGAGGAAGGGGAGGGGATGGGGTAAAGGCTGTAAAGAGAGACAAAATATAAGGTGATGGAAAATGATTTGACTTTGGGTGAGGGGTATATAACATAATCAACAGTTTCAAATGCTATAGAAATGTTTACCTGATACCTATTTACTCTTATTGATCAATATGACCCTGTTGAAGTTAATTTTCTAAATAAAATGTAAAAGTATATTAAAAAAAAAAGGAATCTTACCCCCCCCCCCAGAAGAGCATTATGTGTTCCTCATAAAACAGTCTCTAGTACCATCTTTAAGGTGACCTCAAGGAACAGTTCGTTTTTGTGCCTTAGATGCATCGCTTGTGCCAGGGAAGCTGTCTGTCTCTCGGTCTAGGTCAGGAAATTCTCCCACCACTTGGATAGTCCTGGAGATTCTAAATATTCTCAAAGATAACTGAGGGCTCCTCTCCTGATTCAGCCAAAGTGTTCTTGATCAAGATCTCTCTCCTGTGGGGTTAATCACAGTTTGGCCCTCCACAGTAGACCTAGGAGGCCCCTCAGAGTAACCCTGCACCTTCCTGCAGTACTGGCCCGCCACCTGGCATTCTAGGATAGACCAGAACACTGCTATTTGTGGACATCATGACATTAGTTCAACATGTCCAAAGTGTCTTTCAGTATCTTAAAATTGAATTTACTGTTATAGACATGTTATTTCTATTAAAAACATGAGAGGTAAAACTAAAAATAAAATTAGGCCTTTTCTCTTGTGAGACACTTACCCTAGTGGAAGGTCTGTTCTACTAAAGCAGGAGTAGAGAGTGCACCACACACCTGCCAGCTAGTGTGTAACTCTGGTCAACTCGCACAAAGTTACATCTCAGGTTCTCTGGCCACAACCGCTGATGGAGGAAGAGAAATGACTTCCTCTCTTTTGCTTTCTAATTCATGCATATGTACCTCTCATTGGCAGAATCAAAACTGTATTTGGAACCTTCTCACAAAAGACAATGGAAAAATGTAGTTCTCATTCATCCAGCCCCTGCAATGAAGTGAAGAATATTAAAGGGAATGAAAATGGTGCTAAGACCAACAAATAATATATGACTCGTTACTCTCAAGGGTGGTAAGGTAAATTTCTGAGACATACATAGTATAGGTTAAGGATTGTTTCTTAGTGCCAGGGGATGCAAATTGCAGAAATTTAATCTTTCCCTCAGGTAACTGTAGCATCCACCGGGTACGAGAACAAACGTCGGAGACTTTCAGGAGTTTAGATGTTACTTTATTGGCCAGTTTAACCTGCGCAGGGGCGAACTCCCAAGACGTCCGGAGACACCGTGCTCACAAGGAGTTGCAAACGGAAGCCACGCCTGGCGCTTACAGCCAGGTCCTTATATATCCTAAGTGAGCAAGCATAATACAGAAGCAAATGTGGCAGTTTAGCTATTGGCTAGGGAGGTCTCACGCAGCATAGCAACAGGGGCCGGCATAGCAACAGGGGCCGGTTTTATCTTAGTGGCGAATTTCAAACATAAACTTCTGATAAGGGTCTCTGACCTTCTTTGTTCTCAGCCTCACAGGCCATATCAGTACTCCCTGTTCCTTGAATAGTTACACTCTTTGGCAGCCCCAGTATATCAGTACTCCCTGAATCTAACAGTAACTTGACATCTCTTGAATATTGGACTCCTAGGCACTTCACCAAGTTGGCAGGCCCTGAAGTTTGTTGGAAATTTATCTCCTACCCTCTGGCACATGTCTTAAGAAACATAAAGAGTATTTGTGAACTTTTCTCATTTGGTCCAGTCATCATAATGTCACATAATTTGTGACATAATGGACAAGTGTGAAGTCCTATGGATGGCAAGAATATCAGATTTTATGTGGATTAAATTATGACAGAGAGTTGGAGATCTGATATAACCCTGGGACAAGACTCCTGTGTACCACTTACTTTCCTGGGGAAAACGTAAGCCATTTCTGGTGGTCTTTAGTTATTACTATAGAACAAGAATACTAGATATTGTAAGCTGGCCATTTGTTTTAAATACATAGATTTTTTGGAATCATAGGCATGACCATTCATTTACTTATTGTCTATGGCTGTTTCCACATTATAACTACAAATCGATTATTTGAAACAAAGATCTTACTAACCAGCCAAAATATTGCCCTCAAACTGAAGAAAAATTAAAAGTTTTACATTTATTTCCAAAACAAAACCATCGACTTTTTTTTTTTTTTTTTTTTTTTTTGCATTTTTCTGAAGCTGGAAACAGGGAGAGACAGTCAGACAGACTCCCGCATGCGCCCGACCGGGATCCACCCGGCACGCCCACCATGGGGCGACGCTCTGCCCACCAGGGGGCGATGCTCTGCCCATCCTGGGCGTCGCCATGTTGCGACCAGAGCCACTCAGCGCCTGGGGCAGAGGCCACAGAGCCATCCCCAGCGCCCGGGCCATCTTTGCTCCAATGGAGCCTTGGCTGCGGGAGGGGAAGAGAGAGACAGAGAGGAAGGCACGGCGGAGGGGTGGAGAAGCAAATGGGCGCTTCTCCTGTGTGCCCTGGCCGGGAATCGAACCCGGGTCCTCCGCACGCTAGGCCGACGCTCTACTGCTGAGCCAACTGGCCAGGGCTAAACCATCGCCTTTTAATGAAAGTAAACACTAAAATATATTTATAACAGTTAAAACCAAATACTTTTTTCTGAGACTTAACAAAAACAGTACCTATGTAAGTGAAATTTTCCCTCTCAGTTTTCTTGTTGTAGTATAAAATAACCAGAGCTATCTATGCTGCTCTCTTAACCTCTAATTTAAAAGGAAAATAAAAAGCGGTTTAGAAAAATTTATGTGTATTCTAAATATACTAAAGGGCAAAGTAATTTGCAATATTTAATTAATAATCTGTTATTATTTCTAAAGAAGCACATTAAAAAAATAAACTTTGTTCACCTTTTTTTTTTTTTTTTTTTTTTTACAGAGACAGAGAGAGGGATAGACAAGGACAGACAGACAGGAAGAGAGAGATGAGAAGCATCAATCATTAGTTTTTCGTTGCGCATTACAACACCTTAATTGTTCATTGATTGCTTTCTTATACGTGCCTTGACCACGGGCCTTCAGCAGACTGAGTAACCCTTGCTGGAGCCAGAGACCTTGGGCTCAAGCTGGTGAGCTTTTGCTCAAACCAGATGAACTCGTGCTCAAGCTGGCAACCTCAGGGTATTGAACCTGGGTCTTCCGCATCCCAGTCCGATGCTCTATCCACTGCACCACCGCCCGGTCAGGCTGTTTACCTTTTCTTAAAAAACTTCAATGCAAATTTCAGCACAAGTCAGGGTCCTCATTTGAAATTCATTTGGAGTCACTTGCTCAAGTGCAATCGACCTGAATGAAAAGATTGGCCTATAGTATAGACCCAGAGGTCTGTGTTTATCAAATAAAATAAACACTTTTGCTCCAAAATCCCATGGTGGGTGAGGAGAACACAATAGTAAATATTGATTCTCTGACCTTTTAATTTATACTGCCACTTGCATAAGTTTTTCTTATATTCTTGAATTATAGAACCTTTCGTAGGATTAGTAAGTGTTTTCAAAAAGATTTCATTTGGGCCTGACCTGTGGTGGCGCAGTAGACAAAGCATAGACCTGGAATGCTGAGGTTGCCAGTTTGAAACTCTGGACTTGCCCGGTCAAGGCACACATGGGAAGCAACTACCACAGGTTGATGCTCCTACTCCTCATTCCCCTTTCTCTCTCTCTCTCTCTTCCCTCTAAAATCAATAATAAAATCTTTTTTAAAAATCTCATTTGATCTCCATATCAACCCAGAAAGTATTTTCTTCTTACATTCATAGATAAGGGAACTGAGGCACAGAGAAAGTCAGTAAACATTTAGCTTCATAGAGAAAAGGACCAAAGAGAAGATTCACCAAGCATCCACTATATTACAGGTACCATCTTAAGCCAGAACCAGAACTCACACTTTGGTTTGTAGACTCCAAGTCCAATATTCCTACTATCACAAGTTTTAACCCTCAACACAGTGAGTACTGGGATGGCACTGATGATGGTGGTAACTTTTAAACACATAAAAATATAACAAGCACTGTTCCCAAACTGAGAATAAGTGCCATGAACCAGCGCGGCTCAGTAATTCTGGGTCTTGAGGGAGAACGGTGTGGAATTAAGAACACAGACTCATTGAGAATAAAGGATGGGGTTGGGAGGCCTCTTCAATGCTGATGGCAATATCCGAGGGCCCCATAGCCCCAGTTTGCTTTATTATATAGCCATATGCAAACAAGGAAGTCCTTGATACAAAGTTACACATCTGAGGCAAAAACAGGAACTCTCCCAAGGCATAAACAGGAATCCCCCCACCATGCATAAGTGAAATCAACCAACATCTAAACAAACAAAGAGTGAGAGGAAGGGCATGTAAATTGCTTCCAGCAACTTAAGCAAGCAATTGAAGTGGGTGCTAATACTCAGCTTCATAGCCAATATGGAGGTGGTGGTGAAAGGGAGAACTTAACTTTTTGCTAAGCCTCGAATCTACAAAGGCTTTTTGCCACTTGTAGTCTACTACAAATAAGATGACACGAGGAAAAAAGAAACACAACTACAAAACTTCAAGGTAAATACTGCTTATAAAGTTATTGAGTGGATAGCTTATATGTTTATATTTATATTACTGTGACATTCTAAAATATATAACTACAGGAATATATAAAGTATCTATGGATAATTATTAATAAAGAGCAAACATCTTTTGAGAATGATTCAAATACAGTCTTCAAAGTTAGCAGCTGTAGGAAATGTTTCCCTTCTGGTTCTATTATTCTATGATACTATCTCTAGTGTCAGGGTGTTCCTCATCCACACACTTTAGCATCCTATAAATCTGTTGGAGAAGAGTTTATACTATCAGATATGGATATGTTTTTTGAAGTATGTGTGATCAAGCTCTGCACACATTAGGACCAGGAATAGGTATGTTTTTGGCTTCTTGCAAATGCTACATGCCATCAGATTCACCAGATTTATTCACTTACTAATTTATCTGATAAACATTTATTATATATATTCACCCTATGTATAAGACTGTGAAGAATATAGAACAAATTAGTAAACCCTGACCAGATAGTGGCGCAGTGAATACAGGGTCGGAATGGGAAGCAAAGAACCCAGGTTCCAAACCCTGAGGTTGCCGACTTGAGAGCATGGGCTCACCAGCTTGAGTGCAGGATTGCTGGCCTGAGTGTGAGATCATAGACATGACCCCATGGTCGCTGGCTTGAGCCCAAGGTTGCTGGCTTGAGCAAGGGGTCACTCACTCTGCTATAGCCCCCCCCACACACACACATCTAGGCATATATGAGAAAGCAATCAATGAACAACTAAGGTGCCGCAACAAAGAATTGATGCTTCTTATGTCTCTCTCTTCTTGTCTGTCCCTCTCTCTGACTCTCTATCTCTGTCAAAAAAAACAAAACAATAAGGTAGTAAAAACTTTTCTATCTAATAGATTTTGACTAGCTTAGTCAAAAAACAATGCTAGTGGCACATATAAATTATCTTCATTAGAAGAGCTAGATAATACACAAAGGAAACTAAGCAAGCATCCTTTTGCCATTGAGGACAAAGGTCAGCACATGTTTCCTGTAAACAGCCAGATTGTAAATATTTTAGGCTTTGTGGGGCCATATGGTTGTTGTGAATATTTAAGCTTCGTAGGGCCATATGCTCTTTGTTGCAGCTACTTAATTCTCTATCTTCTTGCCATGGATAATGCAGAAATGAATGGACATGGCTGCATTCCAATAAAATTTTATTCATGGACACTGACATTTGAATTTCATATAATTTTCATGTGTCACAAAATAATATTCTTTTAATTTGTTAAAACTCATTTAAAATGTAAAAACCATTCTTAGCATACATGCCATACAAAAACAGGTGGTAGACCATAATTTATTAGTCCTTGATCAATGAAATGACCATCTATGAAAGAAAATATAAATATAGATGACTATGAAGGATTCAGGCAAGACACTAAAATATTAAAATAAATGTAAAACTAAGTAAAATATATAAAATATTTTCCATACTAACAGTTGGAAAGATGGCAAAAAGTTATATGGACAGGTCAGGACTAGCTCTCCTTGGATGAGTAATTTTAGCAACTGGTAGAAAAGGCATATGAATGATTGTATTCTAAAAAATGAAAAATAAAGATTTGCTACCTTTAGATTTGTCACAGTTCTTAGCCTTACATTGTCTGGAGGTTGAATTGCTTCCCATGCAACTCTCTGACCTTGGCTCCTATTTTTGTTTTCTGTTTCTTAAATAATTGACCTTGTGCGTTAGTCAGGGTTATTTGGAAAAATAGAATAAGATATATATTATGTATGTGAGGTTTTTTTAATAAGGAATTAGCTGACAAGTTCTGGAGACTGACAAGTCCCATGTTCTGCAGTCAGCAAGCTGGAGACTCAGGAGAGCTAATGGTATGGTTTTGGTCCATGTTTAAAGATCTGAGTGCCAGTGATAGGAGCCTCAATCTGAGAAGAAGAGAGTAACCCAACCCATGTCCCAGCTCAACAGTCAGGCAGGAAAAGCAAATTCTTTTTTTCTTTGCCTTTTTATTCTGTCTAGGCCCTTAACGGAATTATATGATGCCCACCGGCTTTGGGAAGGGCAGTCTGCTTCATTCAGCCTCCCAATTCAAATGCTAATCTCATTCAGTAACACCCCATGGGCATACCCAGAAATGTTTAACCAAATATCTGGGCACCCTGTGGCCTTGTCAACTTGGCACATGAAATTAACCATCCCATCAGTATTTCCAAAATTATGCGTCACTTGTGGCTAGTGAGATACAAAGTAAATAAATGGCATATTGTAAGAACACTTATCGGGTCTTTTAATAAAATCAAATTCTAACCACCCAAGGGTTGGACTGGAGAGAGGATCTTCAAGTTCAGACTGACTGGACCTTGAGGTGGGAGCTGGAACCCACAGGCAAATGGTCTCCAGAAATCCCTTGCGCTGAACATCTCTTAGTCCCTGCTTCACATCATTTTGTTCACTCTTCACTCCTTCTGCTGTAGAGATAGCTTTCCCACTTATCTAACCCAACAGGATCTTGCCTCAATTGCATTATTTAATACTCATTTTTTACCCTGAGGTTTCTCAGATCGCACGGGGTGGGATGTCTGCCGGGGTCCTACCTGGCATTCCAGGAAGAGCATACTGGAAATGTGAAGGCATTGGTCTCATGGGACAGCCTTGGATGGGGTGGGACAGGAGCCAGGCTATAAAATGCTCCCCTCTTCCTTCCCTTAATGGGCAACTCAGACTCCTTGGAAAGTCTTGGCAAGATAATGTGCTTTTATTGGCTTTCTCTCCATTATATTTTACTCAGGCCCTGCTTTGAGGGTGAGTAGGGTGTTCAGAGTCTTATTCTGTTTGGGCTACCATAACAAAATATCATAGACTGAGTGGTTTAAACAACAGAATTTATTTTCTTAAGGTCTGAAGTCCCAGATCAAAGTCTAGTAGGGTCAGTTCCTGGTGTGAGCTCTCTTCTTGGCTTGTAGATGGTCACCTTCTTGCTATGTCCTCACATGGCCTCTCCTCAGCATCTATTCAGAGAGGGAGAGCAAGCTCTTGGCTACCTTTTAAAAGAGCATTAACCCTTTCCCACTACAGTCTCATCCTCATAATTTCATATAATCCTAATTATCTCCCAAAGGCCCATCATCAAATACCAGTAGGCTGGATTTCAATATAGGAATTTAAGGAGGACACAGACATTCAGTCTATAACACAGGGTAAGACATTCACATTCCCTTTGGTGAATTGCTGTCTCATTTTTGCTGGCACAACTATCCCGGCCTCAGAGGCCACTATTCATCCACTAGTGCTCTGGTCCAAGCCTGATACTGGTACATAATTAGTGAAATGATTCCATTTCTTGAAACCTTTGTAGGATCTGACTGATATTTTTCTAGAAGACATTGGCTGCATAGTAAGATTCCCTCTGAGTTTTCTGAGAGTGCCATGGGAACCTAGTTTAGACTGGCAGCTTTGAGGATTGATACTGGATCGCCCTAGATCAGAGGTTCTCAACCTTGGATGCACAATAGAACTATAGGAACAGTGGGGGGGGGGTGGGGGCTGGTGACTGAAAAATACCAATGCCTTAACCCACCTCCAGAGCTTAGTTTGGCTATTCTGGTGCAGGGATTGAAGCTTCAGTATTTTTAATTCTAATGTGCAGCCTCAGAGGTACAGGCCAAGGCCCTATGTGAGCCCCTTCAAAATTGCCTGTTGTCACTGTGAGCTTTGACACTTGACAAACACAGATTTACTAAATAATCTTAACTGAAGGTTTAATGTGAGCCTGTATTTCCCAATAGGCATAGCAGCAGTTAATTTGAAAAGCTCTTTGAACTACTCAGGAGGTAATAAACACCATCCATCAAAGTAAAAAAAAAATTGTACATCAATGTTCACAGCATTTTCCATAATAGCCAAAAGGTGGAAACTGGCCAAATGTCTATCAACAAATGAATAGATAAACAAATTGTGGTATATATATACAGTAGAATATTATTTAGCCTTAAAAAAGAATGTAATTCTACTACATCTATAATATGGATGAATCCTGTAAACATTATGTTAAGTGAAAGACAGTTTACAAAAGACTACCTATTGTATGATTCCACTTTTGTGGGATACCCAGGATAGGCAAATTCGTATGGACAGAAAGTAAATTAGAGGTTAGTAGGAACTGGTGGGAGGTGGGGAATGGAGAATTGCTACGTAATGGGTACAATGTTTATGTGAGAGATGATGGAAAAGTTCTGGAAACAGATGGTGGTTGATGGTTGCACAACATAGTGAATGTACTCAATGCCACTGAATTGTGTGCTTTAAAATGGTTAAAATGGTTAACTTTATGTGATGTGTATTTACCACAATAAAGCAAAACAAAACAAAATCTCCTCTTTATAGCTGAATGCTTCTGAATGAAGATTTAAGCTTCTCTGTAGTTGTAAGAGCTACCATTCTACCAGGTAGAAATGAGTAGATTGGCAACGGTGAAAAAGAAATCCCATTTGGACTGAAAAGATGGCAGTGGAGTAGGCAGATGCACAGACGCCCAGCTCTCACCACCAAACTGGAATACAAATCAATTTAGGAAAAATCAGCATGAAAAACCAACTCAGAACTACAAGAACAGCTCTCAAAAACCAAGAAGCAAAGAAGAAGCCACAAAAAACCTGGTAGGGAGTGACTGAATCTCCCCTGCTTACAGGAACGGGGTGGGGGGGTGAGGCTGAGAGCCCAGAGGGGATCTCACCCAAAGGAAAAGAGCAGAAACTACTGCTCACAGCCACTTGACTGGCGACCAGAGAGTGAGGTGTGTTGAAAAGACGAGCTTATCTCCCAAGTGGAAAGGACAGGGAGAGGGACAGACTGTGAGGGGCTAGGAATGCAGGAGACGAACTAAAAAAGCTGACTCATCCATGCTGGAGGCAGCCATAGCTGGGGGAGGGACTGAACCTTTCACAAAACAGAGCTGAATTGCTTCCGGATCAGAGATCTCCGGACATCTATCCAGCTCCAATCAGCGCAACAAGACACAGCTGAAAACAAGAAGTGGAGAGTGGGGGCAGTAACTCAGGTCTCCATGGAGATCTGAGATACACCTCCCCCTACTGAAGCTGAGAAAAACACCCTGTCCCCAGAGAGATTAATTGGCTAAAGAGGCCTTCAGAGTCTCAGGTTACATCCACCCGCATTCCTGGATACAGTTTCAAGGAAGCCCCCTGCTAAGATCAGTAAAAAGACTATCACCTGTTAAGAAAACAAACAAATCAAGACTTCAAAGCTGCCCAAATCCGAAAGTGGATTACAGATAACAGCTGATACCAACCCAAGAAGACCTAGAAATAACTGAAAACTGGAGGCAGACAACACCAAGCCTAGACTCAACCAACTCTACAAACAAAGAAACAGCAGACTTATTGGAAACACTAGATCAACTCGATTTAATAGATACCTTCAGAACCTTTCACCCTAAAGCAGAAGAATATACATTCTTTTCAAGTGCTCATGGTACATTCTCTAGGATAGACCACATGTTAGGGCACAAAAGTGCTCTCAACAAATTTAAGAAGACTGAAATCATATCAAGCACTTTCTCCGATCACAATGGCATGAAACTAGAAATGAACCACAACAGAAAAGCTCAAAAATTCTCAAACACATGGAAACTAAATAGCAGGTTGTTAAATAATGAATGGATTAAGAATGAGATCAAAGAAGAAATAAAAAAATTCCTAGAAACGAATGACAATGAGCATACAACAACTCAAAATTTATGGGACACAGCAAAAGCAGTAATGAGAGGGCAGTTCATAGCACTACAGGCACACATTCAGAAGCTAGAAAAAGCTCAAGTAAACAACTTAACCCTGCATCTAAAAGAATTAGAAAAAGAACAGCAAGTAAAGCCCAAATGTAGTAGAAGGAAGGAAATAATAAAGGTCAGAGCAGAAATAAATGACATAGAGGCTAAAGAAACAATACAGAAGATCAATGAAACTAGGAGCTGGTTCTTTGAAAAAGTAAACAAGATTGATGAACCTTTAACTCAGGGGTCTCAAACTCAACTCAGCATGTGGCGGCAGAGCAAGATCACAGCCATTCGGCGGGCCGCACTAGGTCTACAAAAGGCAACTGTTACGCAACACTTTTCTCACTGCAGTTGAAAACAAAAAAAAATCAGTACAACAAGCACAATCGTACATGCAGTTTACTCAGTGTCACAAAACGACCAGAAACTGTAGTTCGCATCACAACTGCTGTTAACTAAGCTAATATCTAGCTAGGATGCTAGAGAAATGAAAAATACAAGTAGGCCCCTCGGCTTATTTAATTTTATCCAAAATATTTTGAACTTCGTGGATTAGTCTGCGGGCTGCACAAAATTGTTCGGCGGGCCGCATGTTTGAGACCCCTGCTTTAACTAGACTCACCAAGAAAAAGAGAGAGAGGACTCAAATAAATAAAATTAGAAATGAGAGAGGAGAAATAACAACTGACACAACAGAAATACAAAATATTGTAAGAAAATACTATGAAGAACTGTATGCCAAAAAACTAGACAACCTAGATGAAATGGACAAATTCCTTGAAAAATACAATCTTCTGAAAATCAATCTGGAAGAATTAGAAAACCTAAACAGACCGATTACAACAAATGAGATCGAAACAGTTATCAAAAAACTCCCAACAAAGAAAAGTCTGGGGCCCGATGGCTTCACAACGGAATTCTACCAAATATTCAAAGAAGAACTAACTCCTATCCTTCTCAAACTATTTCAAAAAATTCAAGAGGAAGGAAGACTTCCAACCTCCTTTTATGAGGCGAGCATAATTCTGATTCCAAAACTAGGCAAAGACAACACAAAGAAAGAAAATTATAGGCCAGTATCTCTGATGAATATAGATGCTAAAATCCTCAACAAAATATTAGCAAACCGGATCCAACAATATATGGAAAAAATCATACACCATGATCAAGTGGGATTTATTCTGGGGAGGCAAAGATGGTACAATATTTGTAAATCAATCAATGTGATTCATCACATAAACAGAAAGGAGAAAAACCATATAATAATTTCAATAGATGCAGAAGGAGCATTTGATAAAGTCCAGTGCCCATTCGTGATCAAAACTCTCAGCAAAGTGGGAATACGGGGAGCGTGCCTCAACATGATAAAAGCCATCTATGAGAAGCCCACGGCCAATATCATACTCAATGGGCAAAAATTAAGAGCAATACCCTTGAGATCAGGAACAAGGCAGGGGTGCCCCCTTTCACCACTCTTATTTAACATGGTCCTGGAAGTCCTAGCCACAGCAATCAGACAAGAAGAAGAAATAAAAGGCATTCAAGTTGGAAAGGAAGAAGTAAAACTATCATTATTTGCGGATGATATGGTATTGTATATAGAAAACCCTAAAGTCTCAGTCAAGAAGCTACTGGACCTGATAAATGAATTCAGCAAGGTGGCAGGATATAGGGTCAATGCTCAGAAATCAGAGGCATTTTTGTACACCAACAATGAACAGTCAGAGGGAGAAAGTAAGGAAACAATCCTCTTTACAATTACAACCAAAAAAATAAAGTACCTAGGAGTAAACTTAACCAAGGAGACTAAAGACTTGTACTCGGAAAATTACAAAGCATTGATAAAAGAAATCAAGGAAGATACAAACAAGTGGAAGCATATACCGTGCTCATGGTTAGGAAGAATAAAATCATTAAAATGTCTATTTTACCCAAAGCAATCTATAAATTCAATGCAATACCAATTAAAATACCAATGACATACTTCAAAGATATAGACCACATATTCCAAAAATTTATATGGAACCAAAAAAGAACATGAATAGTCTAAGCAATCTTAAAAAAGAAGAATAAAGTGGGAGGTATCACACTTCCTGATATCAAGTTATATACTACAAGGCCATTGTACTCAAAACAGCCTGGTACTGGCATAAGAACAGTCATATAGATCAATGGGACAGAACAGAGAACCCAGAAGTAAACCCACAGTTCTATGGACAATTGATATTTGACAAAGGAGGTAAGGAAATACAATGGAGTAAAGACAGCCTCTTTAACAAATGGTGTTGGGAAAATTGGACAGCTACCTGCAAAAAAAATGAAACTAGATCACCAGCTTACACCACTCACAAAAATAAACTCAAAATGGATAAAAGACTTAAATGTAGGCCGTGAAACCATAAGCATCTTAGAAGAAAACATAGGCAGTAAGCTATCTGACATCTCTTGGAGCAATATATTTGCTGATTTATCTCCACAGGGAAGTGAAATAAAAGACAGGATAAACAAATGGGACTATATCAAACTAAAAGGCTTTTGCACAGCTAAAGACAACAAGAACAGAATAAAAAGACAAACTACACAATGGGAGAACATATTTGACAATACGTCTGATAAAGGGTTAATAACCAAAATTTATAAAGAACTTGTAAATCTCAACACCAGGAAGACAAACAATCCAATCCAAAAATGGGCAAAAGAGGTGAATAGACACTTCTCCAAAGAGGACATACAGATGGCCAATAGGCATATGAAAAAATGCTCAACATCACTAATCATTAGAGAAATGCAAATTAAAGCTACAATGAGATATCACCTCACACCAGCCAGAATGGCGCTCATCATCAAAAAACAACACAGAATAAGTGCTGGTGAGAATGTAGAGAAAAGGAAACCCTCCTGCACTGCTGGTGGGAATGCAGACTGGTACAGCCACTGTGGAAAACAGTATGGAGATTTCTCAAAAAACTGAAAATCGAACTGCCTTTTGACCCAGCTATTCCACTTTTAGGAATATACCCCAAGGACACCATAGAATGGCTCCAAAAGGAGAAATGCACCCCCATGTTTGTGGCAGCATTGTTCACAATAGCAAAGCTCTGGAAACAGCCCAAGTGTCCATCAGAGGAGGAGTGGATTAAAAAACTTTGGTACATATATACTATGGAATACTACTTAGCCATAAGAAATTATGACATCGGATCATTTACAATAACATGGATGGACCTTGATAACATTATACGGAGTGGAATAAGTAAATCAGAAAAAAACTAAGAACTATATGAATCCATACATAGAAGGGACATAAAAATGAGACTCAGAGACATGAACAAGAATGGGATGGCAACAGGGGTGGGGGGTGGGGGGAGGGGGGGATGGAGTGAAGAAGGAGAGAGGGGTTGGGGGAGGGGAGGGGCACAAGAAAACCAGATAGAAGGTGACAGAAGACAATTTAACTTTGGGGGAGGGGTACACAGCACAATCAAATGTCAAAATAATCTAGAGATGTTTTCTTTCAACATATGTACCCTGATTTATCAATGTCACTGCATTAAATTTAATAAATAAATTAAAAAAAGAAAGAAATAAATCCCATTTAACAAAGGTTTTTAGACTGTCCACCAGCCTGGAGTGACTATAAAGTGATGGTTTTCTGGGTTTCTTTTGGTTTTTTTGTTTTTTAAGAGAGAGTGAGTGACAGGAACAGACAGATAGGAAGGGAGAGAGATGAGAAGCATCAACTCGTAGTTGTGGCACCTTAGTTGTTCATTGATTGTTTTCTCATATGTGCCTTGATGGTGGGGGGGGGGGGGTGGCTCCAGCCAAGCCAGTGACTCCTTGCTCAAGCCAGCGACCTTGGGCTTCCATAGAGTCAGGTCTATGTTTCCATGTTCAAGCCAGCAACCCTGTACTCAGACTGGTGGTCCCATGCTCAAGCTGGCAGCCTTGAGGTTTCAAACCTTGATCTTCAGTGTCATAGGCCAATGCTTGATCCACTGTGCCACTGCCTGGTCAGGCTAAAGTGATCTCTTTACTGAACATTTTATAGTTTTTTGAATATCAGTAAGCACGTTCAGACCTTTTAAAGGAAAATCAATGCTTCTCTGTTTGGAATTTATTTTTCTGAAAATTTAGATTCAAAATTAACAATTGAAAATAAAGTATTGATAATATCATCAATTTATTTTGGTATTATAACTGTAGATGTTTTAGATATAAAAGTAGTTCTCAGCTGTAAAGATTATTAACCTATGATTGGCATAATGTTGGAGTAGGTGCTTTAAAGGATGGAGATTATCATGCTCTTGGAATTTCTTTTTCTTATTTTATTTATTTATTTATTTATTGAGAGGAGAGGAGACAGAAAGACTCCCATATGCACCCCAACTGGGATCCACCTAGAAAACCTACTTGAGACAATGCTCTGCCCATCTAAGGCTGTTCCTCCGTTCCTCAGCAACTGAGCCATTTTTTAGTGCCTGCGATGGAGGCCATGGAGCCATCCTCAGCACCCAAGGCGAACTTGCTGGAACCAATCGAGCCATGGCTGTGGGAGGGGAAGAATGGGGGAGGAGCAGGGTGGAGAAGCAGATGCTCACTTCTCCTGTGTGCCCTGACCAGGATTCGAACTTGAGAGATCCATACACTGGGCTGAAGCTCTACAACTGAGCCAATAGCCAGAGCCTTGGAATTTCTGACTCAGGCTATAGTTTGCCATAAAATACAGTATAAAAAAAACGATTTGTTCAAAATGAAGAAAATCACATAATTAGTTATTTTAGTGGCAGTAAGCAGTGTATGTAGTGAGATAATCCTAGGGCAAAAGAACTTTCTGTAGATTAACTCTCACCAGCTTCTTTTATTTTTCCTGTCAACTCACCCAAAATTTTACTTTTTCAAATTTGGACAATGCCTCTCTTTCTTTGCTTGCTATTAACCTGATTAGTCTCTTGCTCGTGCCTCCCCATCTCTCTCTCTCTCTCTCTCTCTCTCTCTCTCTCTCTCTCTCTCTCTACTTCTGTGGCTCTCTCACAAGAAATATTTTTTCATGACAACATTTTCTCAAAAAGTATAATGAATGCACATGAGAAAAAAAGTCATTCATGATTTCAATGTTTTCTTTGCAAACAAACAGCTCTTCAGTTTCAGATCTGTGGAATACAGCAGTGGCGTGTAGGTAAACAGTTGGGACATTGAAAAGTTCTTCTCCAGGCTGTTTGCCAACCACTCCCTGCAGATGAGCTTTTATGCTATATAAAAATTTTAGACTTGAATGAATGAATAAAGAGAAGAGAAAGAAATGGTCTAAAACATCCAGGCTTATAAAAACTTATACAAAATGTTTTGGATTCCTGCTGTCCTCCTATGATGAAATTTCCTTCCTCATCTCTCTCCCACATCAACTCGTAATAGTTACTTCCCGTATGAGCCTTGACTGGGCAAGTCCAAGGTTTCCAATGGCAACCTCAATGTTCCAGGTCAACGCTTTATCCACTGCACCACCACTGGTCAGACAAGGTTAGTTATTCAGGTGAAATTAAGTATTATAATTTGCTTAAAGTTTGTAAGGGAAGGAACCAAGGCTTAAATCTGGATCTATCTGATCAGAATCTATAATTTTAATCATCACTATTTAGCAACACACTTTTTAGATTAAAGCAAGACCAATATTTTAGTTTAACTTTTCTACCTACCCTAAAAACTTTCCAAGGTTTATTGAGATATAATTACCTTAAAAATGTTTATACAGCAGGAATCATTATAAAGGTAAACCCAAGAGAAAAAGACCTACAAATGGAGTTACAAAATCTGTTTATTCTAAGTTCCTATTGTTGCTCATCAAACCAGTACAAAATAAAGTGTGATATATACAGCTTACAAGAGCAGAAACACTCCTTAAAGAAAATCGACCTAGCTGAGTTATTTTTATTTTTTATTATTTTATTTTATTTTATTTTTTTACAGAGACAGAGAGAGAGAATAAGAGAGAGGGATAGACAGGGACAGACAGACAGGAACGAAGAAATGAGAAGCATCAATATTAGTTTTTCGTTGCGCATTGCAACACCTTAGTTGTTCATTGATTGCTTTCTCATATGTGCCTGACCGCGGGCCTTCAGCAGACTGAGTAACCCCTTGCTTGAGCCAGTGACCTGGGGCTCTCAAGCTGGTGAGCTTTTGCTCAAACCAGATGAGCCCACGCTCAAACCAGATGAGCCCGCGCTCAAGCTGGCGACCACGGGGTCTCGAATCTGGGTCTTCCAGTTCGATGCTCTATCCACTGCACCACCACCTGGTCAGGCCTGGCTGGGTTATGACTGTTCAGTAGGAGAGTCTCTTCCTTTTAGCCCAATTCGTCCAGCCTGACTGATAGTCTTTAAGGAGCTGTCCCCAATTTGGAAAGGCAACACTGTTTCCTGTGTCACCTGGCTTCATCCACTCCCCACCTTGTTCTTTGATAAACTGTCAACCTCTTCTCAATACATCCTCCATTTACAGCTCAGCCTGAAGGGATCCAGTCTGCCTACTATTTTGGTAGTCCTGATCCCATGCTCTGCTCTTATTCTTACCTATTCCACAGTTCAGGGAATCAGTAAACAGTTTCTCCAGCAACACTGCTGTTGGTTTATTTATATACCTTGGCTCCTTCCGTTTAAGTTTTTGTTATTAAATAAACACTCCCCACTCCGCCCCCGCCATCCCTGGTTCTGTTCTGGCCTTCTCCCTCTATTTGTAAGTCGGTGGTTTAAAACACAATGTGCATTTTCCTATGTGCACTGTACAAAATCTCAGGTTTAGACATGCAGGTGACAACATTTTAAGCAAAAGAACATGTACTCTAGAGTCAGACAGGTCTGACTACTATTAGGATAAAAATGAGCAAATGTCATAAATCTAATGTATTATATGGTTCAGAATAGGGCTCAATAGATGAATTTTCTTCCATCACCTATGACCTGCTGCCAAAGGAAATATACTCTCACAACTATCCCCCTGAGAGATCAGACCCTGCAATAAATACACAGTCCTTTTCAGGATTTCTCCTGTTTTAAACAGTTGGTAATAATGGAAAAACATAATGTGTATAGGAAGTTTTTTAAACTTTTATTGGCCTGACCTGTGGTGGTGCAGTGGATAAAGTGTCGACCTGGAATGCTACGGTTTGAAACCCTGGACTTGCCTGGTCAAGGCACAAATAGGAGCTGGTGCTTCCTGCCCCTCTCCCTTCTCTTTCTCTCCTCTCAAAATGAATAAATAAAATCTTAAAAAAATAAAATAAAACTTTTATTTACCATCCATTTAGACCCTGAAATGGAAAGCCATTGTAACATAGTAACACCAGTAGTGAAAAGGAGGAGGCTAAATGGAAGAGAAGAAAAAGAAGGAAGAAAACGTTTATTAAGTATATACTCTATGCTAAGTGTGTGCTTGGCACTTCCAAGCATTACACCACTTAATCATCTTCTGTGGTGAGGATATCGCTGTTGTAGGCAGGGGAGAACACTGTGATGCTGAGCTGATGAATCTTACCTAAGTTCATGCAAGTAGGAAGTGGTGGAACTGGTATTTAAAGCTAACTGTGTCTTACTTCTTGTCCGTAATATTTTCATATGTTTAACACATAACAAAATGTATATAGATAGTATTTTACAGCCTGACCAAGTGGTGGCACAGCGGATAGACCATCAGTCTAGGACACTGAGGACCCAGGTTTGAAACCCCAAGGTCACTGGCTTGAGCACGGGCTCACCAGCTTGAGCCCAGATCGCTGGCTTGAGTGTGGTATCATAGACATGACCCCATAGTTGCTGGCTTGAGCCCAAAGTCACTGGCTTGGCTAGAGCCCCCAGTCAAGGCACATATGAGAAAGGTGCCGCAACAAATTGATGCTTCTCATCTCTCCCTTCCTGTCTATCCCTATCTGTTACCCTCTCTATCTCTCTCGTTAAAAATAATAAATAGCCCTGGCCGGTTGGCTCAGTGGTAGAGCATCTGCCTGGCATGCAGGAGTCCCAGGTTCGATTCCTGGCCAGGGCACACAGGAGAAGCGCCATCTGCTTCTCCACCCCTCCCCCTCTCCTTCCTCTCTGTCTTTCTCTTCTCCTCCTACAGCCAAGGCTCCATTGGGGCAAAGTTGGCCCGAGCTCTGAGGATGCCTCTGTGACCTCTTCCTCAGGAGCTAGAATGGCTCTGGTTGCAACAGAGCAACACCCCAGATGAGCAGAGCATTGCCCCCTGGTGGGCATGCCGGGTGGATCCTGGTCAGGCGCATGTGGGAGTCTGACTGCCTCCCTGTTTCCAACTTCAGAAAAATAGAAAAAAATAATAATAATAATAAATAAAAAGTAAATAAATAAATAAATAAATAGAATTTTACATTATTATTAAATTCAGCCTTTATATACTTATCATAAGGTAAGTACTAAGTCATTGTTCTCGCAAGAAATAATCTTATATTTAAATCACAACATATTTAAATGTTGAAGCCTAATTAATATGAGAAATCTGAATAAAATGGTAATGGTAATTTAGTTTTGTTTTTCACAGGCTTACTTTTAAAGAATTTATAATAAAAATACCTTTCTAAATGTAACTGTGGCATAACTTCCTCAGTACTTTAATAGCTTCCAGATGTTTAGATAATTTTGTTTAGAAACTTTGTAAATTATCAAAGTTCTTTGCTGATTAAATAAGACATAATAAAGTAAGTCTACTCTGCCCTGTTAGACCTTATGATGTTGAAAACTTTTTTTGAAGTCATAACTTCAAAGTAGTTTACATAGTTATAGTCTCATAACAAATACAGGATTATACACTTTTCTGTAAGATTATAAAGGAAATGAAACAAATAATGACAAAATGACTTCGCATGTTCATATTTTAAATGTTTACCAATTGGTCAACAAACTTGATATGTTGAAAAGTCTTACTGACATCAAAGAATACTTTCTCTAGTGCAAAAGGTCAAGTGTAGTGACTTGTCAACTGACAGACTGCTGGCAATAGCATTAAACGATTTAAATGACCTTGAGATAATGTGAATTTGTGCAGTGGAAAGTAAAAATTCTAGATCTGTAGGTTGGAGAGCTGAAAAGCAAAGAGTAAGGTGAGGAATCAGTTGAGAAAAGGATGGAGAAATATTGATGAGATGCTCAGATACAATGGTTATTCTCCAAATCCTGAAGAGTCTAAGCATTAGAGAAAGGGATTTGGTATAAAAACAAACAAAATTGGATTAAAAAGGATTGTGACTGAAGGTGAGAGAGAATTTTGTTTTAAATTTGATATCTTTGTTTAAAGATAGACAATATCTTAAGGTTGCAGAAAATAACAGCAACAAAGAAAAGTGAAATTTAAATAACTAATAATATAGTAGAGAATGTTACATGTAGTCATTGTCCTATGGGTGTGTGGTGAACTTGGACTATTACCACACTTGTGGATGGAAGCTCTACGGCACTGCTTGTTCTATTGAACATCACCACCTTCATTTCCATCTGAATTGGTGGGAGTACAAAAACACACTTTTTTTTTAACTGAAGGACTTAGAGGATAGCACTAAATTAGTAAGAATGGTTGAAAACTAAGACTTCAATCTTCTAGTAAACTGGCTTTTAGAATGTAGCTTAAAGAACTTTAAAGGAAGCATGTAATGTAAATATTATTATAGTAGAAAATTCCACCTGTTTAGAATTAATTCCATTGTATTTCAAACAATTGGTTAAATATTTATTTAGAAGTAGTTTTCAGTTGTTTTTATTACATTGTTTTCTGGGTCTTGTTTCTCATCTTTTCCCCTGAGAATTCACTATGCTAAAATTGTTCTGTGCTCCAACAAAGGGGCCAATGCTACTAACTGGAAAAAATAAATGTTTACTTTTCTTAGGTAATTAACTTTTTTCTTTATTTTTCTTCTATTCTTTTTTTTTAATGGATAATAGGGAGAATATAATAGGACATGCCTTCCTTTGCCTAGATAAGTTCTGCCACAAGCTATGTATCCCATATTTCGTGATTACAAAAAAAAAATACAAAACTTCCCACTTAGAACTCATATGTGGTAGGGATATATTTCTTCAGATGTGCACAGGCACACAAACATAATTATGCTATTGTCCTTATTTCTTGATTACTCACAAGAATAATCACATTTACTTCACTTGTCATGTTGTTTAAAAATTTTAAAAATATTTATCTTGGCAATTAAGGGCATATAAATAGAAATACATTTCTATCACATACTTATTTTAATGTCAATAATTGATCTTCCTGAAAACAAAGCAAAACTGGAATTGGGAAATACATTAAATATATTTATTCAAGTAACCTAAAAGAATAATTTTGAGAGACGAAGGCATATTTAAGTTTGACAACCATGCTCCTTTCAATATTTTTTTTCAAAAATAAAAATAAAAACTGGTTTATTTACTTAGCAGTAATTAACAGGTTAAGGAGACCAATGTGAATGAACCAAATGTTAAGGGTATTATTTATCTATTTTTAAACTTGTTTTAATATTTTAAGACCATTTGAAAAATATTCACAGAGGGGTTAATTCTTTCTGCTAAGAAGATCTAAGAGAAAAACAGAGACACTACCACTTAGAGATCAAATAAGCACATATTTTTTCTCAGCATTTTTTAACATTTGACTTTTTCTTTGAGTATAACATACAGAAAAGTGCATAAATCATAAGTTTTCCACTCATTGAACTTTTGCAATGTTAACACATTTGTGTAACCAAACACCATATTAGGAAATAGATCATTGTCAGACCTTACCAGCAAAATTAACCATCTTCCTTGATTGCCCATTTTTGAACTTGATATAAATAGAATTGTACTCTCTTGATTCTTTTGTGTCTGCCTTTTTTCATTTAGCATTGTATTTCTGAGGTACATCCAAGTTTGTTTGTAGCTATAATTCATTGTTTTGTTGTTGTAGTATAACTGATTGTATAAATATATCATAACTATGTTGTTTGTGTATAGTCTTGTTATATGAGCTATTATGATAAATGCTATGTACATTTGAATACCTACCTTGGTTTATCAAAAAATTGTTTTATAAGAGTTAAATTGAGCTAAACTAATGATATATGCTAGGAAGTAAGAGCTCAGATGTTTCCTATCTTAGGATAAATGCTATTTTTAATAGCATTTTAATAACTTATTTATAATATATATCTTTACAGTAAGGTATTATTTTTATTAAATTCATTGGGATAACATTGGATAATAGGATCATATAGGTTTCAATTGTACATTTCTATGATACATGATCTGTATATCGCATTGTATGCCCACTGCCCAAAGTCAAACTATCTTCTGTCACTATACATTTGGCCCCTTTAACCTCCCTACCCCCATTCCCTTTGGTAACCACCATACTGTTGCATGTGTCTATGAATTTCAGTTTTATATCATATATATGAGTAAAATCATATCATTCTTAGCTTTTTCTAACTAACTTATTTCTCTTAGCATAATATTCTCAAGGTCCATCCATGTTGTTGCAAATGGCAGAATTTTATATTTTCTTATGGCTGAGTAGTATTCCATAGTGTGTGTGTGTGTACATATATATATATATATATATATATATATATATACACACACACACCACATCTTCTTTATCCAATCCTCTATTGAAAGACACTTTGATCATTGCCGTGTCTTGGCTGCCATGAATAATTGGCTGCAATAAACATAGGAGTGCATATATCTTTGCAAATAAATGTTTTTGAGTGTTTTGAGTAGATACTCAGTAGAGAGATTGCTGAGTTATGTGGTAGCTCCATTCTATGAGTATGGTAATTCAGCTACAATTGTTTTATTTTTTAATTTTTATTTATTGATTTTTTTTTAGAGAGAGAGAAAGAACGAGAAACATTGATTTGTTGTTCCACTTATTTATGCATTCAATGGTTGATTCTTGTGTGTGCCCTGACCTGGGATTGAACCCACAACCTTGACATATCGGGATGATGTTCTAACTAACTGAGCTACCTGAACACGGGTACAACTGGTGTTTAAGAATGGAAGGAAATATGGTTCAAGATGCATTTCTTTTCTTATATGGTTATCCAATGGACTCAGTATCATTTACTGACATGATCATCCTTTCTCCATTTCCCTGCAGTGGTACCTGTCTCATAAATCAAGTGACCATATATGTGTGGGTGTGTGTTGGGACATTCCATCATGTTTCAGTGGTCCATTTGTCTGTCCTCCTAGCAATATTCTGTAAACCTTATAATAAGTCTTTATATCAAATACTGTAAAACACTCCCAGATTTTGAATGAAAAGAAATATTTTTAACTGAATAAAAGCTTCATCTGCTTCCCTTTTACTATTCCTACTATTGTTTGCTAATACCATCTCATTTTCTATAGATTGGTTTTACCAGAGATTATTAATTTTTAAATATTTTATACAAATTTTGACTATGTTGATCTTTTATTCTGAATGCTTTTTAGATCTTTATTTTCTGCTTTTATATTTATTACTCTGTTAGGGAATATTCTCTTTTTTTAAAACTAACTTTTATGTTGGATGCTTATTAATTTCAGCCTTCTCTCTTCTCAGTACATATACTTAAGGCTATAAATTCTTTCTAAGCACCATTTCAGCTGAATTCTGCAATTATTCTAATCATGTCATAATTATTTTAAATATTTCATAACTTCTATTATATTTTCTCCTTTCCCCTTGAGTCATTAAAAAGTACCCTCCCAGATATAAAGAGTTTTAAGTTATTTAGTTCCTATTTATGTGTTACCAAATAGCTATGGCATATGATACCAATCAGACCATATGGCATATGATATCAGTTATGTGAAATTTGAGACTTGAATATAAAATTTGAAAGTTGAGACCTATTTTATGTCCTAGTATGCAATTTTCATAAATAGTCCTTCCATGCTTGAGAAGAATGCATATTCTGTAGTTGGGTGCAATTTTCTACATATGTTCATTATATCAGAATTGTTAATTGTATTTTTTAATTCTTATATGTCTATACTGATTCTGTCTACATGGTCTGTCAGATACTGACAAAGTTGTCTTAATCTTCCTTATTGATAACAGTTTGTTAACTTTCACCAGGAATTTTGTTCATATTTGCTTTATACATTTTGAAGCTTTAAGGTGCATGTATACAAGTTTAAAATTTTTATAACTTCCTGGTGAATTTTTAAAAAATAATTGATCCACCTTACCCCTAGTATTGCTTTATACCTTAAAAATCTATTTTATCTACCTCTCTTGGGTCCTTGCTTCTGGGATAACCAAGAAAAGAAAGAACAATGGTCTTGCTAAAAAAGGATGTGGCCATGTGCAGCCTATTTGCTGCACGAGCTGTGCCTGATGCGTACCCAAGGACAGGGCCATTAAGAAGTGCATCATTCAAAACATAGTAGAGGCCACAGCTGTTAGGGACATTTCTGAAGCAGGTGTCTTCAACGCCTTGTGCTTCCCAAGCTGTATGTGAAACTCCATCACTGTATGAGTTGTACCATTCACAGCAAGGTAGTCAGGAATTGTTCTCGTGAAGCCTAGAACAATCAAACATCCCCACCCTGGTTTAGATCTGTGGGTGCTGCCCGCAATCTCCACCAAACCTATTTAAGGAGCTCAGTCCTTAAGGACTGAAGAAAAAGTAGTCTGGAAAAAAATAAGATTGAAATTGTACTTTGAAAAATCTATTTTATCTACTATTAATATAGAAACATCAGCTTTCTTTTAATTAACGTTTGCTTGGCTTATCTCTTCAATCTTACCATAGTCATTTACGATTTTAGGTGTGCTTTACATAAACTGCATATAGCTGGGTTTGTGAAACTGAGGTCTGTGAATTTTTGCCTCTTAACTAAGCATATGATCCAGTTACATTGATTAAAGTTTGTGTTATAATTGAACTAAATTCTACCATCTTACTTTTTACTTCTATTTTATTATTTTTATCCTGACTTCTCAATTCCTAAAGGATAATGTGGAGAGTGCCAGGTGATCAGTTTTTTGTTTGTGTTTTGTGACAGAGGGACAGATAGGGAGAGACAGACAGGAAGGGAGAGAGATGAGAAGCATCAATTCTTTTTAAAAAATTTTTTTATTTGTATTTTTCTGAAGTTAGAAGAGGGGAGACAGTCAGACTCCCGTGTGTGCCCAACCGGGATCCACCTGGCATACCCACCGGGGGCGATACTCTGTCCATCTGGGAGGACAATCCGTTGTGGCCAGAGCCATTCTAGTGCCTGAGGCAGAGACCACGGAGCTGTCCTTAGCGCCTGGGCCAACTTTGCTCCAATGGAGCCTTGGCTGTGGGAGGGGAAGAGAGAGACAGAGAGGAATGAGAGGGGGAGGGGTGGAGAAGCAGATGGGCACTTCTCCTGTGTGCCCTGGCCAGGAATTGAACCTGGGACTTCCTCATGCGGGCCGGCACTCTACCAAGCAGCCAGGCGGCCAGGGCCGAGAATCATCAATTCTTTATTGTGGCTCCTTAGTTGTTCATTGATTTCTTTCTCATCTGTGCCTTGACTAGTGTGGAGGGGGGCTACAGCAGAGTGAGTGACTCCTTGCTCAACCCAGCAACCTTGGGCCCAAGCCAGCAACCATTGGGTCAGGTCTATGATCCCACACTTAAGCCAGTGATCCCTCACTAAAACTGGTGAACCCACCCTCAAGCCAGATGAACCAGTGCTCAAGCTGGCTACCTCAGGGTTTTGAACCTGGGTCCTCTGTGTCCCAGTCCGATGCTTTATCCACTGTGTCACTGCTTGGTCAGGCACCAAGTGATCAGTTTTAAAATGTATGTTATTTCCTTACCATACTGTTAATTACTAATGGCTGATTATTTCAAAATTCTTCAAATATTTAAACATACTTGTTTTATATTCTGTGTTTGATAATTTCTATAACTATAATCATTGAGGTTTTGAAGCTGTTCATTGTTAATTTTACTGATTCTTGCTTATGATGGATGGCTTATATATGTGTATCTCATGATTTTGATTGTGAATTTCTATTCCCTGAAATTTTAAGTGTGAGAGTTTTTTTGAGAATTAATCTGCTAAATTTTTGTGTTGGAGTTTCTCAGGCCACAGAAACAGCATATATTCTGAGTACTGATTGGCAGTAAAGCAGTATTAGGAATTCTCAAGGAGATGTTTTCTCTTTTCCTCCTTCTCCGAGAATTAGTGCAAAGTTCTTTCTGTAGAGAAGATTTTTTTTTGTCTAATTTACTTTCCAAGGGTATATTGCTTTTCAGTCCCACTGCCTTCTTTCCACTAGTGTGGTCTAATAAAGTCAAAGCCCTAAAACTACCAGAGATACCATATGTCCCCATGTATAAGACACTCCCATGTATAAGACGCGCCTTAATTTTGGGGCTCGATATTTGAAAAAAAATGTATTACATAAAGTTATTGAACTCGAGTTTTATTCGTCATAAAATTCATACAATTCCTCATCACTGTCAAAACTCCCAAAACTCTCATCCATTAGCTGTCCTCATCTGTGTCTGATGACGAATCATTGTCTTCAACAGGCTCATAAACAAGTGCAAAAACGCAGGAAATGCAAGTAATAAAACTACAACCACTGTAGAAGACACACCAGTTTTTAGACCCCAAATTTTTTGAAAATAGGTGTGTCTTATACATGGGGAAATATGGTATACAAATAATGCAGGCAAATCCTACTCAGGGCTTCTGCTAGGGCACAGGTGCCAATGTGCAACCCTGCAGCAGTGGATGGGTTTGCAAAAGGTGCTGCTCCTCCTTGGTTGATTCAGGCCTGTGCCGTGACCCACACCTTGAGTGTGGGCTAAATATTGCCTCACCTTTCACTGTCACTGGGTGCTCTTATACAGGACACAACTTCATCATTGTATGTCAAGGCCTGTGCAAGTTTTTTCTTACCTATGAGAATTGGCTTATTCTTATAGATTTTGGCCTCTTACAATTATTTTACCTTTTCTATCTGGCTCGGCCATATATTTAAAAAATGTTTTAAAAATATTGTTTCCATGGTGTGAAGGGTGGGAGTAAAGAGGAACAAGTATATGGTGACAGAAAATGATTTCACTTTGGGTGATGAGTATACAACATATCAACAATTTAAATGCTATAGGAATGCCTACCTGAAACCTAAATGCTTTTATTGATTAATGTCACCCCTTTAAATTTAATTTTCTAAATAAAATATAAAAGAAATATTGTAGCCATAATTTTTAGGCGTATGTTCTAAGAATTTTCCTCACTAAACTAGATCTGTTAAAATGCGGGAAACAGGCCCTGGCCAGTTTGCTCAGTGGTAGAGCGTCGGCCTGGCATGCAGGAGTCCCAGGTTTGATTCCGGGCCAGGGAACACAGGAGAAGCGCCCATCTGCTTCTCCACCCCTCCCCCTCTCCTTCCTATCTGTCTCTCTCTTCCCCTCCCGCAGCCAAGGCTCCATTGGAGCAAAGTTGGCCTGGGCGCTGAGGATGGCTCCATGGCCTCTGCCTCAGGCGCTAGAATGGCCCTGGTTGCAACAGAGCAATGCTCTAGATGGGCAGAGCATCACCCTCTGGTGGGCATGCTGGGTGGATCCCGGTCGGGCTCATGAGAGAGTCTGTTTGACTGCTTCCCGTTTCCAACTTCAGAAAAAAAAAATGTGGGAAACAGAAGTTACCTCATCCATCTTCAATTAGGGTTACACTTTCACTTCTTCAACCCATATTTACTGAAGAAGGCTCACATGAGTCACTGTGCTTGGAACTAAAATACAATGGTACCTGAAGGAGATCAATTCCCTTTACTTTCATATTTTAGTTGTGTGTTTCTTTTCAGTGTTTGTTCTCTCCAGGAGGATATTTCTCTGGAGAGGGTGGGGTCACAGGGAGTAGCAGCATACACAGAATCTTACAATCCCTATCTTTCTAACTTTATTCCAATAGTTAGAACACTTTTTTGTGTGTGCCTCTGGGAACCATACAAAACCAAACTGTAAAATGTTACTTTGTTAATACCAACCTTCCACCACACATCTGTTTTGAATAAACGAAGGACCACCCCCTAAGATGGTCCACTTTCCAAGTGGAGGAATTTGTTTGCTTAGAAACTGCAACATTCCAGTTCCGATCTCACTGTCTCCACTATTTCCAGGGGCTATTTAACAAACTAACCAGTCTGGTCTGGGCTGTGTAAATATCTCAAGCAAAATCCATATAATCCAGAGATTGGTCTGCTAATTTTTTCTTTGGTGCTTTTATTTCAACAGTCTTTTCTGCTGCTACTATTGCAGTTGTCCATGAGTTGTTTTTTTGTTTGTTTGTTTTTTACCACTATTTGCTAAGGCTACTTAAAATTAGGCTCCACAGGCAAGATTCGCTATGTGCCCAAAGCAGTTGGCTCTCATTGTCTTGCCATATCAGACATTTTCTATGATATGTGGGGTAGTTCTGCTTATCCAGCAATGTACAATGACACGCTTCAGGGATGTGTTTCCTCCTCAATCCCCACATCTAATTAAGTGGGAACTGCAAGTATAGTGTTCCTCTTTCACCTGACCAAGCTCACTGGCCAAGTCACTGTTTGGGGAAAAGCTTTGCAACTGCAGGTCTGCTGACCACAGGCCTGGAGGGGAAGTCACATGCCAATTATTTCATTAAAATTTGGGGTTCTGTCTCACTCATTTGCCTAAGAAGGACATCTGCCTATCCCTTGCAAAATGAAGATCCATGTCCATGAGGTTGTTTCTCTTTTCTTTAGACTCTAAATTTATGTCAGTGAATGAGCCTAGAGTAGGGGTCGGGAACCTATGGCTCCTGAGCCAGATGTGGCTCTTTTGATGGCTGTATCTGCCTCGCAGACAAATCTTTAATAAAAAATAATAATAACGTTAAAAATATAAAACAGCCTGACCAGGCGGTGGCGCAGTGGATAGAGCGCCGGACTGGGATGTGGAGGACCCAGGTTCGAGACCTCGAGGTCGCCAGCTTGAGTGCGGGCTAATCTGGTTTGAGCAAAAAGCTCACCAGCTTGGACCCAAGGTCGCTGGCTTGAGCAAGGGGTTACTCGGTCTGCTGAAGGCCCAAAGTCGGGGCACATATGAGAGAGCAGTCAATGAACAACTAAGGTGTCACAACAAAAAACTGATGATTGATGCTTCTCATCTCTCTCCATTCCTGTCTGTCTGTCCCTGTCTATCCCTCTCTCTGACTCTCTCTGTCTCTGTAAAAAATAAATAAATTAAAAAAAATTCTCATGTATTACAATCCATTAATTTCCTACCGCTCATGTTCATGGTTGCTGGTGCCTGGAGTAATCACAACTGTCCTCTGGTACAACACCAAATTTTTATTGGATAATGCATAATGTACACGGGTCGTTGTGAGGTCAGGAAGTAAACTTCCCTCCTTTTAATCAAGTAGTCAGCTAGCTAATTGCAGAAACCTTTTTGACGAAGAAGATGGCTAAAAGAAAAAAAGATGAGGAGTATTGTACTTTTCAGCAGGAATGGACAGAGGAATTCGCCTTTGTGGAGAGAGCAGGTTCTGCAGTGTGTCTAATATGCAATGATAAAATTGCATCAATGAAACGGTCAAATATAAAGCGGCACTTCAACATACACCATACTACATTTGCATTGAAATATCCAGCGGGGGACAGCAGGAAGAAAGCATGTCAAGAGCTACTGTGCAGAGTGCAAGCTACTCAGCAGCAACTCCGTGTTTGGGCCCAACAAGGTGACTGGAATTCAGCTAGCTTTGCTGGTGCTTTAGCAATTGTGAGAAATGAAAAGCCATTCACAGTTGGGGAGTATGCCAAAACATCCATGCTTAATGTTGCCAATGAACTTTTTGACGACTTTTCGGATAAAGACAAGATAATCAAATGAATAAAAGACATGCCTCTGTCGGCAAAACTGTTCACGATCGTACCATCATGATGGCAAACCGAGGCAACACAAGTGAAGGACATAAATGCAGCACCATTCTTTTCTCTCGCTTTGGATGAGTCAACTAACGTAAGCCATTTATCCCAGTTCAGCGTGATTTCAAGGTTTGCTGTTGGTGACACACTACTTGAGGAAAGTCTTGCTGTTTTGCCTATGAAAGAGACAACAAGAGGGGAGAATTTATTCAAGTCTTTCACTGAGTTCGCTAAAGAAAAAAATCTACCGATGGATAAACTTAATTCGGTGTGTACTGATGCTCCGTGCATGGTGGGGAAAAACAGAGCATTTGTAGCACTTTGTGAACATGAAAAGAGACCCATCCTAAGTTTTCACTGCATCCTACATCAGGCGATGCTTGTGCTCAGATGTATGGTGAGCAGCTTGGTGAGGTGATGTCGCTGGTCATTTGGGTGGTCAACTTTATTGCTGCCCGAGCTTTAAATGATCGCCAGTTTAAAACACTGCTGGATGAACTTGGGAATAATTATCCTGGTCTGCTTCTGCACAGCAATGTGTGTTGATTGTCAAGAGAGAAGGTGCTCAGCCATTTCGTGGCTTGTCTGAGCGAAATCCGGACTTTTCTTGAAATGAAAAACGTTGAGCATCCTGAGTTACCTAACACCGAGTGGCTCCTGAAATTCTATCTCGTGGGCATGACTGAACATCTGAACCAGCTCAATGTGAAAATGCAAGGCGTTGGAAATAGTCTTATTCCTTCAACAAGCAGTGTTTGCATTTGAAAACAAGCTGGAACACTTCATCACAGACATTGAAACAGGTCATTTATTACACTTTAAAAATCTGGGAGAGTTTAAAGATGCATGCACAGCAAGTGACCCTGCTCAACATCTTGGTCTCCAGCAGCTAGTGGGCTTCACATCTAATCTCCTGCAGTCATTCAAAGCGCGCTTTGGAGAATTTCGTGAGCGCACTTGTCTTTTTAAGTTCATCACTCATCCACACAAGTGTGCAGTGAACAGCGCTGACCTGAGTTACATCCCTGGTGTCTCCATCAGAGATTTTGAGCTACAAGCTGCTGACCTGAAGGCCTCAGACATGTAGGTGAATAAGTTCAAGTCACTGAATGAGATTTGGAAAGACTTGCATGATAGCAAGCAGAGTTGGTGAGCAAACACAAGTGGGGAAAAATGAAAAAAACTTCAACCCACAGACCAGCTGATTGTCAAAACTTGGAATGTGCTTCCCATCACATACCACACACTGCAGCGTGTGAGTATTGCTGTACTGACAATGTTTGGCTCTACGTATGCATGTGAGCAGTCTTTCTCACATCTAAAGAACGTTAAGACCAACCTACGATCATGTTTAATGGATGGAAGTCTCAACGCCTGCATGAAGGTTAACCTCACCACGTATCAACCAGACTACAAAGCCATCAGCAAAACCATGTAGCACCAGAAGTCGCATTAATGGTAAGAAGTACTTTATTCATCATTGGTTAGCAACAGCATAACAACATTATTAAAAAGAATTCAGCCTGACCTGTAGTCAGGCGCAGTGGATAAAGCGTCGACCTGGAAACACTGAGGTTGCCAGTTCAAAACCCTGGGCTTGTCTGGTCAAGGCACATATGGGAATTGATGCTACCTGCTCCTCCCCCCTTCTCTCTCTCTCTGTCTCCCCTCTCTATAATGAATAAATAAAGTCTTAAAAAAATAAAAAGAATTCAGAGACTTATTGTACTTTAAAAGTGGTGGTCTTGCCTGACCAGATGGTGGCGCAGTGGATAGAGCGTCGGACTGGGATGCTGAGGACCCAGGTTCGAGACCCCGAGGTCACCAACTTGAGCGCAGGCTTATCTGGTTTGAGCAAAGCTCACCAGCTTGGACCCAAGGTCGCTGGCTTGAGCAAGGGATTGATCAGTCTGCTGAGGGCCCGCGGTCAAGGCACATATGAGAAGGCAATCAATGAACAACTAAGGTGTTGCAACGAAAAACTGATGATTGATGCTTCTCATCTCTCCGTTCCTGTCTGTCTGTCCCTGTCTATCCCTCTCTCTGACTCTCCCTCTGTCTCTGTAAAAAAAAAAAAAAAAAAAAAAAAAGTGTTGGTCTTACATAAAATGCACACATTTACTTGTATTTAGTGTTAAACATATTGTATGGCTCTTATGGAATTACATTTTAAAATATGTGGCATTCACGGCTCTCTCAGCCAAAAAGGTTCCCGACCCCTGGCCTAGAGCCTTCCCTTCTGACCTTTCTAAACGCTTTCTTGCTGCAAATCAAGCCCATGGAAGGCCCTATAATCCTTTTTTACTTATCACCGAGACTCAGAGTCAAATATAAACTTTTATAAACTTGCTCTGTGTTACTACTTGAATTGAATTGGTACAAAATGGTACTGACTCAATGATGCTTGTACACTGATATCAAAAGACATTGTTTTATCCTATTTCATATATACACTATATAAAATAGCAGAGACTGCTATCTGTCCTAGGTAGTGAAGACAATTTAAGGGCACAGATAAAAGCCAGAATTTCCGATTCTCTTTAACCAGTTTCATTATCTACCAGACTGTGTACTACAGCCCAGCAGGGACAATGTATTATTCATTTTTGAATGTCCAGCGTAGGGCATGAGGCCTGGTACATAATGGCACTCTAATTGTTAAACAGAAATAATACATCTTTGTTCACCCTATCCTTTTTTTTTTTTTTTAAGTGAGATCCCGGTCCTGTTAGTGCCCTGACCAAGATCCACCTGGCATGCCCCCTATGGGGCGATGCTCTGTTTATCTGGGGTGTTGCTCTGTTGCTCAGCAACTGAGTTATTTCAGCTCCTAAGGTGGAGGTTTTAGAACCATTCTCAGTGCCCAGGGACAGCTTGCTCCAATCAGGCCATGACTACAGGGGAGGGGAGGGGAGGGGAAGGGAGAGGGAGAGAGAGAGAGAGAGAGAGAGAGAGAGAGAGAGAGAGAAGACGAAGAAGAAGAGGAAGGAGGAGGAGCAGGAGGAGGGGGAGGAGAAGGAGGAGGAGGAGGAGGAGGAGGAAGTCATGAGTGAGAAGCAGATGATTGATTCTCCTGTGTGCCCTGACCGGGAATCGAACCTGGGACATCCACATGCCAGTCTGATGCTCTACCACTGAGCAAACTGGCCAGACTACCCTTTCCAAATGTAGCCTTTTGGAGGGATTTTTATTGGACCTATCCTATTTCTGCTTTCAGTTCTAAGGAGCAATTGGCCATGAGATGCCATAGAGAGCAAATGTGGAGCTTCTGCCCCCGCTTACAGAAATCAGCATGCCCAGGCTTCTTTCTCTGTCCCTGAGCCAGAGAAAGCGGGGCTGTGTGGGTGGCACAACTCCAACCACAATTGAGGGGATACCTCGGTTTGGCAGGCTTGAGATGCTTATACCTGTTACTAACAATAGTTGGGAGTGGCCTTTCAGTGGGAGATTATTATCACTCAGTATGACTTAGATAGAAAACGGGACTTACTTTTGAGGAAAAACACCTGTGGAAAATTTTACTGCAGATGGGAAAACAAAGAGTTGCTTGAGGGTAGACTCAACTCTAATGCTAGACTAGAAAAACATGGCTTCTGTGGGGAAATATTTACCAAGATGGCTGCTAACAATGCTTTTCATCATTGTACATACTCCCTGCTCTTCCTATCAAGTGGGGAAGTCTATGCTTCCCTCTCCTTGAATTGGGGCTGGCTCTCTGGTCTCTGCCAATAGAATTGGACACATGTGATGCTGTGACTTCTGGGCCTAGGCCTTAAAGGCCTTGTACCTTCTGTTTTTATCCTCTCAGAAGCCAGGAGCCATGGAAAATAGTCTGGGCTAACCTTCTAAGAGTCCACATGGAAAGAGAGAGAGGTCCTGGAAGATAAGAGTCCTTGTGGAGGAGAAGTTAGGATCCCCAGTTGACAGGCAGCACCAACTGCCAAACATATGCGTGAGACCATCTTGGACCTTTCATCCAGAATTGCGCCTCTCAGTCGATACCACACAGAGCAGAGATGAGCCATCCTGTTGAGCCCTGCTTGAATGCTAACTCCCCCAAATCATAAGTAACAAAATGATTGTCATTAAGTTTTGGGGTCAGGTAGCCATAACTGAAACAGTTCCAGGGATTGGCCAGGTGATAGTGTGACTCCAGGTGGCATTTGTGTGGTGTCTGTTTTTCTTATGGCACTGGAACTGGCAATGCATACATTTCCAATAAAAGCTTGAGAGCATCTCACTCTGCGAGAACATGGGAGTCATTGGCAGGTCGTCCTGACTGTGGACCATGTAGAGAAAGGACAGGTTCTCAATCCAGAGCCACTTCCAAACTTCTACCTGGTTGGGTTTGGCACTCAGAAGGCACAAGGATAGACGAAAGAATCACCAGTATAGTGAGATCCAGATTTCTTAGGAGCAGCTTATGTAAGTTGGTAAGAAGGCACTAAGGAGGTCCTGGGTAAATTTCTAGTCCAAATTGCCAGATTGGCTTTCTTTGTAGGTGGTGCTCTGGGTTGAGGCTGCAATGCTAAATTTGGATTTAATGACTCTCAGACTGGTATCTAGATTCCTGTTTTGTTCTTTGTGTCAGTCCCTTGCCTGTTACTCCACTCTGTCTAGTGGGAAGATCCAACTTTCCTTCTATCAGTCTCTTTTTCTGGGGATTAATGTTCTGGCCTTGAACCATAGCCTGGTAGTCCTGTCCCATGATGCCAATGTTCCAGCTTGCTCACTGCACTGGATATCACCTGTTCGGGACTTTGTCCTGCTTATCTGTCCAAACCCCTCTTCTCTCCTTGTTAAGACCTCCCTGCTTGCCTGGACTACCACCTGTTGTTTACTGACATCTGCATGGTACCATGTTTCATCTGTTTTATTCACTTCCTTATAGCTCCTGGAACTTGATTTTTCTATCTTCAATTTTTGCCAGGCCTTTACCGAATCTGCTCCATTCCATTGAAATTTGGGGTCACATATGACTGTGTCCATAATATGGAGTCTATAGCCTTTAAATATTTGATAACAACCTTTCCATCACCTCTTTAGGCTAAATCTTGCTGGTTACCATGTTATCAAGGTCACTCAACTATGGATATAATTTAGTTTGTCAATATTCCTCTTAAAAGGTGGCATACAGAAGAAATTCATATGCTTCAATGGAAAATATATATAGTAGGGATATCATTTCCTATGATAAGGACATATTTTATATTTTATTAATTGTGTATATATGTATGTTATTATTTTGCATTAGCATTTTAAAGGGTTTCCATCAGGAATAGATTAAGGTTTTATGGGCCTTAAAGCTTATAAAACTTTAGTGACTCTTTAATAAAAGAAATGTTTTTACAAACATAAGACTATATGTTTCAAAGCCTATGAAAATGAGGGATCCTGAAGCTTAGGTTTTGTGAGTTTCATTGTAAATCTGCCTCACAGTTCCCAACATTATTGTGTGGTAAAATTCCTGGGTCTTCTTTACCAGAACTGCTATCAAATCAGGTTTTCTCTCTGTATTATCAGGCTTATTGATTTGGGAACTGAGCATGTGGGGTATTAAGTAAGTTAACACACGTGAGGGACCTAGAACAATGCTTAGCACATAGAGCATGCAATAAATGGTAGCAATTATTCTTTTTATTACTTACTAGCAGGACCTTAGCGAAAAATTTGTCTTCCTGCCTCTCGATTTTCTCTTTGATGTAATGGAGATAATACTTGCCCTGCCTTTTTCATAAGTTATTGTGATGATCAAATGATAAAATATGTGAATGTGCTTTGTTAACTGAAAAGCATCATAGACATGAAGGCATTGTAACAGGTTTCTTTCGGCATTGTTAATTTTAGAAAAGGTTATGTTTAGGGAAGAAAAGAAAACTTGACTCTGGCCGAGGTGGAGTCACTAAAGACCTCAGTAGGGGTGGGAGGAGGCAAAGGACAAGAGGTACATAGGCTGGAAACAATGACCTGCACATCCTGTTGGACATGCCAATGTTCAGAAGAGATGAAATCAGTAAAATCTGAGACAGCATGAAATTACACAAAGGGAAAGAACTGGGAGGTGTGTGTGTGTGTGTGTGTGTGGCTTTCCACAGTTGGCCTCAACCTAGTCTCCAGCCTCTTCAGCCCTGTCCTGCCCTGCAACCGGGGCTCCTAGGCCTCTCCCTGGAGAAATCTTACACCTTGGGTTCAGCATAGAAGCCCTTCCTCCTGGGGTTTCCCCAATTCCTCCCATTCATCCCATAGGAAGTCTACATATTGATAGTTCCTCTTCAATACTGTGGGGCAGCTGCGTTAGGCTTGCTCACCGGTCTATGGGCTGCAAGCACTTCGCCTGATTGGTGCCTGAGCACGTGGCAGCGCCACGTGTGTATGGCCTGTGTAAGGCTGTGGGAGCTTGCGTTCAGGGGGATTGTGCATGGCAGATTGTGGATTGCCCAAACACCACTGTGAGGGGCCATTTTCGCTGTTCCCGGGTAAGAGTTCCTGTGTGTGTGTGTGTGTGTCCCACCCCCGTTTGCTCGTCCTGCTTTGTGAGACTTTATTAAGCGCTAAGGGCCCAACGCTTTCTGGCTCCGCAGTTTCTCTATCATCTTCCCGAATCCAAGGTGGACCTGCCTGCCCTCGCCCACTGTCATTACAAATACCCTCTCTGTGACAGCTCTTACACTCTGCGCTGAGAGGGACCCAGTGTTCCTTTCTGTGTCTTCTGGGCCTAGCTTTGCCTGTTCAGTCAAGTTTTTTTAGTCAGTGAATTTACTTTGGAGAAGTGCGTTTTTAAAAGTTGATAAAGGGGCATTTAAGGTTGGGATTCGCCAGCAGGAACGCCTTGCACTCTGTCATCAGTCGTCGTTAGGCCAGGCAGCTTTGAGGGTCCCAAGTCCTTTCCAGCCGGGCGTTGAATCTCAGGGAATCCCGCGGGAAGGCCGGCCCGCGAGGCGCGGGCGCGGGGGCGTGGTCTGGGCCGGGAGCGTGGCGAGGCCCGAGGGGGTTTTCGTGCCGGGGGCGCGTCCGGCGGGGGCGCGGGAGGGGCTTCCGCCGCGAGGGGGCGGGGCTGGCGCGCCGAGTCCGCTGACGGCCCCAGTCAGGGAATTTCAATTTGAAACCTATCGGAGGGAGGAGGCGGGCGCGGCTGCCGCGGCTGCCGGGGCTGAGGCTGGGGCTGGGGCTGAAGCGCGACTGGTCCCCGCGGCGAGCGAGCTCCCGAGTTGCGGTGTTCGGGTAAGGAGGCGTGCGGGGCTGAGGAATGGCGGGCCCGAGGCGGGGGGCCCGGGCCGATTGACGAGTCCCTGCGGAGCCGCAGGGGCAGCTTGGGTTTTTCTTCTGACTGCAGCTGGGAAGCTGATCCCAGGCAGGAAGCGGTGGCGGGACGGCCCCGCCGGGGTGGGGGTGGGGGGCGGCCGGCTTCGGGGTTTGCTGCAGCTCCCTCTCGCCTGCTCTCTCCTTCCTGCCGGATCCCATTCCCTCCCCGCGTCCGGGTCCGGTACTTCGCACCGGATCCTCGCTTCTCCGCGCCTTCCCGGGAGTCGGGGCACACCTCGCAGCCGGGAGAGGCAGAGGCATGGTGAGGACTTTGCGGGCTCCGCCGGGCGCCGTGGGCTCCGGGTCGAGCGTCCCGGCGCCGAGGAGCGGCTGGAGGAGGAATCCGGCTCCATCCGGGCGCGGGCCGCAGCGGCTCCCCGCCTGAGGCGCCTGGCGGGGTGCGCCGGGGCTCCCGGGACGTGGCGGCGACGGCCTTCGGGGGATGATTTTGGGAGAGGAGACGCGGGCGGGGGCGCCGCGCCTCCCTGGGCCGTCCGCGCGCGTGGGCGCTGCGGGAGCCGGGCGAGGGCCGCGCGCCAGCCCCGAGCGCCCCGCGGGACCGACCCGGCGTCCGCCCGCGCGGATGCACAGAGACACGCACGTTTTGCGCGCCGATCCTTACAATCCGATATCCAGGCCATCTTAACAGAGATGTCATTTATTTTCCTTCTCCGGGGCTGGAAGCAGAGGGTTAAGAGCATTTTTTAGGTGAGCTGGAGGGGAAAGACGAGGAGAACAGAACGGAGCCGACGGAGTTGGGACTGGCGTCCGGACCGCATCCTTAGCCCGAGACGCTGTCCCAGAAGCCGGGAGGGCTGTCTGCGGAGGACGTAGGTCATCATGCTTCCCAAAATCACTAACCTCCTTTGAGGTCATGTTTTTTTGTTTGTTTGTTTGTTTTCTTTAGTGAGGTTAGAAGAGCTCTGGCCTAGAGTCTGTTATATTTGGGAGGGGTCTCTGGAGCCCTCTCGACTGACCAAGAACGCTGTAAATTGAATTCACCATCACCACAACCGCTGCCCCTGTTTTTGAGAGCTCTGGGTGGATTGGGAGGGAGGTGGGGAACCTAGAAGAGATGTGATGAATTTTCCCTTTTCTGAATCACTGAAAACTCAGTTTCTTGAACTTCTTGAATATGAAATGGCATGTCTGTGTCAGGCGTCTTGTTCTTCTTGTTACTGTTATTTAAGCTTTTTTTTTTTTTTTAATGACTCTTACAGTTTTTTCCCTTATTCTTTCCTTTTTATTCCCCCCTTGTATGCATTTCACCAGAATCCATTATTTCTATATCTCTATAATACTGTATTGAGAATGAACATTTTAGGTGGTATCCTATTACATTTCCCCTTAGGTTTAACATTTATGGGAAACTGAGTCAATTTTTTTGCCCGCAGGAGCTGGGATTTAGAATTCTCGGTCTTTGAACTGGTTTTACTGGGAAACGAATATCACTTAATCCTTATTCGGTTTCCTCTTGCAGGCTTATTGCTGTGGGAAATCACAGGACTGCTGTTGCAACCACTGATGGGGCTGGTTGCAATGCAATCTTGAATTGTGATAAAGGCAAAACCAGCACGTTCATCAGGCTGACACAACTTTTTTTAAAAGAGCTTGGCCGTGTCCTCTGTCAGCCTGAGCGATCAGTCCTATAATCTTAGTTTAAGAACTACCATCAAACTTGAGATATATACTCCTTGGAGGTTTTTGGAGAACTGTACAAGTAGAGATGGCTTCGAACAATGGCAGGGATTTAGGGCTAACTTAACCCTATCCTATCTTCCTCACTTCTTGGGCAGAATTCCCACTGAAGTCAGGATTGGTCTTGTGTGCAGAAGGACTGCTGAGAACAAGAGGCTGCTCATTTAGAGTAACGGGAAGGGACAATTTCTTTCCTTTTTAAAACATCCCTGTTTACGAAAAACCAAGTCATAAGAGTTCTTTAATCTTTTACCTCTAGTTGAAGTAGTTAGAGTACTGTGTGCAAAGACGTTCCAGAGAAAATATGAGGCTGAATTGAGCCCCCAACCTCAAATTCTTGATATCTAAATTGGATAGGTATTGTTTAAATTGATTAAAAGCAATAAAATGAAAATTTAACCAAGTTAAAATTCATTTCAGTAAAATTATAAGTAACTTGATAAAAAAAATTTAAACTCCTATGCAATCTTTTCAACTTGTTTTGTGTATTAAACTGGGTATGTATATAATTGGGTATGTGTATTAAAATATGAAATTTAATTTTAAGTAGAAAGAAGCAAATTTTCAGATTTAGGGGACAAATCTGAAAAGAGGCCCACCAAAAAATAACTGCAAGTATAAGACAAGGAAATTCAGATAGCTCTTACCGTATTTGGAGAGTTCCTATAATTTTTATATGTAGTGACTATCTGGGCCCAATCTTAGCTTTGTGAATACTTGGGGTTTCCAGGTTAACTTTGCTGATCTGAGTTGGTGAACATGTTAGGTCCTTTTCTTCTTAATGTAACGTTCCTGTGGTTTACCCTTTCCAAATTACCAGTTCTAAAGAATTGAGTTTAGAAAACCAATCCAGTCACCAGATTTTTTAAAAATAGATTTTTAAAAATCATAACCGTGTCCACGTGTACTTCCCGACCACTTGCTTTCAACTAAAAATACTTGCAAAGATGACAAAGCAGTCCTCAACCAAAATATTTATTGGTAAAATTACTCTGTAATTAGTAATATTGTATAGTTATGTTTAACATCAGGTTTTGCTCTGAATCACCACTCTCATTTTACTGTGGTAGAGAATTACAAAGGTTCTAACTCTGCCATTTTATTTAGGAATGTGAGGGTTTACATTTTATATAACAGAATGCTAAATATTTTTGAAGATTTGACTTTGTTTCTGTTTCCACAGGAAAGTATGGGCCTTTTTCTCTTTTTAAAAAAATTTTTTGAAGTGAAGTAGTCTGTTTAAAAGCTGTGTGTGAACTTTTTAAAAAGTCTGAATTGCTAGTATTTTTATAAAGCAATAAAATAGTTTTATAGGGATCAATATTGCTGAGTCAAAATTTGCATTTCTAAAATCTGACTTTTTGACTTGAAGAAAACAAAGGAAATGTGCCTACCCCCTCCTTTATTTAGAAACCTTTTCAGTGGCCTTGCTTGCTTTTTCACATTCGGAATTACTGTACCTAACCATTGGGTACCCTTACAGATTTAAAAGCCTCAAGTAAATGTTTATGCTGGCTCCAGTAGTCAGCAGATACTAGCCAAACCCTAATTTACTGCCTTTTATAGAATCTCGGAATCTCAGGGCCAGGGCTGGACCTTTAGTTAGGAGTCAGCGAATCCATTTTGAGCCCTTGCCCCTTCCCCTCAACACACAAACATTTCCAGCCTCTTTGGAAGGCTTGAATTTATAGATTTGTAGATGATTCCTCTACAGATTCCAGACCGACCATCCTCTGGGATTGCTATGTCTTGCCACACACCAGCAACTTGATATTCATAAGATTTCTATCATTCCTCTAACTGGGCAGTGCCCCAGATTAAAATCCAAAATGGAGTCAATGCCTGGTGTCATTAACTACAGGGGAATGGCCTCCAAATATAAATTATATAGTCATTTAGAAGTTACAGGTAAGTCAATAAGCAAAGAAAAGATTACCTTGCATATCAGCTAGAAGTAACTGATAGTAATAACCAATGCTTGAAAAAGTTTTTTCCCTGTAAATTGTATATATGTCTGTCTCTCAAAAAATATACAAACGTGCACACACTTTTAAAATATATATGTTAGGTGAAGCACCTGTAACATTGTTTGCAGTTAATAAATGTCATGAATCAATTCATGAAACCTCTTGTAATGTATTGGAGGTGCTTTTGTTGCAGATTCTTTGAACATTGGAGTTGCCTTCGTAGAAGCTGGTATTAGGCGTAGAAATGTATAGGTAATGTTTTCATGTGTAGAAATGTCGTGTAGGTAATATACTGTATAAGGGGTTTGCTTTTCCTTTTATTGGATGTTGTTTCCCCTTGTTTTGTGGTTGATTTGAGATCTATAGGTTTCTCAGATGTATGTTTTTCATTTATAGTAGGGTAAATAATCTACATTATTTTCCTAAATATGTAGTGTTGGGGATGGTAATTATTTTTTCCATTGATGGGAGAGATGGGGGGGGGGGGAGAGAGAGAAAGAGAGGGAGGGAGGGAGGGAAAAGCTTCAACTTGTCATTCCATTTAGTTTTTCCATTTAGTCGTGCAGTCATTGATTGCTTCTTGTATGTGCCCTGACCAGGGATCAAACCTACTACTGTGCCGGACAATGCTCTGTCCATTAAGTCACCCAGCCAGTGTCTGGCATGGTATTGATTTTTTTTTTTTTTTTTTTTTTCTCTTCTTCATTTTTCTGAAGCTGGAAACAGGGAGAGACAGTCAGACAGACTCCCGCATGCGCCCGACCGGGATCCACCCGGCACGCCCACCATGGGGCGAAGCTCTGCCCACCAGGGGGCGATGCTCTGCCCATCCTGGGCGTCGCCATGTTGCGACCAGAGCCACTCTAGTGCCTGAGGCAGAGGCCACAGAGCCATCCCCAGCGCCCGGGCCATCTTTGCTCCAATGGAGCCTTGGCTGCGGGAGGGGAAGAGAGAGACAGAGAGGAAAGCGCGGCGGAGGGGTGGAGAAGCAAATGGGCGCTTCTCCTGTGTGCCCTGGCCGGGAATCGAACCCGGGTCCTCCGCACGCTAGGCCGACGCTCTACCGCTGAGCCAACCGGCCAGGGCCTGGTATTGATTTTTAATGAGAATTTTATTGGTGTTCTCAAATTTCTCAATTTTAAAGTGATACCTCTTACCTCTTAGTGTAGGGATAGAGCTCATGTGGCCCATGACTGCATTCTCATTGCTTCTGGATTTTTTTTTTTTTTAGTGAGAACGAGAGCAAGAGAGAGACAGGAAAGGAGAGATATGAAAAGCATCAACTCATAGTTATAGCACTTTAGTTGTTTATTGGTTACTTTTTCATATGTGCCTTGACCTGATGGCTACAGCTGAGCTAGTGACCCCTTGCTCAAGCCAGTGACCTTTGGGCTCAAGCCAGTGACCAGGGGGGCATGTCTGTGATCCCACAGTCAAGCTGGTGACCTCGGGGTTTAAACCTGGGTCCTCAGTGTCCCAGGTCGATGCTCTATCCACTCTGCCACTTCCTGGTCAGGCACTTCTGAAAAAAAATTTTTTTTCCAAAGATTGAAATTGGGCTAATTTCATATTCTCAGTTATTTTTAAAATGGAAATACGTTTTTATTTCACAGATACTTCTATGAACTTTGGTATTTTTTTCACTTGGGCATAGTAGAATCATAAGGTCTTAATGTGTATAGATTGCCTCCCAAGTAATCTTCACAGTAATGTGGAATAAATTTGAGGAATGATAAATATCTTTTTATTCACTCTGAGAAGTTTCTTAAGTAGTCTTTTCCTGTTGGTAATCAAGCTGACAGTTTGCATATGTAACTAAATTTGCTGGTATGGGGATGGTTTTAGTTCTTTCCAGCTAAGAATCAGAGGGCATCGGAGGGGTTCCAAAGTGATTTTGTCATTATTCATACGTAGAACCTTTTTGTCTAGGTAAGGTAGGGAAGTTGATTATGAATACGTGGTTAACAATTTTTTTTTTTGTAGTCAGGAATAATTTTCTGTGTGATGTACAGTTTTTGATATGTAACTGAAATATCCTATGGTGATCACAAGTTAAAACCACTTTTTAACAATTTCAGTACAGTATCTCTAGACTTGTTGAACTTTTAGGAAGCTTTGTCCTAACTATCTAATTCTTTTGGTAGTATGCAGGAGACCATATGTACGGCAGAGCTGTTTGAATCTAGTTTCAGTAACATAGAGTGTTCATAGAATTTCCCAGGGCTGAGGGACCAGGGAAAGGCTGACAACTTCAGTATTCCATCAAGAGTTTATTAAGGGAATTTACAGATGAGGCGCAACTTGGGCTGCGGCAGGACTACAGTGATGTTCTTTGCTGCGTGGCAGGTGCTAAGGAATTATGTCGAACAGGGCAGGATGGTTGTGGTACTGGGGCGTGACCTGCCCCAGGTAAGGGGAAGGTGCTTCACATGCTTGCCCAGAGCGGGGCAGTGTCCTGTCCCAGGAACGGTCACGCAGTGCCGTGTTGGGGAGGGGTCGATCAGACAGTTCTTGAAGGTATTTACGGGAAGCAAACTGTCCTGGCCTGGATCTAGCAGGCTAGTCCTGCAGTGGTCACATTGTGGAACAGTCTGTTCTCCATCCAGGGAGAATTGTCATCTTTTTGTTATGTTGCTAGAGGTAACTGGTTCTGAGTGTAAAAGATGTATGCATATGCTATATTACAACTTTCTCTCTCTGTAACTTCAGTAAGCTTGCTGAAAGAAAGTTGTGAATGGAATTTTTATTGATAGTGTTTAAATCTGCAAGTTGCATTAAAGTGTGATCTTTATAAATCTAGAACATGTTTTTGTACATGAAATAGGCCTTCGACGTAGTGTTTTAACTTTAAATTAGTTGCTGGCATTAAGAAATCTGGAGGTTTCACATGAATATCTTTATTTTAGGCTTCTCTGGAAAAATTGGAGGAGTGGGGCCCATTGGGAAGCAGTGGGCCCATTGGGAAGCTGATGGACAACCATCAGCTGGACATTTGTGTGTTTGTGGTGCCTGCTCCATTTCCCATCTCTCCCTTCCCGAAGACTGACCTTTAGGTCACTGTCAATCATAGTTTATGGAGCCCATTAATCAGTGCCCAGCACACTGTAGGCCCTTAATAACACGGAGAAAGAATGCTCTTGCTAGTTTCCTCCTAGACTTTATGACTTATTGTTTATAAACAGATAACTTGTTCTTTGAAGCCTACTCCAGCAGCCTATGGCTGTACCTTATTTGTATGTTATTTGGTTTTTTAAAACCTTTTAAAAAAAATTTCATCATTTAATGTTTTAGTATTTTTAGAAGATAAGAACTCTTTTATAAACATAACTGGAATACTATCATTACCCTAAAAATTCCTGAATATCATCAACTGTCAAATTGTGAGTATTCAAATGTCCAGTTATCTGGACAACCATCAGCTGGACATTTGTGCATTTGTAGTGCCTGCTCCATTTTCATCCTCTCCCTGCTTTGCTGAAGTCTCTCCCATTTCCTTTTGTCTTGCCTGTAGATGTTTGCATTGATTTACATTAGATATCTGTCTCCTTTAGACTATTGAGTTTGTATTTCTTATACTAAATATCAGTCAAAATTGAATAAAGGCCTAGATCTGTATGACCTTAAAGTAGGGGTTCCTGGCTGTGGGCTTTGCCATCTCTTTGGCCAGCAAAAATTTCCCACCTCTCCCTTCCCGAAGACTGACCTTTAGGTCACTGTCAGTCATAGTTAATGGAGCCCATTAATCAGTGCCCAACACACAGTAGGCCCTTAATAACATGGGGAAAGAATGCTCTTCTTAGTTTCCTCCTAGACTTTATGACTCATTGTTCATAAACAGATAACTTATTCTATTTTTAAATTAAAAAAAAAATTTTTAATTAAAAAAAATTTTTTTTAAAATTTTTCTGAAGCTGGAAATGGGGACGCAGTCAGACAGATTCCTGCATGCGCCCGACCGGAATCCACCCGGCACACCCACCAGGGGGCGATGCTCTGCCCACCAGGGGCGTCGCTCTGTTGCGACCAGAGCCATTCTAGCACCTGGGGCAGAGGCCAAGGAGCCATCCCCAGCGCCCCCGGGCCATCTTCTGCTCCAGTGGAGCCTTGGCTGCGGGAGGGGAAGAGAGAGACAAGAGAGGAAGGAGAGGGGGAGGGGTGGAGAAGGAGATGGGCGCCTCTCCTGTGTGCCCTGGCCGGGAATTGAACCAGGGACTTCCACATGCCAGGCCTACGCTCTACCACTGAGCCAACCGGCCAGGGCAGATAACTTGTTCTTTGAAGCCTACTCCAGCAGCCTATGGCTGTACCTTATTTGTATGTTATTTGGTTTTTTAAAACCTTTTAAAAAAAATTTCATCATTTAATGTTTTAGTATTTTTAGAAGAGAAGAACTCTTTTATAAACATAACTGGAATACTATCATTACCCTAAAAATTCCTGAATATCATCAACTATCAAATTGTGAGTATTCAAATGTCCAGTTATCTCAAATATCATTTTTTTAAAAAGTTGAGGGTGTTTTGTTTTTGTTTTTTTGTATTTTTCTGAAGTTGTTAATGGGGAGGCAGTCAGACAGACTCCTGCATGCGCCCGACCAGGATCCACCTGGTATGCCTGCCAGGAGGCGATGCTCTGCCGCAACCAGAGCCATTCTAGCGCCTGAGGCAGAGGCCATAGAGCCATCCTCAGCGCCCAGGCCAACTTTGCTCTAATGGAGCCTTGGTTGCAGGAGGGGAAGAGAGAAACAGAGGAAGGAGAGGGGGAGGGGTGGAGAAGCAGATGGGCACTCTCCTGTGTGCCCTGGCCAGGAATCGAACCCCGGACTTCTGCATGCCAGGCCAACGCTCTACCAACTCAGCCAACCGGCCAGGGCCTAGTTGAGGTATTTTGAAGTATAACATTCTATTGCTTTCAGCTATATAGCATGGTGATTTGATATTTATATATTGTGATGATCACCATAATAACATGTACATCATAGTGATTTGATGTTTGTATACATTGTGATGATTATCACAATAAATGTAGTTAACATTCATCACCACCTGATTTTTCTTTTAATGGGAACTTTTAAGATCTATTCTTAGCAGCTTTTAAATATTTAGTACAGTATTATAATTATAATCACCATCTGTATATTATACCCCAGGACTTAACTTATTTTATAACTGGGAGTTTTGATCTCCTTTACCCATTTTGCCTACACCCAACCCCTGACCTCTGGCAACAACCAGTCTGTTCTCTGTATCTCAAGTATCAAGTTTTGAAAAAATTAATTTGATTCAAGATCCAGTTAAGAGATACACATTATGATTGATTAATAATATCTCTGAAGACCAGTACACCATAGTTTCCTTCTTTTCTCATATTTTTTCTTGCAATTTAATTTATTTCTTGAAGAAACTTGATGGGTTGTTTTCTATGTCGGTTTCCCAGTCTGAATTTTGCTGATTTCAATCCGGTAGTGTAGTACACCTGTTCCTCTGTCCTCTGTTTTTTCTTTATATTGGTAAGTGGATCTAGAGCCTTGATATAATTCAACTTCTTTCTTCTTTATTTTTCCTGGTAAGATTTCTCCGTAGGTGTAGGCTTCTAGTTGACTCTTCTTGCTTTCTTTGCCTCCAGCCTCCATCTAGCTTCAGGTGCTCTCTCATCAGCCACTTTGTCATCTACTTACCAGGGGTCTCAAACTCGTGGCCCGTGGGCCGCATGCGGGCCGCCGAACAATTTTGTGCGGCTGGCAGACTAATCCACGGGCTTACTTAATTTTATCCAAAATATTTTGAATTTCGTGGATTAGTCTGCGGGCCGCACAAACTTGTTCGGCGGGCCGCGAGTTTGAGACCCCTGAATCTGTATTGGACAAATGCATTTTATGCTAGTGGGCTGGCTTTTTCTAGGTTCCTTTTTAAGTAATTCAGTAAGGCCAAGAGCACTAATAATTAATAAACATGTGAAAAAGGAAGAAAAGTAACTATTATGGAGCATAGACCATAAGCCAAGTACTATAGTTGGTGCTTTGCACATGTTAATATCCCCAGTTCTTCTTGCAGCAACACCTTGAAGTTGGTAGGCAGCTCATTTTTACATATGAGAAATTGAGGCTTACAGCTGCTAAAACTTGTGTTTCTTCTGCTAGGGAGGGCTGGGCTTTGCTTTTAATTGCTTAACGCTTTTACTATGTAGAACTTCCAAGTTTTTAGGAAATTGTTGGCATCTATAATATCTAACTTTTATAAAAGACAAGCTTGCTTTCCTAACTCATTTTTTGTCTCCTAGTTTTCTTTTGTCAAGTTATGGTTATGAAGCTGATTGAATAGTACTTTTTATTTTGTGATTACAGAATCATGCTGGAATTGGGAGTACCCTTCATCTTGTTTTTCATGTTACTATAGTGTTTTCAGTCTGATATTTCAATGTAAGGAAAATATACCAGAGTATAAAATGTAAAAGGTGACCACCTCCCCTTTTTGGTCTTTCAAGTGGTTTTTGTTATTTTTTTGCTCTTTTATTTACAGTGTGGGATTCCCAGGGTGCTTGTAATATAGGTAATGCTATAGGGATTATAAGGAAAAGCAGCAGATCACTGCCCTAGTTCCCTTTGTGACAGATTTCTCCTCCCCAGAGGCTACTACTTTCAGTTCTTTTGGTTTTATTGTCTGGTGTGTTTTGCTTAAATAACATTTTTTCTTTCTTTTTTTTTCCATTTTATTTTTTTATTTTTTATTATTATTTTTTGCATTTTTCCGAAGCTGGAAACAGAGAGGCAGTCTGACAGACTCCCGCATGCGCCCTACCGGGATCCACCCGGCATGCCCACCAGGGGGCGATGCTCTGCCCCTCTGGGGCGTCGCTCTGCTGCATCCAGAGCCATCTTAGCGCCTGAGGCAGAGGCCACAGAGCCATCCTCAGCGCCCGGGCCATCTTTGCTCCAGTGGAGCCTTGGCTGCAGGAGGGGAAGAGAGAGACAGAGAGGAAGGAGAGGGGGAGGGGTGGAGAAGCAGATGGGTGCTTCTCCTGTGTGCCCTGGCCGGGAATCGAACCCGGGATTCCTGCACGCCAGGCAGACGCTCTACCACTGAGCCAACTGACCAGGACCTTTTTTTTTTTCCATTTTAGATAATAATAGTTATTAACTTCATATCTTGGTTGGAGTTAGTCTCCTTTACTAACTCCCCTTTTCCCATACACAGTCTTAGACTCTTCTTTTATTCTAAAACACAAGCATGCAATAGCTAAGTCACGTAAAGTGCTTTGATTGCATGGACTTTTTTCATTCTGAAAAATGAGAAAATTAACTTTTTCAATCTGAAGTTAATTGCCTTCCATCTTCATTTGCATAGTTTTCTTTAATACCCATCCTTAATTTAACCCTAAACTACATTGAAAACTGTAGTGATAACATTTTCTTTCTTTCTTGGAGACATTCTTCTGGGCCCTGTATTTTCCTGGATTGGTTTATTTCTAGAACTACTATGTAGCTTTACTCTGGGAATTCCCTTTACCTCTCTTCTTGGGCTCCCAGGTTCCTGGGTTCTGTGTTCCTTTATTAACTCTTACTTTACCTGATTCTTCTAGTAGTTTCCCAAGAAAATCCAAATAGAAGGTGAACTTTTTGAGACCTTACATGTCTAAAAACAACTTATTTCCACTCTTTTACACTCTCATTTTGAATGCTTTTATAGTTCGGCTGGGTATAGAATTCTAGGGTAGCGATTACTTTTCTTTCAAATTTTGAAGGCATCACTCCATTGCATTCTAGCATCTCTGTTGCTGTTGGAAGGAGGGATGTGATGTTAATTTCTATTTCTGTTTGTGTAACTGGTTTGTTCTTTTTAGAAGTTTTCAGGATTTTCTCTTACAATTTGGTGTTTTGAAATTCCACGATGATGTGTCTACTGGTGTGGGAGGTTTTTCATTCATTGTTCTGGGCACTCTGTGGGCCTGTCATCCTGGAAACTCTTTTCTCTTGCAGATATATACCTCTATAATAATTTCTCCCTCTATGCTCTCTGTTCTTCTGGAACTGCTGTTACTTGGATGTTGAATTTCCTAGATTGACTTTCTAATTTTGATTCCTTTTTTCTCTGGTACTGTCTCTTTGTCTATTTGTTCTACTTTTTGGGAAATTTATTCAGTGTTTTCTTCTAACCACTATACTGATTTTTTTTTGTTTTCCTATTTTCTGTGCTGCTTCTTGGTTACTTAATTTCCTTTGGATAATGACCTTTTCTTTTTTCATGTATGTGATACCTCCAGTCATGCCCTATTTGATGTCCCTTTGCACTTTCTGTCTGGAATGATCTTCCCTCACATCTGCATGGCTTTCTCCTTTAATTCCTTCAGATGTTTGCTTCCCATGATCATTTATTTGAAACTATTATACAACCCCTATTCCACTATACCCTAAATCTATTCCTTGTCTTTTCTTTCTTCTATAGTATGTATTATTATCATCTGATACACTATATACTTTTTGTTTATTGACTGTCTCCCTCACTGGAATATAAGCTGCATGAAGGCAAATATTTTTGTTTTGTTTGCCCTAGTATTATATTTCTAGTATCTAGGACAGTGCCTAGGCAGAGAGTAGGTTCTCTGTAAGTATTTGCTGACTGAATAATGACGTCCTTGTTTTCTGTATAGTGCTTCACCTCTGCCCTCTATATCTGGGTTCCCTGATCTCAGAGCCTTCCTTCCTCAGCTTCTCTAGCAAGTGAACCTCCTGTCTTCTGGCTGCAAAGGATTGGTGAAAGGTAGAGAGGGGGGAAGGAGAGATGGAGGGAGGGAGGGAGGGAGGGAGGGAGAAGTTGAAATGTTCCTTGTACGTATTTACTTATAACTGGTCTCCTGTTTTCAGCTCTGTTTCTCACCTCAGCCCTCAGTGGATTGTTTCTGGTAGGCCCCCACCAAAACAGGAATTCAGGGTTCAGCTTCCTCTGGTCTGCAAAGTCAGTTACTCTGTACATCTGTTTTCCATCTTCTAGAGTTCTGTTGATATATTTCACCTGCTGGCCTGTCCCCTCCTTGTGTGTGTGTATCTGTACTTTTTTTTTTTTAATTTCCTTATTGTCATTTTAGTATGCTCTTGGGAAGGAACAGAAATTAACTCATGTTCAATACACTGATTTTAGAGTTTTAAATTGATGGAAATAAGATTCCTAATATACTGTAGTACTCAAAATTTGATAAGGACTGCAGCTTTAATAAAATAAACCCATTTTTCTTCATGCCACACGCTGAGTTGAACTTCAGTTATATATATGTACATGTATAAAGTCAGGCGATTTAGTCAGCACTGAGAATGGATGGGAGTAGATGACTGATGATACATCATTGAACAAGATGGTCCTTCCTAGGGAGAGATTAGTAAATATATTTGTTCCTGTAAACTTTCAAGGACTAGGTCAATACAGACACTTAGAAGTCATAAATATAGGCCCTGGCCGGTTGGCTCAGTGGTAGAGCGTCGGCCTGGCGTGCAGAAGTCCCGGGTTCCATTCCCGGCCAGGGCACACAGGAGAAGCGCCCATCTGCTTCTCCACACCTCCCCTTCTCCTTCCTCTCTGTCTCTCTCTTCCCCTCCCGCAGCGAGGCTCCATTGGAGCAAAGATGGCCCGGGCGCTGGGGATGGCTCCTTGGCCTCTGCCCCAGGCGCTAGAGTGGCTCTGGTCGCAGCAGAGCGACACCCCGGAGGGGCAGAGCATCGCCCCCTGGTGGGTGTTCCGGGTGGATCTCGGTCGGGTGCATGCGGGAGTCTGTTTGTCTATCCCCGTTTCCAACTTCAGAAAAATACAAAAAAAAAAGAAGAAAAAGAAAAGAAGTCATAAATATATATTTGAACTAGATTTAAAAATTTTGTGAATGTGTTATCTGAAATGGCTCCCTTATTTTTAGAGTTTACCTATGACACAGGATTTGCCTTCAGAAATTTAAATATTCTTTGAATGTTGACTATAGAGGAAATTTGGAACATAGGTGGGTTCTTTTAAATTCTTTTAGGGTGAAAAATTTCATTAGTAGGGCATGAATATGGAATAGGATTTACCCTAATGTGAAGATACACACTTTAGGGGTTTTGTACGTGGGGTTTAGGTAGAGTGAGACAGAAACCAAGGTTCTGGATAAGGTAGTGGCTGTGAGTTCTGAGGTAGTTCCAGGAAGATCCGAAGGCTCATGCATGCATATGGTTAGTGTTGCTTAAGTTACCCAGTGGTTTTGAGTGGTTTATAAATTCAAATACTCTATTCATTAATGTGGAAGGTGTTGTAGGCAATAGATCAGGACAGTATTTCCCTAACTTAAAGTGTGGTGGTGTGTTAAAATGATTTGAGGTGGCACACAGACAAATCTTTTTCTGACAGTGATTAAATATGTATGTCATTTCGCATCAGAAAATATACAAAGGCTTTATAACTATGATTTAATTGATAATACTTAGCATAAGGCTAAAGTAGACATTTTTTTAAGTGGCTTGATTTGAAGACCAGTATTAAATAATATAGCAGCTGTTTGGATTTGGCAAAAATTGTAAAGTAGGTTTGTGAATAACTAAAGTTTGAGAAACATTGGATAGTTTCAAAATATAATTTTCTTAATCAAGGTACTTTGTATAGTTCTTTCTCATAGTAGATAATGGCATGAAACTGTATGGTGAGTGTGGCATAAACTTCTTTCTAAGTGTTTTCTTTTTCAATATGCTGTTTTAATTTAACATTTTTTTTCTCTTTTTGAAATCAGTTCTTAGAACATTTTCTCATTTGATTCTTGAAGCAGTTTCATAGGTCTGAGAAGTAAGTGAGTCAGGAAGAGGTTAAAGGTACCCAAAGTCATGTGGCAGTTTTTAATGGGCTTTCAGGCACAGCCAGGTTCTCCTTATGTCTAGAGTTGCTCTTTCCACACTGTTCTCTCTTGCTGTTAATGGAGTTGCCAATTGAATTTTTCTTGGAGAACTCAGGAAGCCTGCCAAGTTTTGTAGCTAGAGGCCTGTCCTGTAGCTTTCATATATTTGTATCTTGATGCCAGAAGGTAGACAGAGCTAGGACTTCCAAAAATAGTTCAATAAATGTGTCAACATTTTGAAATACTGTTGAAACAACAAGGAAGCAGATGGCCTATGGGATTATTGGAAAGTGGTGCTAAGTGTCTTCACAAGTATTTGAAAAGCAAGTGTGGCATTGGCCATATGCTAGACAATGGTGCGTGTTTACTTTTGGAGTCCTTTTTTTTTTGTATTTTTCTGAAGTGAGAGGCAGTGGGAGGCAGACAGACTCCCGCATGTGCCTGACCGGGATACACCCAGCATGCCCACCAGGGGGCGGTGCTCTGCTCATCTGGGCTGTTGCTCTGCTGCAACCTGCTGGAGCCACTCTAGCGCATGAGGTGGAGGCCATGCAGCCATCTTCAGTGCCCGGGCCAACTTTGCTCCAGTGGAGCCTTGGCTGCGGGAGGGGAAGAGAGAGACAGAGAGGAAGGAGAGGGGGAAGAGTTGAGAAGCAAATGGGTGCTTCTCCTATGTGCCCTGGCTGGGAATTGAACCCGGGACTCCTGCATGCCAGGCCGACGCTCTACCGCTGAGCCAACCGGCCAGGGCCTGGAGTCCATTTTTTATTATGATAATCTTTTACTTTTTATGTTCTGTTTAATTGCTTTTGATTGTGGTTAAAAAAAAACAAACCCCAAACAACTGTTAAATAAACGTCTTTCTTGAAAAATTATCTTTAATCCACTTCTCTGAGAAAAAGGGAAACTTAAAAAAAAATAAAATGAATAAAAATTGTGCATGAGAAAAGTTAAAGTGCCTAATAATGAGTTAGGTCTGTCCACTAATGAAGGAATCAAGAGTTTATCCATTAGTTTGTAACCAGAACTGTTTTTGGATCTTAGCCATTAAAATCAACATCAGTAAAGCCTACATCTTAATTTCCTAATGCAGAGATTGTCTGTTTTAAATTATGCACACATAGGAATGTGAATACTATTCGTCCTTCCCCCATATTCCTCCCACCCGCGAACAGGAAAAGAAAGGTACATTGGAAATATTCTGCACTTCGCAGCACTGCAGTGCAGAGCTGGGGATGTGGGCAGCATATGCAGTGCAGATGTTCCTCCATCGCGCCGCCTCATTGTGGCCAGTTCACTTTCATCCTTGATGCTGCAAGCTGAGATCCAAAGACTTGAGGGCGGTTTAGTCTAAAGCAATCTATAGATCCCTGATCTCTGTGTTACTTGCTCTGTGCAGCACCACATGACACATGATAGTGGTGAAGGATAAGGTGGCTCTTTTTTAAGGACTTTTCTTTTGTTATTATATTTCCTAAAGCCATCTCTTTACTGTCTGATTTTCTTTTTTTTTTTTTGTATTTTTCTGAAGCTGGAAACGGGGAGAGACAGTTAGACTCCCGCATGCGCCTGACTGGGATCCACCTGGCGAGCCCACCAGGGGCAATGCTCTGCCCCTCTGGGGCGTCGCTCTGTTGCATCCAGAGCCATTCTAGCGCCTGAGGCAGAGGCCACAGAGCCATCCCCAGCGCCCGGGCCATCCCTGCTCCAATGGAGCCTCCGCTGCGGGAGGGGAAGAGAAAGACAGAGAGGAAGGAGAGGGGGAGGAGTGGAGAAGCAGATGGGCACTTCCCCTGTGTGCCCCGGCCGGGAATCGAACCCGGGACTCCCACACGCCAGGCCGACGCTCTACCGCTGAGCCAACCAGCTAGGGCCTGTCTGATTTTCAATTGAAATTTTTTAGAAGAATGTACCCTAGTCAGTTACAGAGTGTTTTTCTTTTTTAAATTTGGGAAATTTAAAATACATTCAGAAATAGAATAGCAATATAATAAACTCCATGTATCCTCACCCAGCGTTGACAGTTACTAGCACATGGCCAATCTTATTTCTTGCTGCTTTTAGAATTACAGAAACTAGTTCATTTACGACATACTCAGTTTTCATGTTTTTGCAATAAATGTATGAATAGTGTTTTGATCAATAAAAGCAGTTTCACCCAAATGTATTATTGTGGATAAAGGAAATGCTTTAGCCAGTGCTAAAGAAAAACCCTAACAATTTCTAAACCAAATCTGATCTAATCCTCAAATTCTGTTTTAATGTTGATGATTTAAACTAGATTTTAATGTTTTTATATTTTTATTTTTTTTCTTTCTTTTTCCTTACATCTCTCTCCCTCACCTTCTCTCTTTCATTTTCTCTCCCTCAGTCCCTCTTTTTCTATTTTTCATTCTTTTGCTTAGCACAGTTTGGTGACAAATTGTTGGAACTGAACTAAGTGAAACTTTTTTTTTCAGCAGACTGGATTTTAATATGGCTACACAGTTGTTATAAAATCATATCCACCTGCCGTGTCTATGATCTGTCAGTGTAGAAGGAAAAGTATACGCCTCAAACATTGATCACATACTAGTTTAGAAATATGTAAAACGTGGGCATTATAGATGAAGCTGACTATAACTTAATAGTTTAAATGCTTTTACTATACTAACAGGCAGGATTTTTATATTTGGGAAAGTTTATTTTATATTTTAATTTGTAGTTATTAAAATAGTATATACTTCCTTTGTAAAGACATTAAATAGTGAATTAGAGAATACTGAACTGATACTAGGCCTGACCAGACAGTGGCACAGTGAATAGAGCGTGGGTCTGGGATACAGAGGACTCAGGTTTAAAATCCCGAGGTCACTGGCTTGAATGCAGGCTCATCTGGCTCGAGTGTGGGCTCTCCAGCTTGAGCACGGGGTTTCTGGATTGAGCATGGGATCATAGATATGACCCCTATGGTCACTGGCTTGAAGCCCAAGGTTTCTCGTTGAGCCCAAGGTCGCTGGTGTGAGCAAGGTGTCACTTGCTCTGCTGCAGCACCCCCCCCCCCAAAATCAGGTCACATACAAGAAAGCAGTCAGTGAACAACTAAGAAGCCACAACGAAGACTTGATGCTTCTCATCTCTCTCCCTTCCTGTCTATTTGTCCCTCTCTCTGTCTCTGTCTCACACACACACACACACACTACTGATACTAGAAAACATCCTTTCTTGAATGCTTAATATTTAAGATATATTAAGTGTCAGATATTATTCTATAAGCACTTTTACTAATATTTATTAAATTCTCACAGTAACTCTGTGTGGTGAGTATGTTATTTTAGGGATGCCTGATAAGAAAGGTTCAATAACTTGCAAGGTTCATTCAGTATCTTGCCCTTGGTCATCAGCTAATTAATGGAGAGGGATTTGAACCCAGGCCTTCTGGTTCCAGAGCCTACAGTCATAACTGCTGTCCTATATCGTCCCTAAGAATATGTAAATTCTTTCTTTACACCCTGTTCCTACTTATATTCCTCTCCACTGAGGTACCTATTTTGAACCAGACCAATACTATAATATTGTATTAGGGTATCATTTGATCACTGTGGGGGTAATTTTCTATCAGCAACTTGAAAGCAGTTAATGAGATTCTACTCAAGTTTCTTTACTGATTTCAGTGTAAAGAAAGGGACGGGGAGAGTGGAAGCATGTAGAAGGTAAAGTGGTAACTGTTGGTGTCTGTCCTTCTCCCCCAACTGTTTTTGAAATGGAATGTTGAGGCTGGTTGGAATGTTGACAGGTCTCCAAGGAGTTGCTGAAGTCAGTGGTTTTAAGTAACACTGAATGATCAAAATTTTTGTCTTCAGTTGAGTCTTGAAGCGCCAGATGTATTATTGAAACTTAGGCTATCATTGGTATGTCCTGTAAAGTATAGACTTGTAGGAGATTGTCTTGATACTATAGTGACTGGGATTTTAACAAACCAGGTACAAGATAGAGTACAGGGATAGAAAGAAAAGTATTCTAGACGCACATCCCAATCCTAGTTCAGCAATCACTGAGTGAGACAGTTGGGTAAGTGATGTTGCTTCTTGTGTCTGTTTTCTCTTAAGTGATTCAGATACCCGGAAATAAGTCCTAATCCATGTAAGATGTTTTCTGTGCCTCATTTATTTGTCTCTGTGGAAAAAGTCATCTAAAGTTCCCTTCTTAGAGGAAAAACAGACCTAGATTTTGGCAAAACATTTGATAAAGCTTCTGTGGTATCTTTATAGCAACTTTGGGGGAAAAAGACTTTGTGGAGGGCAGTCTGTAGTGGTGTTTGTTACTGAAATTTTAACCTTAGTCTTCTCATAGCCAAAAGATTTTTGCCAATGAATTTTTTTTTTTTTTGATGAAGACAAGGAACTGCTGATCAGATTTACAGATTCATTGAAATTTATAGGAAAACCTAATAAGCCATATATAGATTGTCTTGTTGGTTATAAAATTGGTTGAAATAAGATGAAATTTGTCAGAAATAGAAATTTAAAAACAAGGAAGTAAAGCACACTGAAAGAAGTCTAAAACAGTGCAGTCTTGGCCTTCTTTCAATGTGAAGTTTTATTAAAAAGTGGTAGATGCCTTTTTATTCCTAAGTGCATGACACGTTAACTTTCGGTCTTACAACTCCACTAAAATTGTTCTTTTTCAGGCAATAGAAAGGCCCTGTTATCAAATTATTAAACAGGAATTATTTTAGATATTTTTGGCCAACCATATTCTCTTTGAAATTCTCTCAACATATTTAGAGCACTTTATTCTACTTCTGTTAGTCACATGCTTCTTTTTCTTCAACTATACCTAAAGTTTTTTCTGTTTCCCAGGGTTCTGTCCTCAGCCGTTGATTCTTAGCCCTAATTTTGTATCATCCCAACACTTCACCTACTATCATTATCTGTTAATGCATATCTCTCCCAAGGCTTTTTCTCCTGAGCTCTTCATCCTTATATGATTTTAAAAGACACGCTACCAGTATTTTAAAGAGAGCTTTTAAATGAATATGTGAAGTGTTCTATGCAGAATGTGGGCTGTAGTTGATTATTCTGTTTTCACCTGGATTATTTTGTTCATTTTTAGATATTGCCTTTTAAGGGGTACATAGCATGCACTAAATACACACACACACACACACACACACACACACTCCATAAAAATAAGTGGAAGCTTAGACAGCTCAAACCGTGTTCCTGAAAGTGTGCCTAGGATGCCGAGGTTAGGAGGAACTGTAGTCAGGGAGAAACTAGCTATTGAAATAACTGCAAGGGTAAGACTTGCCGAAGTGGGCAACTTATTGAGAGCTATCTTTAAACGTTGACTTTTAACTTTTAACAAAACCATTGTAATCTTGAACCTTTATTTAATATGGAATTCTGTGTGCATATATGTGTGTGTATGTGAATAACAATCAAGTTTGATTAGTTTTTAGCCATACTATGTTGCAGTGTGCTCTAAGATATCCTTTTCTATTTAATAATTAAAATATATGTGCCAGTCAACAGTTCATTAACTTGATTTCACAGCTCATCATGGGCTGTGATCTGTGTTTGAAAACCCTTTTTCTGTGGATCAAACTAAGAGATTTGGAGAAGGGATGTTTCCTACTTAGTATGAGAACGTTTTTCTTCTTTTTAAATTCATTTTAGAGAGGTGGGGGTGGAGAGAGATAGAGAGAGAGAAAAGGGCGGGGGGAGGAGTAAGAAACATCAACTCCTATATGTGCCTTGACTGGGCCCAGTTTCAAACTGGGGACCTCAGCGTTCCAGGTCGACGCTTACTCCACTGTGCCACCACAGGTCAGGTGAGAAGAACTTTTTAACAGAGCAGGCAGAAAATGGAAGGGGCTGTTGGGGTTCTCTAGAGATGGTGTAAGTTTCTCAGGGTTTGAAGGACTCGGGCCAGAGGCTGATACCACCTGCTGGAAGGTGGGAGGAAGGTTCACTGTGGGGGTGGGTGAGGGAGGATGGAACTCTGGTCACTGACATGTCTTCCAAGAGTTTATGATTTTCATTTTATGACTTACCGAAGCTTTTAAGGTGAGTAAAGTTACCTCTGTGAAAAATATTGATTTTGAATATATTTGCCACTATTTATTCTACTTGCTTTAGTAAAAAATATCTCACTGTCCTTTAGTACATGTGAATTTTAAGTTTATGTTAACTTTACTATTTCCTTTTTTTTTTTTACAATAAAGCTTTATTTGGAAAGTTTTAAATATATACAGAAGTAAACTGAGTGACTTAATGACCCCTCCCTCTCCATGCATTCAGTTCAGCTCATGGCTGGCCTTATTATACTATATCCCTATTCACTTTACCACAACTGTATTATTTTGAAGCAAGTCTCAGGTATCATTTCATCTACATATATTTTGATATATATCTCATAACGGGAAGACTTTTTTTTGTGTGTGTCAGAGACAGAGAGATAGAGAGAGGGACAGATAGGGACAGACAGGCAGGAAGGGAGAGAGATGAGAAGCATCAGTTCTTTGTTGTGGCACCTTAGTTGCTCATTGATTGCTTTCTCATATGTACCTTGGCTGGGGGGCTCCAGTAGACAGAGTGACCCCTTGCTCAAGACAGCAACCTTGGGTTCAAGCTGGTGAGCTGTGCTCAAACCAGATGAGCCCACGCTTGAGCCGGCAACCTCAGGGATTTGAACCTGGGTCCTCTGTGTCTTAGTTTGATGCTCTATCCACTGCGTCTCTGCCTGGTCAGGCTTAAAAGGAAGATTCTTGAAAAGACTCACAATACTATTATTTTCCCGAAAAAACTTAAGATAATTCCTTAATATCATCAAGTATTCACTCTGTTCAAATTTCCAGTTGTCTTTGTTTTCTTTCATAAGTTTTTGTTTGAATTAGGATTTAAATTAGGTCTACACTTGTGATTATTGATTCCGTTTAATCTATTGGTTCTCTTCTTTTATATTATTTCTTTGTAATTAATTACTTTGAGGAAACTGTGTGCTTGTCCTATATCATTCCCACCATTTTTAGTTTTCTAATTTTATCCCTGTAGTGTAGTTTAACTTGTTGCTCTGTCCTGTAAATTGGTAGTTATTACAGAGGTTTTAAAAATCAGCTTCAGTTTTAATATTTAAAATATTTTATTGCCATTGATATATTGTTCTGTTCTTTTTTTTGTGTGTGTGGCAGAGACAGAGAGAGTCAGAGAGAGGGACAGACAGACAAGCAGGGAGAGAGATGAGAAACATCGATTCTTTGTTGCGGCTCCTTAGTTGTTCATTGATTGATTTCTCATATGTGTCTTGACAAGGGGCTACAGCAGACGGAGTGACCCCTTACTCGAGCCAGCGACCTTGGGCTCAAGCTGGTGAGCCCTGCACTCAGGCTGGCGACCTCGGGGTCTTGAACTTGGGTCCTCCGTATCCCAGTCCGACGCTTGGTCCACTGCACCACCGCCTGGTCAGGAGGTTCTTTTCTTTCTTAAAACCACCCAGAGTATACCAAAGCTATTGTAAAGGCAGTTAGATTTCTTAGTTTTTTAAAAATTTATTTTATTTAAAAAAATTTTTCCATTGATTTGAGAGAGAGAGAGAAAGAAAGAGAGAGAGAGAGAGAGAGAGTCAAATATCAACTCACTCTTCCACTTAGTTCCATTTAGTTGTACGTTCATTGATTGCTTCTTGTATTTGTCCGGACTGGGGATCAAATACTTGACCTTGGTGTGCCATACAACTCTCTACCATTGAACCACCCAGTTAGGGTTGGATTTCTTCATTCTTCACTTTCTGAAATTATTCTAAGCCAAATTCACCATAAAAACAGATGGAACCACTTAGAAATTTGGGAAGATAATAATCCTGTGCAAACACCACATCCAAATACAAATTGCATAAGAGTTTCTAGTCCAACTTTATTTCTAAAAAATAAGAAAGCAGATGCCATAGTAATTTCTCTAAACCACAAGTCAGTTTTTCAGTTAAAGTGTGGCATTTTACAGTAAAATCACTCTTGATTTTTCTAACACAATGTAGAAACAGTTCAACTTAGCTAGTTAAATTTCCCACCCAGTAAGCAGTTGTTATTAGTGACTGAGATTTCCCCCTTCTTCCTCAGTAGTTGGAAGTGAAAGGATAAAAGTGGGAAGATGGCAACTCAGAAACTATCCAGTGGATGTGGGAAATCAAATAAATGTGTTCCGCAGTGATCCGATGGATATTTGTAATCTCTTTATTCCTACCTTTTAGTATGGAAGATTTCATATGTACAGATAAGTAGAGCAGATAGTATAATGGATGTCCATATTCTCACCACCTGGTTTTTCCCTCCTCATGTTTAGTATATTTTTTAAAAGTTGGGTATGGGTATGGACTCGCACGGCTATTCACCAGAATCTTCTCTCTTTTTCATTTGTTGTGAAACTCAAGGGACAGACCTTACCCCTTTTTTCTTTCTTTTGTCAGTGTTGGTAAACCTTTTGCTAGATTTGACATGATTTTATTTTGGTTACAGTTCATTATGTTAGGTTGTATGTGAAGAAGACTATGATTCGATGAAGATGCTTTGCTTAGGCTTCACTGCCTGACTTCATTTTTTTTAATACTTATTATAATGGACGCATATATGAACATAAAGAGATGGGATAGAATAATGAATTTCCATGTCACTCTTCTAGCTAATTGTCAACATACGGTCAGTTTTGTATTATCTATGTACCCTAAACCCCAACTCCCCACCCTGTTCCGTGCTGGATTGTTTTAAAGCAAGTCTCAGACATTCTGTCTCTTCATCCATAAATACTTTTTTATATGTCTGTGATGGGTAAGCATTTAAAAAAACAAAACTAAACAAAACAAAGTCACAATTCCATAATCACATCTAAAAATTTAGTATTTTCTTAAAAACAAATACTCATTGAGTGTTCATATCTTCCCATTTGTTTCATAAATGTTTTTATAGTTGGTTTGTTCAAGTTAAGATCCAAATAAGGTCCACATTTTATTTGATTGCTAAATATCTTAAGTACTTTTTCTCTCCTCTATTTCTTTCTGTTTATTTGTTGAAGAAACTCTGCTGTTCCTTTAGAATTTACCATATTCTGGGTTTTGTTGATTTCATCCCTGTGGGGTGTTTGTTTCTCTCTTCTGGATTTCCTGTAAATTAGGAAGTAGATCTGAGGCTTAATCAGATTCCAGGTTGATTTTGCTTGTGGTGGTGTGGAGAATTCAAATTGGTGCTTCTTTCTTACTGTATCTCTTCAGCAGATGCATGTATGGTTTACTGTTTTTGGGATGAAGGTTATCAATGGGCTCAGGTGTTGTCAGCCAACTTGACCCATCCACTGTAATGTTTCCCATCAGGCTTTTGTCTAATGGTTTTTAGGAGTCATTGATGGTCATTGCTAGAAAGTTTTTTCATTGCATTAACATTTAACAATTATTTTTTTCTCTGAAGTATTTAAGGTAAATTATGGAAATCATAACATTTCACGCCAATTTCTTTATTATACATTTGTAAAAAATGTGGACATTTTCCCACTTAACCAGAAGACTATACTTAAATATAACAATAAATTGGCAATAATCTCTAATATTACCTAATACCAGCTATATTAAAATCTCCCCAGTCATCCCCATGAATATCCTTTATAACTTAGCAAACCAGGACCTTGTCAAGAAGCATATACTGCATTTGGTTTTGGTTATGGCTCTGTCACATCTCTTACCGTCTAAAACAGTACAGTCTTCCTCACCTGACCACTGGTGGCGCAGTAAATAGTGTTGTTGACCCAGAACACCGAGGTCTCTGGTTTGAAACCCGAGGTCAACCGATTGGAAACCCAAGGTCATTGGCTTGAACATGACATGATTCCGAAGTTGTTGGCCTGGGTCCCCAGCTTGATCCTGAGGTGGCCAGTCTGATCCCCTGGCAGGGCACATAAGAGAAGCAATCGATGCACAACTAAGTGGAGAAACGAGTTGATGCTTCTCTCTCTCTCTCTCTCTCTCTCTCACACACACACACACACACACACACACACAAAAACAAAAAAACATTCTTCCTTTCCTTCTTGCTGTCTATCTACGACAGTTACCTTTTGGAGAGATATAAGAAGATGCCTACTGTTAAGTAGAATCTTTCTTCTTCTGGGTTTATCTGATTGTTTCTATGTGATAGTATTTAGCTTAGTCTTCTATAGTCTGTGTTTAATGTGAAGTAGAATTTAGAGTCTTGATCAGATTCAGAATAAACATTTTTGGTATGAGTATTTAATATCCAAGCTGTATACTTCATATCACATCATATAAAGACCCACAACTGTAGTTTCCTCACTATTAGTGAAGCTAAGATTGCTTAGAGTGATGACTGATCTCCCTATTGTAAAACTATATATTTTTTCCTTCGAGCCTGGCATATAATCTGGGAGGAGTGAGATTTTGGCATAATACAATATCTAGTTCTTTAACAGTCTTTCACCTAATAATGTTAGTATTTATTGTTTATCCTCATGTGAATCAGTTAATCTTATTGGGAGTTGCAAAATGGTGACAAAATGAGATTTAAAAAAAATGTAAAATGCACATAACATAAAATTTACCATTTTAACTATTTTTAAGTATATAGTTCATTGGTGTTAGGTGCACTGACATGGTTGTCAGACTGATTTCATTTTGCAAAACTGAAACTATGTACCCTAAGATGGGATTTTTAAGTTTTAGTATTCACTCAACTTTATATGTTTTGTATTTTCTGTGCTAAGTAGCTTTTCTTTATCAATATGGGCCATATGATTACCATGGAGTACAGCTTTTAAATTTGAAGTGTAGGATAAAAACTTAATTTTTTTCTCTTTACCAGATTTCAGAATAAGCCATTAATATAATAGTTATCTCAAGTTTTTGTTTGTTTCTTTTTTTTAGAGTATTGTTATTGGCTTGTTAATTTTTATATGCTTAGTGTATTTCAGTCAAGCACGGTCACTTTTTTAGATATTTCAGTTGTCCCCACTTTGGCCAGTGGGAGTCTGTTCAGGTTTACTCCTGAGTCCTTTTGACATGACCCTGTCAGGCGTTGAAAGTAAGGTACATGTTTATTTAAAAGAAATAAAATTTTCCTTGAAGAATAGGGTCCAATCTCTGTTAGCTGTAGCACAAAAAGCATCTACATTATAGAAAAGGGCAGAGAGCAGAGGAGAACCTTGATACCAAGGCCCTAGTTTATCAACATATAGAAAAATAGGGTGAAGTTAGACAATCTCTAAGCCCTCTTCTCATTTTATGTCCTGTGATTTGTCACTATCTATGTAATAGTTTTACTATTTGGTTATTATTGAAAGAAAAATATTGAGGTTAAATGTTGTCTATTTTGTCTTCAAGAACATCTTTATATATATTTTTTCTTAAATGAGAAGTGGGGAGGCAGAGAAACAGACTCCTGCATGAGCCTGGACTGTGATCCACCCAGCAAGCCCCCTATGGGGCGATGTTCTGTCTGCCCATCTGGGGCCATTGCTCCATTTCTTGGCAGCCGAGCTATTCTAGTGCCTGAGGTGAGCCATCCTCAGCGCCCAGGGCCAACTTGCTTCAATTGAGCTATGGCTGCGGGAGACGAAGAGAGAGATAGAAAGAAGGGAGAGAGGGAGGGGTGAAGATGTAGACAGTCGCTTCTCCTGTGTGCCCTGACTGGGAATTGAACCCAGGATATCCACACACAGGACTGACACTCCACTGCTGAGCCAAGTGGCCAGGGCCTCTTCTAGAACATCTTTATGACTTCCTTCTTGTTTTGGTAGACAGTTAGTTCCCTGGGCCATGCATTGAAGGACTGGGGATTTAGGAATACAGGGCTTTCAATATGTTTCACAGTTAATAAAGTGTGTTCTCAGAGGAAATGAGAAGGTGTTTGCATCCTAACCTTTGCTTTGTATTTCAACATAGTGGGGCTAAATATCCACATGGAAAAGGTCAGCCTTATAGTGCTGGATCAGTAAGCTGTTGCCTTGTTTCCTGCAGACAGCTCGATTTCCTCTGATTTGAGTAAACAGATGAGGTTTCATCAAGAGTTTGAATGCATAACTGAATCTGTGAAGACCTGTTTTATATACATCATAATACTTATGCCATATTTCCAAATTTCTGGCAAGTCACTGTATGTCATTTTAAAAAGCATGGAGTTTTATAAATTGACTTTTGTTTTTTCATGTAGCGTTTAATGTGGTCATTGCATAAGCAATAATAGTTCTTTTCAGTTTAATAGGCTTTCTTTTCAAAATGTGGCTTAGTTTTATCATTATGCCCCATCCCCATAGTAACTATCATGACTCTTGTTAAGTATTAAATTTGAATTGCCAGTTTTTTAATTCTTTGAACACTTACTGAATGGTGGGCAGAAGTACAAATAATACAGCTGCATACTGTATTAATAAAAACAAAATGGTGTGCCTTGAAAACCATTTCTTCTCCAAGAATAGAAGTATTATGGAATTCTGTATTTATTCATCACTGAGTTAAGTTTTGGAGTCAATAAAAGATACTGTATTTTAGTTAGAGAATTCTTTTTAGTGTTAGACATGGTTGGTTTATAGTATCTTAAGAAATCATTTTTATAACTATAAGAAGACCATTTTTTTATAAGAACCATCACTTTAAAAATATGTGAAGTTGATTTAATTGCAGAAACTATGTATTCATATTGCCAAACTAGTAAATAAAGTTCATTCTGTGAATTTTCCAAATGGTGACAACTGGAAGAATGTGATTCATTTCTTTCCCATTTGTGATATTAATGAATTGTGAATTAGTGCAATTGAAATATGTACTGGATTGTCCATATATAAGGCCATGGAGGCTTGGTGTCTTTTTTATGAGAAATACCAGTGTAAGTATCTCAATCCACAAACATCTGTATAATCCTTTGCTCTATGTCAGTCACTGGGGATACACGAATAATACTGGGTTGCTGCCCTGGATAACTTTATATAGTAAGAAAAACTGACTATTTTAGAATTTTAATTTAAAAAAGTAGTTGTTTTCTCCATCACTGTAACAAAGAATTTGAAGCATCTTGTATGTAATATATGATAAAATTGCTTAAATAAAAAAAAACGATGTCTAGTAAATTAGAAGTTAAAAATAATCACAATGAAGATCTGCCCTCTGCAAAGCTTCTATTTCTGAATATAGATGTGTAAGCTGGGGCTATAGCCTAACATACGTTTTTATTGGTTCTGTTTTTGTATATTTTTGTGTATGTGTATGTGTGTGTATATATATGTGTGTGTGTGTGTTTTGTTTTTATACAAATATATATATATATATATATATATATATATATTTGTATTTTTCTGAAGCTGGAAACGGGGAGAGACAGTCAGACAGACTCCCGCATGCGCCCGACCAGGATCCACCCGGCACGCCCACCGGGGGCGATGCTCTGCCCACCAGGGGGCGATGCTCTGCCCCTCCGGGGCGTCGCTCTGCCGAGACCAGAGCCACTCTAGCGCCTGGGGCAGAGGCCAAGGAGCCATCCCCAGCGCCCGGGCCACCTTTGCTCCAATGGAGCCTTGGCTGCGGGAGGGGAAGAGAGAGACAGACAGGAAGGAGGGGGGGAGAAGCAAATGGGCGCCTCTCCTATGTGCCCTCGCCGGGAATCGAACCCGGGTCCCCCGCACACCAGGCCGACGCTCTACCGCTGAGCCAACCGGCCAGGGCCTTTACACAAATATTTTTAAAGACTATAAAGCCATTACTCTTCTCTGAAATTTCTGCTGGAAATTATTGAAGATTTTTTTCTTGAATATGATCCTTAAATATTTTGGCCTTGTTAAAGTATAAAGATGAATAGCATTTTAGAAAAAAAGAAATTATGATACTTAATAGTTGAGCCTGATATTCTTTTCAATTCTTCAAAAAACAAACAATAAAAGAAAACGATAAGCATTTATATGCTTAAGAGCCAGTTCTTTTAAACCATCCTCATGAAAGTGAGTCAATTCATCCAAGGTACAGCTCAGATGTCAGCTTTTCTATGAAGTTCTCATTTCCACAAGTAGAGTTAATTAATATCTTTGTTTTCTGTGTCTCCCAAGAAATTTAATGGCAAACCAGGTTTGGTTTTAAATTCTAAAATGGGCAGTTATTCTTTCTATATAATTTTTTCCAGGGCAGCAACACTGTATTATTTATTTATTTATTTATTTATGCATTTTTCTGAAGCTGGAAACAGGGAGAGACAGTCAGACAGACTCCCGCATGCGCCTGACCGGGATCCACCCGGCACACCCACCATGGGGCAACGCTCTGCCCACCAGGGGGTGATGTTCTGCCCATCCTGGGCGTCGCCATGTTGCGACCAGAGCCACTCTAGCGCCTGAGGCAGAGGCCACAGAGCCATCCCCAGTGCCCAGGCCATCTTTGCTCCAATGGAGCCTTGGCTGCGGGAGGGGAAGAGAGAGACAGAGAGGAAGGCGCGGCGGAGGGGTGGAGAAGCAAATGGGTGCTTCTCCTGTGTGCCCTGGCCGGGAATCGAACCCGGGTCCTCTGCACGCTAGGCCGACGCTTTACCGCTGAGCCAACCGGCCAGGGCAACCCTGTATTATTTATGTATTCCCTGTGACCGATACAGAGCAAAGAATTATATAGATATTTATGGATTGAAAACAAGAAATGAAAAAAAATGTTGAATTGAGTTTCAACTCTTCAAATATTTTACTTGTTTTGGACATGCTAATATTTGGACTGACTTTGATCATCTTTTTCTTGTACAGAAAATTTTTAGGTGCTCATAGTTGTGAATTGACTTGTTGGAATTTGAAATATTCTTGCATGGAGATGATCAGCTGACAACTGCTTTTCTCCTCGATACTGACTTCGCCCTCCTTGCCCATGTTCTGCTCCTGAGTGGACAAGGCAGTCTTTTTTCTGTCCGTGGATAAGTAAGCTCCTACAAGCTGTACCGTAGAATCCTATCCCCATCACTTTTGGCCTACTCAGAGATGTCCTTCTACCAATTAACTTCTTACTGTTCTGTCCTTTTTTCCCTTTTTTTGGACCAGTGGTTCTCAACCCAGCTTGTACATTATAATTATCTGGGGACTTGTTAAAAAAAAAAGCCATGGCCCCATTCCAGATCAGTTATATCAGAATCTTAGAATCATAGTACTATAGAAAGTTGGAAGAAATAAAAGTTTTATGAGGAACCTAGAGACTTTAGGGGTTCTTTCAAAAATAATGCTTCTAATTAAGCTACAACCTTGAAGCAAGAACTTGGGGATTTATAAATCTCCATGGCTGTTCTCTCCCAGCTCAACGCCTCAGAATCATTGAATTATATCCGTCCAGTCTCCTGGTTGGTTTTTGACCACTTAGTCTCCATTTCCCAATAGAATATATTCTGCCCTCTATGCCCTTGTTATTTTATGATGGTCTTCTGCTCTTAAGATCCTATTCCTTTATGAAATGACTGCTGCTGAGTAACCTCAGGTAGAGCTTCCTTCTGCTATAAGGGAAGTTAAAAGTAGTTTATTCCCCCCTCTTCCCCCATTTGGATTCTGTGGTCTAGCCCGAGGACGACTCCGTGTCTTTTTTAACACCATATGTATTTCTGAATTTGCTTACCACATTCCATAAACTGTACCTAGAATTCCTTCTCTCACTTTGTCTATCTGAAACCTACACCAAATTACAGAATATTAACTCCGGAAAATTATAGCAACCATTTAATTCAACCTTTTAAATTTATAGGTGAAGAAACCGAAACCCTGAAATATTCTATAAACCCCCACTGCCCAGTCAACAAAACAAATTAGCTAGTCTCAGACCCAGGTTATAACTCAGGTCTCTTTGTTCACTTTTCACAAGACCTTTTTCTTTTAAGATGCAGCTGAATTTCGAGTGTTTCTCCCGAGTGGTCTCTGATCACTTTAGTTGGAATTCTGGCCTCCAAACATTGTGCTATTTATTGTGCTGTTGCAGCATTTGTGCTACTGTTGTAATAATAACAATGACATTGCTGACCTTTGAGTGTTTACTTTGCAAGAGTCATTGTCTCTAAGCACAGTATCTCAATCAGACAACAGCGTAGGTATTGTTATCCATATCACAAAAGTAAGGACAATGAAGTGCAGAGAGGTTAAGTCTTTGAACTCAGTTGGGTCTGATCCTAGAGCCAAGCTCATCTGAACTGTTTGTAGTCTTTGATGGGTAAACATCTTTTGTTTTCCTTTGGATTATAAGGCTTTTGATAACAATGAACAGGTCATAAATGTCTTTGTATCTCTTAAGTATCTATCAGAGAAGAGTTCAGTAAATATTTGTTGATTTCAGTCTGATCTGTGGGAACTTGGTGACCACATTTTGAAAGTCACAGCATTGGTGTACAGTGGGGAAGGAAGCAGGCGACACATGAGGGTTTTCTCAAATTTAGGCACTAGATCTAGGAAGGGGACAAAAGTAGGGGGCTGATTTACGTTTCCATGGAATGATGTGAGCAGGAGAGTTCCATTAATTCTCCTTGGTTTTTGTGCCTGTACTGAGATACTATGCCTTTATATACCTGTGGGAGTTTGCAAGAGAATCTCAGTTGCACATTGTCTTTTGGCTTTGTCATTGTTGTGTTGGGTGTTACCTTCTTCGGGTTGTCCTGAATCTGTCTCTGAACCAGTGTTAGCAAATACCTTTTCATATAAGATTGGTCTTTTTAACCAAGAGAGGTCTTGAGTACTTTTCTCTAAGTAGGGTTTTGAACTGAACTGTCTTTAACTGAGAGCTTCCAAACAGGTGGGATGCTTGAGCTGTGCAAAAGTACATTTTGATTGTGGACATGGGTTAGGTGAATGATTGTCCTTTTGTAGTCGTTAGGTGTGAAGACTCTTTTGTTCCTTCTTCCTGTTAGCAAAGTGAAACCTTTAAGCTCTTTAGGCATATTGATTTTCCATTTTTCTAGGATTTGGGTTTAGTCTTCTTTGTTCTTTTGAAATAACCACAATAAAGTATTGTGCCAGCTTAAGTCTTCAGTGATCAGGAGTATGAGAATGAGTTCTCCTCATTAAAGATTTAAGACTTTGAAATTTTAGGATATTTGAATAACCTTATTTAAAATGAATACTATCTGTATCTTCTGAGGGAGGATAAGTAAAATGTTCAAACTAAACTCTGACTGTAGAGAGAACACTAATCTTTAAAAATTTTTTTTTTTTCATTTTTCCGAGGCTGGAAACGGGGAGGCAGTCAGACAGACTCTTGCATGCACCCGACCGGGATCCACCTGGCATGCCCACGAGGGGGCGATGTTCTGCCCCTCTGGGGCGTCGCTCTGTTGCATCCAGAGCCATTCTAGTGCCTGAGGTAGAGGCCACAGAGCCATCCCCAGCGCCCAGGCCATCTTTGCTCCAATGGAGCCTTGGCTGCGGGAGGGGAAGAGAGAGACAGAGAGGAAGGAGAGGGGGAGGGGTGGAGAAGCAGATGGGCACCTCTCCTGTGTGCCCTGGCCGGGAATCGAACCCGGGACTCCTGCATGCCAGGCCAACGCTCTACCGCTGAGCCAACTGGCCAGGGCCAATCTTTTAAAATTTTTATTTTTATTTTTTATTAAGTGACAGGAGGGGAGGCAGAGAAACAGATTCCCGTATGCACCCTTCCTGGGATCCACCTGGCAAGCCCCTGCTGGGCAATGTTTTGCCCGTCTGGGCTGATGCTCTGTTGCTTGACAACTGAGCTATTTTAGTGCCTGAGGCAGGCCATGGGGCCAACTTGCTAAAACCATTTGAGCCATGGCTGTGGGCTGGGTGCAGGGGTGGGGGCAGAGGGAGAGGAAGAGAAGGAAGGGGAGGAGTGGAGAATTCTCCTGTGTGCCTGACTGGGAATTGAACCCAGGACTTCTACATTCCAGGCTGACTCTCTACCACTTGAGCCAACCAGCCAGGGCCAGAAAGAACACTCGTTTAGGAGACAAAAGGCGTGAGTTGTCTAGTCCTTATTTTATCATCAACTCAATTATATGGTCTTGGAAAAGTAACTTTGAGCTCATTGTCTTCATTTCTTAACTTTTAATGAGTTGTATTCTATTATTCTCCTAGTTAATTAAATCAGATAATTCTACTTAGAATTTGGCATGTATTCTCTCTTAACTGCTTATTGACAAAAGCCTATAGAATTTACTACCTCCATGTGTGATTATTTTTGGACCATTTTGGGTACATAGTTAACCTTTATTGTGGCACTTTATTTTTGTCCATTGCTATTATATGAGTAACTTTCTCTATTATGCCTTGTTTGATATTTGTATATTTTCTCATTCTTACCTGTTTACTTTTCTATTCATTGGTCTAAACAGATGCTTGGGTAAATCTCTTCTTTGAATACTTAAACCAACAATTTGCCTTTTTAAGAGGTGTCTGCTAGGTATTTATCACTGTGCTACATTTTAATGTTCTCTACTACTCTGTATAAACTTGTGAATTAGTTAGAGCCTCTGGTACCTCTAGGCGAAGGATGTCATTTAATTTATTAGCAGAAGTTGCTGTCTACATGTAATTATATTTGACTACAAATGCATTTTACAAGGTGAGTCTGGCGAAGTCGTCATGTACATGTTTCGGATTAAGAAAATTATTTAATGCTGAAGTAAGTGCTTGAGAAATTGCCTATTTAGAAAGGCAGTGAATTTTAAAGAGATACTATTCAAGGATCTAAAATATGCAGGGGAAGCTGCATATTGTACTTAGATCTTATTACCATACAAAGGAAGCTTACATAAAAATGACTTTTTTCTATGTTTCTACTTTCTGAAACTCACAATATGTTATTCCTTTAAGTTCTACCTCTTTAGTCAGTCGAGAAACACATTCAGTAGAAGCCTGTTGATATATAGTTTTGGCAAATTATGGAGCACCTACTTCAATAGTTGCTTTTAAATATTTTAAAACCAAGGATTGGAGAGGCAGTTGTGAGAGCAGGAGATTCAGGCAGCAGGGATGGCGGTGGAGCCCAGCTATGCTGTTAGAGGCCACATGTCCGGTGGGTCAGAAAGGGCTAGGTCCTGTAGTCGTGTGTGTGTGTGTGTGTGTGTGTGTGTGTGTGTGTGTGTATCAGACTATGTATATATATGTTCTTGGGGATGGCAGTAACGCATATGTTATCCTCATTGGGTGGGGTCAGAGCTGCGTGAAAAAACAAAACAAATCTTCCTCTGAGATTGAGGATTTCATTGTTGGACAAAGGGCTCACTCAGAACAATCAAATCTTGATTCAGACTTTAGGTAGTGTGGCACTAACATCTGTGGCCTATTAAAGATCAACTTTCAACAGTTTGGTAGCAGTTAAATGTCCCTGGAATGTTTGTGCAAGCAATTGCTTTGTAATTTGACAGGCTTCTCAAAGTTTCCAAAGTGAATGTATAAAATGTAAGTCATTCTTGGACATGTGAATCATAGTCTGGATTTCATGGAGGAAAAATGCACTTTTAATTTCTGGAATTAACTTGGCAATTTAAAACTAGTGCTGTGATAGCCCTGATCCTTTCTGAGTGTTTTAAAAAATTTATTTCATACAGTGAAATCGTAGAATGTAAATTTAGCCTTTAGTGATTAATGTACTATTTACTCAAGTGATTCTTTAGATCCAACTAGTGGAATTTACTTAAAACACTTTTTTCACAAATGCTCAAGTGGGGAGTCAGGTGATATTTACAGGGTTTTGTAGAATAAACACTAAACTGTTAAGCTTTTCACTCCTTAGCAAACAGAGAAGGCTTCAGCGTTCATTTGATGCTTTTCCCAAGTGTAACCCACCGAAGGAAGAAGTAAATCATAAGGAAATACATTTAATAGAACGTGTTCCTTACCCAAATTTTAGAAAGGACAGAGAAACCAGGGAAAGAACCCATGTAAATATGGAATGTTAAAGATTTTCTTTTTAGGATTTTCTCTCTAGTGCTATCACTAATAAGTTATACTGATTGGAAGGTCAGACGGTTTTGAAGTGTTTGCTCTTTGATAAGAGCAACCCATCACCAAAACTGCCAGAGATAATTGTGCTACCTTAAGAATACATCCTTTCTTTTCTCAGCCCTTCACAGATGAGTTGAGCAGTCTTTATGGTGTCCCCTCAGTAATTTGGCCATTCACAAAAGCAAATGCAGCAAGACTTTTTTAGGATTTGTGGAGAATTGGGGAAACAAGGAATGAAGATATCAATTATAATAATTTCAGAATGAGAAACATTGCGATAAAGTAATTACTATAACATTTAGTCATCTAATTACTCAAGTATGATTAGAGAGCTATCATGAAGAGAAAATATATATGTAAACTTGTACTTATCTGTAGTAGGTAATGTACTCTAAAGAACTTTCTGTGAAAGTGGTATAATTTAGTATATGATTTAGGTCAGTGTTTTTTAACTGCTGATCTGTGGAATGGTCTGCTAGGAATTTCATGCTGGTCTGCAAAAAAATTGACCACCCTGATGGATGAAGATTATAGACTCAATGATCTTAGATGAATTCGCTTACACTCAGGGTGATTTCTGTCTTAGTGGTCCCTGAAATGATTTTCCTATTTTCTGGTCACCAGGTGCAAAAAGGTTGTACCCACTGATTTAGGTAATGTGGTGTATGTTTTAGGGACTGTGTGACCTTTCTTTCTGATTATGGAGGCATAAAGATTATGTTGTCTGAGGACTCCTTTGGTGAAGCACATGTTACTTAGTGTCTTAGTGGTCACAGTTCTGGATCAGATTTAACGATTCCAACATTTATAGTTTACATTTTTTCTTTTAAAATAATAAACAAGTTAGAGTCAACTACTTCCATGGTCTAGTATGTACTGAGCATCAGACAACAGAATATTTTTACTTCATTGTTTTATTCCCAGGTGAGCAAACTTGACACAGTGAGGGATGATCCAATTCAATAGTGACTGATAGCACATGACTAGATAGTCTCAGGGGGGAAATAAATTCTGTACACAGAACAGAAAATTGCTTTGTGCCTGTGTCACGAAGGACTTGTTTGGCTTATACTTTTCTAAGGGGCCTAATAGTTGCATTGCCTTCTCTGGAAATAGTCTTTTAAAACAGATGTCAAATTCTTAGAAGTATCAGTAATCCTGTCATTGCTCTACAGTGATTGGTAATGTGAGTTGTTACTTAATATTAACTCTTTGCTCATAGCTCTAAAACTCAACTTCATACGTTATAATTGCTAACTTTTAAACTATTTAAAATTGGGTACCATCAGAAAGTTGAGTAGGTAACCTGGGAGCATTGTCAAGCTCTTGCAAACATGAATAAATACTTTTTAGATAATGTTTTTACAATGTTGGGAGGGGAAATTAAATTCTGGTTTATTGTTAAATTTCTCTATTATTAGGTTAGGAACTCAATACATTTTTGTTGATTTTTAAATTATTTTTGCTCAGTAAGTTGAAGCTTTCCCCATTTGGGGATTATCTTAAGGTAATGCTTTTTTTTTTTTAAATTTTTAAAATTTTATTTTATTTATTCATTTTTAGAGAGGACAGAGAGGGAGAGAGACAGAGAGAGAGAGAGAAGGGGGGAGGAGCTGGAAGCATCAACTCCCATATGTGCCTTGACCAGGCAAGCCCAGGGTTTCGAACCGGCGACCTCCGCATTTCCAGGTCGACGCTTTATCCACTGCACCACCACAGGTCAGGCAAAGTAATGCTTTTTTTTGGTTGTTGTTGTTTTTTAATTTATTTTATTTATTTTTTACAGAGACAGAGTCAGAGAGAGGGGTAGACAGGAACAGAGAGAGATGAGAAGCATCAATCATTAGTTTTTCATTGCGTGTTGCAACACCTTAGTTGTTCATTGATTGCTTTCTCATATGTGCCTTGACCGCAGGCCTTTAGCAGACCGAGTAACCCCTTGCTGGAGCCAGTGACCTTGGGTTCAAGCTGATGGGCTTTTGCTCAAACCAGATGAGCCCGCGCTCAAGCTGGCGACCTCGGGGTCTCAAACCTGGGTCCTCTGCATCCCAGTTCGACACTCTATCCACTGCACCACTGCCTGGTCAGGCTAATTGTTGGGCAGGTAAAATGTATTATGCTCACTTTGTTAAAGATAACACGAGGAGGCCGTCGCCCAGGTGATATTAATGTGTGTTGGGGTGGGCTAAAGGCAGGTAGAATCCTTGTAGCCTGGGGCTTGGTTTTGGGATTAAGCCTTTCCTACCCTTTTTGATGTGGGGTGGTACAATCCAATCATGCCTCAGAAAGTGACTTTGTATTAGAGACTTCCCTATTTTGTATATTGGATTAAGTGTTTGGATTTCTACACTATAAAATAGGGACAGAGTGGGAGTTTGGGCTCTTGGTTCCTGAGATTATCATTAGAAGAGAGAGCAGAGGAGAGCAGAGAAAGGCCACGTGGAGGAGGCCAGGAGAAGCAGCCAAGATGGTGGAGTGCTGAGTGAGATGCCAGTTTGTGTAGAGTTTGTATCTGGGATAAGGAAGGAGATGGGGAACTGAGGAGAGTAAGTCTGGTGAGCTAGAAACCAGACTAGGAAAACTAGTTGATTCTAGGAAACTCGGATAAGTCAGTGGCTTTGTGAGCACTGAATGTGACTGGGTTTTGGAGCCCTGTGTATATTTTTACTTGCCCGCCGGGTGCAAGCTAGAATTAAAGACTATGGCCCACCAGTTTTTGGCTCCATGGTTTCTTTACCGACTGTCCGAATCCGATGCGAACCTGCATGGGCCAGGCTGCTGTGATAGTGGCTCTGGCCCTGCCTCCTGGCCTTACACTAATGCTGTTTTTTTTGTTTTTGTTTTTGTTTTTTTGTATTTTTCTGAAGCTGGAAACCGGGAGAGACAGTCAGACAGATTCCCGCATGCGCCCGACTGGGATCCACCCGGCATGCCCACCAGGGGGCGACGCTCTGCCCACCAGGGGGCGATGCTCTGCCCCTCCAGGGCGTTGCTCTGTCATGACCAGAGCCACTCTAGCGCCTAGGGCAGAGGCCAAGGAGCCATCCCCAGCGCCCGGGTCATCTTTTGCTCCAATGGAGCCTCGGCTGCGGGAGGGGAAGAGAGAGAGAGAGAGGAAGGAGAGGGGGAGGGGTGGAGAAGCAGATGGGTGCTTCTCCTGTGTGCCCTGGCCGGGAATCGAACCCGGGACTTCTGCACGCCAGGCTGATGCTCTACCACTGAGCCAACCGGCCAGGGCCAGGCTAATGCTGTTTTAAAACACATATTTACCTTGGACATTGTATGTACACACAACTTTTGTGTACAATTGTGAAAAATCACCATTGCTTTTCATGTTTTCTGATGTGACTCAGAAAGGGTTAATCACTGTCAGGTGTGGACACTGAATAAGGACTAACGGTCTATCCTTTATTCATTTAAGAAAGATGAGCATGCTATCCTTTAGTGAAGTTTTTTTTTTTTTAAATCACATATTATCTTGAGACAAACATTGGGACAAGAACTTAACACTAGTATTTCATTTTTGCTGATCTAATGTCTATATAAACTCTTCAGAATGCTGCTAGTCCTATTGCTGTGACGTTTGGCTCATGGAATCACTGTTCGTCGTTGGCTGCTTTTACCACTGGCCTTGTATCTTTTTGGCAAACATTTGGGTCTCTGCAGGTTTGTGAGGTAATGGATAATAGTGGTTTGACTGCCTAGGCAACAGCCCACTGAGACCCAATATTCCGTGTTCCAGGGGGAGCTGTAACAATTGTGCTGGGGCCTGGCTCTGAGGAAAGGAAGCTCATATGCCCTATTGTCAGCTTTTGTTGTATTATTACATACTTGGATGTGATACACACTTATCTGTGAGTCTGAATTGTGAGTGTACTGTTAAGACTAAGTGTATTGCAGATTTAAAGAAATGGAACACACCTAATGGTTCTGGCTTGCAGAAAGAAAAAAAAATTCAAATCCAATCCTAATATAAACAGGAAATTTAACTTTTTGATTTTAGTATTTGGTCATCAAGTACTTTTCATTCATTCCAAAAACATGTACATATTTTTCTGTGTATTTCATCTGGTTGCATTCATGGTATATACTGGAAATGAAGGATATAAAAGTGGTAAGGATGTACTTGAGCTTATATAGTGTTAGACAATGAGTTAAATAACTGACACAATGACAAAGTAATTTTAAGACCAGTAATATGCATTATTGAGGTACCTTAAAGAGTCTACAGTAATAGAAGAAGTTTGGAAAGGATTGAAGAGTTAGGTTGGAAAGGGGGTATGGGAAGGGAAGGATGGTGGTGAAGTGATGCAGTCCGTGCTAGGACTGGGATGAATGAGGGGACCATCCTGTGGCTGAGCACTGGGTACAGAAGACCTTTATTACAGACTAGAGGAGTTTAGAATTGATCTGAAAGATGATAGGGAACCATCAGAGCTGCTAAGCTGCAGCAAGGTGAACTAGCATTTTAAGAAGATGGATTGGATTTGGCAGAGACGAGCAGGATGGTGTATGTGAAAGGCCTGAATTGTTGTATACTAGGACAGACAGGTTATTGATACACAGTGGCTTCGCTCATGCATGACGTTTATGTTGTTCAATTCACTTTAGCCCAGGGTTTGAGCCTGTCAATATCTTGTTAATATTGGCTCTTGAAAAGGCTTTATCATGTTGTTCCTCCTCCCTGTCAAGCAAGAAGAACAAACAAAAAACCCCAATTCCTACAATAAATAAATAATGAACCTTTTTATTAGGATGTCAACTTATTATAATGGGAGATATAATGGGCAGGAGAAGTAAATATGGTCTTCATCCTGTCCAATGTGTGTTCTGCTTGTTGGCCACATGGCTGGCACATTGTCAAGTGGTGAGTTGTGAGTGTAGAATTAGAACTGGAGGTTGGCTGTAATGATAAGAGAAGGCTTATGAGTAATTTAATGTTATTGTTTTGTATTTGTGATCTACTCGTTCCTGGGCCAGGTGCTTTGTCTTGTTTATACAGGCTCAACATAATTGGTCCAGCCCCGGCCTCCTACGTCCTCATGGTGAGGCTCTTCTTGCTACAAGGGACTCAGTCTGACCACATGCTCTCCCCCTCTGAATATATCTGCTCATTGCTGACTACTCTTAAGATTGAAATATTTTTTTTTAAGTGAGAGGGGGGGAGAGAGAGCGAGTGAGCATGTGCGCACAAGCAAGAGGGACAAACAGGCAGGGAGAGGGATAAGAAGCTTCAGTTCTTCCTTGCAGCCACCTTAGTTGTTCATTGATTACTTTCTCATATGTGCCTTGACCAGAGGACTACAGACTAAGCCAGTGGCCCCTTGCTAAGGCAGCAACCTTTGGGTTCAAGCCAATGACCATGGGGTCATGTCTGTAATTCCACACTCAAGCTGGTGACCCCGCACTCAAGCCTGATGAATCCAGGCTCAGCCAGCATTCTTGAGGCCTCGAACTTGGGGCCTCAGCATCCCAGGCCAACGCTCTATCCCAGGGATCGGGAACCTTTTTAGCTGAGAGAGCCATGAACGCCACATATTTTAAAATGTAATTCTGTGAGAGCCATACCACGACCTGTGTACATTACGCATTATCCAATAAAAATTTGGTGCTGTCCCGGAGGACAGCTGTTGTTGGCTCTAGCCACCCACAACCATGAACATGTAGGAAATGAATGGATTGTAATACATGAGAATGTTTTATATTTTTAACTTTTTTTTATTTATTTATTAAAGATTTGTCTGCGAGCCAGATGCAGCCATCAAAAGAGCCACATCTGGCTCGTGAGCCATAGGTTCCCGACCCCTGCTGTATCCATTGTGCCACCATCTGGTCAGGCGAAAAAGACTTTTTCTTAAGTCATTTAAATAATTTAGGTCATAGCACCTGAGTCTTAGTGATATGAGGGCTGTTTGGTATCTTTTAGGTGATTTTGTATAGCTTTGATCAGCTAGTGCTGATTTTTCTGTGCTATTAAAGGTTTCCTTTAGCCCCTGTGAATGGCATGCAATTTGAAATAGTCCAAGACTCCGGGGGGGGGGGGGGGGGAGGGGGGGAGGAAGTAAACCAGGAGGCCAACCAGGAGGCCAGCTCCCGTGTTCAGCTTCTGCTCACAATGCTATTACAACTCTGAGCTTGTCTTGCTTCTTGTATAGTATTTCCATACCTTCCAGGGCTTGGAGTGGAGGGTTTGCCATGGGAATGAGGACAAAGGGATAACTCTGCTGACCTTTGCAAAGAACAGGTGACAGATGCTAACTAGTTCTGGCAAATGTGGGTGAAGAAGGTAGAGTTAGAGGCAAGTTGGAAGTGAAAGCCTAAGGGGGAGTTGATTCTGTGGGAAGATGACTGATTTTTGACAAAGCCAAAATAGATTAATTGGAAATGAATATGGGCCAATGGTTAGATATTGTGATTTGGGTTACCGATGAAGGCCACAGTGTACATTTGGGTAGACTCAATTGAAAATGACTGTGTGATCTTGACCCAGTCTGTTTTAAAAAAGTAGTATTTCATGCCTTAAGTTCCTTAGGATCTTGGTTTAATGATTAATAACAAAAGAGCTAACATTTGGGTATCATGCTAAGTATTTTCTTATGCATTATCTCATTTAATCTTGAAAATAAGTTGGGAATTGGTTACCTTTATCTCTGTCATATGGGAGTGGAAACAGGCCCAGAGAAGCAGCCAAGATCAGACACTTACTAAGGTTGGGGTTCGGACTTATAGGTGTTTGACTGCTGAGCTTACACTTGAACCACTGCATTGCATTGCCTCTCAATTCGATAATTTATATGAAAACAATCAAAAAACCATATGGCTTAAAAAAAGAAACAAACCAAAAAAAAGAAATACTTGAAATAAGCAGAATAGGATGACTACTCCAGTGGAGAAGGAAGTGGGTTGGACTGAGTTGAGAATGACTACCATACAGAATGAGGAATATAGAGGAAGTGTTCTAATAAATAGAATTCAGAGAAGGACGCCTTTGAATCTGAATAGAAGTTTACTAAGGAGGAGATTATTTATTACTGAACATTAGCTGAGGATATAGGTAGAGAATAAAAACAAAATCCTACTGCCAGCGTTTTCTTATTTTCAGGAATTACCTTTAAATAACACTTCCTCAGCGAGGCTCTGAGAATAGTTGGGATGAGATAGTATAAGATGCATGAGTACCCAGTGCGTAGTAGAATTTGTAGTACATCGTAGACCTTTGCTGCCTTTTAAATAAAGGACTTGTGGCAGCAGACCTTTGGGAAATAAACTCTAATTAGGCATGGTGGCCCATGCCCTCAGAAACCTCTCAGTGTAGTTGGATAACTTGATTGTTAAAGCGTAAGCGTATATAATCATGTGCTAGCGAATAGCTCTACCTGACATGATCTCTGACTTGTGGTCCTGCATATTCATCATCTGTCATATGCCATTCGACGACACAAATGCCTGGTTATGGGAACCTCTTGGGCAGGGGATTTTACTCGTGCCTGGTCTCTTCCTTGGCCTGGGTGTAAGACCTTTTTCTTATAGTAGCTCCTTCTCTGCAGCTCAGTACCCTCATTTCCCAACAAGTTCATCCATAAACCCTATGTTGTAGTGACACCAAATTACAGATTACTCATTTTCTTCATGAACATGCCACATTGTTCGATGGCGTGGGCTTTTGTAGCTGTTACTTATTCAGCATGTTTTTCCTTTTCTTCACCTGTCGAACTTGCTCTGACCTTCCAAATTCAGTTGCACAGGGGTCATTCTGGTGGAGTTTTCTTGCACCATCCTCAGCCCCGCAGCGGCTGGCTTCTCCTCCTCTGTGATTCTGCCTGAGTCGTCGGCCTTCCCCACCCCTTTATAGCTGCGTGTTCACGTCCATCTCTAACTGTGCCTGGGAGTGCTTTGAGATAATGGCCATGTTTACCCTTCCTCCTTCTTTCTCAGGGTTTAGCCCGATACCTGAATCATAGGGAATATTCAATAAATAGATCTTGAATGAGTGAAAAAATAATGGCTGACTGCCACTTAGAAACTGGCAGGCTTCTCCACTATTTGTTTTCAAAAAATGTTTATTTGGTATGAAAGGAAAGTTAAATACTACTGTAGGCATAGAGTTCTTTTCAGGGAAGGGAAGTTTATATTTATATCCATTGAAACCTTTGGCTCACTAAAGATTATATGGAGCTAATTTTGGAGGGGAGATGAAGGACCGCAGGAAAAGAAATACATAGTAAAGCTGATTACATCCTTCAGATGATTTTTAGGTCTTCATGACTGTGTCAACTTTTAGGGCAGTGAATGAAATAAAATCTTTTTAAGTGTTCGGGGTTTACTTCTTAGTAATTATACATACATATTAAAATAGCAGTGCATCATGTGTTAATATGGAAGGATTGCTCTAGGCCAGGGTAGTCAACCTTTTTATACCTACTACCCACTTTTGTATCTCTGTTAGAAGTAAAATTTTCTAACTGCCCACCGGTTGCACAGAAGTGGTGATTTATAAAGTAGGGAAGTAACTTTATAAAATTTATAAAGCAGAGTTACAGCAAGTTAAAGCATATAATAATAATTACTTACCAAGTACTTTATGTTGGATTTTCACTAAGTTTTTCAGAATAAATCTTTTTTTTTTTAATTTTATTTATTTATTTATGTATTTTTTACAGAGACAGAGAGTGAGTCAGAGAGAGGGATAGACAGGGACAGACAGACAGGAACGGGGACAGATGAGAAGCATCAATCATTAGTTTTTCATTGCGCGTTGCAACACCTTAGTTGTTCATTGATTGCTTTCTCATATGTACCTTGACCGCAGGCCTTCAGCAGACCAAGTAACCCCTTGTTGAACCCAGCGACCTTGGGTTCAAGCTGGTAGGCTTTTGCTCAAACCAGATGAGCCCACGCTCAAGCTGACAACCTCAGGGTCTCGAACCTGGGTCCTCTGTATCCCAGTCCGATGCTCTATCTACTGCACCACCGCCTGGTCAGGCCAGAATAAATCTTTATAAAACAACTTACTATAGTTAAATTTATCTTTTTATTTATACTTTGGTTGCTCCACTACCGCCCACCATGAAAGCTGAATGCCCACTAGTGGGCGGTAGGGACAAGGTTGACTACCACTGCTCTAGGCATTCCTTTATGAAATTTTTTATGTAAAACTTTTTATCCAGGCCCTGGCCAGTTGGCTCAGTGGTAGAGCGTCGGCCTGGCGTATAGGAGTCTTGGGTTTGAATTCTGACCAGGGCACACAGGAAAAGCACCCATCTGCTTCTCTACCCCTCCCCCTCTTCTTCCTCTCTGTCTCTCTCTTCCCCTCCTGCAGCCAAGGCTCCATTGGAGCAAAGTTGGACCCAGGCGCTGAGGATGGCTCCACGGCCTCTGCCTCAGGCGCTAGAATGGCCCTGGTTGCAACAGAGCGACACCCCAGATGGGCAGAGCATCACCACCCTGGTGGGTGTGCCAGGTTGATCCTGGTGGGGCTCATACAGGAGTCTGTCTGTCTCCCCGTTTCCAACTTCAGAAAAATACAAAAACAAATAAATAAATAAATAAAAATAAAAAAACCTTTTTTCCAGGATATAACATAATTTTTATTTCTTTTTAAATTGTTTGCGATTAAGTACTTTTTTTACTCATTTATTCAACAACATGTATTGGTCTCAGCAGTGTTGTAGGTAATAGGAATAGAATGATTTACAAAACAGACCAAGATTCCTGTCTTCATAGAAATGCTGTTCTAGAGTTGAATCTAGTATGCTGATGTCACAAGAATTTTATCTACAGACATACTTGATTACTTAATAACGTTGATACCCACTAGCGTTTAGTATTACACAATTTAATTTTTAAAAGATTTTTAAAAGCGTCATATACAGTGATATTATTTATATTCGAGGGGAAATAGCCCCTATGAATGGATAGTAATGGTGATCAACATTATTCTTATAATGGCAACTAACACAGATTGTTTACCATGTACCAGGTACTATAATACAACTAGAATATTTGAATTCATTTAAACCTCACACTCAATTTATGAGATAGGTGCTATCAGTTTTAATTTTGCAGATGAGGAAACAGGAAAGGAGATTAAATCACTTGCGCAGTAGCTAATTGTTTGAGCCAGGATTTGAACTGAAGCATGTTAGTAATTTATTATTCAAAATTAAGCAAATAAGAAATTGTTCACTTTAATGAGAGAGTTTATGGAGATTTGAATATAAAGCTGGTGAAGGATTATCTATAGGAGAAGGTATAAAGCACGTAGTATCTGGTGTTCTATAGTATAGTAATTAGGATCAGTACTGGAGCCAGATGCATGGATTTGTTAGTTAGCAGCCGTGTGCCTTACTTAGTTTCACTATCTGTGAAATGGGAAAAAGAATAATACCTACTTTATAGAGTTTTTGTAAGAATTACATGAGTTTTATATGCAAAAACTTTCAGCAAAATGCCTGATGCATGAAAGTTCAGGAAGTGTTAGATGATAATCTTACTATTGTTACTATTACCATTTTTAATGTTACGTATATTTGGGTGCAAACCTTTCTTACTTTCTCTATTGATTTTTTTTTATTTTGAATCAGTTTAGTCTTTGACCATGGTTTGCAAAAGAAGGTATTGGAATGTGGTTCTTTGAGTCTATGAAAGTTTTAAATGCTCCTCATTAATTCTTGTTTGCTATATACTTTCTAGCAGGTTGTTAGAACCACCAGTATATGGTACAGGAAGCCCTATTGTCTTGAGAGGATGCTTCCTGAAATTATCTCTGGGTAAGCGTCTTCTGTGGCAGGATCACAGCACTCATTAGGCCACATGAAGTGATGAAAAAGGGAGGGGGCTTGACTCCCTGGATATGGGTTCTGGTCTCTCCCCTACACCCTGACCCCCCCCCCCCCCCGCCAGGAATATGGATGTAATGTGTAGGGCTGCAGCAGCTGTCTCATGAAGAAGAAGTTGAAGCTACCTTTTAAAGATGACAGAACAAGAGAATTAAGAGCTAGTTTCTTGATGACATTCTTGATTAGATACATTTGCTATGGATTGCCTACTTCCATACTTGTAGTTATATGAGAAAAATGATTTTAGTTCTGGCCAGTTGGCTCAGCAGTAAAGCATAGGCCTGGCATATGGAATTCTGGGTTTGATTCTCAGGGCACACAAGAGAAGTGACCCCCTGCTTCTCTACCTCTCCCCATTCTCTCTCTCTCTCTCTCTTTTTCTCTCTCCTCTCCTGCAGCTATGGCTGAAATGGTTTGAGCAAGTTGGCTACATGGCCTCACCTCAGGCGTTAAAACAGCTTTGTTGCCAAGCAACAGAGCAGTGGCTCAGACTGGCAGAGCATCTCCTGGTAGGGGGCTTGCAGAGTGGGTTCTGGTCAGGACACATGTGGTAGTCTGTCTCTGTCACTCGCCTCTCACTAAATTAAAAAAAGAAAAGAAAAATGATTTTGGTGTGTTCTAGCCATTGTAGTTGAGCTTTCAGGTAGGATTACTGAAAATAACCAGTATCCTACAAGGATTAAAATCTAGATTATATATGAATAGTTCCTTTAAATCAATAAGAAAAAGAAAGACAACCCAATAGGAAAACCAGGGATAATAGTCAGTGAGTCACAAAATATGAAACCCAAATGACCAGTTAGAATATGAATTTCACTAATAGTTAGGAAATGCAAGTTAAAACAGAGATGTTTTCATAGCCATCATAATATGAGGCTAAAAATATCAAGTGTTGGGAGAGATGTAGAGAAATTGCTCTTATTGTTTACTGTTGGTGAGAATATAATTGGTGCAGCCATCCTGGAGAACATTCTGGCAATATCAAGTACATTGACCATGCCATACTAGTCGGCATCCCCTAGGTAGTACCCTAGAGAGTCTGCACCTTTGCATGGAGACATGGAAGAAGTGGTCAATGAGATAATAAAATGATAGAAAGAACCTATCCTTTAATTGGGAGAAAAAGTGTATTGTGTGATGCAGTGCCGTACTTAAGTTAGAAAGAATGACCTACATATATGAACTATATAGAGCTACATAAATGAGCAAAACTTGAACTAAAAATACAAAAGACTATGAATGTCGTGAAAATATTTATATAAAATATAAAAGTAATATTGAACTATACAAAAAAATGTCACTTTCTGCAACCACTGAGATGTACAAACCTTGGCAGATATTTCTACTCATAAGTGATTTTACTGGAAGCCTGAAAAGGGATTTTTAAAAACTAGTCGTTAATTCATCACCTGTTTTGTTCCTTGACTAATTGTACAAGGTCAAATTTTTAAACACTTTGCAAAACATGTTCATATATAGTTTCACTTAATCGAATTACCTTTTGAGATAGAAGGCAGGCAGGATTTTTACTTTTAGGTTATATGGCAGTTGGTTGGACTTACCTTTTTGATTTCTAGTCTAGTTAATTGTTTTATAGCATTTTTCAACACTCAATTTAATGTCTAGGTATAATTTATTTATATACCAAAATGGTAATAACTTAATATAACCATAGTTGCTGTTTAGTTTGAATGATCCAGTAGTGAGTTTTCTTTTTTTAAAGTAAATAATGACTTTAGGATATTGCAGGGTTTTTTTTGGGGGGGGGTAGTGAATACAGTTTTTAAATCTGAAACATTTGTTCTTAAACCTTAGCATGCACAGGAATCATCCAATGACTATGGAAAACAAACAGCTTCTCTACCCACCTGTTCCCCCATCCCCAGCCTAAGAATTCTGCCTTTCTCTTTACATTGCTAGATTGGTTTCTTAAGGGCTATCACCTTTTCTTGTGCATTTTGGTATTTTCCACAGTAAACAAATAGCCTGGTGTGTGTGTGAGAGCTGTGTTTAGTAAATGTTTGCAGATGAATTCAGGAAGAACTTTCCAGAAGTAAATACCTGAACAAAATTAGTACTATCTTAATTGTGGGTGAAGAAGACTAGAAAGAATTTTAATGCTCGAAAGTAAGAGGTGTGCTGAAATTGATTTTCAGTTAACCTGGTAAGCATTATTTTGAAACATTCTTTTCACTAGCAAGATCATTTAAAAAGATCATTTCATGATTATGAAATTCTAGGGAGCAGTTTTCCTGGAAAAGGCATAATAGAAAGTAAGAATAAACAGAAAAATCATGTTATATTTTATACAAGTATACCCAGGCAGCTTGGAACGTAACAGTTTGCTTCTTAAAGGAGTTGTTCTCTAGCACAAGCTACTGCGACATCAAGAACTGCCCTTTTCACCCTTTCCAGCACACAAATGTAGACAATTCATAGCTGGAATCTATCTTCAAAACTGCTGGTTTTATTGAAGCCAAATGTGTAGAGTTTTTCATTTAAACACATGAAGGGCCTGCAGTGCTCTTGCCATGTGTAAAGTAAATCACAGAGAGATACTTAAGAAAACACAAGCAAACAAAACACCCTCAACTTACTACTGTGTGTAAATATGGATGCAGACATAACCTATTTGGGAATAAATACATCTCTGTCTTGGGCACTCTTTATTCCTCTCAGTGTTAGCTGTGTGCTTTTTAATACAGTAATTGCACAATAAATCCTAACAATATAGAGTGGAGATGGGGTGAGAACCGGCAGAAATCGGTGACTGATTCTACATTTTTCATCTCATTTAGAAAAGCCCAATTATATTTAAGATGGGTTTTCTAATGGTGTGAGAAATTACAAAAATGAACATCAGTAAAGAAATATCTTTTTAAAAAAATAGACTTTACTATTTTTTTAAAGGTTTTATTTATTGATTTTACAGAGGGAGGAGGGGGGTGGTCAGAAGTATCACCTCATAGATGATACTTGCTTGCTTGTCATATGTGCCTTGTCTCAGCAAGCCCAGGGTTTCGAACCAGCGACTTCAGTATCCCAGGTCGACGCTCTATACACTGCGCCTCCACAGGCCAGGCAAGAATTTCTTAATTGCCCATTTTGAAGTAATCTGAAGCAAATTTTCCCCGGCTAAAGTTTTCTAACATGGTTCAGAAAACTCATGTGCTTGAACAGTAAACTTGAGTGCTTCGACTTCTCATGCCAGACCTCTGGATAACCTTGGGCAGCTGTTCTTCTGTTGCTGTTTTCTTATTCCAAAGTAAGTTGTGTGAAAATGTGGACAGTTAACTCAAGAAATACTTTTGTTGTTTCTTTGGTGATTGTCTTGCAGGCTTTTTCATGCTAGTTTCAGACCCAGAGTATGAAATCTCTAATGAGGCGGCTGTTTCTTCCTCCTCCTTTCATAGACACTGTCTCATAAATATTAACAAGTAGCGTGTACTTTGAAGATGCTGATAAGCTGATAAGCAGTAATATGTAATCTCCTTGGTATTTTGTTTTGTTTATGGAGATGAAAGATGGACTGGTTATTGTTAGTTAAAGCAAATAGTGAATGAAAGCATCGTTTGCAATGAATGCTTGATATGTGTGCAGTTTATCTATTTAATTTGGGAAGATTACCTAAAATTAGAAGGTGTGTCGTTTGGACTTAGACACAGGCAAGCCAGATCTCTCTACATACTAGACACATAAGAGTTTTTCTTCTGAATTTCTAATTTGGAGTCTTTGGTTAGCCCTCCAGATCTCTCTCCAGTATACTCTATAGGATTTATTTTGCTAGAGTAATTCAGTGTACCTTTGAAAAGAAGTTTTAGACTTGAGCATATTTTAAATTAGTGGTAATATTGGACTCTGAAAAAATATGCTTTTGATTATCTTTCATTAAATCAAATTTAACAAAACAATGCAGTGTGTAGTTGAATGGAAGTTCTTTGCTTATCATTTTTGTCTGTGTTTTTGGACAGTTTTTGATATTACACTTTTTCAGAAAAGTTGCCTTTGCATCATTATTGGCACTTGTTTGAGGTTGCAAGTCATTTTGAGAGACAGAAGATGATCCCAGGAAAATACTGGGCTGATTTTCAATCTGAACTGGGTGAGCTTGGTTCACCAGATTGAATTTTGGTGTTTGACTCTCTTAGGGCAGGGCTGTGTCCAGAAACACTGTGTGAGTGACTGCAGATGCCTTTTTGCCATTTGGGTTTTTAAAATTTTTTAAAAATATAAATGAGTGTGACTAGGTGGTGGTGCAGTGGATAGAGCATTGGACTGGGATGCGGAGGACCCTGGTTCGAGACTCCGAGGTCGCCAGCTTGAGTGAGGGCTCATCTGGTTTGAGCAAGGCTCACCAGCTTGGATCCAAGGTCTCTGGCTCAAGCAAGGAGTTACTCTGTCTGCTGTAGCCCCATAGTCAAGGCACATATGAGAAAGCAATCAATGAACAACTAAAGTGCCACAACAAAAAACTGATGATTGATGCTTCTCATCTCTCTCCGTTCCCATCTGTCTGTCCCTATCTATCCCTCTCTCTCTGACTCTCTCTGTCTCTGTTAAAAAAAAAAAAATTATATATATATATCTCCTGTCTGAAATTTATACCAAATGGGATACAAAGGAATTTTTGGTGTGCAAAGGTTCTTTTTAAAAATTTTGCATTTAAAAGACAATTTTGGCTTTATTTTTAGAAATTAAATATATTACAGCCTTAGTTTACCACCTCTCGCCTCACTTCTGCTTACACCATTGAAGGAGAAAAATGTAGATTGATTTTATATGCCTGAATGAAAAACTGAGAGTAGAAAACTTCAGCTGCATCCTTGTGAATATCCTTGCTGAGATACCTTTATGTGATCCTTTAAAACCCCAGATTCAGAGGGAAGGGAAGATTTGAGGTGGTTTAATTTTTAATCAAAAGGCAGATGTACCTATTTTAACCGCTTATTTGAAACAAGGCAAGTTGAGAATAGTGGGAAGTCAAGGACAATGAAGCCTCAGGAAATGGTTTCACATGTCGCCTATTGCATCCTGGACAGTTTGGATAAAACAGAAACAGCTGTGATGCCAAATGCCCTATAAATTTCCAGTGCTGGCGGAAAGTGTGGTGTCGCACACTTTATGAGCTGGTTTAATAGAGCGCCTTGCGCACAGGTCTCTGGTGACTTGCTTTCAGTTTTCTTCACAAAAATGCAAACTATTTGGGGCCCTTGCTTATTACTAAATGAAAAATCGTGTGCATTTGGCTCCATAAAGCAAGTAGCCTTGAGAGATGGACCTGCCTAGAAATTGACTACATTTTTGTGGGAGAATGGGTGAAAAGGGCAGTTTCCTGTGTTGCTGCCAAAAGGTCTGAACAATTTGTAGTAGCTTGTGGCTAGAAAACAACTTCTGGGAGGCAAAACAGCAACAACAAACTGGCTCTGGGTCTGTGTGAGAAAGGGCTCTTCTTTCCTGTTCAGTTGTCAGGCTTAATGGGAAATTTAAATGGTGAATTTTTAAACCCAACTGCTTAAAATGGTGTTTTGGTTGATTTGGATAAACACCTGGGAAATATATATATTTGGACTTAGCACAAGTGGTGTATAATGTGCTATTTAAAAAAGGGGGAGCATTTTATATTTTTCTTTTATTATAACTGAGGGCTTGTATGGTAATCCAAATTTATTCTGCCTTAAAAAAGTGTAGGATAATCTTGGCGTGTGTATTTTTACAGAAAATATTTCTTTTCCCAGTTAATTTATTAGAAATATGTTTTCCTCTCAGTTCACTTGGGCTTTGTGTTCCGTTTTGTATTTGTAAAATGTGTGTGTGTATCTACTGGTAATTGCCACTTAATAGTACTTATAGTGTGCCAGGCACCATGCCGATGTCCTGATTATTGGTTATGTTGTTCACTTTTACTGGACGAGGGAGACAGCTTAGAGCGTGGTGTTGGCACTATGTAAAAGTTGGAGCCAGAAATCGGAGTTCTGTTTGTGCATTCCTAATTATTTCAAAGTAGTTACTATTTCAAATATTCATTTTGTAAAATTAAAGTATGTTAAAGATTTTGTGTTTTAGAATGTGCTTGGATATGTCGAATGAGGATAGATTTGGTTTGATCTAGTTTTAACATTTTCACTGAGCTCTCTTTACAATTGCTGCTTCCACCACTCGAGCTTCTGAGCTTCTGTGTATCCAGTCATTTAATCTAGAGCTAGCAGTTCCCAGCGTGTAAATCAGGTTGTTACTTACATGCTCCAGGCTTTACTTTTTTTGGTCTTAATTTTTATCTATCTCTTGGGTTGGGGATTTCTGTTAGCTTTTCGTTAAAATGCAATGACAGCTGGTTAAGACATACCCTTTTTCTTAATATTTTGCTCTGTTTATTAACATCAACTTTTTTCTTTTTTGTTTATTAAGTAGTCTGATGCTCATGAATCTAGTACAGTGGTTCTCAACTGGGGTGGGGGTAAAGTGGGTGATTTTTGTCCTCCAGGGCAGTGGTCCCCAACCTTTTTTAGGCCACGGACCGGTTTAATGTCAGGAAATATTTTCACAGACCGGCCTTTAGGGTGGGACAGATAAATGCACAAAATAAAAATTTGCAACTGGCATAAAAACTGTGGTATTTTAAAATATAACTGTTGAACTTACGAGACAAGCATCAAGAGTGAGACTTGATGTAACAGAGGGAATCTGATCATTTTTTAAAAATAAAACATTGTTCAGACTTAAATATAAATAAAACGGAAATAATGTAAGTTATTTATTCTTTCTCTGCGGACTGGTACCAAATGGGCCACGCGGACAGGTACCGGTCTGCGGCCCTGGGGTTGGGGACCACTGTTCAAAGAACATTTGGCAATGTCTGGAGACATTTTTGATTGCAATGTCTTCAAGGAATGCTACTGGCATCTAGTGAGCACAGACAGGGCCCCAAAACAAAGAATTGTCTAGCTAAAACAGAGGTCGGGAACCTTTTTGGCTGAGAGAGCCATGGATGCCACATATTTTAAAATGTAATTTCGTGAGAGCCATACAACGACCCATGTACTTTACACATTATCCAGTAAAAATTTGGTGTTGTCTCAGAGGACAGCTGTGATTGGCTCCAGTCATGCGCAGCCATGAACATGAGTGGTAGGAAATGAATGGATTGTAATACATGAGAATGTTTTATATTTTTAACATTTTTTTTTTATTAAAGATTTGTCTGTGAGCCAGATGCAGCCATCAAAAGAGCCACATCTGGCTCGCGAGCCATAGGTTCCTGACCCCTGAGCTAAAATGTCAATAGGGCATGTGTTGAAAACTGATTTGGCTAATTTAGGGCACAGACCAAATCTAATTATTTAGAAACTGTTTCTGTCTTCATGACCTTTTTCTTTTCTATAACAAAATAACTCAGTGATAACTAGGCAAGTTTTTATTCTCTGTTCTTGAGGTGAAGGAAGAGGCTGTCCACCTGTCTGCTCATCAGCCCTAAGCCAAATGATACAAGCTGACCTTATACTGGATTCTGTCCTTTAGCTGCTTCCTATCTTCTTCCCCTATCTCACTTAGAAGATAGCACATTATCTTAGTCACAGTTAAACTGACTGCTTATTCAGAATGTTACATGAGCTAGCTACCTTGGCTTGTAGTGGAAGAGAAGCAAAAGAAAGAAAGGGATACCCACTGAAGTATTGACTTGGGATGAAGGTCCTTTCAGAATTACATTGAGTACCAGAGGATGCAGTCGTGAGTGTGATATATGTAGGTCCGCACGTATCTACCGAGTCAAGTGTTAAATAGCTTTAGAAACAAAACAAATGCAATGGATAAATGGAATTTTGGCCTACTCTTAAAAAGAAGAAATCTCTAGGTCTAGTATCTGTCAAATAATCACCCTGTTAGTATTGGAATTGACTCTGGCTTTTTATTATCTTTTGCGTTTTGGGGCCTAAACTTTGTGATTTTAATTACATGTAAAAAATTGAAAGGAGCAATTTGTAGTGATATTTTGGATGCCTTTGCAAGTAATTGGGATTCTGTACCTTCTTTCTTTGCTCCTCATCCTTCAGATATGGCTCCAATTTTACAATATCTAACTCCATTTTCTCCTCTTTTTTTTTTAAGATTGCCATATGTAGGTATTTCTCAGAATAAATTGTAATCATTGATTTCCTCTCTTTTATTAGGCTGTGATGTTCTATCACTGTACTGGCTACATAGAGGCCATTTTCTAAATATTGAATGAATGAATAGTGGAGGAAAAGGAGATGCAAACACCTTAGCATCCTTAAAACTAAGTAAAATAAACCAGGTGGTGGGGTGTTTGAAAGTCAGGGTGCTAGGGATGGAGCCTAAGCAAGCAAAGGTAGGACTTGTTATGTTAGCATGAACATGTTGGTGTGGTTCGTGCTGTCCCATGCCCCGCCCCTTTTAAAAATGTTGGTGGTCTGTGTGACAGGCTGATAGGCTAGCCTTGGCCTTGGCCAGAGGTCTGAGTGGGGTTCATGTCTTCCACTGGAGGTTTCTCCAAGCTAAATTCCCCCCTGGGCCGCGGACCAGTACCGGTCTGTGGGCCATTTGGTACTGGTCCACAGAGAAAGAATAACTTACATTATTTCCGTTTTATTTATATTTAAGTCTGAACGATGTTTTATTTTTAAAAATGACCAGATTCCCTCTGTTACATCCGTCTAAGACGCACTCTTGACGCTTGTCTTGGTCACGTGATACATTTATCCGTCCCCCCCCCCAAAGACTGGTCTGTGAAAATACTTTCTGACATTAAACCGGTCCGTGGCCCAAAAAAGTTTGGGGACCACTGCTCTAAAGGGTTTGTAGCTTTTGCATGTCCGGGAATATGATCTGCCTATTTGCTGGCATATGTGATTTCAATCTAGATTTCTCAACTGAGTTAGTTGTGTATGTTTCCCTACCAGGAAGAATTCAAGTTTGAATGTGATAATGACCCAGGGAGGCCTGCAGTGATTTCCCTGTGGCAACATTCTTGTAGCACTTTGAATCCTGGGCGTGACTTTTTATTGCCTCCTTGGGCAGCTATGCTTCCCTAGTCTTCACTTCAGTTGGTCTCTGGATTTCAAGAAACAGCTTCATTTTACTCTGGGGTTGATTCTCTTATTTGTATTAGTGTCACCGTTAGAGGCTTGGGTTAGAATAAATAGCAATTCTGTGATGTGTTTTCTTTTCCTTTTGAATTATATGAAAGCATTTATTAGACATTTTGACTCAGAGTAGAAATAATGATGGGAAAAGCTGTTTCTTTCAATCCAAGGCCCACTAGCAGGGCACCAGTGCTTATCATTGTGGCCATGCCATTGCACTTGTCTCTTATAAATTGAATGCGCCTGATTGCATAGGTGTTTGCATGGTTGAACAAATTGTATTTGGACAATACAGTAATCTGTTGATGGCGGACAGTAATTACAGAGGAAGGGCAGAGTTGCATAAACTATGTTGGTAAGAAGATTAGAGAGAGAACAGTATCAAACATCTTCATAAAGAAAGAAACTAAACACACCTTTTTGAGAGTAAATATACTTTTTCTTTTATTATTTAATGGTTAAGTGCCCTTAAAGTTATTAATATTGGAAGTCAGCCTTGTACCAGGCAGTTTCGTTATTTAACGAATGGCTAGTAACTTTCATTCGTGTATAACATTGACTTTGTTCAACTATTTATATATCAGGTTTTCCTTATTAGAGGACAGCTATAGGTAGATTATGGCTCAGACCATAGGAAGATTCAATTTCCAGTATCATATCCTTTTGTCTGTAATATATATATATATATATATATATATATATATATAAATTTTCTTTTTTGCTTTATGTAAGGCTGTGAATGTATGTCCAGGGGAATGTGGGTTTATTAGGATACTGTTGTGTAGGATTTCTGGAGGTCTGTAAGAGTCTGGTTATAGTTTTGTGGCTGTCAATTTATTTATTCTTATTTATTGGTTTTAGAGAGAAAGTGGGGGGAGAGAGAGAGAGAAAGAGAAACATTAATCTCCTTTTGAAAGTGTCCTGACCAGGGATGGAACCGGCAACCTCTGTACTTCGGGAGGACCCTCTACCCAGCCGAGCTCTCCAGACAGGCCTTTGTGGCTATGAATTTAAATTGAGAAAAGTAATCATAGTTATTTTTGTCTGTCTGTATGGGGTGCAAATGTAAAATAAGGTCAGAGTTAGCTGGAAACATAGAGCACAAGACGATACTGGAGGAGAGTAGGGCTGGGAGTTAAGGGCATGATGGTGGCCCATGAAATCCGAACTGCTGAAGATGTGTAATGAAGACAGGGCAGTGGAAGGTTGGTAGGGGTGCAGGCTGCTCAGAGTTCAAGAATTGTTGAAGTTGGGGTTCAAGAGGGATTGAGCTGGAAAGATAGAAGGTAACCACAGATTGGGATGCATGGAATTGATATAATGGTAGGATTATAGACTGCTCATAGATGTAGGGCAGGATTTTCCTTCTCTTTTTGTTTTCCTTTTCTTTTTTTTTTTAAGTGAGAGGAGGGAAGGTAGAGAGACAGCCTCCCACATGCACCCCAACTGGGACCCACCCGGCAAGCCCACTAGGGGGTGATGCTCTGCCCATCTGGGGCCATTGCTCTGTTGCTCGGCTACTGAGCCATTTTATAGCACCTGAGGTGGAGGCCACATAGCCATCCTCAGTGTCTGAGGCTAACTCGCTCTAACCAATTGCTAGCTTGCTTGAGCCATTGCTGTAATAGAGGGAAGGAAAAAGAGAGAGAGAGAGAAAGAGAGAAAGAGTAATAAAGATAGAAGGTAACCACAGATTGGGATGCATGGAATTGATATAATGGTAGGATTATAGACTACCATTATAGGAGTGGGAGGGGTGGAGAAGCAGATGATCACTTCTCCTGTGTGCCTTGACTGAGAATCAAACCTGGGACTTCCAGTATGCCAGGCTGATGCTCTATTGCTGAGCAAACTGGCCAGGGCAGGATTTTTCAAAAAAATAAAATAAAATAAATAAAAAAAATTAAAAAAATTAAAAGGCCATTTCTGGCTTTTTGAAAATGAAATAGAAAAAAACAACAGGAGAGCCAGGACATGATCTAGTGTATATGGATCTTTTATGTGAATTAATAAAAGAATTCCTACCCTTTGGGAAAAGTGTTCAGTCACCAATAATTTTTTTTTTCCTAAAAGGAAGCATTTGATTTTTAAAAATTTTTCTTTTATTAATTTTTAGAGAGGAGAGAGAGTGAGTGAGAAAGAGAGAGAGAGAAGGGGGAGGGAGGAGCAGGAAGCATCAACTCCCATATGTGCCTTGACCAGGCAAGCCCAGGGTTTTGAACCGGCGACCTCAGCGTTCCAGGTCGACGCTTTATCCACTGCGCCACCACAGGTCAGGCTTTTTTTTTTTTTCCCTAAAAGGAAGCATTTGATTTTTTTAAATTTTTCTTAGTTACCAATAATTATGCTTAGATAATCCTCTGGCTGCAGTGCTGCCACTGTGCTTGGGAGGAGAAAGGAAAAGGGAGTGGGGGGAGAGGTGCTGCCCTCTCCTCCTGCAGGGAGGGGGCACACTGCCTGGAGGGAGTCAGGCTGGGGTTAGCACAGCCACCTGAGTTTAGGCTTGCTTTCTCATCAGGGTGGCTCCCACTTTTGAAAACTTTTTCCATTAAAACTGTGTGTGTTTACTGTGTATTTGTGAACTGGATTGGGATGTAAATATTTTACTCTGGGTCACACTCAGAAAAAATTTAAAGCCAGTGCTTGGGGTATGACTGTGGGAATAAGTAACTGAGATGGTGAGGACAAGATCTTTGGGATTTGCTTTTTAAGTGGGAACAAATTAATCTCTTCCTCTCTCTTTCTCTCACACGTACACACACTTTTCTGTTCTGTGCTTTATAGAAAGGAGTAAAAGTATAGGTAATAAAAATGATTTTGATTTGGACCTGAACAGTTGGTGGTGCAGGTGATAGAGTGTGGAGTGTTGGACTGGGATGCAGAGGACCCAGGTTCCAAACCCTGAGGTCTCTGTCTCAACCTTGGGCTCATCCAGCTTGAGTGGAGGCTCACCGGCTTGAGTGCAGGGTCACTGGCTTGAGTGTGGAATCATAGACATGACCCTGTGGTCTCTGGCTTGAGCCCAAAGATCTCTGGCTTGAGCAAGGGCTCACTGGCTCAGGCTATAACCCCCCCCCCCTCGGTCAAGGCACATTTGAGAAAGCAATCAATGAACAACTAAGGTGCCACAATGAAAAATTGATGCTTCTCATCTCTCCCTTCCTGTCTGTCCCTCTTGCTAAAAAAAAAAAAGAAGATTTTGATTTGGGATGCATTGTACATGTGAAGGTTGGAATTCAGCTCCCTCTTCATTAGAAAGACTTTATTTTTATTGGGTGACACTGGGTAACAGAATTATCCAGGTTTCAGGTGCACAGTTCTACAACACATCATCTGTACCTGTATTGGGTGTTCACCCTCCCCAAGTCAAGTCTTGGTCCATCACCATTTATCCCCCTAAACCCTCCTCCATTCATCCCACGTCACCCTGACAATGACCACACTGTTGTCCATGTTTGTGAGTAGAAAGATTTTAAACATTATGGGGGAGTAGAGAAAAGTATGACCCAGATACTGGTTGAGTTTGGTTCAACATTGGGTCCCTGCAGGGAAATAGATTGGAGTAATGCCAGAGACTGGGTCATCTCTAAGGTTCTGTAGCTCTGTAAAAGCTGGGCACTGAGGCGTGGGGACTTCTGATAAGTGCTTTGGGTCATGGGAAGGGAGCTTTTTGCGACTTAGTTATGAGTCTACCACAAAATACAAAATCAGCAATCAGAAATTGAAAATGGAATTTTAGAGGGCTGTGTGGGTAGCAAAGCTCTGTAAAAGAGCAAGTAGACAGACACAGTTTTGGAAACTGAGATATTCCAGCTTCTTCCTTGTTTTGCTCTCTTGATGATTTTTTAAAAAAACAACACACAGAAAAAATACTAACATCCGAGTGTGATTTTGGCTTTGGCTTTAGAAGTCAAAGCAAGCATCCTGTATCTGAACTTTCCTGGTCCACCTAACTATTGTTATGCTTAGTAAAATCTTGAGATTCTAGTTTCCCTTCAGACTGGACCATATTGGTCAGGTGTTGGCAGTGGAAGCAGGAGGCTATGTTCTGTGGCTCTTAAAAAGGAAGGGATAGAGGCAGGGCATTGTGAGATAGGGGCTTAGGAGGTTCTTGTAGCCCTTCATCCTGTCTCCCAGAGTTCTCACCCCAGACCTTGTCAGTGACCCCATCTCTTTGGGGGTCTGTGGAAGAGTGGTGGGGTAGGGGTTCTTCTTACCTGGCTGTCTAATATGAAGGAAGGGTGACAGAAAAGGTCGTCTTCCACTCATTCCTCTGGGGAGCAAATGGATTTTAGTTGAAACTCCTTATTGTATGTCTTCCTTAGAAGTGTTAAAATTTGCAGTTAAAATTTCAAGTGCACTATAGGTTAATTGGAACTTAAGTATGCTTAGGGAGTTAGTATTCCCTTAAATGACTGTCTGTGGGGAAAAATAATTATAGCGAAGATTCCTTAGTGTTTACTTTGCCAGAAACTTTCATTCTCCCTACATTATTTTCCCTGTATGCATAGCCAAGCAGGCGTTCTGTGTTCTTAGCCTCGTCCTATAGAATGAGGGTTGAGGCTCACAGCCCCAGCCTTACTTTTGTCATCCTCATCTCATTCCCCCACTGTGCCCACCCCTTCCTCAGACAAGTCTTGACTTAATTTGTCTTTTTTCTCTCTCTTTTTTTAAGCCAGTGACTCCAAACATGAGTTGGAGACTGCTTATAGAAAGTGTGCAGTCTTCCTCAGCTCTGCCAGATGTTAAATAAAGGTGAGAGCAGCTAAAGTTGGACTTTCCAAGGACAGTGTTTGATGCTCTGCTCTACAAAATGTTTAAAGCTGAACAGTTGTGAATATAGGGCTTCTCTAAGTAGAGCACAGTCAAGTGTGACTGAGTTTTTCTAGGGCCAGAAGGACTGTGTTTTATGTTAAATAGCATTGGGTGGGCTCAGAGATTCTATCCACAGCTGCATTCCAGAGACAGTTGAGAGCCATGGCTGGTAATGACATCATCTGCACAGGTGCCAACCCCCCGCCCCCCATCGTATAGCTTGCCTTTGCTTTTTCCCCCTACTTTCTAAAGGACTTCTAAGCACTACTGTGAGGTTTCGTTGTGAAAATAAGTATGAAATTCAATGCAGAGGTAGGGAGATGAAAATACAGTGCTTTTTGAAAACCACGCAGTCCCAGAAATTCCAGTTTTAGGTTACTTGAGTTCAGTCCCTCCCAGGAGATTTTAATGGGGTGGGGTACGGCTGGGGGAAGAGATAGAGACTAGACGAGGAAAGTAGCTTTGGAAAAACAAAGATGAGGGGTTTCCCCCTCAGTTTCCCCCTTAATTGAAGACCGGACTGCAGTGTTTCTAAGAGAACTCTGATTTCCAGCGTATTTTGTAGAGGCTGAAGAGCTCTAATTCCAAATGTCAAGCTTGGTTTCAAGGGATTGGGTCTTTTTAGTGGTAAATGTTGAAAAAAATTTGGACTCGAGAGAAACATAAAAGCCAGCTTTATTCTTACTTTCAGACATAGTCACTTAATATTTTGTTGTTTTTTATTCTTGGACCCTACAGTTACAGCTTATAGAATAAATACTCCAGTAAATTTGTATACATTTCACAAAGTAGGGCTCGTGTTTACCTTTCATGTCTCTTTTCATTCTATTTTGTGTACAGTTTGCCATGGTAAGTAATTTTTAGAACTGAGGCACTTTAAGAAGTAATTAATCTGCCCTCTATTTTACAGATGAGGAATTCAGTAAAGGGAAATTAAATGACTTTCTCAAAATTATTACTACTTTCAGAGCTGGAGTTAGAACTAGTATACTTTTAAGTATACCATTCTATTTTATTTTATCCACTGAGGAAAATTTACGAAGTATTATTCTTCACAAAGATAAATTAGAGCTCATTACTTCAGAAAGTTAAATCTGTCTAACTATAACTTTGAGTATGGAAAAAAGGTGACACATTGAGACTACCCAAACACACCTGTGTAGTTAAGTTAATTTGCCCTTAGTGATTCGGAGAAGTTTGAAAACCATTATGATATGGCTAGATTGCTGCTATTTCAGGGTTATTTGATGTAAGCCTGAATGGAATGGAGGTTAAAAATGTATGTTTTATATTTAGCATTAACTAAATTTGAAGTTTCTTTTTCCCTCGATGTTCAGACCAATAAATCTTTTCAAACTTTTTAGTGGTTTTGCCAAACTGTTAATTATCATCTCATATGCCAACTTTCTCACACTCTGGAATATATTTGCCACATTTTGCTGAATTCCTATAGGAATTCTTAGCTGTCTAACTCCTTTGGCAATTACAGTCTTCCTGCATTTCTTCTACTGTTGTCCTGAAATTTGAATGTTTTATGAATGTTCACGTTCCACAGAGTTGTGTGTTAGCAGACTAGATTATCAGCTCCTCAAAGACGAGAATATTGTCATTCTGCCTTCCTTTCTGCCTCTCTCTTCCCCTTTATTTTGCTTGTTTCCCAGCAGAGCACCTTGTAGGTTCTCACTGTTATTACTATGAATTGTTTAAAGGGTTCTGAACGTATTCAGGGTAAGTGAGGGAACATGGCTTTTTCACTCCGAGTTAATAGTGGTGCTGGTACCCCTGTTCTTGGCAGTATCTCTGCAGATAAAGCAAGTCTAGCATGAATTATACATTTTTGTTTTGGTCAACAGGTAGGTAGATGTTCATTTTGAGGTAGTTGTTGTGGATTCAGGCACTGTACCGGCACACAGACTCTCACACTCACCGTCACACCTCTGTTTGACCTTAGTCAATCTGGAAGAAACTGTATAAAATAGCTGAAGTGACTTTGGTGAAGCGGGGGGACATTTGAAAAATAGGTGATGGAGAATCCTCAGTTTCTGCTTTTCTTGGAAAAATCTTTCCAGAAGAAAACTATGTATTAAATTATGCATCGTGCCCTGGCTGGCTAGCTCAGAGGTAGAGTGTTGGCCCGGTGTGTGGATGTCCCATGTACAATGCCCAGTCAGGGCACACAGGAGAAGCGCCCATCTGCTTCTCTCCCCCACCCCCCTTCTTTTCTCTCTGTCTCTCTCTTCCCCTCCCGCAGCCAAGGCTCCATTGGAGCAAAGTTGGCCTGGGAAATGAGGACTGCTCCATGGCCTCTGCCTCAGGCACTAGAATGGCTTTGGTTGTAACGGAGCAACGCCCCAGATGGGCAGAGCATTGTCCCCTGGTGGGCATGCTGGGGGGATCCCGTCGGGCGAATGCGGGAGTCTGTCTCTTTGCCTCCCCGCTTCCAAGTTCAGGAAAAAAAAAAATTATGCGTCTTGAAGATTTGTAGTTCTGTCCATTTCTTGGCTTTCCGAAACTTGAGGGAAGAATTGAAGGTGGAATGGAAGGAATGAAGAAATTTAGTGTTGGAAATCTGAAAAGTTAGGAATGGCAAAGAAAGGAAATAATAGTATGTATTTGTAGGTAGGGGAGAGGAAAGGGAGAAAGAATGAATAAGCCATCAACAAATAAGGGTAAGTAGCCAAATGCTAGGGTGGAGACCAAATCTGAATGTCATTTGGCAAAGTTGATTATGCTTTTGGTTCCTCTCCAGTTTTTCACATCATTGGGGTGGGTGGGGGAACTCCACTAGAGATGACAGCTTGAGTGTTGGAGAAATATGATGGAAATAGTTTGAGTGACTAAAGTGGCAAGAAATAGATTAAAAAAAATTTTTTTTTTCCTGGCAGTGCTCTTTTTTTATAATGCTGTATTTAATTTGTTCTCTAGTGTTGTCCCAGGACATTTGTTAAGTATGATGTAAAGAATCTCCTTTCTGATCAGCTGCTTGACTTTTTTCCTTCTACCTTATCTATTGTATAAGCTGCTTTCTTTGGAACAGGCCTGGGAACCCTCTTCTCCTCCCCTTGCTCACTGTGGGAAGGTGTCAGGACATGGAAGATGCGATACAAAAGGGGCTTCACAGGAAGGTGGTCACCCCCCCCCCCATGGGCCACGTGTGTGGTCTGTGTGTGGGCATGCACGTATGCTTTGTTCTCTTAAATCGAAGTGCATAGGTGTGCTGGACTTTGTGCAGGAAGTTTTGTGTGTTGCTAGAGTGTGGTCTCATTTCTCACAAATCTTTTTAAAATTAATTTTATTTAAATAATATTGTATCTGCATATTCTCTAGGTTGTTTGTAAGCATCTTTCACTTGTTTTTGTTTGGTTCGGAGAAGAGAGCAAATTAATTTGGGAATTTGTTTTAGGATTGGAAAAGGAACTCAATTTCCTTACGACATTTGTGTTTGCAGTTGGGTTCTAGTATCAGTCGCATTATTTCCTGATCCAGGGCTGGGTCGGCTCTGACATAAGCGATAGGAACTGAATTGTGTCAGCATGGCTGCTTAAGGAGTTTATCCTAATCCAGGCGTCCTTGGGTTTTTCAGTGCCAGTGAGCTAGGTGGTAGCCGTCCCTGATCATAGACCTGGACCACACCTGTGAGCTCTGAGATCTGTGATCACTCAGTGACTTTGCTACTGGCAAATGTGAGTTGGCGTTTTTCTTTGGATGCTCTGTATTGACTGCATGAAGATAGTGGTTTTTATGTTATTTGCAATTTCATTGTCTTGAAGAAAATGAAGAGTAATGAATTCTGTCTCACGGGGTGCTATTATGCTGCACAAGTAAGTCGAAGGCAAGGGCCGGTATGGAACCAGCTGCAGAGCTTATATGGTCCAGAATTGGGTTTCTGGTATATTTGTGTTGGCCAGGTTTCCTGGAAGACAAGCTTATATTGTATTTAGATAGATACTCCTAAAAGTCCTGTGGAACTCTTACTGAATTATATTGGATGTTCCAGGAAACGAGAATAGTGGCCCTTTGTCTAGCTAGGCCTCCCTGCTGACAGCCATACTCCTGTGTTCCTGGAGGCGCTGTTCCTCGCCCTGCTTTGTGCTGCGGTGTCTGCCCCGACCAGAGTGGGGAAAGGAAGAAGGTCCGCTGTACCCTTGTGTGATAAGTCTGTGCACAAAGTGAGAACAGCCACTATTCTACATTTTCCTCCTGTTTTCCGCCACTGGGAATCAGGGCGGCAGAGTGAGCTGTGTTGGGAAAAGAAGGCAGCAAGAGGAAGGGTATTTGGCAAAAGAAGCTTTATTTGAGCAAATTCTGAAGGAAACTTCATTTAGAAACATGAGTTCATCACTTGGTTGAATTAAAACATTAATGCAAAGGAGAAATACATGGCAGATATTCTTAAAAAATGATCCCTCAGTCTCTTAGTTCACAATTTCTTAGGGAGCCTCTAGTGTCTGTAATATATATAAAGGATGAGCTAAATTATTTTTTTGGAGCCCTCTGAGGTCTAAAATGATATAATTCAGGAAGACTACAACACATTGTGGGAATTATTTCAGAGCCATTTCTATTTTCTTCTCACTTTTCTTAGAATTTGATACATTTTTGAAGGTAATGTTCCTTCAGATGAGTCTTCACCCATGAGAACCAACCATGTAGGGTGATGATAGTAAATCCCACACCCCTCACATTTTAAAAAATATGAATCTTAGAAGATGGCATCAGAGTTCTCATTATAAATGTGCCAAAAGAATATTTGTTCCATTAGAGGACTATTTAATTTAATATTAGGCTTACTTTATTGAATCATTAAGGTGATTATCTTGCATAATGGAAAAATGAGATTATGATGCCTGGAATTGTTTGAAAAAGATAGATGTATTGAGTTTCTTTTTATTTTTTGTATTTTTCTTAATTGAGAAGCAAGGAGGCAGAGAGACAGACTCCCGCATGTGCCTGACCAGGATCCACCTGGCATGCCCACCAGGGGGCGATGTTCTGCCCATCCAGCCGCTGCTGTGTTGTAACCGGAGCCATTCTAGCACCTGAGACGGAGGCCATGAAGTCATCCTTTGCTCCAGTGGAGCCTTGGCTGCGGAAGTAGAATAGAAAGATAGAGAGAAAGGAGAAGGGGAATGGTGGAGTAGCAGATGGTTGCTTCTCCTGTGTGCCCTGGCCACGAATCGAATCCGGGACTTCTATAGGACTTCTATATGCTCTGCCGCTGAGCCAATTGAGTTTCGTTTTTTAAAGGCATTTTCTTATAACCTCATTTCTTTCTACCCAAATATACTGAGCATAACTTTGTGCACAGGTGTGTGTTTTGGGCTGTTGAGGCTACAGAGTTGAGTGAGACAGACTTGTTTAGTAGGGTGGGTGAGCCGGAAACCAAGGGCCTGTCCTGTAGAAGAGTGCAGAGCTCCAGAAGAGACATAGGGAGTGCTGTGTGGTCTGGAGGAGGACAGGGTGGGATAGAGCTAGGACTGGGCAAGTCATAGCATGTGGCTATATTCTGTCTGATGGTTGTGGTGATGATGGGCATGCTACTTGTTGGACAGATAAAATGTATTCTCACTTTGTTAACGATGGTGCTGCCCACATGGAAGCCTGTCACCCAGGTGATATTAATGTGTGTTGGGGGCGGGCTGTGGGCAGGCAGGATCCTTGTAGCCTGGGGCTTGGTTTTAGGACTAAGCCTTTCCCACCCTTTTTGATGTGGGGTGGTACAATCCAATTATGCCTCAGATAAGTGACTTTGTATCAGAGACTTTCTTATTTTGTATGTTGGATTAAAGGTTTTGATTTCTAATGGGGGCAGAACGGGAGCTTGCTCTCTTAGTTCCTGAGATTAGCATTAGACAGGAGAGAGCAGAGAGAGGCCACGTGGAGGAGGCCAGGAGAAGCAGCCAAGATGGCGGAGTGCTGAGTGAGAAGCCAATTTGTGCAGAATTTGTGCAGAGAGAAGGAAGAAGATGGGGAACAGAGGTGAATAAGTCTGGTGAGCTAGAAACCTTTGATTCTAGGAAACTCGGATAAGTCAGTAGCTTTGTGAGCACTGAATTGAATGGGTTTTGGAGCCCAGTGTGTGTTTTTGCCCGCCGGGTGCAAGCTAGGATTAAAGGTAATGGCCCATCAGTTTTTGGCTCCGTTGTTTCTTTACTGACTGTCCGAATCCAATGTGAACCTGCATGGGCCAGGCTGCTGTGATGGTGGCCCTGGCTACTGGCTTTACACTCCTCGTCTGGCTGACTTTGAGGAGAAACTGCAGGCTTGAGCCTGGAGACTGGAGTGGCTTTTTCACCCCTTAACATAGAATCCACCATGGACAGTACTGAGCCTAGGAGTGTCTGGCCAGAGCCGTGAAGACTCTGCATTTTGGGTGGAAAATTGATCCCCAGTCAGGCCTGCGCTCTCTCTCTCTCTTTCTTCCTCTCTCTCCTTCCCTCTCTCTTTTCCTTTCTTGCTAAAATCAATAAATAAAAATTTAAAAAGTAAAGAAAAAGAAAAAAATGGGTTTACTTTCTGCATTTGCTGAGGTTTTCCAAACAGATGAATGATGTGATCTGAACTGGAGTTTAGAAAAATTAATTGGGTGGCTAGTCAAAGTCGGATTAACAATCTATGTGAAACAAATAGTTATGAGGAAAATTTACCTGTTGATAACTTTTTTACTGGTTTTACTTACTTCATTCAGAATCTCCTATTTGTAATTGAAACTGAAGTCTTTTTCTTCTTATAGTATAAAAGTCATCAAATTGTTTTTTTAGGTACTGTCCACTGAAGAGAACTAAGTACATACACTTCAGATAAAAAGTGAGGAATAGTCAGCTTAAGGTTCTGTTTATGATCTTGCTCTATCCAATATGTTCAGATATTTCTTTTATAATTAACCTTGGCTCGTCACATTCCTCTCTCTCTCTTTCTCTCTCTCTCTCTCTCTCTCTCTCTCTCTCTTTTTGCAGACATTTTAAAAGTTTTGTCTGAACAGTATTTTGAAAATGTTATTTGATTAAAAGTAAGTATACCTCAATTTTCCCTCTGCTCACAATTTATTAAGCCTCTATTTCCATTTAATATACTATTTTAGAATAGTTCTTCCTCTGTTTTTGGCAATAGCTTGTCTGATTCTTGTGAACATTATTTGATGTTGATAGTCTTGAAATTCAAAGTAAAAGTATCTTGGGAAAAAAGTCAAAGGGTCATAGCTAGTGAGTGCAAGAGTTGGAATTGAAACTTAGATCAGCCTGACAGAAAGTTGTAACAGTAAGCCTCGGTTTCCTCATCTGTAAAATGGAGGCATTGATAATACATCTGATGTATCGTGGTATTGTGAAATTAAATGAAATGATAATGTGTAGATTGCTAGCATAATGCTGCCATAGGTTGTTGGCAGCCTCTATTTTAAACAAAATGAACTATAGAAGCACAGTTTTTATGAATCTAAAAAACTTAATTGATTTAATTAATAAGTAATTTTTGAATTTTTTAGTTACAATTTTTCTTTTTAAAGTTAATATTTGAATGACACAATTTTAAAAATATTAAGCACTTTTAATTTTATGTACTAGAATGAGTGAGACTTGTGTCCTCGATAGTTTCTTCAATTTTCCCCTACAGACTGTCATTTTACACATTGAGTTCTGTTTTGTGTTAATTTTTACTGCTTTCTCCACTCCTCCCTCCCTCCCTCCATTGAAATGCAATAGTCCTGTAGTGTCTTAGTGGGAACATTGTTCTCTTTGTTAGGGCTAAAGAAGTGCCTTTGTCATTCCTTTGAGACATTCTGCAGATGCCATTTTGCAGTTCTGAAAAATATGTCCCTGCCCTCCTTGTACTGTGTTAAATTGTGCGTATATATGGCTTGGTATTTTAATGAAGTTGTCGTGAAAACTTGACAGTGATACTTGTCATATGATCACAAAACAAAAAGAAGGCTCTTTCTCGATAGAATGTAGAGCTGTGTCCTCTGTCTCTCTGTAGTCCTGTGTGGTCTGAAAGTAGATCCTGCCTGCACTTAGATGTGCCCTTAGATGTTTGGTGCTTTTTGACTCACCTCTTAGGAAACTGTTAAAACAACTTCTTCTGAACAAGAACTCTAAGCCTGTTGTTGATGTGTATTGCTTTTTAAAGATCTAATTTACATGTTCTTAATAGCATTTTAAGTGGCGAGTATACACTCTAATTTGCTAAGTGGCTTTAATCCTTGTATTACAAGGAGAAGTAGGGGTAAAAATCTGTTGGGAAATTGCCTTGATAAAATCCAGGAAATTCCTCTCATTCTTTTAAATCTAGTGAAAATCTAACTTAAAAAAAAAGTCCTCTGATGTAACAGTGGCTGAGAGCATGTGCTTCTTAAGTCCAGTAATTTTTTGCATATAGCGCGAAGTTCAAAGAGAGGAATAGTATGAATGTTCCTCTGTGTTTTAGGTAAATCTATACCACATGACACAGTACCAGTTTATTATTACTTTGCCTGGGTACTAAGTTGTACTCTTTTGTATTGCATTTAAAACTGTTAAGCAGGAATATAGAAATAAAGGGAGAAAACTTCATATTTTTTGCTTTAATGGACTTTAACACTTTTTTCTTAATTACAATAATAACTTGTTCAGTGAAGAAAAGTTGATAACAGAGTAATACAAATAAAGCAACATTTTTTGTTGTCCACATTGAGGAACAACCACTGTTACCATTTTGGCTACACATTTCTAGTATTTTAGCTGTTAATTCTGTACACATGGTTTAAAACTACAGCATTATCCTTTTAAACCCGCTTATTTTTCCTTGGCGTGATATGGTGAGCGTGTTTCCATAAAGAATTAAGATAGTAGTGCTTAATTTTGGAAATATTCATCCACAGAGCATTCATTCATTAGGACTCACTTAAAAGTTCTCAATTAGTGGAAAGTGTGTACATTTATTGCTTACAGATATAAGTGTCAGAAAGGGATAGGCTAATCATTTTGGATGTTTTCCAGGATCATAAAAGCATAGCAAGTCTATATGAGAACTGTTAAGAAGCCTCTGAAACAAGTAAAGATCTTATCACATAAGCCCTGGCTTGTCCTGGACAGCTGGCTCACTGATTTCCAACAAGAGCCGATTCTGCTGGAGCTCAACTCCTGTCATCTGGGGCAGAGGTACACAGGGATTACAGTGTTTGTATATGTCTAGCCATCAGCTGGACTTGTTTTATAATGATACCAAGCCCCATGTCATGCCATTGCATCTGTTTCTTTTAAAGATAAATCTACAATTGGTACAGGACAGATCCTGTTACAATAAACCCCATGGCAGAAATAGACTGTTTTCTTTATGTGGATATTCCTATATAATTAGGGGTCTAGGTGGGAGGGAGCTCTCCCAAGGGGATTGGTGGACACCAGGACCACTCCTTCAGAAGCGAAGAGTACCTCAGACCCTGTCCTCATTACAGTGGGGTCCAACGAGAAGAATATTTACTTTTGATATATAGATAATAAGATGGCAAAACCAAATTTCCTTATTTTGTTTTAACTATGCTATTCTGTTGGTTCATTCAGTATTTATTGAATTCAGACGTTCAGTATGGTTAACATGGAGTTTATAGGGGATAATAGGAGGATGTAATAAAGGATTGAGAAGAAGAACATGATATAGTTCTAAATTATGGTGGGACCCAAACTGCCTGAGTAGAACTAGTGAAAATCATTAGACTGGCGTTGACTATGGGGGGAAGAAAAGGTCACAGAGGGTAACAAAGGGAAAACTAGTTGTGGCAGCTAAGTTGGTTTATATGAATGCTACTTTCCCCACGTTTTGTCTAAAATATATGTATGTACCTGTACATTTCTATACATTTAAGAAAAATATATCAATGTGTATGAATCCTCTCAGTTCATGTGGTCATAGGTCCTAGTGTGTCATAGTTCAGTTTTTATAGGTTCAATTGCAGGTAGAGTCCTTTTCCTCACCAAGGGCAGACCGTCCAAAGTCCTGGTGACTGACTGCATCCAGAGGCAGTGGTTCCCCCCGGGACAGTGCTCTGCCCTGTCCTGTCCATTGCAGAGCTGTGAATCACATTCTGTAGGTCGTCAGTTGTGTGATTTGTGGGGTAGAATATTAAGTACATGGAGGCAGTGACTGTTCTGGAGATAGCTCGGGTTTGAAGTGAGATTCCTGATCAGATCTTCCTGCCCTGGTTCTGCCCATCGGGGGGAATAGCCTTCACCCACATGTCTATCTCAGGGTCATCTCAGAGAAGGGGCTGCATTACTCTTAGCCCATTTTAGTTTGACTTTCCCATTCTTGCTATCCTGCTTTCTCTGCCAGTGGGTGTTGCTGCAGCGGTGAGGACTCCCTGCTGGGTTGAATTGCCATCTACCAGACTTCTCTCTCACAGCCTGTGATTTGTGAATGTTTGTGTGCACTGTAAACTCACAAACAAGTTAATTGAGCTTCCCTCCATCCCGCGTTTGATTCTGGGTATCTTGTGGCTTAAAAATCGGTGAGAGAGCTATTGCTAAGTTTGGGAATAAACTGCTTACTTTTAACCTTATACCTGCACGTCTTGAGTTGGATTTTTCACCCCCAAAGTAGACATGGGAAGTGGATGGTCTAGACAGGGGAGAGTCAGCATTAATAAGGACAGGGAAGCAGGAAGATTCATTCTGTGTTGAGGGGCTGATGTGTCCGGAGTTCTGGGTGTGAGGGGGGATTGGAAAGCAGAAGACAGGCTGTGACTCTGGACTGGAGCCAGCCGTGCTGAGCTGAGCACGGGGTTACACTGAGGCGTTCGCTCTTCCTCCTGGAGGCCCTGCAGAGCCACTGGAAGCCTTTAAAAAATGATTATTGCTATCTATCATCTATCTATCTATCTATCTATCTATCTATCTATCTATCTATCTATCTATCTATCTATCTATCATCTATCTATCAACTATATTGAAGGAAGGGACATAATTACAAATATTGATGCTTTAGAAATATTACACAACAAACTTTCTTACCTGATTGCCTGGAGAGCTAGTCTGGTGTTTTTAGTGTCTGAGGGGCCTGCTTCAGGAAGCCTTGTTTTTTTAATATTTATAACTTCTGGGTGACTTCCAACTCCAGTAATGCTCTTGTATTTTTCTCTGTGTAGTAATATCTGGTGCTATGATTTTTCCTTTTTTTGATGGTGTTTATTATAAAGGTGACTAGGATCAAATATTTATTTAATTTAAATGTAACAGTACATCTTCCTGTTACCACTTAAGTACATTGTGTTTACTACAAAATAATAGTATGATGTTTGAGAACATGGATTAAAGGAAAGCTGTCTTTGGTGTTTGCTGCTCTTTATTAGGTAAATTTGTGCCCACTCTTGCTGTGTGCCAGGCTGAGGATTCACTGTGAGTAAGCAGACTGAGCTGCTGCTGAGTTCAGCGTGGCAGACGGATAGCAAGAATTCAGAAATGGTCATGTTAGCAGTAGAAATACATAAAGAGGAAGGACAACAAAGTGAGCCTGCGCGAGGAGAGAAGGTTTGGGAGTTGTACCTGTGCTATTTTGTGTGAGTGTGTGTGTATGTTACTGGGCTGTGGTTTGTAGCTATATCCTAGTTAATGAATCTGATACAATTATTCATTATCATCAAATGTTCTTTTTGACTGCCTACTATTTGCCAAACATTCCATTTAGGCTGTGGGGATATGGAGGTAAGGCTGCAGTCTTTAACCCTTAGGGATCTGATTGTTTGTTTGGAGAGGCAGCCAGTGAATAGCAGACAGAGGCATTCTGAGGACTGGGAATTCCCCTGCCAAGCTGACAAATAAATTTTTCTTAATGAGTAATTTTGCTTAATATTTAGTGGAATATTACCATGTATCAAGTGTGTGAGAAGGGGAACCCATTGGTAAATCACCTAAACAGTTGCTTAAGAAATATTTGTTGAAGAATGAATCTTTGGTGTAGGAACAGATTTTTGTAAACTGGTATTAATTCAAAGGAATATTTGTTATCAGTGGTTGTTTCTTCATGAAAAGGATACTTCTTTTTATTTTTTAAATTGAAATTTCCAGGAAGTATCACTGTCCTAGGGTTTTTGTCCAAGTACTTTTCTGAAGCCAATGGGTGGGTGTATGTTTAGATCCAAGAGAAATAAATTATAACCATGGATGTGAACTTTTCACAGTCTTCTCAAAATAAAAGCTTGCAGTAATTTTTTAATGCTTTTATTTTGCAAAGATTAGGTATCCCTTTATAAAGAAGAATAAAACAAAAGGGGTATGTTAAGCATCACAAATCTTTATATTGTTCCCACCTTCCCTAGTAGTCACAGAATGCCTCAAAATGTTCAGTAAGCCTTTTTGGCCATAATTTCAAACCATAAAAAGTGGTGAAGAAGTATTTATGTGGTGAAGTTCAAATGACATTGGAAATTGCTATTTTAAAGAATGGGGGCATTTTGGGTGTCAAGAAACAAAAATATTAGCATTAGATTTATGAAGGCAAGCAAAAGAATATACAGATATTTAATAAGATCTTTTTATTATATGCAACAAATTAGATACATTGAAAGCCTCTTAGCTTAAATTTATTAAATTTGAATGCAGATAGGAAGAGGTAAAGGCTTTGTAAACTGTAAAGGCCCTGCAAATGCATACTTGGTATAACACACAGATTTCTTAAGTTTTCTGCCTTTTCTCTGGCTACTGTCCTGGTTTCTTTGGGTGTGGAGAAGAAAAGGACAAAGCCGTGGAGGTGCATGATATTAGCCTGGTAGAAGGAGAAAGTAGAAATAAAGAAATACTACAGCATAAAATTGACATATTTTAGGTTTAAAGCCATTGGTATTACCAAGTCATGGTCTTTAAACTAAGACTGTACAGTTTAGTAACTAAAATTTACTTGTATAGGTAGGTTGTAAGCACCTTTGGAACATTTATTTGTATGCCCCTAAATGTAGTACATCGACCACACTTATTTGTAATATTATGAGTTATTTTTCTAGACTTGGCCTCTTTACTCTTGCACTAAACAAATACCTCATTTCTGCTGTCTGAGGCCATCTCTTTGCTTTGCTGTCCCAATTTATTTATTATGTACACCACAATTTGCTTCTTCATACCACTTTTATGTTCCCAGGCCTTATAGTCAAAGTAGCTTTTTTGTATACAACAGAGAATTGGCTCTTGTTTTTTTACTCAACCTAAAAATCTCTGTCTTTTAATAGGTACATTTAGACCATTTACACTTAATCTAATTATTGTGGTTGCGTACCATTTTGCTATTTGTTTTTTATTTGTCCCATATGTTGTTTCTTTTTCTTCTTTTTCTGTCTTCATCTGGATTGGTTTTTGTTTGATTTCATTTTATCTTTAATATTGATTTACTTGTTATTCCTTTTTGTTTTTGTTGTTGTTATTCAATCTAAATTGAGCTCATTAACTTACCTCCAAACCTCCTACTCTCCTTATTTGTTAACCATTTCACTGAATAGCTTTGCTATACAAATAATTGCCTTTTATCTTTGAGAAAGTACCCTTTTTTTTCTTTTGCGTTTTCCCTCTCTTCCTTAACTCCCATGTATCACTGAATTCCTCCCAATCTACTGACTTATTATTTCTTGAATTTATGCACTTTATTTCACTGATACCTTCCATATTCAAATACTATAACCTGCCTAAAGCTGAGCTCTCTCATGGTTCAGTTTTCAGTTTGATAGCTAAAGAAATACAAGCCCCAACATAGACAAAGAATTGACAGACTATTTATGGTTTTACTCTGGTGTCTTAAAAAATCAAAACAAGACGTCTCATTATAACAGTAAAATATAAAAGATACTCTTCATTAATTCATGAATTTTTCTGATTCTTTCTCATCAGCCCTCAGACTCTTCTTTTAATCTTCTCTCCCAAAATACATACCAACTATCTCAGTTCCAACTTGAGTCTCTTTTGTTTATGGATCTATTTTTTCTCTAGTAGCCCTGCCCATTCCATGGTCAGTCAGTCATGGTACTTTGAAAATTAAAATTATAAAGGCAGAATGCTATTTGAAGGAGATGGAGCAGAGATGGTGACCTCCCATTTGTTAATGTTTTATATGATTTTGTTTTAAACATTATACATCTATGATTTTTTGTCTGGATAAAATCACATGTTCTGTTTGGGTTTTCTGCCTTTTTCTAGTTTTTCTTTAATCTGTTCTTCATATTGTAGTCAAAGTAGTAGTTTTGAAGTTTTTAGTTTTATGATTAAAATCTGGTCATGGCACTGAATTGCTTTTCAGAAGAGGCCCAAACATTTTAATGTAAATTTCATTATAAGATTCTTGCTGTTCTAGATTTTAACTTACTAATTGAACTTCCCTGCTCACCTCTCAGGTGTTCTCTTTCTTGTAGACCTTTGGGCGTGTTGCCAGGTGTATTCTACTCTCAGGCCTCAATTTAGATGTAACTTCCTCAGGGTTGCCTTCTGCTGCAGTTCTTCCTTCCACTGGGCCCCCTCCTCGCTGTTAGATCACCTACCCTGTGCTTTCTTAACAACTTCTTCCTTCCCCAGTTGACTCTTTCTCCCCTATCTGGTTACCAGTTCCACAAGGGCAGTTACCACATCCCTCTTCACAATTGTCTAGCACTTAATGGGCTTTCAATAATTATTTGATGAGAGAACAGATAGTTACTGAATGATCTGATACTGAGCTTCCTCTTCTTCCTTAGTGCTTAGCTTGCCCTGCTGAGCTAGTTTGTAGCCACTGTTCTTTGATGGATTATTAGGCCAATAGTGAGACATTCTTCTGAATATTTTCTCATTAAACACATGCAGGATACTCTGTACCTAGTTAAGCAGGTAGATTCCTTCTACCAAGTTTAGTTTTTACAGTATCTTGAACTCGGTTCTCGTTAGCAGCTGTTACCTAGTTAGAGCACCTTTGGGTGCCCTGCCAGTCAAATAGTCTTTTTTATTTTTTAAGGAAATCCTGGCTTTTAAGATGTCTTTTCTCTATTATTGTATTTCCAAAACTTTCAACAATAGTAACTTTTGGGAAATAAGGTGAAAGATGAATAATAAATAGTAGTAAATGCTGCTAGTATTAGGGACGTTCTAACTTCTAGGGTAACTCCCAAGTTATCACCTCGAGCTTTGATTTCTATAAACCTCTCTAAAGATAGCTCATCATCACTTCAAACTCAGTACGTATACCTGAAAGTTACAAAATCTTGCAAACTCTCCTAGTCTGGGTTTGCAACCTTGGCATTATTTTTTAGTTATGCCTCTTCTTCATCTGCTATCTATTTAGACATCAACTTCTATGGAATATTCCTCTGAAATTTATTTAATATCAGTCCCTTATATGTTATCACTACTGCTGCTTCCACATGAGCCTAATTTTGTTCCCCAATTTAATGATATAATTGACAATATTGTAATATAGTTAAAAAGTCAACATGATGGTTTGATATATACATCTATTGTGAAATGATTTCCACGAGGGTAACAAATCCATCACCTCATGTATTTTACCTTTTTATTTCTTTTGATTAGAATACTTAAGATCTATTCTCTTAGCAAATTTCAAGTATGCAATGCAGTAGTATTAACTGTAGTCACCATGCTAATAAGTAATGAGGTTGAATATCATTTCCTGTGATGACTGGCAATTTGTATATCTTCTTTGGAGAAATGTTTATTAAAGTCCTTTGCCTATTTTTTAATTGGGTTGTTTGTCATTTTGTTGTTTAGTTGTGTTTTTCTGTTTTGTTTTTAATGTTTATTTTACTGATTTTACAGGGAAAGGAGAGGGAGGGAGAGCGAGTGAGCAAGAGAGAGAGAGAAAGGAAAGAAGGAAGGGAGGAAGGGAGATAGATGAGAAACATCAACTTGTAGTTGCATCACTTTAGTTGTTCATTGATTGTTCCTCTTATGTGCCTTGACCAGGAGGCTCAAGCTGGGCCAGTGACCCCTTGCTCAAACCATAGACCTTGGGCTTCAAGCCAACAACCTTTGGACTCAAGCCAGCGACCATGAGATCATTTCATTGATCCTACAGTTGACCTGGTGACCTTCTACTCAAGCTGGTCAGCTTGTACTCAAGCTGGCAACCTCAGGGTTTTCAACCTGGTTGACACTATCCACCGCGCCACTACTGGTAGGGCAGTTTTGTGTTTTTTATATTCTGCAGACTAGATACCTTTACTGGTTTACAAATACTCTCTCCCATTCTGTAGATTGTCTTTTCATTTTCTTGGTAATGTCCTTTGACTCATAAATGTTTTAAATTATGATGAAGTCCAATTCATCTATTTCAATCTATTTTTTTTTCTTTTGTTGCTTTTAAGTGCCATATTTAAGAATTTTGTTGCCAAATCCAGTCATGAAGGTTTACACCTCTTTCCTTCAAAAAGTTTTATTATTTTAGCTCCTACATTTTAGGTCTTTGATCCATTTTTAGTTAAATTTATATATGGTGTGAGGTAGTTCTGATTAATTCTTTTGCATGTTGATATTCAGTTGTCCCAGTACCATTTGCAAAGACTATGTACAGTATTCTATTTCTGTACATACATACAACGGAATATCACTTGGCCATAAAAAAAAAAAATGAAATCTGGCCCTGGCCGGTTGGCTCAGTGGTAGAGTGTCGGCCTAGCGTGCGGAGGACCCGGGTTCGATTCCCGGCCAGGGCACACAGGAGAAGCGCCCATTTGCTTCTCCACCCCTCCGCCGCGCTTCCTCTCTGTCTCTCTCTTCCCCTCCCGCAGCCAAGGCTCCATTGGAGCAAAGATGGCCCGGGCACTGGGGATGGCTCTGTGGCCTCTGCCTCAGGCGCTAGAGTAGCTCTGGTCGCAACATGGCGATGCCCAGGATGGGCAGAGCATCGCCCCTGGTGGGCGTGCCGGGTGGATCCTGGTCGGGCGCATGCGGGAGTCTGTCTGACTGTCTCTCCCTGTTTCCAGCTTCAGAAAAATGGAAAAAAAAAAATGAAATCTTACCATTTGTGACAACATGGATGGACCTAAAGGGTATTATGCTAAATGAAATAAGTCAGGCTGAGAAAGACAAATGCCAATATGATTTCATTTATGTGTGGAATCTAAAGAAAAAAAAATAAGTGAAGAAGCAAAACAAACAGACTCAGTAGATACAGAGAACATACTGAGGGTTGCCAGATAGCAGGGGTACTAGGGGGCTGGGTGAAAAGATGAAGGGATTAAGAAATACAAATTGACAGTTACAAAATTTATAACTCTAGAAGAATGCACTCTAGAGTGCAGCATAGGAAATGTAGTCAGTAATATAATAACTATGTATGGTGCCCAAGTGGTACTGGAATTATTGGATGAGGCCACTTCCTAAATTATATAGTTGTGTAACCACTATGCGGTATGTGTGAAACTAATGTAAAATAATACTGAATGTCAACTGTGATTGAATAAAAGACTATTTGAATGGACTTAGTATGTTTAACAACATCAGTTGTCTATAGATTTATGGGTATATTTTTAGACTTGCAATTTTATTCCACTGATCTATATATATATTCTTATGCCAATGCCATACTGTTTTGATTACCTTAGCTTTGTAGTAGGTTTTTGATACCAGAAAGTGTGAATCCTTCTACTTTGTTTTTCTGTTTCAGGATTAGTTTGGCTGAGGTCTCTTGTAATTGAATATGTATTTTATGTGTATAAATTTTATTCATTTTTATTTTGTGTAAGACAGGAAGAAGGAAAGAGAAGGGAGAGGGAGGATAGAGAGATGAGAAGTATAAACTCATAATTGCTTTACTTTAGTTGTTTCTTTGATTGCTTCTCATATATGCTTTGAATGGGGCCCTCAAGCTGAGCCAGTGACCCCTTATTCAAGCTAGCGACCTTGGGCTTGAAGCCCAGAGACCGTTGGGCTCAAGCCAGTGACCTTGGGATCATGTTGATTATCTGTTGACCCCTAACTCAAGCATGAGCTCGTGCTCAACTTCAGGGTTTTGAACCAGGGACTTTAGTGTTCCAGGTTGATGCTGTATTCAGTGCACCATCACTGGTCAGGCTATGTATATGAACTTTAGGATAAGCCTCTTGATTTCTGCAAAAACGGCAGTTGGCCATTTGATAGGGACTGCATTGAATATGTCAATTAATTTGGGGATTATTCCCATCTTAATATTAAGTTTTTAAATCCATGGACATGGATTTATTTAGATCCTCTTCAATTTATGTGAACAATGGGTTGTAGTTTTCAGTGTACAAATCTTGTTCCTTGGTTAAATTTATTTATTTATGTATTTTATTCTTTTTGATGCTAAATGCAGTTACTTTTGGTATTGTGTATTGCTTATATATAGATAGAAATACAGCTGAGTTTGTATATTGATCTTACATCCTTAAACTACTCAATTCCCTTATTAGGATTTTTCCCCCCCTGGCTTTTTTACATACAGGGGTGGGCAAAAGTAGGTTTACAGTTCTTCATATAGAATATAATACAATAATGAATAAGTAATAATACAAGAATAAACTATTTTGTGTACTTACAACTGTGAACCTACTTTTGCCATCCCCTGTATATGGTCATGTCAACTACAGATTGAGATCATTTACTCTTTCTTCCCTTCCATCTTCCTGGATGCTACATATTTATTTTTTGCCTAATTGCCCTGGCTTGAACTTTTAAGTACATGATTGAATAGAAGTGAGGAGTAGGAATGCAGTTGGTGCAACCATTGTAGAAAGCAGTATGGAGTTACCTGAAGAAATTAAAAATGGAACTGCCGTATGAACAGAACGCAAACTCACTTCTGGGAGTATATCCAAAGAAACCTGAAACAGGAATTTGAAAGAATATATGCACCCCTATGTTCATTGTAGCGTTATTTACAATAGCAAGATTTGGAAGAAGCCCAAGTGTCCATCAGTAGATGAATGGATAAAAAAGCTGTGGTAAATGTATACAATGGAATACTTCTCAGATGTACAAAAGAAGAAAATCTTACCTTTTGCAATGGCATGGATGGACCTGGAGAACATCATGCTAAGAGAAATAAGCCAATCAGAGAAAGACAAATGCGTATGATGTCACTTATATGTGGAATGTCATGAACAAAATAAACTAAACAAACAAAAGAGAAACAGATTCATAGATGCAGAGAATGGACCGACAGCTGTCCGAGGGGATGGGAGTTAGGGGGCTGGTGGAAAAGGTGAAGGGGTTAAGCAAAGAAAAAATCTTACAGATGCAGACAACAGTGTGGGGATTGCAGGAGAGAACGGGGTGGGGAGAGGTGTAGGAGAATGGAGGGGATAGATGGTGATGGAGGGAGACTTGGGGTGGTGAACAATGCAATGTAAAACAATGATGTATTATAGAATTGTACACCTGAAACTTGTATAATTTTATTTACCATTGTCATCCCAATAAATTCAATATAATTTTTTTAAAAGTGATGAGAGAGGATATTCTGCCTTCTTTCAGATCTTAGGAGGAAAACTTCATGTTTTACCTCTAATTTATGATGTTAGCAGTGAGTTTTTGTTGATACCCTCTACCATGTTGAGTAAGGCTCCCCTCTACTTCTAGATTGTTGAGAATTTTTTATTAAAGTGTTGTTGGATTTTGTTTAATGCCTTTTCTGTCTATTGAGATGGTCATGTATTTTTTTCTCCTATTATAATTTATTATGTTGATTAAATTTCATATGTTGAATCATCCTTGTATTCTTGGAATAAATTCCAGTTTGGTCATTGTGTAAGATTTTAATATTTTGCTGGACTTGACTTGCCAGTGTTTTGTTGACGACTTTTGCCTCTATATTTATTAGCAATACTGATCCGTAGTTTTATTTTCTCTAATGTTTTTGTTTGGCTTTGGTATCAGGCATCATAGAATGAGTTAAGATGTTGGGGGAGGGGCCCTGGCTGGTTGGCTCAGTGGTAGAGCGTCGGCCTGGCGTGCAGAAGTCCTGGGTTTGATTCCCGGCCAGGGCACACAGTTGAGAAGCGCCCATCTGCTTCTCCACCCCTCCCCTCCTTCCTCTCTGTCTCTCTCTTCCCCTCCCGCAGCCGAGGCTCCATTGGAGTCAAGATGGCCCGGGCGCTGGGGATGGCTCCTTGGCCTCTGCCCCAGGTGCTAGAGTGGCTCTGGTCGCAACAGAGCGACACCCCGGAGGGGCAGAGCATCGCCCCCTGGTGGGCAGAGCGTCGCCCCCTGGTGGGCATGCCGGGTGGATCCCGGTCGGGCGCATGCGGGAGTCTGACTATCTCTCCCCGTTTCCAGCTTCAGAAAAATACAAAAAAAAAAAAAAATTAAAAAAAAAAAAAAGATGTTGGGGGGGTTTGGGTTGATGAAAATATTCTATAATTGTTTGTGGTTGCACAACTGACTATATTTAAAACCTTGAATTCTATATTTAGGGTGACTTGTATAGTATTTCAATAAAGTTGTTAACAAAATAAATCTTTTGGCGAGCTCACCTATCTTCTTTAACCCAAAGTCATTTTCCTGGCCTTCGAAGTCATCAGCAATTTTTCCAGCCATCATATATCAGCATTACCTGTAACTTATCTTTGTACATTACTAATCCAGTGATAGTGGACAGCCCACTGCCTGACTCACCACTTCCTGCTCCCCAATATCTTCCAGAACATCTTGTGTATCTCACTGCTTCACCCTGCCCAAGGACTGTTCCACTTAGCTTGACTGTCCCAGTCTCTTTTTCCCTCCGACAATCCACAGTTTCTCACAGTCTTTTCAACTTTTGTCTACTTATTATCTTAGCTTGTAGTAGCTTTTAGTCCCAAGACTCTAAATTTGATGATTGTTATTTTACTTAAAAACGATTTATGTATGATCTGGATTGTGTGAGTTTTCTTAAGGAGACAGTAGGACAACATATTTGAAATCAGAACTGTCTGGGAAACCTGGTATATGAGTTTGTAGTACCTATAGGTATATACTTAAAAAAATGCATTTACGTTAACTCACAAGTTTATAGGGCTTACTTTTAATTTTACACTTCTCCCCAAATGGTTCAGTGCTATGAAGAAAGGCATAATATGGTATTATCATTAATACCACATGTTAATGTGGCCATTAACATTAATGCTAGGTATCTATTAATGTACATGTATATGTTGTTGCGGTACAACCCGTGAGGAATGGAACCAAAGCCCAAGTTGATTAGGAGTTTGAAGAGCCTTTATTAGCCGGCCGGCGTCTGTCCGCTGGTTCCCTGACCGGGAAGCAATGAACAGCAAACAGCTAGGGGGGAGAGAGGTATTTAAAGGCAAAAAACGGCAAGGTTACAGTTGTTTCAGCATGTTTGTACAATATCTTTGCAAAAGTACACACTGTTCTAAAGATAATAAGCCGCCTTCCTGCAATATCTGCAAGGCTGAAGCACAAGAACGCATCCTGCCTCTGTTAGCAAGATTAGATCTGAGCCTAACTGCTGAGGCTTGTAAGAATTTTCTACTTGCAGCTATAGCTATAAACTAGTTCCTCTTAAGCGTTAAGCTAAATTGGGTCAGGGGTCCTCAGCATGGGCTGGCACGCCAGCACATTTGAGAGATAGAAAGATCTAGAGCTTTCAGGTGCGTTTCACAGTTTTTCTTATGTATTACTAAAGATTATTTTCAAGAAAATTTATTGTATGAGGTAGAAACAGTTAAGTCCTAATGTATAGACTCCCTGTGCAGTGAAGCGTAGGTAAGCAAGAGGCTGCCTTATGGTGTTTAGTGAAGGATAACTGGGAGGTTACAGGTGCATTGAAGTGTAATGTCAAGAACATATTTCAAATAAAGTATTATTAGATTCAGACCTCAGGTATCTGTCTCATACTTAGGGGTTAGGGGGCTAGGCTAAGGTCCAAATTCAGGTTTATCTAACTTCTGGACTGACAGTTAACCACTATGCTATTTTGTGTTCCATGCCTACTAAAGAAAGTTACTTCATTTCTCTGAGCCTCATGCTATTCATGTGTAGAATGAACTTGCTGTGCAGATATGTTTTGAGGCATAAGTAAAGATGTTTGTAAAGCATTCAACAGAGATCTTGCTCACAAAATGAGCAATCCCACTTCTGTTGGTAAAATATTTTTGCTTCAAAACAATAGCACCAACAAAAGAGATTTTGAAAGCATGTCAGAAACTTATGCAGAGAAATTTGCTTATCTTTTTTGGCTTTAAAATATTGAATTATTTATATTTTGGCACAAAGATTTTAGTGTTATTTTTTTTTCTCTAGAATTTAGATAATTTTCCAAGTAAGTCATTTGTTAGTAATTCTTTCCCTATTGTCTTTTTGTTGTTGTTCAGAATGTGTCTTAATCAAAGAAGTAATGGAATTATACCTTCTGCAGACATTAACTTCTGAAGAATTTGAGACTGATAGTTGTGGTTCACTGAAGCTGTTATATAGTTAAATCCTAGGTTTTGCAGTTTCTGGAATGAAGTTAGGAAGGGCGAATTTTTTGTTGTAAGCCAAATTAAAATGAACTAGAGAAGTGGTTATTGGTTTTCATCTTGGCTGTGAAAGTATTTGTATAAGAGTATTTGTTGATGTTGCTATGGTAACGTAGTCAAAACTACAGCAGGGAAATCATCACAAATACAGCATTGATTTAGATACCTGAATTCTTTTTCTTATGTTGGAGATATTCCTAATTGCTTTAAAAATGTCTTTTTTATTCTTAGCTGTTATAAATATTCAGCTATCATATGTCCAAAATATATTGGTATTGAGAATACTGATACTAATTATCTAAATTTTTGGTTCCTGTTACTCCTTAGTGGTTTGAGGAAAAAAAATCTGAGACAAATCCAGATTTCCTGTTTTATGATGTTGATGGCTTGTAATTTAAAAAATGTGTATCTCCTTGTATTTCAGGATAGTTTTGGTTCAGTTGGGAATTTTTCTTAATGAAAACCATATATAGGTACTTTTTTCAAGTTTTATATACATTTTCTTTTGCAAATTTATTATGAAGTTATTATACTGGCTATGCTGTCCATTTTCGCTTTTTAATAAAGCTACAGTTTGGATCAGGAGAAAGTGGTTCCACTAAGCAGTTTGAAGGGGATAATAGCTCTGCTTCTGGCTTTTATAGACTCTTTCTCAAAGGAAGAACAGCTATTGAGTCAGTTACAACCTCAGTGGAAGATGTCTTGCAGCTGTGCCTTTTTGGTTTCATTCCAGAGATAGTATTTGTGTGTACTGTCAGAATGTCTTAGAGGCCCACCCTGGCAAGGATTCAACTCTATAAAAGGAGTTCTGTTTTATAATCTTTCACATATTCTTATGGGGTTTTGGTGATGACGGTGGTCTTCATGGTCTTGTCCTTTAAAACTGGCGTTTTATTGAGACATAGGCCTCACAGTTTGAGAATAGAAATTGCAGTTATAGTTATTGTATCTTGTAAAATACATTTAGCCAAGCTCTTGGCACACATCATGATTAAAACAAATCACCCCTCCACAAACCTTGCGATTTCAGTGAGTTATTTTTTAACTTCTTTTCTGCCTCTATACTGATATGAAGATGACATTCATTTGGTTATCTTCTTCTAAGTAATTTAATAGATACTGATTTACTAGTCAGGTTGACATCTAAGAAGACAGATTATTTAGGGAATCCCGAACAAAGTTTGAAAAGTTAAAACTATCTGGGACAGAGAACAGGGCTTCAGATACACTCCCTTCTTTCTCCCTCCCTTAAACGCCTTCTTCTCTCAGCCCACGTATATTTTCTTCTTCCTTCCCTCGGAGGTAGAGCTGTTCCTCCTGCTGTCCCAGAGTAAACCCTTCTCTTGTGATTTCGCTCCTTTTTCTTCTATCTCTTCTGAACTACCTTCTGTCCATTCTGTTCTTTCTCCTTTGTGTCTTCAGACTCTCCCCTCAATGTCTCTTCTACCAAAAGCCTGCACCAACCAAAACAGCTTCCAAACTTCAGTTTGTTCCCACAACCTTGTAGTTATCACTTCCCTTTTCTCTAGCCTTTCCTTAGTCGCTAAATTTAAGATTAATTTATACCTTTCTCTTTACTCCTCTCTTTAATATTTTTTGTAGCCAGTTGCCTTTTTCTGCCACCATCCAGTGAAGTTGCTCTTTGAGAACCAAGCAATCTTTTCAAGACACTTTTAAAATCTTATTGGTGCCTGAAGCAATCTGCCCTTTGCTGTCATGTTGTCTACTCCTCCCAGCTTGACTCTTATCTTCTTGGCCAGGCATGGCCAACAGTTTTTGCTCCTGGGCCAGATTAGAAAGAAAACTTTTTTTCATGGGCCAGACGAAATATTAAAATTAAAAAATGTTAAATATAAAAACAATTTGTTTAAGTAAACAAAATATTATTATGTAATTTGTTTATGAATAAATGTAAGTAATTCAGTACAACAAATTAACAAAAAAACTAATGTGATGCGTTGAGGCGCTTTGCATTGCCTATTATTTTTTTAATATCTGGCTCTATACTTGTAGTAGCTATTCTTAACACAGCCTCTAAATGTAAATCATTCAGTCTTGATCTTGTACTTTTATTTAGATTCATTAAAGAAAAAGTTTGTTCACAAATAAAAGTTGAGCTGAAGACTACTGAAGATATCATAGTTTATGTATAACGATTTAAAAGTACCACTTATTTCCACAGTGCGTCGTGCGGAGAATATTAAAAATTTAATCGCGGGCCACATAAACTCATTACGTGGGCCAGATGCCGCCCGCGGGCCGTATATTGGCCATGCCTGTTCTTGGCAGTATTTTTTTTGGTTTTCTGTTCTTTTCTCTTAAGCCAGACCTTCCCAGCCTCCTTTATAGGTTCTTAGCACTCCCTCTCTTGGAATTGTGAGCATTTCCCCCTCTGTTTGCCTGGTGTGTCATCCACTTCCATAGCTCCAAATAACATTGATGAAGTCGTTCCAAATCTTATCATGGAAACCCAAACTCTGTGGTTTGGACATGTATTTCCAACCATCTGGATTTTCCACCTGGATGTCACACAGTCACTTCAGCTCAGATGCATTAAAAATGGAATCTTGTGCTGCTTTTATCCCTGTTTCCTACCTTTTGAAAATCCTTGTCTAGGTGAATAGCACCACTATCTCACCTCTGACTGCTGGGAACCTAAGAACTTTGTGCTCCATTACTTCAACAATCCAATTTATTATCAGATCGTGTCCATTGTGCCTACTAAATATTTATTGACTCCATTCCTTTGAATCGTTGTTGCCTTTGTCTTAGTGTAGATGCTGTTTCCTGGATCACTGGAGCATCACCTTAATGAAAGTTTCCTTTCATTGTGTCAGTTGTTCTCACACAACTGCCAAAGTAATCCTTCAGAAGTATGAATTTCATAGTGCTTTCTATTGCCCACAGGATAGCATTAAAACGTCTGAGCTTAGCTTACTGCTCATTCATTATTTGGCTGCCTCCCTGTTCCTTTCCTCGACTCCTTACCTTGTGTTGCAGGCAATTGAGTTACTTAAACCATTCTCTGCAACACATTTATCTTTTATGATGTTGTGCCCTTTACTTACTGTTCCCACGGTGAGGAGTGTACTTATACCCACTTACATTTGGCCCAGTAAGCTCCTTCTTATCCTTCAAGGTCCGCTCAAATGTCACATTAGGACACATTCTTCCCTCATCAAGTCAGCTACTGTTGAATTGTTTGTGCCTATATTTTAACTCTTACTCTTCTTGTAGTACAGTTATTTATTTAAGTGCCCTGTTTTGCCCTGCTGGAGCCAAGTTTTACTCATGTCTGTATCCTTAGCAGCTACCAGTAGCAGAGAGCAATTCCTTCCCGGATGAATGGATTGTTGTAAAACCCAAAAGTACAGAATTCAATATTTCATAGGGAACGGTACCGGTGAGTTCTCTGGCTTGATGTTGGAAATTCTTTGCTTTTTTGATGTGAGTGGGTAGGGTCTGGATTGAGAACATATAACACTTGTGCTTAGGGTATTCCTTCATAATTCAAATTTTGAGAGTTAGGCTTTGAAGGTGAAGCTATAGACAGAAATGAGTGAATCTGCAGCTTCAAATTATGAAGCTGTTAAAATTGTGAAAGGGCCTTGGCCAGTTGGCTCCGTAGTAGAGCATCGACCGGTGTGTAGAAGTCTAAGGTTTGATTCCTGGCCAGGGCACAGAGAAGTGCCCATTTGTTTCTCTACCCTTCCCCCTCTCCTTTCTTTCTATCTCTCTCTTCCCCTCTGCAGCCAGGGCTCCACTTGAGCAAAGTTGGCCTAGGCACGAGGATGGCTCTGTGGCCTCTGCCTCAGGCGCTAGAATGGCTCTGGTTGCAATAGAGCAATGCCCCATATGGGCAGAGCATCACCTCCTGGCGGGCATGCTGGGTGGATCCTAGTCGGGCGCATGCAGGAGTCTCTCTCTCTGCCTCCCCGCTTCTCACTTCAGAAAAATACAACAACAACAACAGATTGTGAAGGGCTGGAAAGTATTCTGGGTTCTCAAGCAGGTGCCCAAACCGTGCAGAAGGCAGATAGCAGGCCGGATGAAGACTGTGATGCAGGGGAAATGAGGAGATGGCCCCCATGGGGTTGTACCCACACAGGGCATGATGCATAGCTGCACACTGCTTACTGCATACTCCTAAGTGTTCCCTTGACTTGCCCTCATAGAAGCTGTGTTCAAGGATGTACAACACATTTTTTTGACTAGAGCCTTGTGTTGATCTGTTTGCTGTTTATACGGTTCTAGTAGGGCTCTCAGATGGTGGATTCTTTTTAAAGGAAAGGAGAAAAAGGAGAAGGAAAAATACGGAGGATGGCTTAGGGTGAAGAAACAGTTTTCCTTCCACAACTTGAAGGAAAAATAAATAGCTTTGGTAGGAGATTGCTATATGTTAATATTTGACTTTTAAAAATAAAGTGAAACATGATACATTCAACCATTTCTAGAGGGAAGCCGAGATGAACTTTTTGACCACTGAAATCCTATGTGTAATAGCAACTTGCACTCATTTAGCATTTTGCACTTTACTGGTTGCTGTAGTGGTGGTTCTCCAGGGTTCCTTACAGCAGCCCTGCTGTTCAGGCACTTGATCTGCTGATGCCTTCATTTCCCAGACTTAGTTTAGCTAAGTGGCAATGTGAGGCTACATCCAAACTGAGTATGAATTTAACCCTTTGAGTAATGAGTTTTTTTCATGCTCGCTGACCCCCAGGAGTGAGTTTTTTTCAAAAAATGAAATTAGTTCCAGTTACAGTTTTATTAACTTAAAATCATGTTTGTTTGATAACCAATTTATGAAAATAAAAAGAACATACATTTGCCTCTTTTTTTTTTTTTTTTTTTTTACAGAGGCAGAGAGAGAGAGTCAGAGAGAGGGATAGATAGGGACAGACTGACAGGAACGGAGAGAGATGAGAAGCATCAATCATCAATTTTTCGTTGCGACACCTTAGTTGTTCATTGATTGCTTTCTCATATGTGCCTTGACCACAGGTCTTTAGCAGACCAAGTAACCCCTTGCTCAAGCCAGAGACCTTGGGTCCAAGCTGGTGAGCTTTGCTCAAACCAGATGAGCCCGCGCTCAAGCTGGCAACCTCGGGGGGGGGGGGGGGGGGGAGGGAAGTCGCGAACCAGGGTCCTCTGCATCCCAGTCTCACGCTCTATCCACTGCGTCACCCGGTCAGGCCATTTGCCTTTTTAAATGTTGCTTTACACATGTACGATTGTACTCTGGATGGTCAGGAGGGATGAGGATGTGCATAAATGTTAGTATGACTCAAAGGGTTAATACTCATTTTGATTGGGAAGAGTAGATAATTTCTTGGTAATAGCCTGTTTATTTTTGGAAACATAATTATTTTTTAGGAGTGGGAGGTGTAGGGATTTTCTTGGGTCCTGAGAGTGGGAGCTTTTGAGGTCTGCTGGATACCTCACCTCGGGGCTTTTATTTCTTCTGGCCCTTAGATAACCTTAAAGGGCCTCTCCCTTCCCCGTTCTCTTTTCCACAGCGTCTCTCCCCTTCTCTTCTGGGCTGGGTAGGGCAGTCTGCACAGGGAGAGACAATGGGATTTTTAGTCGGAATAGCTTGGGCTCTATAGCTGACTTACTGCGTGACCTGAACACGTAACGTAACTTCCGGCCTGAGGTTCTCCACCTGTGAAGGGCAGGCGCAAGAGGTACCTGCATGCTGACATTCTTCTTGGCTCTAAATTTATTTATTCTATAAAACCCCCGTGTTGCTCAGTCATATGTAGGTTGTTGCACAGGTGCTTGCAAGATTTTAATGGGCTTTGTGATAGGTGGTTTTACTTTTTTTAATATCTGTGGCAAAGGAATGTCATTACCATATTAACAGTAGCATTTGTACATTTAAAATGAGAGATGAGTGAGCTGAAACAATAGGACCCGTTCTGCCTTCCTTGTCCTCCCCAAGGGAGTTGTCCACTTTGCTGTGTCCTTCCTGTTCCTCTGTCAGAGCCGTTATCGCATGTGGTATAAATATTTGTTTATGTATCCATTTTCCTTGCTAGACTGTGAATTCCCCGAGGGCTGGTATGAAGATGAACTTTCAAGTGGTCAGGGCTTCAACCAGTGTCTGGTGCAAAAGAGGGACTCAGCAAATGTTTCTTTGACGTATGTGGAATGAAGATAATACATTTTAAAGTAAATGCTGGATTTCTGTATTGATCTGAATGTTTAATTGTAATAGTGATGCTTTTGACTTTTTTGGTAAAAAAAAAAGGAATATAAAAGGTTTAGCTTTGTCCTAATGCTCTTTAGATGGATTCAGAACATTACCTTTTTGGTATAGGTTCCCAGCCAGCACTCCTTTACCTTACTGCCACCCACCCCTCCTGCACCTACTCTCTTTCCAACCCCATATAAAAATCTGGGAGGTGCCTGGCCGGTAGGTTCAGTGGTAGAGCGTCGGCCTGGCGTGCGGAAGTCCCGGGTTCTATTCCCAGCCAGGGCACACAGGAGAGGCACCCATCTGCTTCTCCACCCCTCCCCCTCTCCTTCCTCTCTGTCTCTCTCTTCTCCTCCCACAGCCGAGGCTCCATTGGAGCAAAGATGGCCCGGGCACTGAGGATGGCTCTGTGGCCTCTGCCTCAGGCACTAGACTGGCTCTGTTCGCAACAGAGCGACACCCTGGATGGGCAAAGCATGACCCCCTGGTGGGCGTGCCGGGTGGATCCCGGTCGGGCACATGCGGGAGTCTGTCTTGACTGCCTCCCCGTTTCCAACTTCAGAAAAATACAGAAAAAAAAAAAAAAGAAAATCTGGGAGGCATACAGCATTTTTCTTTTATAGAGTATCACAAATCTATAGTACTTCATAATGTTACATTTTTAAAGATGTGCTAGGGAAGACATTTTGCAAATGACTCATGAGCAGTTTTGCAAATTATTTTGGGGTTAGATCCTGAGAGAAGTCAAACTGTTGTGTATGGTTAAGAGAGCTTCCACATAGAAGCCATGGAACTCACGTAGTTTTTTCTTTTTGTTGACATCAGATAGCAGCGATCCTATGAAATGTGGCCGCTAGAAATTTTTTTTTTTTTTATAGGGACAGAGAGAGTCAGAGAGGGATAGATAGGGACAGACAGACAGGAACGGAGAGAGATGAGAAGCATCAATCATCAGTTTTTTGTTGCGACACCTTAGTTCATTGATTGCTTTCTCATATGTGCCTTGACGGCAGGCCTTCAGCAGACCGAGTAACCCCTTGCTCGAGCCAGAGACCTTGGGTCCAAGCTGGTGAGCTTTTTTTGCTCAAGCCAGATGAACCCGCGCTCAAGCTGGAGACCTCGAGGTCTCAAACCTGGGTTCTTCGCATCCCAGTCCGACACTCTATCCACTGCATCACCGCCTAGTCAGGCTAGAAAATTTTATAGACAGCCCTGGCCGGTTGGCTCAGCGGTAGAGCGTCGGCCTAGCGTGCGGAGGACCCGGGTTTGATTCCCGGCCAGGGCACACAGGAGAAGCGCCCATTTGCTTCTCCACCCCTCCGCCGCGCTTTCCTCTCTGTCTCTCTCTTCCCCTCCCGCAGCCAAGGCTCCACTGGAGCAAAGATGGCCCGGGCGCTGGGGATGGCTCTGTGGCCTCTGCCTCAGGCGCTAGAGTGGCTCTGGTCGCAACATGGCGACGCCCAGGATGGGCAGAGCATCGCCCCCTGGTGGGCAGAGCTTCGCCCCTGGTGGGCGTGCCGGGTGAATCCCAGTCGGGCGCATGCGGGAGTCTGTCTTGACTGTCTCTCCCTGTTTCCAGCTTCAGAAAAATGAAAAAAAAAGAAAAAAAAAAAGAAAAAAAAAATTTTATAGACAATTGAAGTTCACCTGGCTTGCAAAAGCCCTAAAACTTCTCTCCATGTTCATTCAGGAGGTATAGTCTTGCCTGATGCTTGGTGGATAGGAAGATAGGATTCCCTGTAAAATTATTAGAATTAGAAACAAAGGTTTGTTTTTAGTTATTTTAGGGTTATGTCAGAAAATGTGTGCTTTTTTCTCATGTGACAGATGATGGATGATTGCTTCTCAGATGAAGGCTAGTTGCATAAAGGTTGGGAGACCAAAAGGAACTGTCTTCCTTGTTGTCCTTCTGCAACACCAATAATTTCATGTTCTGCACAGAATTTGGTTTTGAAGTTATGAGTAACCCATCTGATTATTGGGTCCTTTATATCTTGTTCAATTCCATTCTTTTGTTTTGAAATATAGTACAATGTGGAATGCATTAGCAAATTCTTTTTACAAATGAATCAAAATCAGTATTTCATTTTTATACATTGAAAATTGGACTGTGTATTTACAGGGTTTTTCTATATCTGGAAGTATATCCATCAGTTAATAGTAGTTTATAAATAAAAATGATTAGACCATTTTTTGTGTATATATCTTTTGGTGTCTGTTGGGTAGAATAAAATGATAGAAATGAAAACAGAGTTGTGGGAAGGAGACCAAAAAAAAGTAAAAATCACACCCACAAGAACAGAAATAATTTCCAGCAATAATAGAATTATAAAAATTATCATAGAATTTCAGTCATGTCATTAAAACTATTCTTTATGTGGGCTTTCCTCACATAGTGGGTTGAGCAGGCAGCAGGAAGATGACTTTTCCTTGACCCATGTGAATTTTCTAGCTGAGGAATGAAGTAACTTGGAACCAAGCTGAGCTTTTCTACTGAGCATGCCCTTCTCCAGCAGGGTCCGGTCTGGGTGGGGCTGGGCTGGATTTCCATCAGCTCTCCACAGTCTCCTAATGACAGGGAGCAGCAGACATCGGGCTCCATGTACTTACAAGCTGTGTATGTATTTCAAGGGGGAGATTTTTAGGGAATTTCTGTTTTAACAGTTGCGTTTTATTGTATATGCTTGATTGTTTTGCTTTTGAAGGAAGCTTGCCTTTGACAGTGTCAGGATTCAGGGGACCGAATTTGGAAAATGCTAACATATAGAGTAGATGAAATCTGGGTAAGTACATTGTTTGGAAAGGGAGTATGTTCACTTATTTGAACTAAGTCCTGTGAAAAAACATTTTTGTGTGTGTAGTCAGAGTTTAGTTTTAGATCACTTGCTTGCATTTTTCTAGGAAAATTTTGTCAGGTTATCTTTAACATAATTGCCTTAGCAGGTTTGCCCTATGAAAAGAATGAAACTACATAGTTGCTTTGCTTTATAGATGTGTCCTGCTGTTTTACAGTTGATTTATTCCGTGGTACCATGTATGATATGAAAGTTAGTTATTCCTGAATTACTTTGAGTACTATGTTAAGTTTATAGTATTCAGTTATTTTTTAACATGTTAAAGGAGTCCAGATTTGAATTTAATTGGTAAGATGATTCATTTTCATGCTGACTGATTGATTGAAAGAAGTGTTATGACTAGCAGAGATTTGAATTCACATTTTTTTAACATCTGCAAATTAGTGGCCATTAACAGCTATCAAAACATATATCATTTTAATGTTGTTACAGTCTAAGTGTGATATTGATTGAAAAGGATAGGTCTCAACTAGTTCTGTTACTGAATACTGAATTTGTTGTCATATTGAACAAATATGAAAACTCACCATGTTGCCCAGATGCTGACATCCAGACTTAGAAAAAATTGTCATGATTTTTCTTGATATGATCCACCGGTCTAATGAGGCCCACCCCCCCTCAAATAACCTTGTTTCGATGCTACTTTCTAAGAAAATAAAAAATAAAACGCAGTACTATGGTGATGGGTGGAGGCAGATATCGGCAAGTTTGTTCTTTATTGCTGGCACTGTAGGGAAAGTTCTCGTACCTCTGAACTGGGGCCGGGAACATGTCTACTTGTGAAGTTTAAGTTTTCTATTTTTAGACCCGAGAAAGAATTGTCTCTTTAAATTATTGGCACGGTGGGAATAAATAACTGTAGAGGTGATGCTGAGGATTTGGACAGCCAGTCATAGGCCCCCCTGCTCAACCCCCATCCCTTGCCCACATCTCCTTTGTAAGTATTTCTGTACCCTTTATGATATAGTGATGACGTACGGTTTAACCTCATAGCTGGATCACAGAGGAAGTTGGAAAGGGAAGTTTTAAACTTTGACATTTAGCTTGCTTGAATATTTTGGTGGATTCTAAGGTTCAATGCCTGGCATATTCTCCAGCGGATCCTCTACCAAATCATGTTTACAAGTACTTGAATTGTGAGAATCTTACCTCCAAAGAAATATATTCAGTTGAAAGAAAAACGTGTCCTAGCCAGCACCACCTAAAAAGTAGTAATTTGAAGCTCTAAGTCAAGTTGTTTTGAGCTAAACTAATGCTCAGAGTAGAAATTAAAAAGGGAAGAAAAAAAAGGTTTTAAGTATTCCAAATGGCATGTCTGTAATTCCATTGTAGTTACAGCTTTTCCCGCCTGGGGGGAGTTGCTTTATCCCACCAGACTTGGAAGGTCCATATGCTAACAGTCTACAGGCACCTTCTGCTGACTGACCGGAGGACTAGTGTCAATATTTGGATCTGCTTACCTAAGCTAGAAAAACCATTTTACTCTTTGGTGATACTGTAAATATTTAAAATGGCAGAAGATATATTGACGAAAATTTACAGAGTGAATTATATTCTTCGACAAGGTTTAGATATTTATGCCTGTTGACTGCAGCGTTCCAAAGCTTATGGAGAAGAGGATTTGAAAGTGTGAGATCAGTGTAGGCTTCAGATTGGTGGCCTTGTCATAGTGTGGGAAGTTGATTGACTTTGACAGGCTTTTGTCTATGACCTATTAAAATGCAGCGTCTGCAGCCTGTGCATTTATCCTGTGCAGTTAACCTTGGTGGATTTGTCGTTAGCTTATTTGAGAAAAGCCTTCTGAACCATTGTTATTTTTTAGCTAAAGAATTTAGGGTTTGATTCATACAGGAATAATATCAGACTGATTGTAGATTACTACTTGATACCAAGTGCATTTTAGGATGGGCTGGGTAAGGGGCATATGCAGAAGGTAGTTGTGGGATAAGCGCAGAGAAAGTATTAGTAATCTGTTAGGATCATGAGAGACTGGTGTTGGCTTTGCTCTGTTTTGAGCCTGTTTATGATGTCACTGGAAGAAAATGCTCAGCGTGTTTTTCTTTTGTGTAGAATATTATATGATAATGATCCAAATAAATGTTCCCAGAATACTAGGAACATCACAAACTTATCAAGAAGCCACCGGATGCATAATACTGCACTAGGAACATGAAGTTACTCATCTGTACAAAATTTTACTCTTTTCATGGGAGTATAGAAACAGATGGGCAGGGAGAAGGTGTGGACAGGAAACATGACATTCTTGAGCTTGTCAGGCCAATGTTGTTCCTGCGTTGGCCTATAAATAAGGGAGAAGCTGCTGACAGATTCGGAATGTTTATATATGACCAGCTTCGAAATTTAATAAGGATCTTCCCATTGTGATTTATTCTCCTTTTAAACATTTTCTCAACTTCCATAGAAATCTATTTCTAAGTGCTTTGTTCCCATTTCTCCAGCAGAAAATAGGAATAATCATTTTGGCCTAGCCGCATATGCACCAATATTATTGTTAACAAAAGATACCTTCATGTTTCATCTCCACACCTATGGGGGAAAAAAAACTAGCATGGTTTTCTCAGGAACTTTGCTTTTGTTTTGTTTTTTAAAGAAGAACTGATACACTTCATTTTTTAAAAGTTATTTTAGAAAGATAGAAAGTGTGTGAGAGAGAGAGAGAGATAGGAAGAAAGAGAAACATCAGTTTATTGTTCCACTTATGCATTCATTGGTTGATTCTTGTATGTGCCTTACCAGGGATCAAATCCACAACCTTGTATCAGGATGACGTTTTAGCCAAAGCTAGAATTGCTACAGGTCTTTAATAAAGATGTCTGTTTGGTCTAAAAGCTTAGCTATGGAGCTTTAGGAGAGCGGTGTATATGGGGTGAGGGATGGGTTTGTGTAGTATGTGTGACAATTTATGTCAGCATTGTCTCCAAGGAAGCATACCGACCAAGCTTGGTTCCCTTAATGCATTAGATATCTTAATGTGTACATATTGTTTCCTAATAAAGTATTTAAGTGCTTCAGTTTGTGTAAACTTCTCAGTGAAAACTTTCTCTCCCCACTCTGTCCCCTGAACCTCATCCAGTGCCATCGGCCATTTCCCACAGTCACTGTTGTAAGTCTTCTGTGTCCTTCGCTCCTTTCCTTATGTGTTTGCAGGCAGATGTGTACATGTGGATTCACATATTCATACTTCTCACACACATTGCTTTTAACCCATAAGATAGCGTATCCTCTGTGCTGTCGGAAACTTGCTTTTTGTATTTAACAGTGTAACTTAGAGATATTTCTGTAACTAAGATGGAAACCTTCCTCACTTTTTTCTTTATAGCTATGGATTCTTCTGTTTTCTGAAGGTAGTATAATGTCACCTGTTGATAGATATGGATCTTTTTCTTCACAAAAATGTTACAGTGAATCATCTGTACATAATTATTTTACATATGTGCAAATGTATCTGTAGGATACATTCCCACAAGCAGGGTTACTGGTTTAGTGTATACACATTTGGAATTTTTACTGTTGGCAAAATGACTTCTGTTGGGTTGGTACCAATTTACTCTTTTACCCACAATTATATGAGAATGTCTCTGTTCCCATAGGCATGCTCAGTTCTGACATGATTAAGCTTTTGTACTTTTCCATTCTGAACTTCAGCTTGTATTTCTTTTGCTGAGCATAGTGAGCATCTTTTCATGTTTCTACGTTTCTTGTATTTGTTTTTCTGTTAACTCTATAGTCATCCATTAGCCACTTTTCCCCCCTATTGAGGGGGGTGATCATCCTAGCCTATTTTAAAATGATATTTATTTTGGATTTTTGATGTTAAGGAAATTGAGAATGAGAATTAAGTGCTCTTTAAAAAGCGTGATGTCTATTTGTGTTATGTGTTTAACCAGTGTTTTCCATGAAGGATCATTGTGTGACTTCCTGAAGAGATGATAATAGTAGTTTTTAAGAGAACTGTGTCAGTTTTTCAAACTAGCAGTAATTTCTGGATATAAGTTACTAAAATTTCTGAGTTAGTGATAAGTTATTTGAATTTATATTAGTGCTAATCATGCTACTTCTGTTCCCCACTAGACTGAGAGCAGGATCCTTTTCTCTGTTTTGCTGGTAATGGTTCATATGCTGTGGAAATACTCAGGAAACATTTGTTTGAAAAGAAGGGGCTAAGATACTGATAAAACCAAACCACATCCCGAAGGTCAATGAAATTGATTGGGGGCTCAACACATTATTAATGATATAAAGCCCAAAATGGTAGTAATAGTTTATTGATTTTTATTTTTTTAACAAATGATGAGCTGTCAGTCATAATGCTAGGTGCTGGTTGTAAAATACTGAAGTTGTTAGGGATTGCTGCCAGTATTGTCTAGGCTCTCTGTAGCTGGACAGCCTGTGTTTGAATCCTGGCTCTTCTATTTACTGGTTGTGTGGCTTTGCACAAGTTATTTATTCTCTCTTTTACCTTCTTCACCTGTAATAAGGAAATAATTTTAGTTCCAACCCCAAAGGTTGTGAAGATGAAAAAAATTGCTACATATAGTCTCTAGAACAGTGCTTAGCAAATAGCTGATATTATAATTTATTGTTATTATATAGTCTTTATTAAGTGGGTTGTGCTTACTATTACTTTTATAATTTTTAGTGAAAAACAGACATAGTTCATTTTTTCACAGAATCATTACTTGATGATGATGCCCACCATTTATTATGAATTTATTATGTGCCAGGCACTTTATAACGAAATAACATCTGATTTCATTCTTAGAGCCACCCGTGAGTATGTATTATATCACTGTTTTGCTTATGAGGAAACCGGAACTCAAGACTGAATACTTGTTTATGTGACATGGCTAGTGAGAGATAGACCTGGAATTCTAATCCTGGTGTTTGGTTCCCAGACTTGATATCAAGACTACCCAAAGACCAGTTAGCTTCACACAGAAAGCTCTGGCCATTATAAAGTTTGGGTTCTCAACTGAGAGGAGAAATTTTAGTGGAAGCGGTTTGTCAATATTTCTTACCAAACAATTCATTATACATGATTCATGAAGAGCTGGCAGGGTTCTGGCTGTCACCTTGATTAGTGTGTGCTGTTGGAGTGCCCAATAGGACAGGTTCATGTGCATTTTGATTATGAGAATACTGATGTCCAGTATTGGATCCCCAGTGATTCATGCACAGCCTCTGGTTACTGCGCGCTCACTTAAGGAAGGGTATTTTGGGGATGACCTTAGTTACTTGTGGAGACTGCCTGGCACCGGTCTCTTTCTTGACTCAATTCTGAGTGGGAGGAGCAGGGGCTGGCTTTAACAAATAAGATTGTTAGCACTACTGGAATTGGATATTATTGAAAAGAGTCTTGATTTTATCCCCCTCCCCCTTCAATTTATGCTGGGAATCCTACGCTTTGTTGAACTCTTAAGATTTTTTTGTTTCATCTTTATGTAGAGTTGTTAGAATAAAGAATGATTGGTTTGTCTCACTAATCTAACTCAGATAATAGGTTTTTAAAACTTGAGCATCTGGAAAAACAACATTTTGACATCCATGGCTTGTAGGTATGAGGACCATAAAACCAACTGAGGAGTAATAATTATCTGAGATGGTTCTGTATGTACTTCAGTTTCTTCGGGCTTGTTTGCCGGTGCTTGCCTCAGTATATAAAATGCAAAGGCTAATAGTGGTTGTAAGTAACTGAAAATCCTGGCTCAATTCTTTGACCCAGAGGGAGTATATTGTCTCACATAACAGGGAGTTCAAACACAGGACTTAGCCATGTGTGGCACGCTTGGGGCTCTGGTCCTCTTCTCTGTCATTCTCTTGCCAGTGCCCTCTACTGTGTCTCTGTTTCTTCAGGCTTTCTCCTCTCATGGATTATTCAGAGTGACAGCATTTCTAGGAGTCATGTAAATAATGCTCAGGGGCAGAGGAAGGGCTTTCTCTTTCTTGTGGCTCTTTTAAGAGGGAGGAATTTTTTCTCAGAAGCTTCCCAATAGACTTCCTGAATGTCTTCTTATCACAGAGACGGGGCTACCATGTTTGCCCAGACCAACTCCAATGACACACATGTGGAAGAGAGGAAAGCTGAATAAAAATTGGGTTCTATTAAAGAGGAGAAAGCGTGGAAGAAATACATGCTCTGAATGTAATCTGATCCTGCCTAGACTTGAACTAGTAAAGGGCCACAGTTCATATCTTTTGTATGTGTGGGTTTAATTTAAACCAGATGTTAGCCTGTATCTTTATAGAAATATTTATCCTCTCTTATAGGTCCTTTATCTCTTAAAAAATACCCAAATAAATGATATAATGTGTTATACTGGTAACTAGGGTAAGTAGTATTGGATTATTTCAAAACTAACTCTTGTTTATCTCCATCATATAGATAATTTAAAGAAATAGTCTCTTTGGAATGTATTTGTACTTATTTGAATATGGGATATACTATTTCCTAGACCTTCTGACACAAGATTAATAAATGTCCTAGGGAGAGGAATTACTTGCTGACTCTCTAAGTCAGCCTGTTTTTGTTATTCCTTCTCCCTCTGCAGACATTTCTTTCTCGTCTTTCCTCCCTGTTCTCCTCCCCTTGCCCCTCATCCCCCCTTTTACATGCTGGGCATGTTGCAGCAGCGTCACTATTATGTTCGAGTAGAGTTAGGTGGCTGCTGAAACTTCCCTATATTTCAGTTGCTGTGTTTGTTTTTCTCACATTTAATGCTTTTAGGGAAGGTAGTGGGGTATTAAAAGGCCTTCTCTTAGACTGCAGGCCATTTGGGGAGATGAACATGAGGAAAGGAGGGTGGGTGATAGCAAGTTGCTCTACATATCCTCTGCCACAACAATAGGTGAAAGCAAGTTTTTTCAGACCTAGACGGTGACCAAACTGGAGCTGTGCATGCCTTGCCAGTATTATTTAGGTTTGTAATTTGTCACACAATTTTATGTCTTTCTAGAAGTTCAAAGGAAAGCCTCTCTCCAGCCCTTCCCCACCATTTTGGGTAGTTTAGAAAGGCACACTTTCCTATTTCATAACTCTTGGGCTGAGCACTGTTGGCAGAAATGGAAGATGTCTTATTGCTCATGGTCTCAGCAGAGGATGAGATCCACTCAGCTGGGAGCAGCACCCACCCTGGTCCCTGTGCAGGGATTCTGTTCACAGCGGGGCTCAGAGTAACCTTGGTTCTTTCAAGGTCTTAAGGAAAAATACCTGAACCCAATAATTAGCGTGAACCTCCTTGCTTGAAGTTCTTTGTGTGTCTACAGTTGTATAACTGTTTACTTTGTTTCACTTGCTACAGTACTCTATAAAGGGCCAGTGTTTCAGGAGCTTGATATTATAGGGTAGGAAGATGTAGACTAGTGGTAAAGACAGCATCCTGAAATTTGCCTTCTTTTTTAAACATTAGAAAAAGAATGGTTTCACATAACAAGGCTCCTTACCTAACTAGTGCTGATCCTCTATTGATGATGGTTTTCTGCTTGGTTGCGTGTTAAATGATGCATGCTTTTTCTCATGGAGCTGTTATAGTAATGAACACTTTCTATCAATCCAGATGGAGCATGCCAACGTGGTAATTGTGTCTAAACCACATGCTTCTCTAATGGGCTGGCTGTTCACAGCAATGTTCTTTTTGGTTGATGATAAGTAGAACGATCCTTACTTAGTATGTTATATAACTTGTTAATGATGGATTTTAGGTATTTGTAATTAGAACTTAGTGGAATGGGCATTTTTGGAGTTTGGGAAACCCGAGTTCTGGTTTTGTCTTTGCCGATCTAGCTTTGTGATCTCAGGCAAATCTCCTAGTATTTCTGAGCCTCAGTTTCCTTGTTGATAATATAAAGGGTATTAGAGTAGATGATTTCACAACACTGATTCAGTACATATTTATCTAGTGCCTCTTATATCCCAGTCTAGGCGCTGGAAACACAGCAGTGAAGAAAAGATCCCAGCCCTCTGGGGCTTTCATTTTGGTGGGAGGGACTGCGTTCTGCTGCAGGAGTTTCTATTTTAGTGGGTGATGGAGTTTAAAGGCTTCCTCATCTTTGAAACAGAGAATTACAAGCACGATAATTATGGTGAATGGATGTGCTATAATCATGTTTCCTTGATGGTAATTTGTTTGAGAAACCATTTTCTCAACAGAGAAAGTAGTGTTTAGGTTTGAGCTTTGTTGATTTCTTGAAACTATTTTAAGAATAGACTTATTTACATATAATTACATACATCCTTATTGTTGATTATTTACAATGTAATTAGCCAATTCCATTGTTTTTTTTAATCTTGTAAATTCCATTGTGTTTTTTTTTAAAGGAAATCTTTTTTTTAAGCTTTTTATTTTTATTTATTTATTCATTTTAGAGAGGAGAGGGAGAGCCAGAGAGAGAGAGAGAGAGAGAGAGAGAGAGAGAGGAGAGACAGAGAGAGAGAAGGGGGGAGGAGCTGGAAGCATCAACTCCCATATGTGCCTTGACCAGGCAAGCCCAGGGTTTCGAACCGGCAACCTCAGCATTTCCAGGTCGACGCTTTATCCACTGCACCACCACAGGTCCCATTGTTTTTTTTTAATCTCCATTTGGATGGGTAATACTGATCAGCTCTGAGGTTTGTTCTATTTTTTATTATTACATTTATTAAGGTAACATTGACTGATAACATGAATTTCAGGTGTACAACTTTACAATTCGATGTCTATATGCTCTATTGTGTGCTCATCACAGCTCTGAGGTTCTTAAAATTAGGTGTTGGAAATACAGTAGTGGTTGAGAACTATTTTGTGAGACATCATGGCTTTGTCTCTGCATTAGCACCTTGTCTTTAGTTTCTATCCATTAGTTCAATTTTGATTGCATGGCCAAGTAATACTTTCAAAATTATTTTCTTTGTGATGAGAACTCATCTGAAAATTTCTTATTTTGAAGAGTGGCAGGGCTAATTATAGTGAATTAGAGTAGGCTCATGTTTCTCTGTAGTCATTTTCAGAGTTTGTTATGAATCATCTTTGAGTACTTAAGGCAAGGGTTCTAGTTGATTTGATTGTTCATAAATTATGGAGGAATTGTGCTTGTATTGTGAAATACAGGTGAGAACAAATGTATACATACGCTCTGTGGTTCTCCATTTAGTGGCCTTGAGCAAGTCGCTTACCTGCTGCTCCTCTGCTTATTACTTTCAAAATGGGGATAACCCAACCTTGTGGAGAAGTTATGTGTAAATGTCTGACACAGGAGTAGTAAGTGAAAGCTATTATAATTAAAATAAAAATATTAACGCTTTTAATATAGTAATTTCATATTTCATTGCTTCTAAAATATTTTAACCAAAACTCAGCTTTAGTTGATTGGTCTCCAGATGACTTTTCACAGCCACGTAATTAGAGGGACTCCAGTTATCTTGGTTAGCTTAGACAACTAGGAGACATTTTTGTTTTCATTTTTACCAAGGCATTGATTCAACTCTCAAAAAAGTTTTAGAGTATATGCTAAAAATTAACTTTGGTCATTTTATGATTAATATAAATAATAGTTTCCACTTAAGTGGCACCTGGAAAATGATACCTTAAAGAAAAGGAAAAGGTTTTCTCTACAGGAGAGCCAGTTCAAGTACTCATGCAAGGGTCTTATTGGAAGACATAATTTTGAATTTTAAATGCCTAATAAAGGTACAGCCTCTATTAAAAAGAATGTTGGAGATTCTTCAAAAAATTAAAGCTAGAACTACCATATAATCCAGCAATTCCACTTCTGAGTATTTATCCACTGAAAATGAAAACACTAATTTGAAAAGATATACAACCCCATGTTTAACACAGCATTATTTACAATAGCCAAGATAATGGGAACAGGCCCTGGCCGGTTGGCTCAGTGGTAGAGTGTCGGCCTGGCGTGCAGAGGTCCCGGGTTCGACTCCCGGCCAGGGCACACAGGAGAAGCACCCATCTGCTTCTCCACCCTTCTCCCTCTCCTTCCTCTCTGTTTCTCTCTTCCCCTCCTGCAGCCGAGGCTCCATTGGAGCAAAGATGGCCCGGGCGCTGGGGATGGCTCCTTGGCCTCTGCCCCAGGTGCTAGAGTGGCTCTGGTCGCAACAGAGCGACACCCCAGAGGGGCAGAGCATCACCCCCTGGTGGGCAGAGCGTCGCCCCTGGTGGGCGTGCCGGGTGGATCCCAGTCGGGCGCATGCAGGAGTCTGTCTGACTGTCTCCCCCCGTTTCCAGCTTCATAAAAATAAAAAAAAAAAAAAAAAAAAAAAAAAAGATAATGGGAACAACCTAAGTGTTCATTGATTAATGAATGGATAAAGAAAATGTGATATGAATATGAATATTATATCTTCATTAAAAGAATTAAATTTATTCATTAAAAGAATGAAATCTTGCCATTTGCACAGCATGAAATAACCTGGAGGGTATTAATACTGAGTAAAATAAGTTAGACAGAGAAAAACAAATACCATGTGACCCTCTCGTACTGTGTGGACCTTTTTCTCCAAAAGCAAAAACCAAGCTCATTAGTGGTGATTGCTGGCAGCGTAGAGAAATGGGTGAACTTTTTTTTTATGTTAAAATAAATTGAGAGCAAAACCACAGAACTTGGTTTGTAAATGGCAATGCTGTCTACTGAGCTTTCATCTCAGATCTTAGAAGAAAAAACTTTCTAATGATACTAGTTTGGTAGAATGACTTAAATTATGTTTGCCTCATCTCTTTCTGAGTGAAAGTAATGCTTTAATATTTTGCATACTTTATGCTTAACATTTTAATACAAAAATATATAAAACAAATACAGTTTAATGTTGAACTGTGTTCAGTATCACTTGCTAGTTTTTGATCATCAGGAATACTGATGAGATAGTTTTCTCACAATGTAACAGTCTGAAACCGAGATAAGGCAACCTTTTTTTTTTTTTTTTTTTCTCCATTTTTCTGAAGCTGGAAACAGGGAGAGACAGTCAGACAGACTCCCGCATGCGCCCGACTGGGATCCACCCGGCACGCCCACCAGGGGCGATGCTCTGCCCACCAGGGTGTCGCCATGCTGCGACCAGAGCCACTCTAGTGCCTGAGGCAGAGGCCACAGAGCCATCCCCAGCGCCCGGGCCATCTTTGCTCCAATGGAGCCTCTGCTGCGGGAGGGGAAGAGAGAGACAGAGAGGAAAGCGCGGCGGAGGGGTGGAGAAGCAAATGGGCGCTTCTCCTGTGTGCCCTGGCTGGGAATCGAACCCGGGTCCTCCGCACGCTAGGCCGACGCTCTACCGCTGAGCCAACCGGCCAGGCAACCTGGTTTTATCTCTGACATTTACTTCCCAGTTTGACAAAAATATAATGTTTAAGTTTGGTTATGCGATAACACATGGGTGTAAGTTAAGCATGTTGCTGTAAACATATACATACAATTTATACATTATAGAGCTATCGTATTGGTAAGTACAAATTTTGAAACATGGATAGAATTATACATTTAAAAATGTCTAAAAACGAGAAGATTGGACATGTAAACATTGTAGTTACCTGTAATATTTGTCATTTGTATCATTGCCCTTAAGGACATTCCTTCTCCTTGATCTGCCTGTCCACTATACGTATTTCTTCTTGCCTTCATGCTCTTTCCACTCATGCCTGATCCTTAGATGTTGGTGGCGATAAGGGTTCTTTTCAGGATTCTTGAAGCTGAAACTATACTTTTTCTCAAGGTGATGTCAGTATTATGTCTGCTGTCTGCTTTTAACTATCAGCCATATGATGACAACTCCAAAATTTGTGTATCTATCTGGCCTTTGTTCAAGACCTATGTGTCAAATGGCCAACTGGACAACTCAACAAACTTCTAATTGTAATGAGTTAAAAACCACATTTGTCTCAGCCAGACCCTCTTTTCCTGTGTTCTCTATTTCCACAGCTGGTTCTGCCATCACCTCAGTCTCCTTGTGACCTGGGAATTTTCTTCGACCCTTTTCTTTCTTGGACTTGTTATATTCAGTGTGGACACCACGTCATGTTCAGTATCTCTTTCCATTAGATTCATTTTTTATTCTTTAGCTCACTGCTTCTGCTGTAGCGCAGACAGATCCTCATCTTCTCATCCCTGGATTATTGCAGCAGCCCCCTGGATGTCATTCTATTTCATTCAGCCTTTTCTCAGCATGTACTTTACAGCCTGGTTGGGCTTTCTGAAAAAGGAATCTGATTGCATCACTTCTCTACTTCATTTGCTTGTACGACTTCTCATTGTCTTTAAATCAATCTCCAGACCTTTCCCAACACAACACAAAATCTTGAAGGTTCTGACCTCTACTTACTACTCTATGTAGTTTGTCATTGCTAATTCAACATCCTCCTTCCCTCCCTTCCTCTACTTAAAAGCTCCTACTTTGCTTGTACATTGTATTATTTTTCAGTACTTGTGATTTTCTTTTTCTTTTTTTTTGTATTTTTCTGAAATGAGAAGCGGGGAGGCAGAGAGACAGATTCCTGCATGCGCCTGACCAGGATCTACTTGGCATTCCCACTAGGGGGCGGTGCTCTGCCCATCTGGGCCGTTGCTTTGTTTCAACCAGAGCCATTCTAATGTCTGAGGCAGAGGCCATGGAGCCATCCTCAGTGCCTGGGCCAACTTTGCTCCAATGGAGCCTTGGCTGTGGGAGGGGAAGAGAGAGATAGGGAGGAAAGAGAGGGGGAAGGGTAGAGAAGCAGATGGGCGCTTCTCCTGTGTGCCCTGGCCGGGAATCGAACCCTGGACTCCCACTCGCTGATCCGATGCTCTACCACTGAGCCAGCCGGCCAGGGCCAGTACTTGTGATTTTCTTTGGGAAGACTATTCTCATATTTCTGTACTTCCCTATGCTTTGCATATGCCTCTCATCCTGACTCCTTTGCAGGTGTCCTAATGAGGACACCATTTTAAAGCAATGCAATGTCAACTTCTGTAGAAGGCTTGCCTAATGACTTCCTTCTCATCTGATTTAAGTGCCTGCCCTGTGCCCATTAGGCAACCTGCTCTTGACTTATCTGTACCCTCACTCCCTCAGGTCCTTGAAGACAGTCTTTGTCATATGCTCAGTACTGGGCACATTGTAAGGGCCCAATAAATACACTCTGACTGACAGAATGTTTTTATGCTTGCAAATAAAAGTAACATTTTAAAATTATCTTTTATTATTGAGATATGGACCTTTTAAAGTTTACAGTTCAGTGATGTGAAACATGGATAGAATTATACATTTAAAAAATGTCTAAAAACGAGAAGATTGGACATGGTTGCAAAACTCACCACTGTCTGATTACTAAACATGTTGATTACCCCCAAAAGAAACTGTACCCATTACAGTTGTTCCCTATTCCTAGTCCATCCAGCCCTTTGCAACCATTAAGCATTTGTGTCTGTGGATTTGCCTATTCTGGAACTTTCACATAAATGCATTATATAGCATGTGGCCTTTTGTATCTCACACTGGTTTCACTTACAGTGTTTTCAAGGTTGTATGTGGCAGTCTCTATCAGGACTTCATTCCTTTTCATGACTTAATATTCTGTTGTATGGACATGCAACATCTGGTTTATCCATTTATCAGTTGTTGGACATTTGGGTTGTTTTCATTTTATAAAGCTGTTGTGAACTGAACATTCATTTCAAATTTTTGTGTGAGCATATTTTCATTTCTCTTGGGTATGTATCCAGGAGTGGAATTGCTTGGTCATACGGTAACTTTGTTTAACTTTCTGAGGAACTGCGGAACTATTTCACAAAATGGCTATGCCATTATACATTTTTGCCAGCAATGTTGAGAGTTCCAAATTTTCCACATCCTCCCCAATGCGTTTTACTGTCTGTCTTTTTGATTATGGTGCACTAGTGTATGTGAGGTGGTGGTATCTCATGGTGGTTTTGATATGCATTTCCCTGATGACTGATGATGTTGGGCATCGTTTCAAGTACTTATTGCCTATTTGTATATCGTCTTTGAAGAAATGTCTACACAAACCCTTTGCTCATTTAATTTGTTTTTTTTTTTAAATTGTTGAGTTGTAGGGTTCTTTATATATTCTGGATACTAGATTGTTATCAGGTATATGTTTGGCAAAAGATGGTGAGTAGTATTTTAAGAAACAAGTATAATGCTGATACAACTACAACATGGATGGTCTTTAAAAATGTGCTAAATGGAAACGCCACATTATTGTATGATTTCATTTATTTGAAATGTGTACAATAGGCAAGTCCATGCAGACTGAGAGTAGATTAGTGATTGCTGGGGGAGTGGAGAGAATGGAAAGTAGCTATTAATAGATAAGTGGTTTCTTTTTGGGATGATGAAAATGTTCTAGAATTAGTGGTAATAGTTTACAACCTTATGAATATACTCAAAATGGTCTGTGAGTGATATTGCAATAAAGCTTTAAAAAATGTATTTTTTTTATTTTGAACTGGTCAAGTCTGTACCACTTTTGAAGTTAGCTGGGAATTTCCCATTGGCTAGCATGCCAGGGATTTGAGCACTTAAATTGTTGGTAAGAGAGGAGAGAACGTTCTGTCTCTGCCATTCCTGCCTGTTGTTCTTTTCTGTCAGTGGTGCAGCTATGCTTTAAAGTCCCTCTTTGCTTGTGTAAAATGTAGGCAACCAACTACTTTCAGATTTAGTTTTAATTTTGTTTTAATTAGTTATATAGATGATTTTTTTTATCTATATAATGTCTTCATTGGGTTCAGATTAGGAGTCCCTAGACATTTTCTTGTAATCACACACACACACAAAGAATACTGTGTTAACGCTTGGGTGGGACAGAGTTTTGGAGTTTTGGTCATAGTTTGAGTACCATTCCCAGAAGACCATCTTTTGCTTTGGAGTAGTGATGATGAACTATAGGATTTAATATTGGAACAAAAATGTTTATGTACATTACTGATATAATTTTCTCGCTATTAGCACCTAATATTTAACATTAATTTCCATAATTCCTAACATTTTAGTTTAAGTGTGAATTTTAGCAAAATGTGGTTTAATACTTTCTAATATTATCAATAATACTTTGTCAGGGATACTGAATATTGAGAAAAAGAATTTCTCATAAAAATTAGATTTTAGGGTGAATTGTTATTTATAGCTAGATGAAACTGAATAAAAGTAATCACTTTAAAACTTTTGCTGATTTTAAGTTCTAGCTGTATAGAATCAGAATGAACTATTGTGATGCTGGTTTTGTTTTGGATTTTTGATTTTTTCAGAGAATTCTCCCAAGATAGAGTAGCAGTTGCCATTTTTCTCTTGTGAACCTTCTTATGAACCTCCTTTTTCTACATGTGTTTTAGCCCCCTCATCTCTCTGCCATTCTCCTTCCCATCCTTTTTAACCCTCTCTTGACTCTAAACTGGGGTTGTTGTAAAATAGTCTTTTGTGATTTTTGTTTTGTTTACAGCATAAACCGTGACCATGACTACTGAAGTAGGCTCCACATCTGAAGTGAATAAGGAATCTGACCAGTTAGGAGCAGATGCAACCAAGGAGAAACCTAAAGGAGTAGCAGAAAATCAGCAGAATCAGTCATCTGATCCAGAAGAGGAGGAGAAAGATTCCCAATCATCTCTTCCAGCTAAAAGCCAAAGTAGTCCACGCCACCAGAAGAGGCGGAAGGATCCGTCTGAGAGTAGGGGTATTTCACGATTCATACCCCCGTGGCTTAAGAAACAGAAGTCCTATGACTTAGTAGTGGCCAAAGATGGAGGAGATAAGAAAGAGCCTACCCAAGCTGTTGTGGAAGAGCAGGTGTTAGATAAAGAGGAATCTCTTACTGAAGAAGAAAGGCTGGCCAAGGGTGATGCTGAAGAAACAGTTCAGAGGAAACAACAGGTCATTAAAATTGATGTCAAAGAAGAGAAACCTTCAGTGAGCAGTCCTGAGACACAGGTATGTTTGAAAAGTGATTGACTGCCTGGAAATGAATGCTTGATGGTATAGCCATCTAACAAAAAGGGTTTGTTTGCTCTGAGTCATTTATAGATTTCTTTTTTCTTTTTTTGAGAGAGAGACAGAGACAAGACAGGAAGGGAGAGATGAGAAGCATCAGCTTGTGGTTGTGGTGCTTGAGTTGTTCACTGATTACTTCTCATAGTGCCTTGACTGGGGAAGGGAGAGGGTTCCAGCCAAGCTAGTGACCCCTTGCTCAAGCCAGCAACCTTGGGCTCAAGCCAGTAACCATGTGGTCACGTCTAGGACCCCATGCTCAAACCGGCGACTCTGTACTCAGGCCGCTGGTGAGCCTGTATTTAAACTGGTGACTTTGGTGTTTCAAACGTGGGACCTCAGTGTCCCAGGTAGGACGCTCTGTCTACTGTGCCACCACCAGTCAAGCATTTATGGATATTTTGTATTAAGATACTATTTTGGCTTTCTATATCTGGAATATGGGTCTTGGAAGCGTTTACAACAGCCTTCTCCTGTTATTCTTTTCAAAATAATATAACAAAGTGAAAAAAATCCCCTGTATATGCACAACCATAAAAATGTTTGTTTCTTTTAAGGTTAAACAGACAGAATCCTGTCACTCCTCCTTTTAAAACCATCCTTGATTGATTTAAGTGTTCAGTGAGTAGGAAGAAATAGATTTGTATGTGTGTGCATTTTTGTTGCGAAAAGAAGCCCAGGTTTTGCCATGGTATGAGATTATAATAGGAAATTTTATTATTTGAAATGGTATTTAAATTGCAGTTGCCAGGATGTAGTTTCTTTTATTCATTTAATGCTCAAATTAACAAATTGACGAAAATTAGAAAATTGGCAGTGGATGGGGGAAGGAAGATGTGGGAAGTATTCTTTCTAGTAAACATTTGAAGTCTTAAAAATCTCAGGCTTACAGTGTTTATAACAGTCACTGTTTTTTACCAAGGACTTTCCTGTTACTGTGTTGTTTTCTGCAAATGGGCTAACTTTAGTATAAACTTCATTTTTTCTTCGGCAGCCTGCTGAAGAGGTAAGGAAGGAGAAAGAAGAGGGGGAGGTAAAGGAGATACTGGAAGACAAGTCTGAAGAAGCAGCAAAAAGAGAGACAAAGGAAGTGCAGACCAATGAGTTAAGAGCTGAGAAGGTCGCTCCAAAACCCACCAAGAAGACCAAAACCGTCCAGTGTAAAGTGACCCTTCTAGACGGCACCGAGTACAGCTGTGACCTGGAGGTGAGTCGGGGTGATGGCAGAGCTCTCTTGATGTGTGGAACACAAGCAGAGCAGTAGTCGGCCCTCCTCTGGGGAATGGCACAACTCAACAGTTTCATTTTCCTGTGAATTAGTCCTCACAGTTTTGCATTGAAAGAAAAAGAAAAGATAGAAGAGGGTCATCATTTCCTTTACAAACAGTGGTTCCTGACCCTTAAGAGTAAGTGGGGCTGATTTCCTGCCAATCTGTTCTGTTCTGGTCATGTATGTTGTCTGTTCTGAATGGGCATTAAATTGTTTGAATATTACCTCTGGCTGTAAGATACTTCCTTTGAGAATTGGTTGACATTTCAGATACATGACATTTCATACTTTAACCCCAAGTATTTTTATCCTCAGATAATGATTTGATCTCTAGCTCATTTATTTAGTTTTAATTAAAAAGCACTCATGAGTTTCAAAGCATATAACTGTACTTCAGTAGCACTGATACTGATTGATACCAATGTGATTTTTTATTTTATTTTTATTTTTTTACAGAGACAGAGAGAGAGTCAGAGAGAGGGATAGACAGGGACAGACAGACAGGAATGGAGAGATGAGAAGCATCAATCATTAGTTTTTTGTTGTGCGTTACAACACCTTAGTTGTTCATTGATTGCTTTCTCATATATGCCTTGACTGTGGGCCTTCAGCAGACTGAGTAACCCCTTGCTCGAGCCAGTGACCTTGGGCTCAAGCCGGTGAGCTGTTGCTCAAACCAGATGAGCCCACGCTCAAGCTGGCGACCTCAGGGTCTCGAACCTGGGTCTTTCCACATCCCAGTCTGATGCTCTCTCCACTGCACCACCGCCTGGTCAGGCCCAATGTGACTTTTAAAAAGTATCTAGCACCTTATAATTTTATGTAATCAAAAGAGTTTGTGCTTTTTATAACTAAATCACTTTATTTAGATGACATAACTAATAGCCGATGTTTGCTAAAGAACTGCGTGAAGAATTTTGAATGGATTATCTCATGTACTGTTTCTAAGAATCTAGATGAGGTAGGTGTTATGGATATTGCCCGTGTTACAGTGGGGAATGTAGGCTTATAGATAGAGGCCAAGTAATTTGCACAAAGTTTCATCGCTAGCAAATGGTTGAGCCTCAGTTCCAGCCCCATTTGTCTGACTCTGGACCTCATGAACCTGAGCACTGTACTGTTAAGATGAAAAAAATTCATGGTCCTTGCCTTTATCTTTGTATTAGTTATCTAGAACTTTTTTTACTCATTTAGTGATGGTAATTGTTCTGATACTTCACTTGTTTCCAGAAAAAGAGTGGTAAAAGAGGCTTAATAATCCTTACAGCTCAGAAGGAGAGAGAGAGGTGGAGAGAGAGAATGAGACTATGTGTCTCAGCAGTAGAAATAGGGAACATTAAGGAAAACAATAGAATAGTATTCTGAACTTAATTCAGTTACATTGTACATGACCACAGGTTCCCTTGTGTTTCCTATCTATCCTAGAAATTAGGGAGTCTAGCTTTTGGGAACCAATTTGATAACTTGTATATGACCTTCAGTCATTTACTCAACCTCTTAGGGCCAAACCGAGGCCCCGAAACTGACCTCAGCTATGGAATATAGGATTACTGGCCCCAGTCATCTCTGAAATTTTTTATAATCACCAAACCTCAAGATTAAGAAATATGCTCTATGTTTTAAATCTATTTTTGTTCTCTTTTTAAAAGTCATAATATATTTAAAAATTATAGAAATAATAGAAGAAATAGTTCCATATTCACCAGAAATAAAACATTAAAGACTGGTGGGCAAGTATGGTCCTCTCCGAGTAAGATAATTATTTACTCAGAGATGAAAACATGAAACCAATTCTATAATTTGCAATTCATGAAGCTGAGCATCTTTTTTTAAGTTTTATATGGGTTTCTAGGATTGCTCTGAGGTTTAAAAAAATAGATATTCTTTCTCAGATTACGGCTATTCCTTTCCTAGTTTCTAAGAAGGAAACTAAAAAAGTTTTATGAATAGGTGGTGAAAGATATGAATAGATGCTGAATTTTATCAAGTATATTTTGTGCATCAACTGAGAGGATCATGTTTTTGTGATCATTTACTGTTGTAATTTAAATTGATGTTTTCTAATGTTGAGCCATCTTTTGATTTGTAATGTAAACTCTTGTTTATGATGATTGGCATTCATTTTGTATTTTTTTTGTAGGATTTTTGCATATACTACCTTTAATTTTCTTTTATCAAACTGTCTTCATCAGATTTTATCTGGGTTATATACTTTCCACACAAAGTTGCTTTTCTTAGTATTCTCTGGAAAAGCTTAGATAAAGTTAGGGATTAACTGTTCTTTGAGGATCTGGTGAAACATGCCTTTAAAACTGTCTTGGACTGGTGGCTTTTTTGTTGGAAGAGTAGGTTGAAGGGCATTTATTTTTTAAATAATTGACTCAATTTCCTTATCGTCTGTTTCTGTTTTTTCTTGAGTTGGTATTAGTAGTTAATATTTTCAGTGGAAACTGTCTATTTTGACGAACTTGACAAATCTTATTGGCATAAAGTTTTTTTTTTACATATTTTCATTTTGTATACTTGATTTTGATTTTGTTTTTTGCTTGTAGTGTTATTTGCCTTTTCTTCTTGATCATTATTGCTGTAGAATTACTATTTTAATCTCTTTTTTTCCCCAAAGAAACAACTTAGATTTATTTAGTGTTTCTTTTCCATTTTGTAATAATGTTCCCTTTTGCTCTTTATTTTTTCTTTGAGGTTTCTTTATTCTTTTTCCAGTTTCTTGAGTTGAATATTTAAAAAAAAAACTTTCATGGCTGATTTTTCCCTACAAGTACTTCTTGGTAATTGTACAAGTTTTGAAATATTGAGCTTTTATCGCTATTTATTTCTTCATATTTTCTCATCCCATTATGGATCATTTTTGACCACTGAAGTTTTTTTATAAGTGTGTTTTTAAATTTCCAGAATGTGTACGTGTTTATGGGTGAATATATTTGTGCATGTCTAATGGGAGGAGGGCATTTTTCTTTTGTTTAGATTTCTTGTTTTATTACATTGTGGTTAGATAGACTATGGTCTAAGTAAGATTCTATTGCATCTGTTAAAACTTACTTTGCAGCCTAATATACAGTCAATTTTTATAATAGTTATTTTGATATCAAAATTTATTTTTGATATTGGAAATATTGTTGGCACAGATTTTAGTTTTGTTCTCCTCTGTCTCTATTCATTGTTTAAGTGTATATAGGTATGTTAAAATCTTTCCCTAGAATGGATGATTTGAACATTTTTCTTGGTATTTCTGCATTATGCTAATAAGATTTGAGGCTGGATTATTAGATGCATACATCAGCAGAAACTTGGAAAGTTATTTTATTTGGTATTAACTTTAATATAGTATAGCTTTATTTTGGTTAGGATTTATCTAGACCAGCGACTTTTCAACCTTCTGTATCTCACAGCATACATAAACTAATTTTTATGATAAAAAAAATAGGTATGGTTATGATTTATTCATACCAGATGGTTGTTGTTGTGTTGGCTGTTGTCTTTTTTTTTTTAATTTGACAATCTAAGGGAAAAGAGGTCAGTACCTCTTAATTAATCAGGTATTGCATGCTTCAAAAATTCTTGTGGCACACAAGATGAAAATCGCTGCTCTTTATTTCTTTTCTTTTTTTTTTTTTTCCTGTATTTCTCTGAAGCCAGAAACAGGGAGAGACAGACAGACTCCCGCATGCGCCCGACCGGGATCCACCCAGCACGCCCACCAGGGGGCGACGCTCTGCCCCTCCCGGGCGTCGCTCTGCCGCGACCAGAGCCACTCCAGCGCCTGGGGCAGAGGCCAAGGAGCCATCCCCAGTGCCCGGGCCATCTCCGCTCCAATGGAGCCTTGGCTGCGGGAGGGGAAGAGAGAGACAGAGAGGAAGGAGGGGGGGGGGGTTGGAGAAGCAAATGGGCGCCTCTCCTATGTGCCCTGGCCGGGAATTGAACCCGGGACTTCTGCACGCCAGGCCGACGCTCTACCGCTGAGCCAACTGGCCAGGGCGCTGCTCGCTTGCTTTCTTTCTTTCTTTCTTTCTTTCTTTCTTTCTTTCTTTCTTTCTTTCTTTCTTTCTTTCTTTCTTTCTTTCTTTCTTTCTTTCTCTCTCTCTCTCTCTCTCTCTCTCTCCCTCCCTCCCTCCCTCCCTCCCTCCCTCCCTCCCTCCCTTTCTCTCTCTCTCTCTCTCTCTCCCTCCCTCCCTCCCTCCCTCCCTCCCTCCCTCCCTCCCTCCCTCCCTCCCTCCTTTCTTTCTTTCTTTCTTTTTTTTTTGTATTTTTCTCAAGCTGCAAATGGGAAGGCAGTCAGACAGACTCCCGCATGCGCCCGACCGGGATCCACCCGACACACCCACCAGGGGGCGTCTGGGCGTCACTCTGTTGCAACCAGAGCCATTCTAGCGCCTGAGGCAGAGGCCATGGAGCCATCCCCAGCGCCCCGGCCAACTTTGCTCCAGTGGAACCTTGGCTGCAGGAGGGGAAGAGAGAGACAGAGAGGAAGGAGAGGGGGAGGGGTGGAGAAGCAGATGGGCGCTTCTCCTGTGTGCCCTGGCTGGGAATCGAACCCGGGACTTCCGCATGCCAGGCCGACGCTCTACCACTGAGCCAACTGGCCAGGGCTTTTTTTTTTTTTTTTTTTTTTGCTTTTTAACGTGTGTTCTTATCTCTTTGAGGGGTCACGGTTTTTAATACCATTTGAGAATTCTGTCATTTCACTGGTGGACTTAGGGCCCTTTATTTCATATGATTACTATAATACATGTGATTATATACTGTCATCTAATTTGGGTTATCTTTTCCTTGTTGAATTTATTTTGTTTTATCTTTTTAATTTTTATTCTTTTAGGAATGACCCTTACGTATATCAAAGACATAGTTGACTTAACAAAATCTATTCATCATTATGCCTACCTCCTTTTCCCTATCTTGTTTAGCACTCATTTGTTGGATGTCTGATCTCATTTGGACTGGTACAAAATAAAGCAGTTTCTTATCTGCAACCAGTCCCTCTTTGATTCTGCCACTCATGGGAAATGCAGTCACTGCGCTAATCAAAGCACATTTGAGAAAGTATACAAAATTAAAAGCAGCAGTGTGCTTCATTAATTCACCATGACCTAAACTGTTTGGGAAATATAGGAGTTTTATTTTAATGCTATATTTATTTACAAACATTTCTTTCTTTTTTTTTAAATTTATTCATTTTTAGAGAGGAGAGAGAGAGGGAGAGAGGAGAGAGAGACAGAGAGAGAGAAAGGGGGAGGAGCTGGAAGCACCAGCTCCCATATGTGCCGTGACCAGGCAAGCCCAGGGTTTTGAACCGGCGACCTCAGCATTTCCAGGTCGACGCTTTATCCACTGCACCACCACAGGTCAGGCTCAGACAGATTTCTTGTCAGCTAATAAATGTGTGCTTAATATACCATTTGAGAATGAATTTCTAAAGACAAATAGATAAATTTGAAATGTGTGAATAAATGTTTTTCTCTATCAAGTACAAATCAAAATGGAATTTTAGTGGACTGTAGTGATGCGATCCCACAGAAGATTTTATGCACCAACCATTCCTTGTAATTCTAGGCAGTGACTTTATATCTGAACAACAGCCATAATTCATCTGTGGCATAATAGTTGTTACTAACAAGTCAGATGTTATAAGTTGTATTCCCTGTTTTGATTAATTTTTCTTTTAGCCAATTCTTTCCACTTAGGTTCTCTGATTGCTTGCGCAGTATCATTAGTGTGACTCTGATACTTATCAGACTTGCTGTTATTTCCTCTTCAGGAGAGAGCCCCAAAGACAGCCGTCACGTGGTTTGGGCGCTCTCCTGTTTCCCAGTTCCAAGGCTGACCTTAGACAGATTGGGTGATATGCTGATGCTGCTTATCTGTAGTTCCGCAGCTCTGTACCGGAAATTGGTGTCTGAGGACTATTTGGGGAAGTATGTTGTGGGAAACTGCAGCTACCAATGAACTTGAAAGCACTCAAGGAAGATGAATACAATATGGGAACTAAATACTTTTATTTGGTTTGAGAGATTAAATTTGTTTTCATCTGCTTACTGTCATTAAAGATCATATCTATCATGGCTTTTGGATGCCTATAGTTATTGCTTACTTTTTTTCTTTCTTTATGTATATGCGTCTAATGTCCCATTAGACCTTTAGATGGTAGCACGTCTCCTGAGGAATCCCTGACGTCTTCACTTAGGGCATCTGCAGCAGTCGAGAGGACTGTGTGGCCTGTGCAGGAGTCTCGAGGATTGGAATGGCCTGATTTACAGGACCTTTTAGAGTAGGATGAGCTTCTAGAGGGGCTCAAATGTGAGTGTGAGCCGATTAACCCGTTGAGTAGTGAGTTTTTTTTATGCTTGCTGACCCCCAGGAATGAGTTTTTTTCAAAAAATGAAATTAGTTTCAGTTTTATTAACTTAAAATCATGTTTGTTTGATAACCAATTATAGAAACAAGAAGAACATATATTTGCCTTTTTTTTTTTTTTTGCATTTTTCTGAAGCTGGAAACAGGGAGAGACAGTCAGACAGACTCCCGCATGCGCCCGACCGGGATCCACCCGGCACGCCCACCAGGGGCGACGCTCTGCCCACCAGGGGGCGATGCTCTGCCCATCCTGGGCATCGCCATGTTGCGACCAGAGCCACTCTAGCGCCTGAGGCAGAGGCCACAGAGCCATCTCCAGCGCCCGGGCCATCTTTGCTCCAATGGAGCCTTGGCTGCGGGAGGGGAAGAGAGAGACAGAGAGGAAGGCGCGGCAGAGGGGTGGAGAAGCAAATGGGCGCTTCTCCTGTGTGCCCTGGCCGGAATCAAACCCCGGTCCTCCGCACGCTAGGCCGACGCTCTACCGCTGAGCCAACCGGCCAGGGCTATATTTGCCTTTTTTAATGTTGCCTTACACGTTTTGAAAATAAATTAATCGTATTCTGAATACGAAGGCATGAGGACGTACATGAACGTTTGTACTACTCAAAGGGTTAAACCACTTTGAGTATACCTACCGCTCACTTTTGTATCTCTGTTAGTAAAATTTTCTAACCGCCCACCGATTCCACAGTAATGGTAATTTATAAAGTAGGGAAGTAACTTTACTTTATAAAATTTATAAAGCAGAGTTATAGCAAGTTAAAGCATATAATAATAATTACTTACCAAGTACTTTATGTTGCATTTTTGCTAAGTTTGGCAGAATAAATCTTTATAAAACAACTTACTGTAGTTAAATCTATCTTTTTATTTATACTTTGGTTGCTCTGCTACCGCCCACCATGAAAGGAGGAACGCCCACTAATGGGTGGTAGGGACCAGGTTGACTACCCCTGGAAAACCGATCCATAGAGCAAAAGGGAACTGGGGAGAAATGGACCAGAGGTTGTAAAGTTTTTTTTTGTTTGCTTTTTTTTTTTTTTTTTTTTTTTACAGAGACAGAGAGAGGGATAAATAGGGACAGACAGGAACGGAGAGAGATGAGAAGCATCAATCATTAGTCTTTTTATTTTTTATTTTTTAGATTTTATTTATTCATTATAGAGAGGAGAGAGAGAGAGAGAGAGAGAGAGAGAGAGAGAAGGGGGAGGAGCAGGAAGCATCAACTCCCATATGTGCCTTGACCAGGCAAGCCCAGGGTTTTGAACCGGCAACGTCAGTGTTTCCAGGTTGACACTTTATCCACTGCGCCACCACAGGTCAGGCGAGGTTGTAAAGTTATTGAGATAAAAGACCTAGCAGGGACAAGAATGCCCTTTAGATTTTAGAACATGGTAGATAACTAGGTGGCTACAGTAATTTAAGGGGAACTTTTTTATCCATTGCGTTGGTTCAGATGCGTATCAGTGGTCTTTGTAGATATACTTTCGTCAGTGTGTTTATAGCATTGGGAAAGTTAGGCAGTTTCCTGTTGTGTCACTTGTCAGTACCTGTGATCAATGAAAGGGTCCTTTTTAAACCATTTAATATAAAAAGTTACTTCATTACTTAAACATTATTTGTAAATCAGGAAACAATTCTTGGAGATGTTTTTGTTTGGTATCCTAACATCATCTCTGCTTCTCAGATTACTCCCTTGAAGTAGGTAGATAAGTAGTAGTTCTCCGTATATTCATCTCCATCCCTTCTTCCTGTCCCCGCTCTTTACTTTTGATGGCTTTTTATGCATTCTTTCTCCTGTGGGTCATCTGAGCCTATTCGTTCTTGAACCTCAGAAATTAAATGAAAAGGAATGTCCATGGACTCAAGGCAGCACCATTTTCAAAGACTTAATTATTATCTTTGAAGTCTTGAGTTATTTGGAGGAAAGAGACAGTGGTGGGATTCGGATGGTTTGTACTGGTTCCGCGAAACTGATACCTAATTTTGTGTTGAGTTCGGTGAACCAGTGGTTAAAATGTCACTTGTAATCAGAATTCTCTCTTAAGATGGACACCCGGGCAGCCGTCCAGTGTGAAAATCATAAATTTACACTCCTTACTCTTTTTTAACGTTCCTCTGTGTAATAGCATATTCTAAGTGCCTGTAATAAGGCTCATTCTATCCATAGGTGAAAAAAATAACAAGTGAGGATGCTAGTTGAGAAGCAATATAGAAATATCTTAAATAACAGTTTTATTCTTTTTTGTCAGTTATTTAATATTTTTTCATTAATATTTTAAAACTTTCTTATAACATTATTAATCTAGTTTTGTGTACCTCTTTTATTCTTATTTAAGTATTAAATGCATGAAATAATAAACTACCTTTACGTTTATCTTTTTTTTATACTTAAAATGGTCATTAGGACAGAGAACTGATTATTATTTGAATCTCATCACTGGAGAATATAAGTTAATATTATATTAAGTTGATAAAAATGCTTCACACAATATTTATGAGCATAAATATAACTGCATTTTTAGAGAATGATTGTAGTTAAGTAGAAAATAATACAGAAATGGCTTGACTTTAGTGTTATTTTTACTTATGTAACAATAAGCTTATTGCTAAACCATGCATTAATTTTGATGCAAGGCCTTGTCTGTCTTTGTACATCTGTTCCAAATATTTGTATGAGTTATTTTTTCATTGTAGTTAGTGGAAATTATGGCTTATATTTTATACTAATTTATCATCTATTGACAATAAGCTGAAATCTCAAATTTAAAAAAAACAATTACGATATTTTTTAATGAAGAAACTTGATGTTTTCTGTTCTTTGATATGTCTGTTTTTATCTCATTGCGATATGTAATGGTATGTGACAAGCTCCTTGATACTAGACTTTAACTGTAAAGAATTTTAAATGAGTCTTCTGGATTCTGTATGCTTGCTCCAGACACTCAGCTATAGAGTAAGGTTTTGTTGAAGCCATAGATCTCAAGTCAAGACATCTATGTTTACTTTATTATTATTATTTTTGACTCTTTGGATGTTGTAGGGAAGTTACTTCCTCTTCTTTTGTTCCATTCTCAGATGGCAAAGTAAGAATGAAAATATTTGCTTCCTCTTTATTTGGCATTGAGTTAGTTTTACGACAGCTGATAAGTCTGTATATACATATACATACATATATATGTATATATATATTTTTTAAGTCTGAAAATAAATATAAAAGTTGCTCAAGACTTTGGAAGCATGAGTGAATCAGCAATCTGTTAGAGTTGCTCACATTTTCCTCTGGCATCTGAAAGTTGTTCCCACGTGTTGATTTTGACTGAGAATTGAGGGCATTGTTTCTGCCCACACAGGAATGTCAGTACCATTTTCCCTTAGCGCTATGAATAAGGCTACCAGAATGCTGGTGCGCTCTGCACCAGTGTTCTGATGATAATTTGTCAGAAAGTAGAATGTGCCAAGATCTTCTTGCTTTTCCTGTGTGGAGTGCTGGCCTTAGACATCCAATTTTATGGTATTACTTTCTACAGCGTTTTGTTTGTTTACTTGATTGTGTATGGCCGCTTTCACTCTCCAGAGTTGTTCCTTCAGACCTCTACTACTGACCTTTTTAGGCTTACTGGTTAAATAGTTTTTACTCTCTTCGTACTTGTGGGGGACCTGGAAGCTGTGGCACTCAAACCTCCTACAAAATAGAGTTAGATTTAAATATGGTGTAGAGACTGGGAACAAGTTATTGACTTATGTTATGTGCAGTTTAAAAGACCAGTGACATAGGTCCAGATGGAATGTCTCTGGCTAACTCTCCTTTTAGCTTAAAAAAAAAATCCTTTATAAAAGATTTAAGGTGATTATTCTGTCTAATAATTTAATGTTTATTTACTGAGTGGGGAAAGGCTGCCATACCACAAAAGTAGTCAGCTACATTGGTCCAGCGTGAAGAACACTAGGGGTTCACGGGAGTGGAGTGTGGGTCCTTCATCAGTCTGCTCTTCAGTTGGGCATTCAGGACCCTATTAGATATGGCCTCACACTGTCTTTTTTCTTTTTCTTTTAATTTTATTGGGGTAACACTACTTAACATAATCATACAGGTTTCAGGTGCCCAATTCTACAACACACCTCTGTATACTGTATTGTGTGTTCTCTCCCTTGCCCCCACGCAGACTGCCTTTTGCTCTGTTAATACTGGATTTTCTGAGTCTTTCCCTGACAATCAAATTGGTCTTTCTTCAAGTTTCTAATTAGACCGTTTCCACATTTTTATTTCTCCATCCACATGATTGCTTTCTATCTTTTAATGTCCAACTCAAACCCAGCTTTCAGAATGCTTTTTTCTTCCTCTGGACTGGTTTGTACCATTTATTTGGCAATCAGTCACACACTACCTTGTGAAAGAATCTTGTTTTGAACAACTGCTAAACTCTTGTATTGTAGTTTGATTTTTCTCATGCTTGTGGTGTTTTTCACCTGAATTGTTAGTTCCTGGAGAAAAAGTACCTTCTTCTCTCTTGCAATAGGGCGTATGTACTTCTTTGCCTGTATGTAGCACTACTCCTGGCAAGTGTTGACTTATTTCCCTCTATTTTCTTATACAGGTAGAAAATTTTTATCTTATCTAAGATAGATGATCGCAGTTGCTTATGTTCCTAATTCTTCTCTTCATCTTCTCCAGTTTGAAAAGATGCGGGTTTATGTATATATGTATGTATAGGTCCCCCCTTGCCCAGTCACCACAATTGCTACTTCTGCTCACCGCCCTGCGTTTTTCAATATAGGGTGGGGCAGAAGTAGGCTTACAGTTGTGAGTATGGGAAACACCGTTTATTCTTGTATATTATTTATTATTGTATTATTTCCCGTATGAACATCTGTAAACCTACTTCTGCCCCACCCTGTACTTAGGAACAGTAGGCTAACCTTTTGTAGAAGCACTTTAAGGGCATAAGTAAGTGAAAATAATTTATTAGATTTCTATAAAAGACTATATGAAACTGCTAGGGTTGAGAGCAATACAGAAGTGGGTAAGATTTAGTCTTGGCCCTAAAGGAGTGCACAGCTTGGAGGGGAACGTAGACTCCCAAAGCTAAGAGTTCTTTCATTGAAATGAAAGCTTTCTGGTTTGATTGCTTGCTTGTTGCGTGTAGGCTGGGCTTGTCAAGAAGAATATAATGAATGCCTTATTTCTCTCATGTCTCCTCTTCTCTTGAGCAAACTAAAAAAATGATGTGGTTTTTATTTCTCATCTGTCAAGAATTCGACCACAGGCTTTCTCTTCTCCATCTTCTGCACTTTTGGTTTTAAACTTGGGGGATTGCTTTTTTGTCTGTGCATTAGTGGTATTTTGAAAGCACTAAGCTTGACACTTGAAAATAAGTTCTCACTCTGAGTAACCATCCTGACATTATTTTGCAGGCAACATCCATTTTTTCTGGCCCTTCTCTCACATGCTCCTGGACTAGCTAACTGTGCGGTAACCCAGCACTTCATAACTTGACTGCAGTCCGAGGGTGGTAGTACAGTAGGCCCTGGAGCTTTGAATTATTTTCTTCTTAGAATGAAAATTGTAATTTTATTGGAATAAAAATTATTTGAAGGTTGAGTAAGATTAGAAATGATGGGAAAGGAAAGGGTCATTTTCAGAATTAAATTTGTAGTACTTTAAAATCAGTTCAGACATATTTTTCTCACTTTGTAAAATATGCAAACATTAAAAATTTAAAAACCTTGTCAGGGTTTATAAAATGAAGAGTTATCATCTTATTTCTCATCCAGCAAAACCTACGAGGTATCTGTTGTTGAGTTCGTTCTGCTCGGAATCCCTTTGTTTCCAGTACTCCTTCATTTCCAATCTCTTTTCCCTGCTATTGTCCTCTCTTCTCCTGAGCAAATTAAAGATGTTAGTGACTGTTTTTATTTCTCAACTTTTAGGAAATGTTCTCAACTTCTCCTGTTCCACCTCCACTCACCCAAGATTCCTGTGGAGATGTGTGTAGTGTTTGATGGGAGACAGGGATTTGAGAGTCTTGCCTCTGCCTGTGAGTGTATATTTCACAAAAGCTGGAGCTGTGGCCGTTCTTTTCATCCACCTTTTCACAGCAAGGTGCATACTCTAACCCAAAAACATGGACAGAATTTATCATTTGTATTTACAGCACTATAATATAATACACCAACATTTGGATCTTAACAGGATTGAATGTTATACAGTGTGTCCGTAAAGTCATGGTGCACTTTTGACTAGTCACAGGAAAGCAACAAAAGACGATAGAAATGTGAAATCTGCACCAAATAAAAGGAAAACTCTCGCAGTTTCATACCTATTCAGTGCAGTTCGATGTGGGCTTACGCACAGATTTTTTAGGGCTCCTTAGGTAGCTATCCCGTATAGCCTCTACAGACTCGTCACTGACTGATGGCCTGCCAGAACGGGGTTTCTCCACCAAACTGCCGGTTTCCTTCAACTGCTTATCTCACCGAGTAATGTTATTCCTATGTGGTGGTGCTTCGTTATAAACGCACCGATATTCACGTTGCACTTTGGTCACGGATTCAAATTTAGCGAGCCACAGAACACACTGAACTTTCCTCTGTACTGTCCACCTCTCAACTGGCATGGCCGTGGGCTGCTCTGCTGTATACACGGTGTTATGTCATCATCTGCGCATGTGCACATGCTGCCACATCATCCTACAGAAACTGGGAGGGTTTTCCTTTTATTTACTGCAGATTTCACATTTTTGTCATCTTTTGTTGCTTTTCTGTGATTGGTCAAAAGTGCACCATGAGCCCATGCTGGTTGGCTCAGTGGTAGAGCGTTGGCCTGGCGTGCAGGAGTCCCGGGTTCGATTCCCAGCCAGGGCACACAGGAGAAGCACCCATCTGCTTCTCCACCACTCCCCCTCTCCTTCCTCTCTGTCTCTTCTTCCCCTCCCGCAGCCAGGGCTCCATTGGAGCAAAGTTGGCCCGGGCTCGGAGGATGGCTCTATAGCCTCTGCCTCAGGTGCTAGAATGGCTCTGGTTGCAACACCCCAGATGGGTAGAGCATCGCCCCCTGGTGGGCATGCCGGGTGGATCCCGGTCGGTTCCATGCAGGAGTCTGACTGTCTCTCTGTTTCCAACTTCAGAAAAAAAAAAAAAAGTGCACCATGACTTTACGGACACACTGTATAACATAATAAATTATGATTTATAAAAAGCACTGGATTACTCAGAAAAAATTCATCTATGTGGTTAAATGATTGATTGCTGTTTTTTATTTTTGCTTAATTATGTCCTGCAACAGAGTTAAACATTAACTCTGGTAGAAAAGTTATTAGGAGTATTACTTAACTTTTTAAAAACTCATATTCTAGAAGAGGCACCTCCAGACAAAAGCTACATTCTACCAATTAACTGAATTGCACCTCATAACTGAGTGTTTTAGTTACGAAATATGTCCTTTGCCCTGTTTTAAGATTGAGTCTGATTTTGTGAATCACCTAGTTGTTTACACAGAGAGGTAACTTAATTTGAATCTTATCATAATATTTTTTATATTCATTGAACTCTTTTCATAGTTGTGTTAGCAATGATTTAAAGAGAATTGAATAGGAATGCTCTACTAAGCTATTTTTCTATAGCACAGAAAGCCTGTATGAATCAAATGTCAAAATTCATTCTGGGCGAATAGTTTACAGAGAATGTGCTAGCCTACATAATTTTTTGCGTATGGCTTTTGAAATAAGTTTTAAAGAAATGGTAAATTTTTAAAAAGATCCTTTAAAAAACTGGGTGTGTTTTTCTGGGTAGATATTTGATACCAGCCTTTTTATCTAATAGTTTTAGTTACTTCTCTGTCTTTTGGAAATGATTGTACTTTTTCATAGATTTTAAAAGAGATTGTACTTTTTCATAGATTTATGTCAGCTCTTGCTATTCAACGTGAATAACAGAAAAAGTTGTACAAAAAACAAGTTGGAGTTTTCACTTAAGAATTATTCTAATGTCATAACTGTTGAACTCCCTTAGTGATAGTGTATAATTTTTAATAAAAATAGTATGTTAAGAAGGTCATATTTTTACAGTATTTTACAAATTTGATCTCAAAATATTATTCATTTAAATATATCTTCTGTGTTTGGAAATAATTTTATCCCCCTATATTGATTTAGTTAATGCCTTTGCTAAGAAGATAAAAAGTATGAAATAATATATGTATATTTTAAGTTGCTTATAAACTTTTCTTTCAGAGGTCAACTTTACATATGAAGCAAGGATATGAATACAATTGAAAAGTACTGTTTATGCTTTAGAGAAACAGTATAAGAGGGCAGAAGTGCCGTGGTACTATGGGCTAGAGGTAGTCAGCATCTTCCTTGAGCAGAAAAACTCCTGGACTTGGAAGAATGAGGTATTTAGGAAAACTCAGCAACACTTAGGCTCTTAGATTTTTTTTTCATCTGAAAGTGGTTAAATAGTAATATTACCAAGCAGAAATTTGTAGTTATAAGAAAAAGTTTAAATGTTTACTTTCTTACATGTCAAGGATAACGTGCTAAAACGTTCTGTAAACTTCTGAGAGGAGCAAACTACCCTTTGCTTGGCCACTAATGCTGTTTTTGACCCCGACCTTTCTTGGCTTGGATTTAACTAGGAATCCTTTCATCTTGAAAAGCCAGTATGTTGTTGGGGTTCCAGTGAATTAAGCTCTTCACTTTCTAAACATTAGAGAGAGGAGGACTTCAGCCATAGGCAAGATCACAAGAAAAACATAAAATATAAATGCACAGACTGACTCCTGTCTTTTTCAGCCTGCTTTCCAAAGTTTGTTGGCACTAATTGCATTCTTTTTCTCCTTTCCCTTGTGTCAGGAGAAAAAGAATTAATCTGCACATTTGCACACGTGCTACATCATTTTAGGAAAGCTTCCTTAGGGAGCAGAGCTAAATATGTATGTTCTATCTATCGTTTTTAATGGGAAGTCAATGTTCTACTTAGGAAAATTGAACAATGAGCATGATTCATCCGTAGGAGAAAGCGAAGTGGGCCAGTCCAATACAGCACAGATCAAAGTTGCCATAAAGCTTTCTGGATAGCTTGTTATAAAAAGTCTTTTAATTGGCTGTGGTAACTTTGGTAACTCTGTTTTGACATCATTCACTGTTTTTAGTTATTTTCTTGCTTTATTGTTTCCTGCAGGTATCTAGATGACTCATTTTATTTTGCATTTAATTGGGCAGAGTGAAGGTGTGTCATTGAAGAGGAGAGATGGAAATGCTATTTCACTTACATGCTGTCTTGGGGGTGCAAGTAATGGGTATAGCTCATTTTTTATCCACTTGGTTTGGGTCATTATCTATTACATAAAATGTGTGGCTTTGTTCATGAACCGTTTCTGGACTGAGGTGAGTGTTGGTGATACTGTTGAGGAATAATTCGCCTTATCTGACCTGTGATCAGAGTCCATGCAGCTCTGGGGAAAGGCTACATTCTTGTGTTCGGGGCTGGATTTCAGTCTCATTTCCCGACAGGAAGAATCTGTTCTGGATGTGGCGATGTGAAGATGTACTAAATGTTAACATTTCTGTAGTGTTTTAATTTGTAGAATATTTCTTATTTACATCATTTTACCTCACAGTAATTGATGGAGGGAGAGTGGGGTGTTATAACCGAAACACTACATTGGTACCATAGTTTTCAGATTTAAAATGCACTTTATTTGAACTTTTTAATGTTTGAAAATCTGGGTGTGTATTATATGTCAAAAGAAACTTGGTAATGATAGTATTTGAAGTTTGCAGAATAAGCTCACAGTACTGATGGAGGCCAGTAGCAATGTCTGAAGTGGAGGCTGAGTTTTCACAGGACAGAACTTGAGGGAGTTTCATTGTGTAGGGTCTGGTCCTCAGGTGTAGGATATATTCAATATATTACCTCTTTATTCACTGTGCCCAACTACTCAGACAGAGAAAAACCATTGCAAACCAGTCCTATGAACTAGACATATTAAAATGCCAGGAAATGAGATAACTACCAGGAAAAATTGATCAACTAATTTTTTATTTATAATAAGTCATCAAATGATGCAGGTGATAACATAGATATCTTTGTGAACATGAAATTCAGAGCAATAAGTATTACATCTAATCTAATATACTATAATTGTGGAAAGTGCGTGCATCAGACAAGGACAAGAATAAATGTGCTTTTAGGACAGGTACCCTCCTTCTAAGTGATATTAATAAACTTTCACTTTTTATGATTCCTATTCATCGCCCTCCAAGAAGCCTAGTTGAGTCCATAGATTTGGACACAAACACATCCTCTTTTTCCATAAAATTTTATACTTTTATTCCTGAAACTCTTGTAGTCACATCATTTCATCCCACATGTGCTGATTTTACTTAGCTTTCCCAATAAATGTTAAACAATCTCCAAATTCTCCTGGAAATCTTATTGTAACTTGAGTATTTATAGTTGCATATATTATTGATCTAGTAGGCTTGAGATAGGAAGTTGAAGTTGGAAAGGGGAATGAATCAGCTGAAACTCTTTGCCATGTAAAAATATTTCTGCTGGAAAATATTCTGAGTTTCAAATAAACGTGGCATGTCAGTGTGCATTTTAGGACAGCAGTAATGTAGGCAGGCTTTGAGTTTCCCATCTGGATATGTGACTATGTAGTGCAGAAAGGCACTGTGAAGGAAGCGTCGGCTTAGGAACAGGTTAGCTGCACATGTACGTCAGAAAATGATTTGTTTGGAAAATGTTTTCTTATAGAAACAATGCATAGTTGAAATAATTGTTTTACTTTAGTTTGTTAGTCATCTACCAGAAATGCAAAACTTTTACTTGGGACATATATCAAGCCCAGTGGAAACAAAATTGCCTCATATCAAGGTTTAAAAACTGAGATATTTCAAAGTGAAATAATATTTTATTCTCGGATTGCCCAGAAGTTGCTTGTCATTGAATTAAAGAATCAGAAATCCAGATGGTGTTGGTATAAGGAAATTATTGTTGCTAAGAAACTTCTCAAGATGGCTCTCTTTGTATCAGATCCTGTTTCCCTCTGTTTTACAATCATCATAAAGTAAATATTTAAGTGATTAAGATTATGCTGCATTACAATTTGACTTCCACTTTGGTCCGTTGTTAAAAAAATACTTGAAACACTTCTGGCCAGGAGAGGGAGGAATAGTTTTATTGAGCCTGGTTTGTGGTAAGATCTTCCTTCAGTCAGATGGCTGGCTTGTATTTTTCTACCTGGAGGTTTGTTTTTCAAAAGTAGTCTCAAATGTAATTGTCATTAAAGATTGACAGATAAATTTTGTATTACCAGGCTCTATGACCCAGTCATTTTAAAAAAGGTTTTTAAGGAAAACTTGAGCAACTGGTATATTATCCAGTGAGACCTGCCGAGGATGAAGGTTGTTGCTTAGCCAGATTGAAAACCGAAAGCTGCTGGGCTTGGAAGTGTGAGGGCAGATAGTCTTTCTCTGGAAGAGGAGATCTTTTTGCTTACTTTGGTATCAGCCTTTCCTCGTGGTCAGAGTCCTTGGTTAAGCTTTTTAAAAATAGAGGCACACAGCAGATTTTTAGGGCTGTGAAACTACTCTGTATGGTACTATAGTGGTGGGTACATGTCATTATACATCTGTCCAAGCTCATAGAATGTACAATACCCAGAGTGAGCCCTAATATACACTGTGGATTTTGGGAAATTATGATGTATCAGTGTAGGTTTAGCACAGGGGTCGGGAACCTATGGCTCATGAGCCAGATGTGGCTCTTTTGATGGCTGCATCTGGCTTGCAGACAAATCTTTAATAAAAGAAATAGTAACGTTAAAAATATAAAACATTCTCATGCATTACAATCCATTCATTTCCTACTGCTCGTGTTCATGGTTGCGGGTGGCTAGAGCCAATCACATCTGTCTTCCGGGACAACACCAAATTTTTATTGGATAATGTGTAATGTACATGGGTCACTGTATGGCTCTCATGGAATTACATTTTAAAATATGTGGTGTTCATGGCTCTCTCAGCCAAAAAGGTTCCCGACCCCTGGTTTAGCAGCTGTAACAAATGTACCTATCTGGGGGGGATGTTGATAATGGGGGAGGCTATGGGTATGTGGGGGCAGATTGTATATGTAGGGACATTTCTACCTTCTGTTTGCTTTTTCTGTTAACTTAAAAATATTCTAAGAAATGAAGTCTAATACAAATATTAAAAAAAGTTACAGCTGCACAGGTGCCACCTTTGAAGATTCGTATGTAGAGGGTCTGATGCCAGGCCCAAGCATCTGTGCAGCCCGAGTTCAGAGCTGCTTTGAAAGGCTGTAGCATGCCTGCCGAGGCACTCCCTGGCAGAGCACCTGCTCCCAGATTCAATTGGCTCCTAGTTGAAATACTAACATTGCTGGTGGGGAATTTTCCTTAAGTGATAGGAAAGTAAGAGTAATAGAGAGACCCTACATTAGGACTATAGGAGGTCTAATTATGCGTCTCACTTGACAGCTGTTTCTTAACTCTAATTAGTGGAATTAGTGGCTGCATTTGTCTGGTTTTGATTTGCTTTGAGCAGTGCCCAGCTTATAGAACGGGCTTGGTAAGTATTAGTTGTAATTATTATCATTATATTTTAAAATATTGATTATAATTTTTAAAGGATCTTATCATTTTTCTTGAATTAAAAAAAATTTAATTACTTTATTATTTTTTTGTGTGTGACAGAGACAGAGAGAGGGACAGACAGACAGGAAGGGAGAGAGATGCGAAGCACCTAGTTACTAATGGCACCCTAGTTGTTCATTGATTGCTTTCTCATATGTGCCTTTACCAGGGGGCTACAGCAAACTAAGTGACCCCTTACTCAAGCTAGCGACCTTGGGCTCAAGCTGGTGAGCCTTGCTCAAACCAGATGAGCCTGCGCTCAAGCTGGTGACCTCAGGGTTTCAAACATGTGTCCTCCACATCCCAGTCCAATGCTCTATCCACTGTGCCACCTTCTGGTTAGGCTAAAATTTATTTTTTAATTTATTGGATTGATGTGGTTCACCAAACCATACAGGCTTCAAGTATACAACTCAGTATAACACCATCTACACACTGTATAATGCCCCCACCCCTTGCCCCAAGAATTTTTTGAATTTTTGATGAAAATACTTAAATGTTATGCCTTGGATAAATTTCCGGTATTATATTTTACCAATACCTTAGTAGTTTGGAAGGCCCATAATGTAAATACATATCACTTACATATTCATGATGGACTTTATACTTTAAAGACCTTGCTAAGATTAAAAAAACAAACTTTAGTCAATACTTTTGCATTTACAACAAACCCCACAAGATTTAAAAATAACATTTTATATTGATATTTTGAATAAACCCGATTTTTAGTGTCAAATGACTTAGGTTCTTGTTGGAGAGGCATTGACTGTAACCAGTTGAGTTAAAAAGAATATCAAAGATGAATTTATTTACTTTACCACTACAGTAAACTCTAGAAATAGAAATACAGTTGGATTTTGCATTATGAGAAACTACAGTCTGTTTGGTTAGAACAAATGAAGATTAGAGGTTCTTCCTCATAGGCTATAATGTCATTACATTAAGCTTTATTACCAAAGGAAGGCATTTAAAGGACCATGCTTTTTAAACAGCTGAGCAACTGACAAGTATTGGAACTTATAGGAGTGTTTATTATTCCTTATCAATGAGTTAAAGCCAAAAGATAAGCATAATTCCTTGTGTAAAATTTGTGGGCCGGTATTTACATTTCATCAGTAAATGTGATTTGCTTAACAGTTTTCAAGATTCGTAACTAGGGGTTTTGTGAGGCTTTCTGCAGCTGTGTTCCAGAACTTGGTTTTAGGATTACTCTGGAGCCAGCATGCTGGTGAGAAGAGTGGGAACTGGGTTTTGAGGTAGCCTCCTGCAGGCCCGTTCTGCAGGGTGGAGTTGGACCTTTGAGAGGGTATGCCTCTGGTCAGCTAGCTGATTCTTATGTACTGAAAATAGATGAAAACCTCTGGGTTTCAGAAGAAAAATCTACAAATGCCTTAGAAATGCAGGATGTGATTATGGATGAAAGATGAAAAGGTTAATGTTTTATTTTTTAAAACTAAAAATTGGCATTTATTTTCCTGGGGGGTAGGGTAAGACCCTAGCTAATAGACTTAAACCTGTGGTTGACAGTTTGTTTTGCTTGCTTGTTTGTGAATAATGTTGGTAGCAGGATTTTTGTTGTTTTTTGCCATTTTCCACGTAGCATGAAGATGAAACATCTTTCTCTATCTTGTCTGTGATCAAAACTTACCTGATTGCTTACAAGAGGAATTGTGTTTTCAGTTAAGAATTCTAAAACATTTCAAAACACAGCAGACTGGGGTAGGAAAAATCCTATTTGAATACTGCATTTAGACTTGGAAGCATTGTGCTTATGAAATAGGGTCTTAGTGTAATGTATAAGAAGGGCAACTCCTGTGTCCTTGAAAAGTTAATGAAGTTCTGTGCATGATTTTATTAAAGGAGAGCCTACAAGCTTCTAGCTACATTAAGATTTCCTTTAAAATTAAAATTAAAATTTGTTAACGGTTACTAGAGGGTATTGTGCAGTCTCTTCTGGCCTAGTGTGTGTTTTGGTTTTAGTAACAGCCTTTTTATCTTTATTTCTGGTGTCTAAAACTATATTGAATAATTATTTTATGTCATTCATGTCAATAACACTGAGAAATTTTCCCAGTGCTCTGTCGTAATCCCCTGCATCTTATGGAATGGAAACGAAATAGAGATTCTATAATGAGCTGTGAGAGGGTTTTCTTTTTCTCCATTCCCTTCTGTAGCCTAGTCTTGAAGGAATACTAGAGAAGAAAAAACTTTTTTATGATTCTTTGTAACGATTTATAACAAACCTCCAGGCTTATATAGCTTTGATAATGCATGTTTGTGTCTGTGTGTCTTCAGTGGATATACATATATATAGTTTGCCTGGTCACTAATGAAAATTAATGTTGAGAATTTTTTCAGCTATAAAAAGGAAGATACATATGTGTATATACATGTACATGTATAAGTGTGTGTAAATACACACATTTATTTTATATATAATATACACATATCTTTTTGGAGTAATTGGAAAAACTTTTTCAACTGTATGTTAATAATCATGAACACTTGAAATCTTGCTTTACTATAAACGACTCATTTACCTCTGGAATTAACTTTTTAGCACATATACTCTAAGTCACTGGATGTGGTTTCTTCCTTTATTTTGGTGTTTGAGTGAACTTTGGGCCACGGGTATGTTAACAGCTCACTTAGATTAGTAGGAAAAGGATGATCTGATAAATGATGGCCTTAAACTATTTAAGACACTGTTTTCCCTTTTGTGTGGTTTTCTTTGGTTTCCTCCACCTTCCCTGATAATGTATCAGTTGTTGTGTTTGTTCTTTGCATACCTTTCTTTCCTTGGCCTTTTATATTTGCAGTGTAGTTTAGAACTAGCGCAAATACATAGTTGAAGGGTGTAATGTATGGATCACATTGTGTACTTCCCAGAACTGTCTCCCGCAGTACACAATGACTGCAGTGTGGAGGAACCTACCCGGAGACAGTGATGGTGTTTTATGGAACGCCAGTGGTGTGTGGCATCGACTGCAATCTGCCGGGTAAGCAGTTGCACAAATTCCTCCAAGTTGAGAGGCCTCCAGAAATGTCATGTTTTGGCCTCAATAAGGAATGCACAAATAACAGCACAGGCATGGGGGACTTAGCTCAGTGTCTCAGATTCCAGCCTACCTTTCTTCAGCTGTGTCTGCTGTAGATTGCTTTTGCATACATCCCCGCCCCTTTTTTTAAAGTTCCCCAAAGCTAGTTTTTCAATCCTTGAATAATATACTTTAAACCCATCTTAATTGTCTTGTTTTGTCTCTCTGTTTGGGATATCTCTAATTATTATGTATTTATCTTTAATTGAATTTATTCAGTTAACATGGGTTAATAAAATTATGTAGGTTTCAGGGGTACAATTCTACAGCGCATCGTCTGTATATTGTATTGTGTGTTCAGTACCTCGTGTCGTTTCCCTTTCCTTCCATCAATTATACAGTCTTTTAAAGGGAAAATAAATCTGATATCTGAGCAGTAGATTGGAGGACTTCTTTTTTTAAGTTTTCAACCCATTGATTTTTACAATGTTGGGCAGTGGTGTAAGTGGGGCGAGAGAGATGCTGAGTAGAGAAAACAAATTGTAAAGCTTATTGGCATTTAGTATAAAAGTAACCATTCTCTTTGAAGTGTACTTGGCAAGTTTTATTAACAGTTGTATGGGTTTGTTTAATTACTTGGTGCTACATTACCAGATTAGAGATTTGCACAAGTTGTACTCTAGAACAGTGGTCCCCAACCTTTTTTGGGCTACGGACCGGTTTAATGTCAGAAAATATTTTTATGGACCGGCCTTTAGGGTGGGACAGTTAAATGTATCACGTGACCGAAACAAGTGTCAAGAGTGAGTCTTAGACAGATGTAACAGAGGGAATCTGGTCATTTTTAAAAAATAAAACATCGTTCAGACTTAAATATAAATAAAACGGAAATAATGTAAGTTATTTATTTTTTCTCTGCGGATCAGTACCAAATGGCCCACAGACCAGTACCGGTCCGTGGCCCAAAAAAGGTTGGGGACCACTGCTCTAGAAAGATTGTGCCTAAGAAGGGATACAAAGCAAAGGCATACTTAAGGTTGTAAGAGAAGATTAAGAGTCAGATGGATGTCTTGCTAAAGGAATGTGTAGAGATTCTGCGAAGCCCCATTGTCCCCTTCTGTGTAAAGGTGGAACGTTTCTGCTTTTCTCATTCCTCTAGTTCCTAAGAAATATTTGGACATGCTCTAAATTAATTACTAAGGAAGTTTAAGTACATTGTAGAATTGTGAAAATAAAATGTAGGTCTGTGACTATTCTTACCTAGAATCTGTCTGGCAGTGTGTGTTTGGTTTAGTTCCCTGATTATCTATGGGTTGGTAGTCCGTGAGCTAGAGACCCAGTTGATTGCATAAGACGACGAGTCTAAGGCCTGAATTCTAGACTCCGACTCTACCAACTTTCTGGCTGGCTTCGTGGCACCAAGCCATTCCATCCAACAGCTACCTTGGCCTACTGGTGAGCTAGTTACTTAACGAGGTGCTGCCATAGCACATACTGTTGCTTAAAAACTAGTTTCCAAACGTAATAAATCTCAAAAGGAGAGTGTAAGAGTAAGTAGTATAGATGTGAAGTAAAGTGCTTTGAAGGAGAAAGATGAATATTTAGAGACTGTGGAATAGTCTTCATCAGGAAGGAATATTTAGAGATTTATCTAGCAATAGGGTTTCAACAGTTGAAAATAAATCAGTTATAAAATAAATTCCTTGGCAAATCAGTCCGCTTTATCTAGGTCAGTACCCCCAAATTGCTGTCACAGCTAGTGAACAGGTATGTATGTACTGGTGTCGTCGATACAGAATATCTATGACTCTGCCTGCCTAACAAATGTATATTTGCAGTACACTCATGCAATAGAATTAAAGTTTATAAAAAAATCAAAACAATAATAATAGGAGAAAATAAGAATTCAATTCTTTAAAAGAAACCCAGGAAATAAGACTGAAAAGTTAGATCAACTAAACTCTCTGTGACCTCAGTTTTCTCATTTGTGAAATGAGATTGGATGACATAACTGTGAAAGTTCTTTAATCGTATTTAAAATCAATTATTATTTTTAGAACAGCTCAGAACGGTCCTGTGATTTCAGCTGCTTTTTAATGAATTCATTTAATTTGCCAGACACTTTATAAGTGCTTTAAAATATACTTTATTTAATTCTCTTATTATCATTGTAAGGTGTTTTTTAAAGAGCGGAAACTAAAGCATAGCAAAGTTGAATAACTTGTCTAAGGCTACACAGCTATTAAGAGGTAGGGCTAATGATCTGAATTCTCTTATGAGCTGTGTCTTGGTTCCTCTCCCCCAAGTGATGAGAGTTATTATTTATGGAGTGTGTTGTGAGCCATAGGTCATATTACTGTCAGAGCCTAGGCAGGCAAGTTTGATTGCAGGTGAGTACTTGTAAAAAAATAACTTGGGACATTTAATATGTAACATTTAACATGTGTCTCTTGATAATCTGGTATGTTTTCTTTAAGAAGAAATAAGCCATTTTGTTTGCCTTTTTCAGTTAGCTTCCAAAAGCTGATCTGTTTTGGATTTTTTTTTTTGTATAACATGCCTGGGTTTTCTGTTATAATTTTCTTTCCTAGCTCATGCTTCTTTCCTTCTGGTCTTGATGGCTTTGTTCTATTTTTTAAATTTTATTTTATGAGTATTTGTTAAAAAGAAAATTGCCCATTTCTTTGGGCTTTCTTAATTTGTACATTTCTCTTCTGACCTTGCTTGGAGGGGCGTGGCCCAGGAAGACCAGCCACTCCTTGTTACTACATCCCTTCTTCCTTCAAGCTGAGGAGTCTAAGGGTAAATTGGAGATAGTAATCATACCTGACCTGCTTCACTCTCATTTGTCACCATGAGCATTAGATGGGATAATACCTTGGGGGTCGCCCTTTGTCCTTCTTTTTTATGTAGAAATTAAATTTAATGGGGTGTCATCGATCAATAAGCGTACGTAGGTTCAGGTGAACATCTCTGTAGCATTTGAACTCTTGATTGTGTTGTGTGCTCATCATCACCCAAAGTCAGATCATTTTCCGTCATCATATATTTATCCTTCTTTTCTTCCCTCCCCCTGGTAACCACTTCACTGTTACCTGTGTCTGTGAGTCTCAGTTTTACATCCCACCCATGTGGGGTATATATTTGTGTCTCTTTACTCCCCTCCCCCCACCTGTGTCGCTGTGGCTAGCTGCATAACGACTTTTAAAAAATCTTAGTCTCAAATTTTCTCCATGTGCAATTTTATGTTTGAGACTAAAAGTAGTTGTATTTTACTATTTTGTTCTTTTCTTCTCTTTCTTGTTGACCTTTTTAGGTTTATTTTTATATTATCATAAAGTTTTTGGGAGTACCAATAGATTTTTATTAATATAAATAAAATTTTTTTTATAACTTTTTTATTTTCAGTCATTCTCTTATTCATCTGGACATAGTAAGTTGTCTATTTTATTCTCTTTTTTCTTAATTTAATGTTTTCAGAGTATCATTGGATTTTTATTCTTTTAATGTAATTTTTAATATTTTTACAATTCTTTCTTATTTATTTATTTATTTATTTATTTTTACAGAGACAGGGAGTGAGTCAGAGAGAGGGATAGACAGGGACAGACAGACAGGAATGGGAGAGATGAGAAGCATCAATCATTAGTTTTCCATTGCACGTTGCAACACCTTAGTTTTTCATTGATTGCTTTCTCATATGTGCCTTGACCGTGAGCCTTCAGCAGACCAAGTAACCCCTTGCTGGAGCCAGTGACCTTGGGTTCAAGCTGGTGGGCTTTTGCTCAAACCAGATGATCCTGCGCTCAAGCTCGCAACCTCGAGGTCTCGAACCTGGGTCCTCTGCATTCCAGTCCGACGCTCTATCCACTGTGCCACCACCTGGTCAGGCACAATTCTTGCTTATTTCCGGTCATTCTCTTAAAATTTTTTGTGAACATTCTTTCTAAAGGACTTTTCTCTTTTATAAAAAGTAATGGTGTTTTACATACTTTTTTGAATGCTCATTGTTTTCTAATATTTCATTCTGGTTTCTGTAGCTAATCATTTTAGAAACAAGCCCTTTTATTATAAATATTTTTAAATAATGCATGTCAAAACCTCTGAAGTATAAATAATTAATTAATGGAAAAAGTTATTATAGATTAATAGATTTTCTTTCTTTTTTTTTTTTGTATTTTTCTGAAGTTGGAAACAGGGAGGCAGTCAGACAGACTCCCACATGCGCCCGACTGGGATCCACCCGGCATGCCCACCAGGGGGCAATGCTCTACCCATCTGGGGCATTGTTCTGTTGCAACCAGAGCCATTCTAGCGCCTGAGGCAGAGGCCACAGAGCCATCTTCAGCGCCCGGGCCAACTTTGCTCCAGTGGAGCCTCGCTGTGGGAGGGGAAGAGAGAGACAGAGAGGAAGGAGAGGGGGAGGGGTGAAGAAGCAGATGGGCGCCTCTCCTGTGTGCCCTGGGCGGGAATCGAACCTGGGACTCCTGCACGCCAGGCTGACGCTCTACCATTGAGTCAACTGGCTAGGGCCGATTTTATTTCACCTGGAAAGAACCGTTCAGTTTATTTTGAGAGGTTTAGCATTTATCAACCATTATGTCTTTATATATTGCCTCTCCCTTATACTCTTCTCTTTATCTAGAATTCTAATAAGATATATGTAAATCTGATTGTCTGAAAATTCTTGAATATTTTTTATCTATTTGTGTTTCTGTGTACTCTGGGTAGTATTTTTCGTATCTATTAGTTCACTGGTTTTCTCTTGAGCTGTGTCAAACCCTGTTCATTTGGATTATCATTTAATTATAGTTTTTATATATAGATATTCTAGTTGATTCTTTTTACAATCTAATTTATAATTTTTCCTTGATGACATTTAAAAATTTTATTTATTACCCTGGCTGGTTTGCTCCGTGGTAGAGTGTTGGCCTGGTGTGTGGAAGCCTCAGGTTCAATTCCTGGCCAGGGCACATAGGAGAAGCACCCATCTGCTTCTCCACCCTTCCACCTCTCTTTTCTCTCTGTCTCTCTCTTCCCCAGTCAAGGCTCCATTGGAGCAAAGTTGGCCTGGGCATTGAGGATGGTGCCATATCCTCTACCTCAGGCACTAGAATGGCTCTGGTTGCAATGGAGCAATGCCCCAGATGGGCAGAGCATTGCCCTCTGGTGGCCAGGCCGGGAGGATCCTGGTTGGGCACATGTGGGAGTCTGTCTCTCTGTCTCCCTGCTTCTCACTTCAGAAAAATACAAAAAAATTTATTTATTTACTTGAATATATAAAACATACTTATTTTGTGTTCTGTACATGAAAAGTTCTATTATTTCCAGTCTCTGAAGATCTGATTCTGATACCATGTCTCTCAATAATAGTAACTGGTTTCCTTGTGTTTGATTTTTGATTATATTTGTTTAGATTTTATCTATGGGAATCATTTGCTTTTTCCAGAGAGCTGGGCACATCTAATCCTGTACCACTGTAAACTGAATTCTCTTTTATGGCATTTTTTAATAAAAAAAAAGTTAATTCCAGTCTCTAAATCTGCAGAAGGACCAGATCATCGTAATTCTCTGTCTCCTTTCTTGAGCTATGTTCTTTTGAACAATAAGTCTGCTGTGGAATAAGTTAATGTTTTATTATTTTTTTAGCAAGAGAAAATAACCAAAATTTACAATACATACACATACACATGTATGGGAACTCTGCATACAGACTCAGAGAGCCCTGTACTGTAAGCAGAATTTTCATTTCCCGCTCTACTCCCCTTTTGTGGCTAGTGGGAATATGTGTATGGAGCACCTAATGGAGCCAATGGAACATATTTTGGCAAATACAAGTCTGCTTCTTGATGCCCTTGGCTTTTGTTTACTGGCTTCTCATTATTGTTTCCTCTGCTCTATGACTGTGTGTGTGTGTGTGTATGTGTGTGTGTGTGTGTGTGTGTGTGTGTATGCCTGTCTTATATTTAAACATGCGGGAAGATGTAATTGCATATAGTAATCTTACCCTCAGAGTAAGACATTGTCTTTGGGTAGAGGTCTTGTATCAGGCTCTCTCATAGGCCATTGATTGTTTTTGTCTTTGGATCAGTTGGACAGGTATCTAGATGTCCAAAGTGGTAGATTAAAAGAACTTTTTTTGAAGTGGTGAGTTGTGCTTCTTTTTTATTTTTTGTCTTGGCCAGTTGAATAAAGTTCTTGAGACCATGTATATCTTATTTATTGGTGTTTTTCCAGTATTATACCATCAGAATTGATACATATTAGATGTTGGATCAATGTATATTAAGCCTTGTAGACTGAAAAGCCCTCGTAGTCATCAGAGAGTAGGACAGCAAGTATAGCTATCAGTCAAATTGCATGGGCTTGTCCATTATGGATGGATTCCTTTTTTCATCTCACAGTATCCTCCAGTATCTTGGAAATAAAAATTGGCTCTGTCAGACTCTAAACATTCAAAGTGAAACTTAAGTTCTTTTGAATATGCTGTTTCTCTGCGTTAAAATTTATTTCCTTTTTTAAGATTCATTTCAGATGTCACAGTTGTGGTGAAACTATGATTTTTCTCACATATTCATTGCATTCTTGGTGTTCCCATAATTTTTCCTACATGCATCTTTCAGCACATACCTCACAGTATTGTTGCAATTTTTGTCTTTCTAGCCAGACTTTGTGTTCATTAAGGGTGGGGATGCTGAATGGAAGCTTAAGTGGCTTGTGTGTGCAGTTAAGATCTTATCAAGCATTTAAAATATCTGTTTCCTGGAGAGTGAAGGAGAAAATAGTAGAGAAGCAATCTGAGCATCTCTACTAGCTAGGTAGACATTACATTTTGGCATTTTTTTTAGATACAAGCTAGTGAAAGAACAGTTGGGAATGGAATTCAGTTATGACTGAGTACTTAGTTTCATACTTGGACATTAGCTATCTTACTGGGTTTATCTGACCCTCACAGTGAGCTGTGAGATAGTTATGATCTCACATGGCACCTTATTTTAAGGCGACTAAGTGGTTTGTCCATTGTCACATTTGTGCTTACAACATGTTGAATGAGGGAGAGACTGGCTCTGACTCCAGCTCATGCTGATGCCCCACTATGCTGCCCTGCCTACCAACACAGCATTGTGGTGGTGAGCTTGCGGATGTCTTCCTCTTAATCTTTTACGGGAATTCTGTCCATGAGAGCATGTTTCTATTTTTGAAACAGAAACCAGTGAGAAAGTATGATTTGTTAACGAAAATTGACTTTTCACCAGTGTTGAAATGTGTTTTCTCTTTGAACTGAGGTATATATAGTCATCAATTGTCTTAAATATCTTTCTTACCCTAGTTTCAAATAGCATTATAACCAAATGAAATAGTATGACTCTTTTGACTGTGTCACATTTCTCCACGATGTCTGAAGCTACTTAGTTTCAGTAGTTAGCTTTTTTAAAAAGAGTTGTCACTTATAGTGAGAGTTTTCATAGAAATGAAGTTTGTTTGAGAACTGTATCTGACGGTCAACTTTCTATATAAGCTTTCATTGATTCTTCAGTATCTTTCTAATTAAGAAGATGATTCTGTTTTATAGTTGATAAAATGTCCTGTGACTCATTTGTACCTCTTAATACATGCATAGTGGGTGATATCTAAGTAGGTAATAGTTTGTTCCTTTTGTTATTTGAGATAGGAAAGTTCCTAATTACAAAGCAGGCACTGAAGTTAGAGCTCTGGTCAGTGGAATGTGAGCTTCAATGTCACCTCATTTAAAGTAAGTATGTTACATATAGGTTTTTAGTTGATTCAACAGGTTTTTTTTTTCTAGCGCCTGGTATGCTGGGCAGTCTTCTACTTACTGGAGGTTCAGGAGTGGACAATGTTGCTGAAATTTAGTGAGAGAAAGCAAATTCTATCTTAGATTACTGATTACCTTTAAAATATTCTTTGCTGTATTTTGCAACCAGATTTCTTCACATCTACTTTAGAATCCTATAAAGAAGAGACAATAGGTTTTAATGCACATTTAAGAAAGTAATTGTCATTATGTAAGCCACTTTATTCTCATAAAGTTAATTTAAAATACCTCCACACTCAGAGTTTTTATTATATAGATTTATAATTGCAGGTAGACCAGATAATAAAATTTAGAATCTTTTGTTGTAAAAGCTTAAATCAAAATTTTATCTGATTGAAATTAGTCATTTTTCGTGTTACAAAACCCTCCGGCTTATCAACAGTAGGAGCGTGTGTTGATGAAGCATTTTCTATATGCCCTGAGGTGTTCTAGGCGCAGCACCGTTTACGTATTACAGCTCATCTAGTACTGCCCATATCCTTGGTGGGGGATTCTGTTGTTCTCCTTTCACGGTTGTGCAAATTAAGGCAGTTAGAAGTTGTGGCTTGTCCCTGGTCACAAAGTTTGCAAATAATGGAGATGCATTCAGAACTTTGATATTTGGAATCCAGATCCCAGTACTCTTATTTGTATGTACTTTAAATATGTACACATATAAACATATCTATCTTACATGTACTTGGTAGTTTTCTGCATATGTAGTGGTATGGATAGCGCGTTGCTTGTTATGTTGAAAGAATGTAATCTGTGTGGCTTTCTTCCTCTTTCCTCTATTACTTGATGTAATTTTTTTCTTCTTAAGAAATATTACTACTAAAGGTTTAATAATAAAAGTTCCAGATTCTCCTTTGCAAGCCTTTCAGGCATGAATTTCCTACCTCCACCCCCACAAAGAGGAGGGAGAAAAGGTTAGGGGAGAGAAACAAGCCTGTGAATTGTGTTTCTGTGAAGACTATCTTTTGAAGCCCCTTATCACAGTTGTACTAATTTGAAATTAAAATGTCTTTTATATCTTATTGCAGTTTTAGAGGTACACGTGTGGGAAACATTAATTTTCATACACTGGTGAACTAACAAGGATACATTCTGACAGTGTGAGGACATTCATCTTGAGGATGGAACAGTCTGACGACTCGTTCACTTTCACGTGCAGTCCAGTGGTTGCTCCCATCAGTGCAGGGGAAGGAGAAGTGTGACCTGACCTTGCAGTTGGGTATTCACAGGGGTGTGCATCTTAATTGGAAATGAGTCACCATTTTATGCTTTGCCATTGATTGGACAATGAGCTTTTCTTTATGGCTTTCAAAGGCTTTTACAGCTCTGTTGATAGCAGCTTTTTAAATTAAAAACACAAAATACAAACTAAGGCAAACACATGTTAAATCCTTAGGAGCAACTGATTTATTGTCCCAGTTTCATTACCTTCTATTTTTAAACTTTGTTTTAAAGAGTGAATGCCATATTCTCAAAAAAAAAAACACCACATAACTTTTATTGAAAAAAAAGTCTGTTCTACAAATATCACAGAACAGAAATGAAACCTCCGTGCTGATGGAGTAAATGGTAGTAGGATATACTGAGGGAATAGTGCTAAATGATTTTCTTGGAGGGCATAAGTATACCTTGCAGATGTGACATGAGCCAGATTGGGGAATTTAATCCGTTTGGACATATTTTTATACATTTTAATAATAAATGAACTCTTAGCATGTTACTTTTAAGTGCTTTTATATTTATGGAAAGCTGCAGCATAACACAGCCTCTGTCTGATCACACGTTCATTTCAGAATTTATGCAATTGTTATAAAAGTTTAGAAAAATATATTACTTTAAGCTAGATAATGTTATCTGATATGATGCCCTTTATTTATAATACTCATGGAATCTTTAGTGCTTGAGAAGTAAAGATGTTATTTCTTTTCCCTCAGAAACGTGCTAAGGGACAAGTGTTGTTTGACAAAGTGTGTGAACATCTCAACCTCTTGGAGAAGGACTACTTTGGACTTTCATTTCTGGAAAGCCCTGAGCAGAAAGTAAGTGAAATTTTAAGTTCAATATATTGTCTTAGAAAAATACTATATCTTCCTTTACTTGAGTAAAATTTAGCTTTAAAATAACAGATTTTATGTTGTTGTTATGACATTTTATGTTCCTTGTAGAAATTTGGTAAATATTGAAAACATATTATGTAGGGAGAATCACCTATAATTTTTTGCTATTGTGTATATCTGCTTTTTTACTTACATTATAAGCAAACAAAATGGAATGCTCTGGCCTATGTTATTAGAAACTGAAAGAACTGACTAAAAATTTTCTATGTTGAATTTTTAGTTCTTGAACTTACCTGTATACTAGGCATTAAGTATGCCTGAAAGGCAGGGAAGGAGGCTATTAAGAAGGAATGTCAATGTCAAGAGTACCTATGTTTACTTGTCTGTAGGTTCCAGAATGTTAGCCTTGCTGAACAGACCTTGGAGGCTGTAAGGGGAGAAGGTGTTCCTTGCCTGTTGTTGGGTTATTAGGGACAGAAAAGGAAATGAGACCCAGCCTGACTTAGGTTGTTAGCTTTGACCAGCCAGGACCCAGTAGAGGTCTGCCTGACATCAGTAATGTGTCGAGATTGTTTCTGCTCCAGGAATTTTCCAAGATACTAAGTAGGAGTGTAAGAGTTCTATAACGATTAATGCTGATTCCAAAGGACTTCAGTGCTTTTCAATTATATAGGCAACTTAGAGAAAAAATAACCAATTCTGACAATCAGACTTCAGCTGTAGACTTCTGTCTTCGTCAACTTGAGTTTTTCTAACAAAGTACCAGATGGCTTATAAAGAGCAGAGATGTATTCTTCTTAGCTCAAGAGGCTGGGAAGTTCAAGATCAAGGTGCAAACAGACTCGGTGTCTGGTGAATGCCCACTTCCTGGTCCATACACTGTCTTCTAATTGTGTCCTCAGATGGTGGATGGGATAGGATGTTCTCTGAAGCCTCCTTTATGTAATCCTATTCATGAGAGTTCTACCTTCATGACCTAATCATCCCCAAAGGCCCCATCTCCAAATTCTCTTACATTGGGGATTAGGATTCAATGAATGAATTTGGCGTGGGTGGGATACAAACATTCAGCATTTGACACTTTCTCCGTTGTTAAGAAAAACTTTTTCTTCTATGTCACTTTCTGAGTCTTAGGACTTGAGTCTGGTTAAGATAGTGAGTATGGGAGAGTAAAGGTTTAGTCCAGGGTTGCACCCTAAAGTGAAGTCCTTTTAAGTCTGTTTGACTCTGACTATGGATAGATACATTCCCTGTGATTGTTCTGTTTGCAGATGCCCAGACCACTTGATCACAGTGAAAGAAATTCCTTTCTAATATCTAACATTCACATCACAGTCAACAGAATAGTTAGTAGGTGAATATAGGTTGTAACTTTATTTTACCCACATGCCATCATTGTTTGTATATGTCCTGATAATGAAACACAGGGTATAAGGGCTATAATTACATATGAAATAGATTTCTCAACTTGCTTAGTTTTAAATCTTTAATAGCTAATTTGTGGTTTAATTCCATGTTTTAAGTAAAGACAATTAAATTGCATGCCTACCTACTGAATAGTATGTGGGTATTCGTATTAGAACTCTATTTATAATACTTTTCCCAGAAGTAATAACATATTAGATATTTGACTAAACAAACTGTGTGCTCTTTTTAGACTTTAAATTATAAAGTGGTCTTGATAACATTTCCAGTCATGTGCCCTTCTGTTGGCCCTCAAAACTATACAAGTAGAGCGATGGGATATGGTTTTCATTATCCACTCTTGAGATTACATACTGGTAGGGTCTAAGAGCATTTATTTGTTTTTTAAAAAAGGAAGATTATGCAGTATGTTGTAACATATGTAAAATACCAAGATATATGCTATATTAAGAAATGTGGAGCTTGACTGGTGGTGACACAGTGGATGGAATATTGACCTGGGACACTGTGGTCTGAAGTTCAAAACCCTGAGGTATCCAGCTTGGGCTCAGGCTCACCAGCTTGAGTACCAGATCGCCAGCTGGAGCCCAAGGTCTTTGTCTTGAGCAAGGGGGTCACAAGGTCAACTGAAGCCCCCTAAAGTGATGCAACTATGAATTGATGCTTCTCATTATCCCTTCCTCTTTCTCACTAAAAAAAAAAAAAAAGGAATGGTATTTTTGGAACACTATATTTCACTATTGTTTATTTTGATGACTCCCAATATATGCATCTAATTCATTTTTCACCCAACTCTCAGATTTATATACTTACCTGCCTACTGAACACTACACTCAGTTGTCCAAGAGTTGTTCCCCTTAAGCTTCACCTGTCTCCTGAAGATTCCTTCCACTTCATATATCTCTTTTCTTTGCTTTTCAGTCATCAAGGTCTGTCTTTTCTACCTGTTAACACCCCTCTCCTGGTTCTCTTTGTTCGCAGTTCTTGCTTTGGTTTAGGCCCCAGTCATCTCTTGCTTTGACTACAGTATTTCATTAGCCTCCTAACGGGACTGCCTAGTTGCAGGTCCCTGTGATTATTTTTCACACTGCTGCTGGATTGAGCTTTCAGAATGGATATCCAGGCTCGGCAGTCCCTGACTTAAGACCATTTAATGGATGCAAACTAATCCTCTTAGCGCAGTTTAATAGGCTCTTGGTCACAGGACTTCAGTTGATTTTTTTAGCTTCATTTCTTAGTAACCTCTCACATACAGTCTATATTTAATCCCCACCAATTTACCTCCTAAAAGGATCCTTGGTGGTACATACAATATCTACTTGAACATACTATTCCTTACATGGGAATATTCTTCCCATTTTTGTATCTGAATGCCTACTTTTTCTAAGATCCAACTTCAGTATGCTACGTATGAGATTTCCTTGACTACTTCACCAGCACCCCTTCTGCTGTTAGCTCAAGGAGAGTTGACAGTCCCTCATCTGTCATCTGCATATTTAGTACAGACCTTTTTTGTATGTCAGTCTTTCTCTCTATTCCCTTGGAACTTCTTGAGGGTATATAAAGGCATTCCTTTTTATCTGTGTAGCCTCAGTATATCTAGACATTACAAATATTTATTAAGTTCTATCAGTGTGTCCTCTCACACCAATTAGGATGGCTACTATAAAAAAATAACAAATATTGATGAGGATGTGAAGAAATTAGAAACCTTGTGTACTATTGGTGAGAATGTATATGGTGCAGCCATTATGGAAAAGAGTATAGAAATTGCTCAGAAATTTTAAATAGAATTGCTATATGATGCAGCAATCCTATATCTAGTATATATTCAAAAGAATTGAAAGCAGGTTCTAGAAGAGGTAGTTGCACACCCATGTTCATGGTAGCATTTCTGACAATAGCAAGAAGTGGAAGTAACCCAAATAAATGTTCATTGTTGGATGAACAGGATAAACAAAAAGTAGTGAATGGAATGTGGTTGAGCCTTAAAAAAGGAAATCCTGTCACATGCTATAACATGGGTGAACCTAGAGGACATTATATTAAGTAAAATAAGCCTGTCACAAAAAGACCAGTGCTGTATGATTCCACTTCTGTGAGGTATCCGTAGTCAAACTTATGGAAACAGAAAGGAGAATGGTGATTTTCAGGGACTGAGGAAAAGGAAAATGGAGAGTTATGATTCAATGGGCGTAGTTTCAATTTTGCAAGTTGAGAGAGTTCTAGAACCTATTGAATAACAATGTGAATGTAGTTAGCACTCACTGCTCAAGTACACTTAAAAAATGGTAAAGTTGCTAAATTGTATATATTTTTCCCACAATTAAAAAAATACTACTGGTGTGGAAACCAGTGTACTATTACGCATCTAGCGGTAAACAATGAAGACGAAGACCCTGCCTTCACCAGAGTTCCCGCTTATGTTCTAGTTGAGGAGCCAGTAAAAAACTGAAGCACAAAATTATTAAATTTTAATTACTGCTCTACAGGAAAGTTTCAGGGTGCTGACGGAGAAGACTTCATAGGAGAGAAAGCTGTTTAAGCAGAGATCTAAAGTGTAGTGGGCTTTGGCTGAGGAAGGGGCGGGGAATCACATACTTAGTGCCCTGAGGCTGACCGTTTGAAAATGGGAAAGAAGTCTGGTGTGGTCAATAAGGGGGTGACGGAATGAGGCTGGGGCAAAGGCAAGCATTGGTAGCGGTCGGATCACGCAAAAACCATCTTCGAGCTATAGATTAAGGCTTGGGAGATTTTCTTTATTGTAAGAAAAATGGTAAAACATTGATGGACGGAAGCACTGAGGTGAGACAAGCAGTTTTACCTTTTAAAGGGTCATCCAAAGCACAAAAGTGGCCTCAATTGAGGTTGTCATAGTGAAAATAGACCCTCTAATGATTTAAGGGAGATTTAAGGAGGTAGATGCAATTGATGTTTGAGCGGGCGTGAGGGATGTCAAACACCAAGAATAGGCCTGAATTCCTAAATGAATGGAGGCCCCCTTCAGAGAGAAGGGGGTGGACCCACTTGGAGGATGGCAGCATAGATCATGAATGTTGTTTTAGACTTGGTAAGTGTTAGGTCAGACCACTTTGGGAAGAACAAGTAAATCAGTAAATTTAATTTTGGGTATGCCTTGAAGAATGGAAGCTAGCAGGTTGTAATACTCCAAGGAGAACCTATCTCAACAATACAAAGCGCAGTGGGGTGGTTTATTTCCTGATGGGGGGATATCATATTCACTTTGAGGCTTGTAGTCAGGTATACTTATTTATTACTTAATTAAAAAAATCTGGGGTGTCTTTTACCATAAAAATATTCCAAATAAAACAGGCATGACTGTTAATAATACTCAGCATCCTGGGATTCTTGCCACATAGCAGCCACTGCTCTGAGCACTTGACATGTGTCATCTCATGTGGTTCTTGGAGCAGCTGCACTTTACAGATGCAGGACGTGGAGGGAGGGAAGTTAAATAATTCACCCAAACTCCCTTCGGTCATAAATGTTGAAGATAAGTTTCAAAACCAGTCAAACGAGGAAGAAAAATGAAATTCTGAACTTTCGGTCAGTCAAGGTAAAAACGGGTATATTTTATAGGTATGATTTAATAACTGGGAAAGTAGAAGAACTGTTTGCCTTAGAGGACTTTTCCATCTTACCAAATTCTGAAAGTCATCCTGCAGGACTTTCTATCTGGGATGTTGAAGGATGTGGGCTGTGTCCCCAGGATGAGTTTTCCAGTTGATGTTTCTATAATGGGTGTCAGTAAATGTAAGGGGTGGCCTGATTTACTGATGGTGATTCTGTGAGAGTCATTGCAGCACTTTTCAGAAGGGACTTTTTTTTTCTTGTCAGAATTGCCTTGAAGATGAATTTCCAACCAGGAATCTTATTTCTCTCTCCTACCTCTATTGTTCACTCACACGTGCACATGACATGCAACCCACCTGCCCAGTCACGCTCCCTGGACATGCCATGAGCACTCCCTTTTCAGTTAATGCCATCCCTGTCTGCATAGGGGATATTGGAGGATGTTAGAGCTGTGTTACCAGGTGGAATGTGTCTTATTTCTCACATATCTTAGGACAGAAAATAGATTAACTTTTTGGTAGGTATCTTGGTCCGTTTGAGCTGCTCTGACAAAATATGAGACACTAGGTGGCTTATAAACAACAGAAATTTATTTCTCACATTTCTGGAGGCTGGGAAATATGAATCAGGGTGGTGGTGGATTCATTATCTGGTGAGGGCCTGCTTCCTGGTTCATAGGCAGTGCCTCCTGGCTGTGTCCTGACATGGTAGAAGGGGACGAGGCTGTTCTCTGGTGCCACCTTATAATCCCAATCACAAGGGCTCTCCCCTCATCTCTTTTTTTTTTTTTTTTTTTGTATTTTTCTGAAGCTGGAAACGGGGAGGCAGTTAGACAGAATCCCGCATGCGCCCAACCGGGATCCACCGGCATGCCCACCAGGGGGCGATGCTCTGCCCCTCCCTCCGGGGCGTCGCTCTGCTGCGACTAGAGCCACTATAGCACCTGGGGCAGAGGGCCAAGGAGCCATCCCCAGTGCCCGGGCCATCTTTTGCTCCAATGGAGCCTCGGCTGCGGCTGCGGGAGGGGAAGATAGAGACAGAGAGGAAGGAGAGGGGGAGGGGTGGAGAAGCAGATGGGCGCCTCTCCTGTGTGCCCTGGGTGGGAATCGAACCCGGGACTTCCGCACACCAGGCCAACGCTCTACCACTGAGCCAACCGGCCAGGGCCTCCCCTCAACTCCTAATCATTTCCCAGAGGTCCCACCTCCTGATACATCACATTGTGCATTAAGATTTAAGCATGAATTTTAAGAGGGTACAAACCTTCAGACCATAGCAATGAGGCTAATATTATTCAAGTTTATAGGCTTCCAGTAATCTAACTCAGTTCAATGACAGAACATAATCTGTCCTAACTACCAACTAGACATTTATTAGTGACTAGTAGTTAGGAGACACTTTTTAAGTTACCTGATAAGGGACTGTGGTTTGACTATTTTATATTGTTCTATAAAGGCAGATCTTTACATTTTGGAAATGTTAGCAGTTTAGTATTGACATTCTGTTATAGAAATCGAGAATTGTGAGCAGTATTCTGGATGTGGGCAAGGGAAGGGACATTCTGCGTGGAAGGAAGGTAATAGTTCCAGTGTGAATGATCAAGTTGTTGGGCAGGGCTGGAGGATGTGGCAGCACAGAGTCTACAGGAAGGACCTGTGAGCAGCTGGCCAGCTGTCAAGAGGAATCGGGCTTTCTCTCTGATGCTGTGTTTGCTCAGCAAGCACAGGGTTTTAACTTATGGGTTAATTTGGGGGCTTTGTGGGAAGTGCTTATGAAAAAACGAGACAAGGCCCTGACCAATTTGCTCAGTGGTAGAGCGTTGGCCTGGCATGCAGGAGTCCCAGGTTCGATTCCCGGCCAGGGCACACAGGAGAAGCGCCCATCTGCTTCTCCACCCCTCCCCCTCTCCTTCCTCTCTGTCTCTCTCTTCCCCTCCTGCAGCCAAGGCTCCATTGGAGCAAAGTTTGCCCGGGCGCTGAGGATGGCTCCACGGCCTCTGCCTCAGGCGCTAGAATGGCTCTGCTCACGACAAAGCGATGCCCCAGATGGGCAGAACATCGCCCCCTGGTGGGCGTGCTGGGTGGATCCCGGTCGGGCGCATGCAGGAGTCTGTCTGACTGCCTCCCCGTTTCTGGCTTCGGAAAAATACAAAACCATTTTTTGGAAGGCCTTATATGTTATATTAAGCAGTCTAGATTTTTATACTAATGTGAAGAGTATAAAATAGGAAATGACAAGGTCAGATTAGCTTTTCAGAAAGAGGAACCTGTTCATGGTATGGAGAGAGGTTATACGGGTCTAAGACTGGGTAGAAAGGCCACCATCTAGTCCAGAGGTGATGGAAACTAGGGCAGTGACACTGGGCATGAAGACGGCGATACAGGTACTTAGTAGGTCATGTGCAGGTCTTTGTGACTGATCGGCTCTGAGGTGTGAGGGTGAGGGAGGGGTTGAAGATAAGTACCAAGTTTAAGGCCTGGGTTGCTAGGAAGCTCGTTGGAGACTTTTACACAGGGAACTTGCAGGAGGAGCAGCAGTTGGGTTTAGGGGGCAGAGGTGGAATCTAATTTTCATTTTGCTAAGGTGGAAATGCTTGTATGATTGGTTAGATGATGTTTCGGATCAGAGTGTAGGTGGGGACTAAGTTAACAGTAAAGCATTTGAGAATGAGTGTAAACTAGTATTTAAAGAAGCCTGGCTATGAAGAGGAGGACAGATGGGAGAGGGATACTAGAGGGTATAGACCAATGTTGTCCAATAGAACTTGTCATGATGATAACAGGGGCTAGACCCGCTCTGTCTAATGTGGTAGCTGTTAGTCACCTACAGCTATTGATCAATATGGCAGGTGTGACTGAGGAAGTGAAGGTAAATTTTATTTAATTATACAAATTTAAATCGGTGGCTATTATATATTAACAATATAAAGAGTTTACTAGGGTTTTTGTGGTGGACAATTTTGCTTGGATGGAAAAACTTTGACTTTGGCTATGGGAAAGCTGAAGAAAAGAGTGAGTTTAAGGAGAGGAAAATAAGGATAATGGAAGAGGATAAGCATAAAGAATAAAGAGAGCGACCTCATCCTTTGAGTCTGCAAGAAGTAAGATAAGGAATGGTGATCTGAGTTAAGCAAAGTGCAGCCTAAAATCTCTGAGAAATAGAGAATAAAATTGTCTGCTAAAAGTGACTAGGGTAGCACTGGGAACTCAGAGGCAGACCTAGTGGATTGTTGACGGTCCAGTGGAGATGGGGGATCATACCGTTGTGATGGCAGAAGAATATATTTGTGTGTGCTTTTGTCCAATTTGCATCTGCGCCCTGGGTGTGATAGTGGAGAGATGGAGTATTAAAAGAGTTGGCTATGTTCACAGTGGTTATAGTAAGAGGACAAAAGATTTACAGACGGAAGATGCTGATGAAATAGTAATCAAGCTGATTATTCACAGGATCACAGGAAGGAACATAACTGAATCTGAAATGGGCTTGTAGGCTGGGGAAAATGTGTAGGGCCAGGGAATGAAGGTCCAAAGAAGCTAAAGAGCAGGTACAGTGGGAATACATAGGCAGAAAACTTAGAGGGAGAGGAGGTAATTGCATCTGAAAATGGGATGATTAGTGAAGTCTAATGAGGTGGAGACTCTGTGATGATAAGACCAGGTGTTCGATCATGAAAAAGGATGGCTGACATCAAAAAGAGGTTAAGGTCACTAAGGCAGAGAATATTAAGATCAGGTTAAATTTGGAGGGGTTCCCCATAGGATTCTCATTAACAAAAAAGACTAACGCTAAATAAGGATTTCATAATTCCTTGTGTACTTTGTCATTTCTTTTATGCAATACGAGTTAAAACACACAGTTCGGCGTGCTCTTTCGGCTTTGACTGGAGAGCAGTGAGAGGATAAACGGGGGTGTCCTTTCTGAAATAGGCTCTTTTTAGAAAGTGAATGCTCAAATTAATTAATTGGCAATATAATTATTCATTTATAACCTGCTTGTTTTTATAACTTTTGTATTGTATAATTTTTTTATTCTTTCTTGTGCAGACAAAATTCAGTCCATAAGACAAGGCAAAAAGACTCTTATTTTTCAAATACAGATTTGTATTGTGTCCTATTTTTTCCACAGAAAATTATTACTGTTATACCAACTCAGCCTAATCGGTTGTATTTTATTTGAAACCCATGCAATTTGAACAATAGGATCCTGTAGGATACAGAAATTTAAGCTGATTTATTTATTTATTTATTTATTTATTTATTTATTTATTTATTTATTTATTTTCTTTTTCATTTTTCTGAAGCTGGAAACGGGGAGAGACAGTCAGACAGACTCCCGCATGCGCCCGACCGGGATCCACCCGGCACGCCCACCAGGGGCGACGCTCTGCCCACCAGGGGGCGATGCTCTGCCCATCCTGGGCGTCGCCATGTTGCGACCAGAGCCACTCTAGCGCCTGAGGTAGAGGCCACAGAGCCATCCCCAGCGCCCGGGCCATCTTTGCTCCAATGGAGCCTTGGCTGTGGGAGGGGAAGAGAGAGACAGAGAGGAAAGCGCGGCGGAGGGGTGGAGAAGCAAATGGGCGCTTCTCCTGTGTGCCCTGGCTGGGAATCGAACACAGGTCCTCCGCACGCTAGGCCGACGCTCTACCGCTGAGCCAACTGGCCAGGGCTAAGCTGCTTTATTTTTCATGCTGAATGTTATCTGTATTTATAGAAGTTTCAGTTACTTACTGTTTCACCTTTTTATAATGTAAAAAGGTGAGGGTAAAGCTGTGGTTATTTGTGTGAAAATTTTCCACGGAGAGAAAAATGTAAACTTCCTTTTGATTTTAGTGTAGTATTAGTATTGTGTGTCTCATGGTTGAGAAACTTTGAGAATTCACTCTAAGTATGAAAATCTATCATTACTTGTGTTAGAGAACTTTTCCAGGTCTGTTGAGAACTCTTGTATAAACTTTATTATGAAAATGTCATTAAAAATGTGTAGAATCAAGAACTTTGTTACTTTTATATATGAAAGCCCAAGTCTATAAAATTCTAGTATTCATGTCTACATGAACCATCATTAAGACTTCTGGACTTTCTTTAAAGGGGAAAAATACTGTCTTGAATTTTTGATGTTAATGGAGTTTGGCATCTGGCCCTTGGATTATAATGTCATTTTGCTTCAAGCCATATTGAAAGAGGAGCTTATTACAAGTATAGTTGATATCCATAGCTAACTTTATGAAGATTGATTAAAGTGTTTGCCTGATGGCCAGGCCATTTCCCCTCAGAAATTAGAACTAAAAACTCAAATATTAACCTCTTTTGTCATATATAAACTATTTTTAATAAAATTTTATATTCAGTCCAGTTACACCTTATAATACCACGGACATGTTGAATCACGTTCTCCAGATGCATAGTGAATGCACTGTAACATAGAAAACCTGTAACTTTGCTGCCTACCACCAGCTTTATGGTAAATTCTGTTAGACCTAATCTAGGCAAAGATATAATAAAAGGGGTTCTGGTAATTCTTAAGGGAAAATGCAGATTTTTGACAAAATTATTCTTACGCTTTAACACTTGCTAATATAGTGTGGGTTGGGCTGAGTTTAATTTCTCTCACTTGGCCTCATTGGCAGGCACCAAAACTGAATGAGGAAGGCATGACTGGGCAGTATAAAAACCTAACTATGAGATCTTAGCATCCAGCAAGAAGTGGAATTAGGCAAGTAAATGGCTTCTTGAATTGCTAACTAGGTGTGCTGTGGTGAGTGGCCCTCAGCAGGCAGCTGCACACTCGCACTGCTCATGGGGTGCTGACAGAGGAGTGAAAAGAGACACTCAGCCGTGGGAAGCAGAAGCAGCAGCGGCATGCGAGAGCTTTCTGCAGGGAGTTGTCAGCAGTTAGGATGTTGAACCAGTGAAGTCTGGGCATCTACCTGACAAGCCAGGTAAAGGACTTGCAAAATGTCTCTCTACATTTGACTTTCAGGGAGCGGCAGAAGTTTCTACATAAAAAGAAATCCAGGGCTGTACTACTCAGAGGGCGGCCCTGGGGCCAGCGGCGTAGGCACCACCATAAGGCGGTTAGGAATGAAGTGCTCCGGGTCCTCGCCCTAGGCTTACTCAGGCGTATCTACTCTCCAACTGGGTCTTCAGGTGGTTCGTGTAAACCTTGACCGTTTGAGAAGCACTGATCTAGGGGATAAAATGTTCTTTTGAGGTAGCAGAGAGAGTTATAGGGGTTTAGAATATCTCAAAAGCCAAGGGAGCAGGGAGCCCTAATAAGCCACAGGGGCTCGTGGCCCCAGAGGAGTTCCAGTACTGTACTCACAGCCACTTAGGTAGGAGTTAGACCATCCCCATGTCACCTCACGTGGAATTGTGGGCCCAAAGTCTCTGAGGTTTTTTTCTAACATTGGCATCCTATGAATATAAGTAGAAGGATTCATAATCAAGCTCTTAAATTTTTCCAGATGATTTTGTTGTTAGAAGATAATTGAGAATCATCTTCATTTTACACTTTTTTCCCCCTGAGAAACCAGTATCAAAAATGTTGTAGGGAAATGTCAGAACACTTGATTACTCACGACTGTTTCACCCTCCGGTCTGTAGTGGGTAGAGAATATGAGTAAGGAGCTTCTCTAATTAACTGACAAGGACCTCGGTGTTAAAAAGAATAGGTGTACAGCTCTTGGCTTTACTGCTTAGTTAAAAAGTTTCTGTAACCTTCTAAAACAGGGTTGTGTTTGGGGTTTGTTTTTTTTTGTGACGGAGAGATAAACAGAGAGAGGGACAGACAGACAGGAAGGGAGAGAGATGAGAAGCATCGGTTCTTCATTGATTGCTGTCTCATATGTGCCTTGACCCGGGGGACTCCAGCAGAGTGAGTGACCCCTTGCTCAAGCCAGCAACCTGGGCTTCAAGCTGGATGAGCTCATGCTCAAGCCGGCGACCTCGGGTGTTGGAATATGGGTCCTCTGCGTCCCAGTCCAACGCTTTATCCACTGCGCCACCGCCCGGTCAGGCATAAGACAGGGTTTTTGAAAACCTTTTTTGTACGGTGGATTCCTTTGGCAGTTTGTTGAATTCTAGGGGCTGCTTCTTAGAATAGTAAAATACATAGGCCTATAAAGGAAGCCAATAATAAATAACATTCTCAAAATACTAATTAAAGAATTTGGGATAAAATAATCTTGGTATCTAATCCAATTCCTGCTGTGATTTCAAAATACTGATTACCATAAATGGTATTTCAAAATCTGCAACTACTTTAATGTGAGCTTGAAATAGTTCTGATTTCTACAAGTGACAAAGCTAAACGTACTGTTGATGTTAACCAGATTTTGTTCTCCTACACTCGTAATTTATGACAATGCTAAATTTCAGTTAGAGGTTAGTGAAAGTAAGAATGTAAGTGTTTTTCTTCTACCCGATTCATAAACTCACAATTTTATGTTCTAAGGTGATTTAATAACAACTGACATTCTAGGCCCACATTTTAATTTTAGTTTGCTTCTGTTGGGAGTCTATGATAGGATTCCTTGTAACTTTTATTAATTTATTTTACCTGATATTCATTCGGAAGATAAATGTTTACTGAGTTTATACTTTGGCTATGGGATGGGAGTGGGGGTTGGAAGGGAGAGGTGAGGAGAAGGATACCAAATTGAGTGAATGATTGTCCCGGCTCTTAGGTAGCTGGCAAAATACTTGACTTTTACTCCTAGTAAATCAAACTAAAGTTTATTAAAACCCAGCAAGGATTCTAGCTCTTTTTAGTTTTGCATTGTTGAGTACCTTAAAGTCAGGGAAACACTGTGAAAATTCCTGTCTTGCCTGATCATGAATTACCTGGAGCTGTCATTTAAAATAGAGGTTTTCAGGTCCCTATCCTGGAGAATGCTTCAGTATATTTCAGGTAGGCGAGGGGTAAATATGTCTTCTTAAGAAATTTGCCAGATGGATCCTTATCATCAGACAATATTTAGAAAAGCTTAGCTAGATAATACTTTAACACGTACATAGAAGCACTGGGACTAGTCATATTGGTAATTATTTTCACAATAAGGGATTGTGCTATTTTTGTATTGTCCTCATTTCCAGGAAGAGGCAGCTTTGTAGAAAGGGTTGATGTTATCAGAGCATTTTCTCTGAGAAAATGGGGTTCTGTTTTTATTTCATCTGGCCTATGAATATAGTGATTTTATTTTATTTTATTTTTTTAAATTTATTTTGTTTACATAGATTCTAGTGTTGCCCCAAATGCACCCCTGCACCCCCATATTCCCCTCAACATCACCCTTGCATGATTTTATTTTGTGAACCGAGAGTCTGATTTGTTCATTTTTGTAGGTAGGAATATTTATATAAATATTAACTAATTGGCTCTGGCCAGTGACTCAGTGGATAGAGTATCGGCCAGGCATATGGATGTCCTGGGTTCAATTCCCAGGCAGGGCACCCAGGAGAAGCAACCATCTGCCTCTCCCCCCTTCCCTCCATCTTCCCTCCCGCAGCTAGTGGCTCAGTTGGTTCGAGCATGGCCCCAGGCTCTGAGGATAGCTCTGGCTGTATATCCAAGCACGCCAGCCTTTGGTGCTGAAATAGCATGGTACTTGAGCATCGGCTCCAGATGTGGTTGCCAGGTGGATCCTGGCTGGAGTACGCGTGGGAATCTGTCTCACTATTTCCCCTCCTCTCAGTGAAAAAAATTAACTTCTTTAATATATGTGATACATCACCTTTGGAAATATAAAATTATGTGAAGAAGGAATATATACCAAAAGATGATAAGCCAATTTAATAAACTCATCTATTAAAGATATTGTGTAAAGTACTTACTCTTTAGGAAGCATTTGAATGAATGATTGATTGAAAAGAGGTAGATGTTATGATCCTCATTTTACACTTAAGGAAATTGAAGCTTAAAGAAGCCAAGGAGGGAACTCAAGTTCATGCAAGAGTTGGAATGGAAAGCCAGAATTTGACTCCACATATTTCTGATTCCAAAGTCTATAAATGTGGCAGCCAGATCTTTAAAAAATGGGAATGATGCATGATGCACCGTAATCTGTTATGCTGTATGTGCATTTCTGTCATTTACTTTTTCACTTTTTTGTGTCTGCTTCTTGATTCACTGAACACTCCTCTTTAAGTGTTAAAATCAAGTTTATTTATTTGTTAAAGAGTTTTATTTAATTATTCATAATTGATAATGCAGATAATAGACTTGTATTTCTTTTAAAAATCATATTAAGTCATTTTGTTTTCTACTTACAAGTTTTGTTTCTCGGCCATAAAAATATATTCTACTTATGATCTAAGTATTCACTGGAGTTCATTATTTAAATGAATTATTTATAAAATAATAGAATCTGTCATTTAAAATGACAAGAGCATTGAGAGGTAGGTGACAAGCAATGTGCAGATATTAGTCAACAGGTGTTAATTTAGTACCCACTGGTTGCCTAAAACTGCTAAGTACTGTGGAGGATACAAGGAATACGGTCTATCCTGGCCCTTGCTTCGTCGTACTGGGAAGGAGAAGACCTCCTCACTCCTTGGTGGGGAGGAAGGGAGCACACTGGAAATGAGTGTGCTTAGCAAAGGGAAACCAGATAGGGTGAATGGAAGAAGCCACTTCTGCTGCTGCTGTCTGATCATATCAGGTAAACTCTGCTGCCCGCTTAGTTTCTGGGTAGGGGTCTGAAATAAAGAAAGAAGCGACTTCAGTCTTTAATACTGTGTCTGGCCATGTTGTAGAAAGTGGCCTCAAGTCTGAATTTGGCTGGCTGATGAATAGAAACTTGTCACTCATAGTCTTGAGACTACTGAGCTCTGTTGACGCTCTCTGTGCTGTGCAGAAAACTGGGGGTAACTCATACTGGGGTTGGTGCTTCAGTTTAGAAAGGAAGGTGCTGAATGGTGGGGACACTGGGTTATTCTGGGGGTCACAGAAGATGGTGTTGCTTCTATCATCTTCCTCCTTGATGAGAAACGTCTTTTTTTGGTTGTCTGTAGCAGGCATCTACACCAACTGTCATGTGATGAAACTGCAAATTTGGAAGGGGCTGTCTAGGCCTTTAAGACCAGTAGTTTCCCCTCCACTCTCTTTTTCTGTGTTAATGTTCTGAGGGATTATTTTTCTCTTTTTCACTGGGCACCAGGCAGCTTTGATTCAGGTTTTCTTGCCATGGTTGTGACTTCCTTGGAAGACATGCCACAGCAACTTGATCCTCCTCCCCCTCTCTCCCAGCCTCGCCTCCATCTGGGTTAGAGGCTGAATGATATGTTCTTCTCATTTTGTTCACTTATCATAGCCGGCTGTTTGTGAGCCAGCTGTTGTGTGGGACAGCAGCTGCAGGGCAAGGAAGCGGAATGCCAGGCTCTTTTCTAAGGAGAGAGTTAGAGCTGTTCCTGAACATCACACTGGAGGTACCACGTGAGGGTTCCACTGGCCTTCCCATCACTGGGCCATGCAGCTGGGACACCAGTTATATGAAACCACACCAAGCTCTGGTAGTTGTTTATTGAGGTTCGAATATAAGCAGTGTTAGAACAGAGCCATGCTCACCTTGGACCCTCGCTGCCAGGGGTGCAGGCTGTGAGAGATGTAGTAAAGCCCACAGGGTCTGTGCAGCTCTCTTTTCAAAGCATCCTGTTATTACCGCTCTCTAATAGTGCAAGTTAATGTTCTGCTGTACTAATTGAGTATCTTGTTGAGACAGTAGGCTATTATTTTCTACATAATAAACATCCTAATTATTTGCTTTTATATCTGAATAAAATTCTGTTTAAATACAGATGTTTAAATACATTATTTGGGATACTTATATAATGAATGAAACGTATTTATTATAAAGTTGATTACTTGAATCCAGTTTATTGTATCTCAAAAAGTATACTTGTTCTCCTGTGTTAATGAAGATAAAATAAAGTGAACTTTAATAATGACTTGTGGATAAGGGGGAAGAAATATAAAAAAAATTTTAAAAATGTGTTAAACATTTTTGGATGAGTTTTTTGCCTACAACTTTCAAAGAAATATTTAATGTCCTTAAGTCATTTAAACTTAGTAGTTTAAGCCAGGTTTTTTTTTGCTTTAGGATATAATAATTGTCTCCTTTTTATGGCAACATTATTAAAGGGGAGAAGTAAGGAGAAAGTGAAACAGTTCTTTATGATTGTGACTTCCAACTTGGAATGAACTTTAAACAGGATGTTACATGAAGACCAGGGAGGAAGATTTCTGCTGCAGTCTGACTGTACTTCTTCATCACATTGCCCAGTTTCAGGGAGAAAGAAAGTTCAAGGAGGAGGAGGAGCTGGCTTTAGGAATTGAGTTACTTGTGTTTGATTGGGGTATATGTACTGTTGATAGTTTCCAATTCACATTTTATCCTTCATTAGTTGGAGCCAATTAGTGAGCTCTCATATCAGTGTCCACAAGGGCCATTTCCTTGTAGTTCTATAGAATAAAGACTATATGTGTATGTCTGACACCACACTGCACACCTGAAACTAATACAAGATAATACTGAATGTAAACTGTAATCAAAAGATAAAATTAAGACTGTATGTAGATATATTACGTCTCATCTTTTGGATACAGCTAGTGCTTGACTTACAACCACGATTGTTTCCCACAGGCCGGTCATAACACGATTTGGTCATAAGTTAAGTAGGCTATATGTACAGTACTGTGAAATGATGTTATAAAAATCTTTAAGTCATATTTTATCATAATTTTCTTTCATTGTTGTTATATATCATAATTTTCTTTGTTCATTTTATGCCATTTGTATCATCTCTACACCATTTTGTTTCTTATTTTTACATTCGTCAGGTTTAAATAAAACACTGCATTACCAGTACAACTGGTTTAATATTTGCAAAGACAATTTCTTCTTGGTAGATATCTTGGGAGGGGTTTGTTGAAAAATATCCAAGACACAAAACACAAATTGCTGTACCGAGTCTGGGATAACAGTTGAAATGGTGCATGTGGAGATGGTAGTGCTGCTGGAAGCTGGTCCGCACTGTCATACGCCCAGCTGGGCAACACTTGCGCTGCCAGACGCAGAGCAGTCATGGCTAGCGATTGTGGTCGTAAAGTCGAATGGTCGTAAGTTGCATAGGTCGTAAGTCAATCAATATTTGTATATGTTTGATTTCATAGCCCATAAAATGAGGCCCAAGAGACTCACCGTAACAGTTGTTGTAATATTTTATTTATAACACATTAAAAAACAAATCAATATGTAGCCCAGTGCAATACTTATAGATGGATGCTACTTCTAATAGGACTTATTATAAATTAAGTTAAAAAATATATTGACACTTAAATAAGCATGTGAACTGTAAACTTCCATTTTGGACTCTGAGTTATTTCTGGTGGGTTAATTAATCTCTTTTTTCCTCCCCTGCAGAACTGGCTAGATCCCGCAAAACAAATAAAGAGACAACTGCGAAGTGAGTATTTAAGTTATATTTTGAGGTTAAGTTAATCTTTACATCAATTCTTTAAAAATTCATAGAAATGTAGACTAGGAAGTGAAAGGTACTAACGACGCTTTTCTGGAATCATGACTTTATTTCGTACATGGCATAGGGGTTCCTGCATTGGTCTGGAATACACAGCCCTCTGTGTTTTCTCTCAGTGTCGGCCACTTTGAAGTATATCTGACCATTTTCTTCAGGAGGAAAGAATGAGAAGCAGCTTTTCTGTGTTTACTTTCTATGTAAATTTTACTCTAGGTAAATCTGTTGCTGTTACTGTACTTTGCTTCACCTTGGAAGCATGCAGTTTAATTGATAAGCATATCTCCCCCAGAGGCTCATTGATACACTATTTGCATTTGCGGATATGCTGGAGTGAGGACTTGAGGGGAGAAAACATGCAGAAGAGACGTGTCAGTCCTCTGAGGTCATTGCCCTCTTCGCTCCTTTTGTTCATAGTCCAGGGCTTTGTCCTATAGTCTCTTTGTGTCTGGGTTTGTCATTAGTCCTGCAGGGCCCTTTCTTCCATTTCCCCATTTCTCACCTGGCTTCAGGTGCCTCTGTGGGGTCTGCTCTGCAGCTTGACTTGCCGTGGCTGGCTTTGTGGTACCAGCCAAGGAACATTAGCATCATAGAACACTCTTTCATAGAGGGTCTGAATACTTAATTTTCTGCCTGATCCATGAATGACTGAACCAGAAATGTTAGAGAGCCACGAAGAGCTGGAATTGTTAGATAGGAGAGCAAAAAATTCTCACCAGCCTTCCTGGACTGTGGGCACGAGCTGTCCAGGGTGGAACCGTTTCCCTCTCCCTGGTGCCAGCTGCAGAGTGCCCTCGTGCCGCTGGTTACGTGTCCCTGCGGACCGTTCCTGCCATCCAAACACTGGAGCAGAGCCACACCTTCCCTCTACCCCTTCGGTCTGCCTGTGTCTCACTTCATGCTCCCCGCGTCTGCTTTCTTCACGTCTCTCCTTTCTCTCTCAGGTTCTTAATCTTTTTGTTAGTTTTCCTGTCGTTTTTTATTTTTCTTCTGTTTTTATTCTCAGCATACACACACGCACACACACATACACAGATAGACCTGTATCTATCTATACCTTATTTTTTCTACTTCCTCTCCTTACAGACTCACCTTTCTTTTATTTATATCTTTGATGAGAGTGTCCTTTCTGGTTTTCCCCAGGCTGAGGAACGGAGAGGTTCCCAGGATGTGTGACTTCCACTGCTAACTCCAGAATAGCCCTGGGGAAACTGGGATGGTCAGTCACCTTGTCTCTTGACTGTTTCCCTGGCTTGCCAGCATTTCCTCCCCCTGTCCCTCACACCCTCCCTCTCCCCCTGCATTTATTACTTTGCTTTTTTCATCTGTGTGCGCTTGTTTCATGATGGAAAGGGGGTAATAGAGAAAAGGAATAAAATTAGACATAGATACATTATGCTGGCTTTATGGAAGAAAGCTTTGGAGCTTTTCCCTCCTTCTGTCCCGTCCCCAGTTATTACATGCTCTATGAAGAGCGTGGATTCAGAAAGGCGCAGGTGCTGTTTCTTTTGCACTCACTGAAACCAGACCTTAGCAAGTGGCCAAAACAAGAGACCAGGATAACCGCTGAAACGTGATTGATATTCCATTGGGTTGTTTCCTATAGTTTTGTTTTGACTTTTGTTTATTTTTCTGTGTCACTCATTTCAGAGTCATGGAGATTATCTAACTTTTGGAAGGCAAGATTCTTGCTGAGTATGAATCATGGTCTTATGTTTTGATTATTTGTGAAGTTTTTTAGAGTTACTTCAGGACTTTTGCCATTGTGGTTTGGCAAGAGGAATAACAGTAACAAATATGTTTGGCTTTTTCAGACTCTCTGAGCTAGTTGAATAAACTCTGAGCTAATTGTACTGCCCTGACTATGGAAGTAGCTGGGAAAATGAAGTTTTGCTGTTGTATTTTATCTTTTTCTTTCTGCTTGTGGTAAAATGGACAGAAGAACTGCGTGCTCTCTCTTAGCCTAGCCTCTGCTGTGATTTATTGTTACTCAGTAATTGGTGGTTGGCACAGGTAAAAATGAATCTTTCTTGAGTTACTTTTGACAACCAAGCAACCTGTTGGTTCTTGTGTAAAATGTGCCTTAAAATCTTTATATTTTAAAAGTATGCAAATAACACTATATAGATTTATATATAAGGCCAAGGCTTGCCTATGATTATTATATAGACAATACATAGCTAGATGAACTTTACATATAGCTAGGTAAAAATGATGATAATTACATGTAATTAAAAGCATTATTGGAATGTTTTATCAATGTTAGAATTGGAAATAAATTCTAAAATATGTGTTCCATTAGAAATTTATCCCTGTAGTCATGTCCAGGCAAGCATGTGCTAGTTTTAATACCTAGGAAACAAATAAGTAAGGATTTATTAAGAACTGATAATCCTGCTTGACTGATGGGTAGCACGGTAGATAGAGCATCATCCTGGGACACTGGGGACCCAGGTTTGAAACTCTGAGGTTGCCAGCTTGAGCATGGGGTCGCTGGCTTGAGCACAGGATCATTGACATGATCCCATGGTTGCTGGCTTGAGCCCAAGGTCACTGGCTTGAGCAAGAGGTCACTGGTTCAGCTGGAGTGCCTTGTTAAGGCACCTATGAGAAAGCAATCAATGAACAACTAAAAGTGACACAATTATAAGTTGATGTTTCTCATCTCTCTTTCTCTCTCTCTCTCTCTCTCTCTCTCTCTCTCTCTCTCTTTGGCTAAAAACAAAACAAAGTGATAATCCTGTGATGACTTTGCTTGGTTAGGGGTTAGTTGTTGAAGAAGTGCACATACATCACAGCCAGCATGGTGCTACAGGCCAGGAAACGGCTTGTCTCTGTATGTTTGGGAAAGCCCTATATCCCTTTATGATGTTTTAAATGTGGAAAGCAAAACTGAACTCTCTTTCTTAAAATCAACAAGATTGACTTTATTATTAGAATAATGATATTTTGAACCAAAATCCAGCAAAAGTGCTTGTGTGTTCACAGTAGCCATTTATTAACTATTTGTTGACTTTTGAGTAAAGTTAGTGTGACGCTGGGAAAATGACACATTGAGCAAGAGAATGGAATTCAAGACATTTTTCTTCAAATCTATAAATTAATCTTGAGGCCTTCAGATACATGTATGAAATGAAATAACACACGCTCTTGTTTTATTTTGGAAATACTATGAACTTTGAGCACAGCCCTAAGGTCAGCCCATTGGAATTATTTGGATCCCTTTAGGAAAGTATCGTTCTCCCCAGAGTTATGTGTGTTTTCTGTTTGTTTCTAAAGACATCCAAAGCATAAACAGTTAACTATTAATGTATAAATGGATGTTTAACTTTTAATGTCATTTATGACATTGTTGTTTGATATAGTCATTCTTTTTGACACTATACAGCAAAGTATATGTTATGTGTGAGTGTACTTTGGAAAATTTAGGAATAATTTTATTGTCTTAAAATATTGTGACATTTTCACCACTCTCTCCTTTCTTTGAGATTTCTTTTAACACTTCCTTCAAATAACACATTAATACCGTAATTTCCTGAATGGCTATAGTGATCAGCAGATCATGATTCTTTCCCCAACAATGTAGAAATCTTAAAATGCTTTTGTAAAACATTGAGAATATTTGGCATCTAGAGATTCTGTAGTTGAAACAAATCTTGTCTCAGAACTATTTCATGGAGATTATATTAAATTTTTTGCATAATAGATCACCATACAAAACATCTGTTGAAGTACCAGTACACATTTATAAAATGTGTGATTCTATTATTATTTAATGGTGGGTTGTTTATGTAATAGATATTTATTTTCATTTTTGTTTAAAATCTTTTGTTTTTATTAAAAAATTAAATTTCTTTAACTGATTTACACAGGGATTAGTCTATAGTGTTTGTGGACCTATAAGTTTTATCAAAGTAAATGGTCATTCTGTTGTTTGGATAAATAACCATAATATTTAATAATTACAGATCTTCCCTGGCTGTTTGCTTTTAATGTGAAGTTTTATCCTCCTGATCCTTCTCAATTGACTGAAGATATCACCAGGTACTTTCTATTTACATAAAAAATGTACTTTTACTTATAGCTCTCACTTATTTCTGTGCCCCAGGATAATGGTGGTAATCTCATTATTCAAATAAAAATATTTTTCCTTAAGTTGGGTTTTAGAAGTGTCGTTGGATATGGATGTTCCAAAATAATTAGAAATGGTGCCAGTTTCAAAAATTGTATTTACCCTTCTTTAATTTACACATTTACACATGACTAATGGAATATTTAAAAAGTATATTGCTGATAATTTTGTTTCTTTTTTTTAATAAATTTTTATTAATGGTAATGGGATGACATTAATAAATCAGGGTACATATATTCAAAGAAAACATGTCTAGGTTATTTTGTCATCAAATTATGTTGCAAACCCCTCGCCCAAAGTCAGATTGTCCTCCGTCACCCTCTATCTAGTTCTCTGTGCCCCTCCCCCTCCCCCTAACTCTCTCCCTCCCTCCCTCCCTCCCATGTCCTCCCCCCCCCCTTGGTAACCACCACACTCTTGTCCATGTCTCTTAGTCTCATTTTTATGTTCCACCAATGTATGGAATCATGTAGTTCTTGTTTTATTCTGATTTACTTATTTCACTCCTTATAATGTTATCAAGATCCCACCATTTTGCTGTAAATGATCTGATGTCATCATTTCTTATGGCTGAGTAGTATTCCATAGTGTATATGTGCCACATCTTCTTTATCCAGTCTTCTATTGAAGGGCTTTTTGGTTGTTTCCATGTCTTGGCCACTGTGAACAGTGTTGCAATGAACATGGGGCTACATGTGTCTTCACGTATCAATGTTTCTGAGGTTTTGGGGTATATACCCAGTAGAGGGATTGCTGGGTCATAAGGTAGTTCTATTTGCAGTTTTTTGAGGAACCACCATACTTTCCTCCATAATGGTTGTACTACTTTACAGTCCCACCAACAGTGAATGAGGGTTCCTTTTTCTCCACAGCCTCTCCAACATTTGCTATTACCCGTCTTGTTGATAATAGCTAATCTAACAGGAGTGAGGTGGTATCTCATTGTAGTTTTGATTTGCATTTCTCTAATAACTAATGAAGCTGAGCATCTTTTCATATATCTGTTGGCCATTTGTATCTCTTCCTGGGAGAAGTGTCTGTTCATGTCCTCTTCCCATTTTTTTATTGGATTGTTTGTTTGTTTGTTGTTGAGTTTTATGAGTTCTTTGTAAATTTTGGATATTAGGCCCTTATCTGAGCTGTCGTTTGAAAATATCAGTTCACATATAGTTGGCTGTCTGTTTATTTTGATATCAGTTTCTCTTGCTGAGCAAAAACTTTTAATTCTGATGTAGTCCCATTCATTTATCTTTGCCTTCACTTCTCTTGCCATTGGAGTCAAGTTCATAAAATGTTCTTTAAAACCCAGGTCCATGATTTTAGTACCTATGTCTTCTTCTATGTACTTTATTGTTTCAGGTCTTATATTTAGGTCTTTGATCCATTTTGAATTAATTTTAGTACACGGGGACAGGCTGTAGTCGAGTTTCATTCTTTTGCATGTGGCTTTCCAGTTTTCCCAACACCATTTGTTGAAGAGGCTTTCTTTTCTCCAATGTGTGTTGTTGGCCCCTTTATCAAAGATTATTTGACCATATATATGTGGTTTTATTTCTGGGCTTTCTATTCTGTTCCATTGGTCTGAGTGTCTATTTTTCTGCCAATACCATGCTGTTTTGATTAATTTTGTTTCTTATGTTATACTTTCAATCACTGGTATTTAATATTTTAGATTTTAATACTCAGTGGTTTTCATCATACAACCAACCCAGGTGTGCCTCTGCGCCAGCCTCATCACAATGGTGATGTAAGGGTAGAAGAATTATTTTTGAAAGTCATTTGAACTGTACTAGTTTTTGTTGCCCCCTCCAAACAAATGTTAAGGTAGGTAGGCTTTCTTATGTAAGAGTCAACAGCTATTTCATTTCATTTCCTCTGAGATTGTCTGGGATTTGCAACATACTTAAATTGCAAATAAAGATTCCGTTTAGGAGCAAGAGAGCATTTCCTGATTCTGAGAGTGACTGAATCTTTGAATGGTATCTACTGGTGCCTTCACATCTTATCCCTGTTAAACTGGGACCTGTAGTAGGGCTTTTTAGCTTTGAAAGTCAATAGGGTGATTTGTATATATTTTTAAAGGGTTATTTACATGACCAAGGAAAAAGTTATATAAATATATACTTTTAAAATAGTAGAAGAAGGTCTTACTGGAAAACTGCTTTTGATTCCTATGGTTACTGTACCTTGATGTTTTCTCTAGGCCAGTATTGTCAGATATCAAGTTACGTAGGCACTTACAAGAGTGCGTGATATCCTTGTGAAATAGAAATGACGGAGATTTCTTTCCACGATTGGATAAATGACGCCCCCCCCCCCTTAGTGCTTGTTCCTGAATAGGGACGTACTGGTACTAATTAAGTTGTGATTCAGTTAGCTTCAACTAGTAAATAATAAATAGAGCTTTTGTGACTGCACAGTGAATTGCTTGCAGCGAACAACATGACAGGTTCGCAGGCATCAGTGAGAGTCTCACTGCAGGAACACCTTTCAACAGTGCAAGTAACTGGGCCTCTGAGACCAACACGTTCTCTGTATATACACTCCTTCTCAGCACTTTGTCTGGGGGATGTTAATCCTGTGGTGATTGCAATTTACAGCATCAGTAAGTGCTTTGGTTTTCCTTTTAAAGGGGGCTTTAACAGTCTCCCTGTGTGTTGGGGGAGGAATGATATGAGCCGCGGCAGAGCAGCCTGAGACCATCCACCTGCCTGTATGTGTAACCCGGTAGCCTGCTGGTCATGATGGAAATCTTCAGCATGACTTGAGTGAGCATTAGAAGGTGGGGTGGTAGACTTTGGGGGACGGCAGGAACACTGTTCAGAATAATGTTTAAAGACTACTCTTTTCTGCAGTGTTAAGTTCCTGAGTGGGGAGATTCCTGGAGCTCTTGCAGTTTATGTTTGAAGCTTTTTGGACCTTAGACTTAAGTTCTGAAAACAGAGGAAAGGACCAATGTGAAAAGTGGAGACAGTTATATAAAAAGGAGCAACAAGATGCCATGGCACAAAATGGATGGCATTTGTGTGGTTAGGTCTTAGAAGAGTCATAAATGTGGAGAACTAGCACTATTCTTTATTAGTCTTAGGGAATTTGAGGATAACCTGAATCATTTAAAATTTGGTTTCCTAAAATAAATACAGAGATAATCATGCTGTTCTAGGAGTCAAGGAAACATACTCCTCCTTAGAAAGAGAGCCCCGGCAATGCATGAAATCACTCAGACTGTCGTGACAGTGACACAGCTTTCATTCTCAGGACGTTATTGAGCGCTCGCCAGGTGGCAAGTACTTTGCTAACTGTGGGATTATGATGATGATAAACAGACCCCCTGCCCTGCCTGACAAATTTGTAGGGTAATCCAGTTTTAACAGAGCTGTGTGATGGCTGACAGTACATGGGGGACGTGCCCTCTGACTCAGCAGCAGTGCTGCCTGCATGAATGGCAGCATGCCTGTTCTAGGTGGAGGGCAAGAGGGGACGGGGCCCTGAAACCCGTCATAGGCAGAAGCATCCACCGGGAAAATGTAGAAATGGCACTAACAAATCTTCAAAAATGAGGGCAATGTCATTTTAGTTTGGAGCAGTCATTGATAACCTTAGCAACTGGTTAAATTTGAGAGTAACAATCGGCTTTTAAAATGTCAGCACAAGGAGTATCATAGGGAGCGAAAAAACCCCAAAAAACCTCCTTAGAATGTAAATAATATGTTTCTGCATATTATTTAGTAAAAAAAACAATCTTTTATAACTCTTTGTAAGCTCTTGGGACACTGAATAATAATTATTATTACTAATATTAATATTAATAAGATTATGGCTGCCAAATATTGATTCCCAGGTACCATGCCATGTGTTTTATTTATATTATCTAATTTTTTTACCCACCTCTTCAGAGGGAGGTAGAGTTTTTACCATTTTACAGGTGAGGAATTAGTCTTAAGGCAAGTCAGTTAACTTGCTCAGAGTTACATAGCGTCAGCTTTGCTTGGCTCTGCAGCCCATGCTATTCTATCAGCTGAATAGCTTCCTCTTTAGATGGGGTGAAGGGGCACGAAAGGGCTTCCCAGTAGAATGTAAGAAATCAGTGTGAAAAGGAGAAGATAAAGGGTGTCGTGACTTTAGCTTTGCTTGCTAATGCTTAAGAGTTGCACCTATTTTAAAAATTTGATTAATTTTTACAACTTCTGAAGGTCATGCTAATTTTAATTAGTTTTAAACCCAAGGGGACAGTCTAAATGATTGGAATTTTTACCTTCAGTCACAAAACTCTTTGTGGTAATACTAGTCACAGTCATAATATACTACTGGAATAGGAGTTCAGAATTTCCACTCTATTGCTTTGCTCTCTAGACTCAGTTTCTGTATGAAAGCCACAGGTTGGGCTTCCAAAGAGCATGGTGGGCTTCCTGCTACAGAAGAACTTTTTTGCTAGGGATAATATAAAGTGTGCCTATATTGTATATTTGTTTTCAAAGGGAATATTAGAGCGCAGAGATTATGAGCACTGCAATCTTAACTAATTGTTCTCCCCAACTCTTTCTCCCCCTGCTTCTCAGATACTTCCTGTGCCTTCAGCTCCGGCAGGACATTGCCTCTGGCCGTCTGCCCTGCTCTTTTGTGACCCATGCCCTCCTGGGATCTTACACACTACAGGCTGAACTTGGAGACTATGATCCAGAAGAGCATGCTAGTCATGACCTCAGTGACTTCCAGTTTGCCCCCTCCCAGACGAAGGAGCTAGAGGAGAAGGTGGTAGAGCTACATAAAACCCACAGGTCTGTTGACTTGCGTGCTCGAGGGAAAATGGCAATGATAGATAGATTCATATAAAACTTGCTAGACATTAGAGCATAGTTGATGGGCTTATCCAATTTTTTTGGGGGGGGTGCTTCACGTAGTACTAATCAAGGTATCCTGCAGCCCTTGAGATATTCTTTCACGGTCTTTGTGACTACAGTATGAGGAATTACTATATGCTCATGAGGCCAAATGTTTTCATTTATTGGAAACATTTACTTTTCTTATGATGTCTTTTTTCTACTTCCAGTCTTATTTCTTGATACACACACAATTGAAACAAACTTACACGCATACTTGTTTGGCATTTACTTTATATTTTTACTGCCCTTTGTTTTTATTATCATCTTTAATAAGAAAACCAGAAAGATGATGAGGCATTAGGATTTGAATTACAAATGTGGGTGATGATGGACTTAAGAGAAATAACTGAAGTGTACACGTGGTTTCTCTATGCACAGAAGATGACCTTTGGTTAAGCTAAAGGTAACTTAATTGCTTACTTTGAGAACTCATATCTGTGTGAATACAAAATGCTTTTTTTAGCATAGTTTTAAAAACTCTAGCTACAAAATTATATTTTATCCCATAGTGCAAAATTAAAGTTAAAAAATTTTTTTTTTTATAAATGATTTGAAGGGAACTTTTAGAGATTAGAAGTTTTTAGATAAACCACATTCATTGACTTAAAAAAAAATGCAGTCTTCTCTGACCATAAAGGTATGAAACTAGAAATCAATAACAAGAAAACAAAACTGAAAACACACAAAGGCTAAATAACATGTTATTAAACAGTGAATGGGATAACAATAAGATCATGGAAGAAAGCAGAAGGTACCTTGAAACAAATGAAAATGAGAACATAACCACTCCAAATCTATGGGACACAGTGAAAGCAGTCTTAAGAGGGAAATTCATAACATTTCAGGCCTATCTCAAGAAACAAGAAAAATCTCAAATAGTCTATCTTTACACTTAAAGGAACTTGAAAAACAAAAACAAAGCCCAAAGTGAGGAGAAAGAAGGAAGTAAACAAGATCTAACCAGAAATAAAAGAGTCTTAAAAAAACAATACAAAAGATAAATGAAACCATGAGCTGGTTTTTTGAAGAATGAACAAGGAAGAAGTAAAACCATCATTATTTGCAGATGGCATGATATTGTATAGAAATAACCCTAAAGATGCCACTAAAAAACTATTAGAACTGATAAATAAATTCAGTAGAGAGATATAAAATAAACATTCAAAAATCAGTTGCATTTTTAAATACCAATAATGAACTAATAGAAAGGGAAATTAACAAAACAATCTCATTCACAGTTGCTTTAAAAAATAATGAAATATGTAGGAATAAATTTAACCAAGGATGTAAAAGATCTGTACTCAGAAAATTATAAGACATTGAGGAAGATACAAATAAGTGGAAGCATATACAGTGACTATGGATAGGAAAAAATGACATTAAAGTGTCCACACTACCCAAAGCAATCTATAGATTAAACACAGCTCCTATCAAGATACCAATGGCATATTTTGCAGAAGTAGAACAAATATTCCAAAAATTTACATGGAACTACAGGAGACCCCGAATAACCACTGCAGTCTTGAGAAGGAACAACAACGTTGGAATCACACTACCTGATACAAAATTTTTACTACAAGGCCAAAACAGCATGGTACTGGCATAAAAAAAGACATATTAGATTAATGGAACAATATAGAGCCCAGAAATAAGCTCATGGCTTTATGTCAATTAATATTTGACAAAGAAGGCAAAAACATACAATAGGGTAAAGATAGTCTATTCTATGAATGGTGTTGGGAAAATTGGACAGATAAATGCAAGAAAATGAAACTAGACCACTTTCTACCGTCATACACAAGAGTGAACTAAAAATGGATTAAAGACTTAAATGTTAGACTGAAAAGCATAAAAATTCTAGAAGAAAATGCAGACAGTAACATTGTGGACATTTCTTGTAGCAATATTTTTTTCTAATATTTCACCTCAAGCAAGGGAAACAAGAAAAAATAAATAAATAGAACTACATCAAACTAAAAAGTTTTTTTTTTTGTTTTTTTTTTTTTTCTTTCAGAGACAGAGTCAGAGAGAGGGATAGACAGACAGGAATGGAGAGATGAGAGGCATCAATCATTAGCTTTTTTGTTGCGCGCTGCGACACCTTAGTTGTTCACTGATTGCTTTCTCACATGTGCCTTGACCATGGGCCTTCAGTAACTCCTTGCTCGAGCCAGCAACCTTGGGTCCAAGCTGGTGAGCTTTTGCTCAAACGAGATGAGCCTACGCCCAAGCTGGCGACCTCGGGGTCTCAAACCTGGGTCCTCTGCATCCCAGTCTAACGCTCTATCCACTGCGCCACCGCCTGGTCAGGCTCAAACTAAAAAGTTTTTACATAGCAAAGGAAACCAACAAAATGAAAAGACAACTCATTGAATGGGGAAACATATTTGCCAATGAAATATCTGATAAGAGGTTAATATCTAAAATTTATAAAGAACTTCTGCAACTCAACACCCAAACCACAAGGAATTCAATTTAATAATGAGCAAAGGACCTGAATAGACACTTTCCAAAGAGGATATACAAATGGCCAAAAGACACATGAAAAATTCCTCAATGTCACTAATCATCAGAGGAATGCAAATTAAAAATACAATGAGATATCACCTCCTGTCAGAATGGCTATCATCAATTAATCAATAAACAAGTGTTGGTGAGGATGTGGAGGAAAGGGAACCATTGGACACTGTTGGTGGGACTGGTGCAGCCGCTGTGGAAAGAAGTATGGAATTACCCCAACAAATTAAAAATGGAACTGCCTTATGATCCAGTATTGTACTTTTGGGAATACAGTCGAAGAAACCTGAAGACACTAATTCAAAAGAATACAATAGCCAAAATATGGGATTAGCTAGAATTACCTGGAGTATTTATAAGTAGATAAGTGGATAAAAAAGCAGTGATTGGCCCTGGCCGGTTGGCTCAGGGTAGAGCATCGGCCTGGTGTGCAGGAGTCCCGGGTTCGATTCCCGGCCAGGGACACAGGAGAAGTGCCCATCTGCTTCTCCACCCCTCCCCCTCTCCTTCCTCTCTGTCTCTCTCTTCCCCTCCCGCAGCCCAGGCTCCATTGGAGGAGCAAAGATGGCCCGGGCGCTGGGGATGGCTCTGTGGCCTCTGCCTCAGGCGCTAGAATGGCTCTGGATGCAACAGAGCGATGCCCCAGAGGGGCAGAACATCGCCCCCTGGTGGGCATGCCGGTGGATCCCGGTCGGGCGCATGCAGGAGTCTGTCTGACTGCCTCCCCGTTTCCAGCTTCGGAAAAATGAAAAGAAAAGAAAAAAAAAAGCAATGATATATTTACACAATGTACTATACACTCAGCTGTAAAAAAGAAGGAAATCTTACTGTTTGCGACTGCGTGAATGGACCTGCAGAGAATTACACTAAGAGAAATTCACCTGTCAGAGAAAGATAAGTACCATATGATATCACTTATATGTGGACTCTAATGAATGAAATAAACTAGCAACAAAATAGAAACAGACTCATAGATAGAGAATAGACTGACAGCTGTCAGAGAGGAGAGGGTTTACAACTGGGTAAGAAGGGTGAAGGAATTAGGTGGGAAAATTCCTTATACAATAGTATGGTCATTAGCAGAGGGAAAGTGGGGTCAGCAGAGGTAGAAGAGGGTTGAGGGGAAATAGATGATGGATGATGGAAGGAGATTTGACTTAGAGTGATGAATGCCCAATGCGATATACAGATGATATATTTTAGGATTGTACACCTGAAACCTAGATAATTTTATTAAGCAATGTCACCCCAATACATTAAAAAATAAATAAATGCAGTATTTGGCTTTTTTTTTTTGTTTTTTTCTGAAGCTGGAAACGGGGAAGCAGTCAGACAGACTCCTGGATGTGCCCAACCGGGATCCACCCGGCATGCCCACCAGGGGGTGATGCTCTGCCCATCTGGGAGGTCGCTCTGTTGCAACCAGAGCCATTCTAGCGCCTGAGGCAGAGGCCATAGAGCCATCCTCAGTGCCCGGACCAACTTTGCTCCAATGGAGCCTTGGCTGCGGGAGGGGAAGAAAGAGACAAAGAGGAAGGAGAGGGGGAGGGGTGGAGAAGCAGATGGGCGCTTCTCCTGTGTGCCCTGGCTGGGAATCAAACTCGAGACTCCTGCACATCAGGCCGATGCTCTACCACTGAGCCAACTGGCCAGGGCTAGTATTTGGCTTTAAATATTTTTTATTTAAAGTCAGATACTGCCTGACCAGGCGGTGATGCAGTGGATAGAGCGGAGGACCCAGGTTCGAGACCCCGAGGTTGCCAGCTTGAGCACGGGCTCATCTGGTCTGAGCAAAGCTCACCAGCTTGGACCCAAGGTCACTGGCTCAAGCAAGGGGTTACTCAGTCTGCTGAAGACCCGGGTGGTCAAGGCACATAAGAGAAAGCAATTAATGAACACCTAAGGTGTCGCAGTGAAAAACTAATGATTGATGCTTCTCATCTCTCCGTTCCTGTCTGTCCCTATCTCTCTCTCTCTCTCTCTCTCTCTCTCTGACTCTTTCTCTCTGTCTCTGTAAAAAAAGTCAGATACTATTTTTTACTTTTATACATGTCAGTAAACATACATTGTAATTTGAATTTGAATACTGGGTGCTGCAATGCCATGGGCAATATGAAAATTAATGAGACATGGTCCTGCTTTCTCGTAGCCTAGGATTTGTTTAGTTGGGAATGTTGGTAGGAAGGGAAATAATTTCAGTATGGATAGAATGTGCTATGTGTCGTCTACCCTAGGAGTAAAATCAAATACAGATCCTTCTGATCGTTGTTATGATCAGTCCTTGTAAAATAAAATTAAGAATTTGTTTATTTCAGAAAGATGAAATCACTTCTTTATTCTTTCATTTTATTATTACTTTAAAAAATTATGTTGTACCCATTATTACTGGGGCATTTTTCTTCGATGGAAAAAAATTGAAAGCAGCTTTCTAAAATAAAAAGGATAAGGGTTGAGGTGCATCTCCTTGTAACAAAGTGGTTTATGTTAGAGGATTTTAAGAGAAAAACGGCTAGATTGAGAATTGAATCTTACCTGTTATCTACTTGTCTGCAAATTTATCTGTGTTACTTCCTCCACCCCAAACTTTCCAAGCTCATACACTCTTTCTCTATTTTGGCCACATTTTCTTTGCACCCACCAATAAGATAATATTGTTTCTTTTGATTTTTAGGGGCTTATTTCCAGCACAAGCTGATTCTCAGTTCTTAGAAAATGCAAAGAGATTGTCCATGTATGGCGTTGACCTGCATCATGCCAAGGTACTGTGACGTGGTGGACAGGCGGCCACTTTGCAGTCCGTTGACTGAAGCCTTTGAGAGGGCTCTCGTGTTGATAACGTGTTCACCTTTAGCAGACGGCTGCTCATCCTCACCTGAGGACCTCTATAGTATTTCTTTGGTGATTAATTGTGGTGTTTATGGTTGTGGGAGGGTCCGTTTATTCTCTTTCTTTCTTTCTTTCTATCTCAATATTTTTATTTAATACCCTTTTATCTGTACTTATTGTAAGACTCCTGTCAGCCTTCTTGTCCTTCATCCTGCTTTATTCTGCATCTCAGCTTTTGCTGTTCCAAGTGCTGCTTCTCTCCCAGCTCCCTCCCCTGCCTCTGTCTTGGGATCAGAGAGCAGATCTTAGCACCATGAAAGGGTATTAGCAGCGTGGGTATTGGCCTTTGTCCAGAAACTCCTGGCTTGTAAAGGAGCCCTCAGTTGGGCTTCCCCCTGTTGGTCTGTTCTATACCTTTTGTGAGATGAAGTAGGCTGGCCCAGGCTCCAGGTGACATGACACCCTCAGTCTAATTTGAGACGTGGGAGAGGATGAACTCAAGGAGATGGGTGATAGAAGAAGGTGGGGTGGGGTGGGAGGATGCCAATAATCAGTCACCTACATCATGAGCCTCTTCTGGATGATCACTTAGTGGAGAGAGTCAAGGAGAACAAGATGGGAGATGAAAGATGGATTTGATTTTGAAAAATATGTCTAGAGTCAGCTCAACAGGCTGAGGGAACCTGTGGTCACCTGCTTTTAGAAGACCCTGCCAGGCCTGACCCTCAGATCATTGGAGGGCTGCCGAATACAGTGGTCCTCTCACTGACCACCAATGAAAGAGGTACCCCTTCCAGAAGTTCAGTGGGGGCTGGATAAATGGCCTCGGGGCCGCATTGCGGCCCGCGGGCCGTAGTTTGGGGACGCCTGGGATAGAGTATCATTCTGGGACATGGAGCACCCAGGTTCGAGATACCAAGGTCGCCAACTTGAGTGCAGGCTCATCTGGTTTGAGCAAGGCTCACCATCTTGAACCCCAGGTTGTTGGCTTGAGAAAGGGGTCACTCGGTCTGCTGTAGCCCCCCAGTCAAGGCACACATGAGAAAGCAATCAGTGAACAACTAAGGTGCCACAACGAAGAACTGATGCTTCTTATCTCTCTCCCTTCCTGTCTGTCTCTCTCTCTGTCTCTGTCCTGCACACACACACACACACACACACACACACACACACACAGAAAACACCTGTCAGTCCCTAGTTGTAGCAGAGGAAGCCCAGGTTAGATGATGTGTACAATCTCCAGAAAAGCCCCCACACTCCCTAGAACTCAGATTAATACTTCTTGCTTTTGTGTTAATAGTATTTCATGTTTGCAAAAATGCTTTTTTCCTCAGTGACTTTTTTTAATCTTTAAATATTTTTCCTTATTACAAAGGTAATACATGTCATCATAGAAAATAGTGGTAAACAAGAGAAAATATCACTGAATGCTTTTATGTAAAACAATTGCTGTTAATATTTGGATACATTTTCTTGTTTTTAAAAAAAATCTTGAACAGTTAAACTCACGCATTTTAAAAATGGAATTGTGCTTTTTTTTTTTTAACTTGCTCTTTTAAACACTTTTTTGCATGTTAGCAAATAGTTTCTAGCAGCAGCATTTTGAACTGCTAGGTGTTGTATACCTTTAATTTTTAAAAGTCCTTTTATATAAGCCATCTCATTTAAGATGTGAATATTTTTATTTTACAAAACTACATAAAACAGAGTGCGGGGGATGACTTGCCTCAAGCCACATATTTAAAGCAGTTCTCTCTGCCCAGTATCTTCTGCTAATCCCTAGGAGGTGAAAAAAATTCCTGATAATTTTGTGTCTTCAGCTGATTTCTCTATGATGGGGACTGGCTGGGTTAGCTGAGAAACGAGAGAGGGAGGGAGGAAAGAGAGAGCAGGTTTGGAGCACATCTCTCTTCCTGTAAACCCTGGGACACTTGCCACTTGTAAATCTTGCAGCTGCTACTTTGTTGATCATTAGTTAGAAAGCCATTGGTTGATGGCAATACTGGATGGTTTCAAGATTCTTGATTTTATAGTTGAATCTTAAAAAAGTAAAAAAGTTGCCAACTCTTTGCTAACTATTAATAAAGTTCCAGCTCTGTGGTTTGGAGCAGATAGCTTTTTTAAAAAAATGCAAAATAACATTCATTCTATTTTTCATATGGTGGACTCAGATAATAATTGATATGCAAGATACTTGTAGCTCATTTAAAGGAATATCTGTAGCAACTTCAAAGAACTTTGTGTAGTTTTTTGTGTGCCTTTAGACATTTTTCATTGTCTAGAGATCATAATTTAAAATTTTTTAAAATTAATATTTTATTATTGGAAGAGTTCTTAATGGCACACTCACTCACATTAGGACCAGTGGAAAGGTGTTGAATAGAAGGCTTTTGGACACAAGTACAGGGAAACCACAGAGTGGTGAGACTTCTGAAGGGGTGAGGGCAAAGAGTGACAAGTCTGTCTTGAGAGGAGCTGTCATTGTCAAGAACACAGCCAGCCAGATGACAGTCATACAGGGAGGAGACCTGGGTGTTAAAAACCTGGACTCCCCCCTGCCCTCCCTCCCTCTGCTCTTGAAGAACTTTCCACAGGCTGAACCCACTCGGACGTCAGTGGGCATGGATCCTGTTGATAGCCACGCGTGGGACAGCTTCCCGAGGCCGTGAGCAAGGAACAGCTGATGCTCCCTTTTTATTAGTTTATTTTGCTGACATCATTGTTAAATGTCAGAAGTCAAATATGGACAATTAAGGCATGTTTTTTCCCTTCCACTTCTTGATCTTTTATCTGTAATTTTTAGTCATATTAATACTGATAATTCTAAAACAATGTGTGGAACAACTGAAAATCAACTGATTGATTTGGATCCAGATTTTTTTTTATTTTCAAGTCAGATAAAATAGCTGCAGTGTCCTTTGTAGAGACTGCTTCGGACTAGTTGGCTTTGTTCAGTGTTTCAAGGAAGGGATGCCTCCTCCTTGTGGTGAGAACATGCTGTCTTGGGCAGCCTTCCGGCCTGCTTCCTGTGGCCACGGCCAGGGATGTTTTTGGCAAACACACCATTTGTGTCTGGTGCCAAGTTGCTCGGACACCTGTGCCTGATTCATTCCAGCTTTTTACTCTGTTCCTAGAGAGAACTGTGGCTGCCAGGATAGTGGTGAATAAAGCACCGTATAGATGACATTTTTAAACCTCCTCAGATGGTCTAATGTTATTTTATTTGTATGAATTATTCACATATCGGCAACTAAAGCAATCGGCATCAGTCACCTAGAACTGTACTTTTTATTTATTTTTTAAATATATAAATGGTGTTAAATTGTTCTCAGTAACAAGATAGTCAAAATGTTATGCTTTTATTGAATTGAGACCTAGACTAAATAAGGTGTTTTTTGAGAATTTGTTTTGTTGATGGCTTCTGAAAATGTGACTGTCCCTGAATATTATTCTTCAGTTTTACACATTTTGAATGATACTCAGTTTTTCCAAGAAAACTAAACAATAATTTGTATATTTTGAATATTGTATATCTTAGATATTTAACACTACTTGAAATGTGAAGAACCAGTTTTTTACCTTTGTCTGTAAATTTATTTGATAGTTTAAAATCTTTCAGGCTTGTGATTATTCTAAATTGTCATCTATCCTAGATTAAAACACTGGGGAAAGAAAACACTATTAGTAAGTTCAAGAATAGCCTGCAGTTCTTTGAACTATGCCAGCCAAGGAATGTGGCAGCGGGACTGGATGTCAGCACTCTGAGTTATTGAAGAACTACTTGAAAGAATTCAAAGATTTCAACCCTGTCAGCGTAGAAGAGAATTTTCTATGTGGGACTGGAGTTTCTGCAGAATATAAGCATAACTTTAATAACTACTAGCTTAGAATAATCCATCTGCAATAAATTTGCCTAAAGTAAAAGGCTGAACCTAAATGTCCTTAGATGACCATACTGTCCACAGAGGCTGGAATAGCCTCTTGGTAAACATTTTTATCTCATATCTACAGGATACCTAACTCGAGTTCTGTTTCCTTTCTTCCTCGTTAGCTCTTAGAACCAAGCTTGAGAACATGAATTAGGCCTTTTGAAGAATGTTGTATCCTGTAGTCATGTTGTTATATCTCTTTGGCAAATCAAATCTGATCTCTGAAGATGACTAGATTTAAGATATGTTTTATATCCTACTGTTTCTATTAACCTGTGTCCTGGCAATGACACTTGAATGTACAGCCATTAGGTTGGTATTCCTGGTCATGGTTTGAGGGCTGGGGGAGCTTCCTGATCTATGTAACTTTCACAGCTCTAACCGTGCTCAAATGGCTTGTGCTTGGCAGGACTCTGAAGGTGTGGACATCAAGCTGGGCGTGTGTGCTAACGGGCTCCTCATTTACAAAGACAGACTGAGAATCAATCGTTTTGCTTGGCCAAAAATCTTGAAAATTTCCTATAAGCGCAGTAACTTCTACATTAAAGTTAGGCCGGCAGAGGTAAGCATGGCACAGAGCTCTTGGCATATCTGGTCAGGCTTTGTCAGTGGTTTCTTTTATGAGTTCTTTACTACTGAGTTTGAGAAAATGAACTATTCTTATTCCTCCATAGTAGAAAAAGGTCAGAGTTCTTAATAATAAAGCTGCATATATCATATATTCCAGTTGTTAAAATACAAGCTACAATAACAATTTCGCAGAACAGGAAAGTCGGTAGTGCCTGCCACATTGTGGGGCTCATTATTGATTTGTTGAATCAGCTCAGTGGTAGAGATCAGTAGGAAGTTGGTAACATGAGCTTTAGTGGACATCGAAGGATAGTTGGTTTACATCAATAGTTGTATACCTGCTTTACCTAGAAACTAGAATTGCAGTTTATGAAATATCCTTTTTACATAATTATGTTACATTCATATTTTCTCAAGAAGAATTACTTTTTAGAGAAAATCTGAATCCATGTTTTTTTAGTAGCTTCTACTTAACTCTTAAAGAAATATACTGATGCATTCCATGGGTTTATTCTAGCTGGAACAGTTTGAGAGCACCATTGGATTCAAACTGCCGAACCATCGGGCCGCAAAAAGGCTATGGAAGGTGTGTGTGGAACATCATACTTTTTACAGGTAATTAAAAAAAAAGGCAAACAGCTAAATATTAATTAAAAGTACCCTCTGTGCCCAGGGATGGGGTGGTGGAGAGTGTGGCAGATGAGCAACACTGTCTGTTCTGACCCTTGCTCTCCTCAGTGTCAAATCTTCTCTGTCTGCAAAGTCCCCTTCGCGTCTTCTCCGTTCCTCTGCCAGCAGAAGTGGGCGTGTCACGGAGCCCTTGGCCCCTCTGTCTGGTCAGGCTTGTTAGTGTTCTCCATTATGACCATCAGCTAACTGAATTACTCTCCACTGAATTTAAGAAAATGAGCGATTCTTTATTTCTCCATGTCAGGGTTCTTGATGAAAAATATGCATATACATTTCTGTTGCCATGGCTTGTCATCCCACAAGCTGTCTGGTCTCTGCAGGGGTCCTACGCTCCATTTTCTGACCACAGCCTCCTTTCCTTCCACCACCACTGCGTCTCCTTCCCGACTTCCACTCCCTTTCCCCTGTCTTTCATGTAAGTTTCATTTGTTGTTGTTCTCGGCCCAGTCCTGCCTTACTTCTTTCCTAAACCAGCCCGAACCCTGTGGTCTGCCCTTTGCTACCCTGTCTGGCATGGCCTAACTCCCTCAAGCCCCTGCCCTTTTTGCATGCCAGCCTGCCAGTCTGTTGCTTCTAGATTTGTCCTGTGTCCTGACCTGCCCTTTTCTGTACTTGTGGTATCAAGTGCTACCTTAAGTGACACAACTACATACATTCATCATTCTTACTTTTTTTTTACATACCCATACACGTGCGTGCACACATACACACACGGACTCATTCTGTATGAGAGGAAAATCACACAACTCTGTTGGTTAGTGCTAATCCAGATATATATCAGTTATATTGGTCAGATCCTCAGTGCTATCAGGTAATCAATCCTTTGACTTTTTTCTCATTTCATACATTCATGGCAGTAACTTGAGTCCCTAGATAACCCTCCCTCTCTGCTCATATGCCCTCTGTTGTCTGGTACACTGATAGGACCCATGGAACTATGGGTCATAGACATTGATGGTTTCATGCACTTTCTCTTTTTCTCCTTCTGACTGTAATTCAGCAGCATTCTCCTCTCCATTCACAGTCACATAGTATTTTCTCTCCTGTCTCAAGGAAGAGGAAGTCATTCCTCTGCCTGTACCCCTCTTTCATGCCTCACATTGGACTGTGCTTTCTAAATGGTGTACTCTCCAGGGAGGATCTTCAACTTCCTCTTTGGCCAGTAAACGTGTATATCTTGCTTCCTTAAAAATTGTAATAAGAGATCTCCTTAGACCTTCTAGCATTCTTTTTTTTTTGGGGGGGGGAGGTGCAACAGACTCTCTTGTGCACCCTGACCAGGATCCACTCAGCAAGCCCAGTAGGGGGCGATGCTCTGCCCATCTGGGACGCTGCTTTGTTACTCTGCAACTGAGCTCTTCTTAACAACTGAGGCAGAGGCCACAGAGCCATCCTCAGTGCCCGGGGCCAGCTCGCTCCAGTTGAGCCTTGGCTGCAGGAGGGGAAGTGAGAGAGAGTAAGAAGTGAGAGGGTGTGGGGTGGAGAAGCAGATGGGCACTTCTCCTGTGTGCCCTGACTGGAAGTTGAGCCCAGGACATCCACACACCAGGCCGATGCTCTACCACTGAGCCAACTAGCAGGGCCAGAACTTCTAGCTTTCTTTAGATTGTTTCCGGTCTCTTTTCATACCTTTGTTCAAAGGCATATTTATTTTGTTACTGTTCTTGGCAAACAGTACTTTGCTTGTATTCATTATTTCTCTTTCCTCAGCTTCTACCATTGTGGTATGTATAGTTGTGTACCTAGACAAAAACAGATTCTTAGGGTCTAACCCTGTCCCTTTATATACTATGTGTGTGACTGTGGGTAACTTAATTCACATTTCTGAGTCTCACTTTCATCGTCCACGTGGTAATAATATATAGTATCTATAAATACTTTATAGGGGTGCTTTGATAAGCAAATGAGATAATAAGATAACACGAAAAACAAACTTCGAATCATTTCTGGTGTATAGACTGTTCTGCATCACCACTATCATCTTTATCCTCATTATTCTTAGTTTGGTACAACAGTGTGCTATTTCTCTATTGTCAAGACTGCCCTAATATTATATATTGATACTTATTTTAGAGGAGAAATGCAACTCATAAAGCATACCTGAATCTAGCGACTTGATTACACTGATCATTTAAATCTTGGAAATGTTTTCAGTTTCTCTTGGTAGCCATGGGAACTTTCTCCTAAGACAATATGAACTTGCCTCAAGTAAATCTAGCAGATGACAGTTATGAGTGAAATAACACAGGTCCAGGAAACACAGACAGCAGGCTTCCCTGTCAAATAATGATAATAAAAGCAATAGTTTCAGATAGACAAGTGCTACCATTTATTGAGCATGAACTGTCGTCAGACACAGGACTGACTGCTTTAGGTAGCTCTGCCTTCTTTCTCTCTCCTCCCTGTGCTGCAGCTGCGGCTCAGAGCTGGGTGCCCACAGCACGTTCCCGGCGCCCCAGCAGGGGTGGGGACCTGGCGCTCTGGTCCCAAAGCCCGTACTCTGCTTCGGCACTGGCGTCCCTCTTGTAGTCTTCTAGTAGATGTTTCTGAGATGCTGTTAGCTCTGCAAAGCCTCAGGTCCTGCCATCATTTCTGCTAACGTGCCATGGGCTCCAATTTATTTCATTTTTTAAATTTGTTGATATTGGTTCACAAAACCAAATAGGTTTCAAGTGTACAGCTCCATAATACGTGATCACCTGCACGTTGCATCGTGTGCCCACCGCCCCAGGCAAAGTCTCCTTCCGTCTCTCTTTTACCCTGTGCCCACCTCCACGTAACCCCCCCCTCCTTTCCCTCTGGCTGTCACCACACCTTTTTCTGTGTCTATGTGTTACTTTTTATTTTATTTTATTTTTTGCTTATCCCTTCACCTTTCACCCAGCTCCTAACCCCGCCTCCCCTCTGGCAGCTGTCAGTCTGTTCCCTGTGTCCATGCTTCTGTTTCTGTTTTGTTCATCAGTTTATTTTGTTCATTAGAATCCACATGTAAGTGACATCATCTGGTATTTGTCTTTCTCTGATTGGCTTATTTCACTAAGCATAATAATCTCCAGGTACCATGGGCTCTAATTTAAAAGCACATCAAATTGTTCCTGTAATCTTTTGGGATATGAGCAATAAAAGCATTTTTATATTTTTAAATCTTGTATAACTCTGCTCACAGATGGCATCAAACATGTAACTGACACAGAAAGGGCAAATCATAATTTGTCTGCAGAATGCTTTGAATCCAATCAGTAGATTTTGTTAGTTTATTACAAAAGTTGCAAGTGATTTCTTTAGAAAATTTAAATGGCTTTCAGATTGAAGCCATAAACAGATCTCCGTATTGATTGACAGCCACTCAGCTACCCTAATATTAGTGAAACAAGAACATTATAAGCTGCTATCCTTGAGCATTAAAAGAACCCATCGCCATTCTTTTATTTTTATTTTTTTTAAGAGGAGGGGACATAGTGAAACTCCCACGTGCACCCCGGTCGGGATCCACTTGGCAACCCCTCTCTGAGGACAATGTTGGGACCATCCGAGCTATCCTCAGAGCCCCGGGCTGATGCTTGAACCAGTAGAGCCACTGGCTGCGAGAGAGGAAGAGAGAAGAAGTGGGAGAGGGAAAGGAAGAGAAGCAGATAGTTGCTTCTCATGGGTGCCCTGATGGGGGATTGAACCTAGAACATTCATATGCCAGGCCAACACTCTTGTCCAGAGTCAACCAGCCAAGGAGGGCCCTATCACCATGCTAAGTGCTATACATGGATTAATCTTATTAACCCTATAAAATCATGTGGGGCAGGTCCAGTTATCTTCACTTTGCATGTGGAGAAATGGAGGAACGGAGCAGTTAAGAAATGTGCCCTTGATTATGTAGACAGCATTGGGTGGGGATGGAGGTGACCCGGGTGGTGTGGCTGCAAGCACCCACAGGTATACCTGCTGTGCTGGACTTCCCAACTGACTTTGCAGCTGATGTACTTCCTGGTATTTTCTTAATGCTTCTTCTTCGCTCCCCCCAACCCCCCCCACCCCATTGGTAGTGGTGTGTAAACAAGATTAACATGAGGTTCTTTAGCTTGACATTAAACTGCCATTTGAACCTGGCATTGTAAATCCAGAGTAATCCCAAATGAATTAGTGTCATCGGCCACTTCATAGAGAGCTTTATGGAAATCTGTGGCACTTGTTAAATGTGTAATTCAGTAATTGATATGTGGGTTTTCTTAAAATATTCACTTTCCGCAGATAAACATTAATAACATTTGATTTGTAATGACAGGATTTTTATAAAATTAAAATGTTTTTTTATTATTATTATTATTAGTAGTAGTATTTTTATATTTTTCTGAAGTGAGAAGCAGGGAGGCAGAGAGACAGACTCCTGCATTCACCCAACTGGGATCCACCCAGTATACTCTGCCCATCTGGGGCATTGCTCTGTTGAAACTGGAGCCATTCTAGCCCCAAAGGCGGAGGCCATGGAGCCATCCTTAGCGCCTGGGCCAACTTTGCTCCAATGGAGCCTTGGCTGCAGGAAGGGAAGAGAAAAAGAGAAAGGAGAAGGAGACGGGTGGAGAAGCAGGTGGTCACTTCTCCTGTGTGCCCTGGCTGGCAATTGAACCCAGGACTTCCACATGCCAGTCCAATGCTCTACCACTGAGCCAGCTGGCCAGGGCCATAAAATTAAAATGTGAATACACTTCTTAAACGATAACATATGTAAAAGTTGAATTCCTTTATAACACATCATTACTTAGATTATGTTGCTCAAGGTCTTTTAATAGTCTTTTGACTAATCACTTATTGTAGCTTTTAAATTTCCAAGAGTGAAATGATAGACACCCTGTAGTGGTTTTGATGTTATTCCTAGAAGATAGGATCTGATGTGGAAAATAAAAAGAACACCAAAAACAATTACAAAAGAGATCTTCAAGAAAAAGTGATCTTGAAGTGATAGACTTGAAATATTTTGTTGATTGGTCTTCATTTTCTTAAATAATTTATATTGATTTAAATCACCAAAATATTCTTTTAGAGCTAATAAATGTCTATGGTCAAGTCAGTCCTTTTTTATTTCGATGTTTGTTTCTATTTAATTGAAGCTTAGTTACTTAAGGATTTTTTATTTTTTATTTTTTTGGCCATCAGAAAATTAATCAGCAAGCTAATGATAGTCTGTGTATATGGTCACCAGGCAAGAAAGTACATATATTATCTTGATTTGAAATAAAGGTCCTCTAGTTAATGACTTTCTTTCTTTTGCATTGTGACATATATCCTTTTATAATCTATTGGCAGAAAATGGACGATTTCAAGAAGCACTTCTACTACCCTACATGAATAGATTAAAACCAAAGGAGCCAGATTGTATTAGTTCTTTTATCAGTTTAATTCTAGATTTTTTGTGGGTGAGGGTGTTTCTAACTGAGAATTATTAATTAATGGAGAGTTGCCCCTTGTATACATGTCACTCTGCCTTGACCTGAATTTTTTTCATTGCCAATTGAGCAGAAAAAGTTTGTTTTTTTTTCAATTGGGCAGAAGGTCTAGAAATACTTGAAATGGTAAAGAATTCTTAAAGAAATCACTCTTTGGAGAATGATAAGGAAAATTTTGGTAACGTTTTCCATATTGGTGGAATTGTCAACTAAAGCCTTCTTATATAATAAATTCTACAAGAGGCCTGAAATTATTTTTTTTGTTAAATTATTTTACCAATTCTTGATCAGTGAAAATGAGGAAATTTCAGATGTATTCCAGACAAGATCGGCTCATTTACTACAAACAAGTTTTTGCATACACGGACCATATTTGATCTTACGTTTAATTTTATTTGTTAAGACCCCTGGTTTGAGCAGAAGAATTGTGCTAGCAAGAAGAGAGGTTAGTCATCTCTGCAGAGCCTCTCTGTGCTGCACTCTTCATGGGAAAGCATTGCCTGATGGAACTGGTCCCCGCGTTAGATGTTCTTTCCCAGGAGAAATAGACATAAATATTAAGAATTACTAAAGCTAATGGATCGCTACTTGGCACTTACAGCTAGGAGCAAGAATTCAGACATATGTGTTTAACGATTTAAGCTAATGCAAATAAATAACCTTTGGTGCACACTGAGAACAGCTGCATACAGTTCAGCTCAGGTTGAGGAAAACAGTATTCATACATACGTGAATGTGGACTTACTCATCATTTTCTTCCAGTTCTTATGTAAGAAAGTATATAAATAATGTTCTTTTTCATTGGTTTAGTCATCCTTTTATATTGAGTAATCATGTTTAATATAATGAAATATTAAAATAGATTTAAAGTTAATAAAGAATCCATAAATTCTAATTTTGTTCCTTTTTCTCTCCACTCTAGGCTTGTGTCTCCAGAGCAGCCACCAAAGGCCAAGTTCCTGACCTTGGGGTCCAAATTCCGCTATAGCGGCCGCACCCAAGCCCAGAGCCGCCAGGCCAGCACCCTCATCGACAGGCCGGCACCACACTTCGAGCGCACGTCTAGTAAGCGGGTCTCCAGGATTCTAGATGGAGGTAAACACATTTATCATAGCTTTGAATTCCGTTAATCTCTCTAATCCAGGGGGATCAGAAGATGTTGATCTAGTTGATAAGGCCCCTGGAAAAACCCTGGAGAGATAGCCATTTTTCTCTGAGTATATAAAGTTCTATTTCTTATACTTACAAGAAAATTTTGTAGTGTTTTGAAGCTGTCATTCTTAGTCTAAATTTTTTGTATGTTACCAGTGGACATAAATATTAGCTAACAGTTCTCATTAACGAGATATTGGACAAACACATTTTTACTGGTCTGGTATAATTAAATGTATTTTATGTGGCTTAATTTCCTGGCAAAAATGTAATTCCAAGGGATTTTCTGATGTGGTAACATCTGAATTTTTATTCAAAAGAACTTAAAACATTTAAATTTTTATGAGTTTATAAATTTTGACTGAAACTTACTAAACTTTCCAGCCTATGAAAAACCATTTACTGCTTCAAAGGATTAGTTTAAATATAGTGTTTTAACAACAACAAAAAATAGGAAATATGAAAAATCATTTGTTCTTTCACCCAAGGGAAGAGAGGTATACATCTGTATATTTTTTCTATTGGAATTCTAATTAGCTACATATTTGTAGTTTTATATAAATTATTCATGGGAATAAATTGATGTGGCTTTCTTTTATATATGTATTTTATTACCCTAATTTTGAGTTAATAGCAGGCATTCTAGAAAAGAGCTAAGGTTAATTTTATACTAACAGATAAAAACGTTCTTTCATTAGTGGAGGATTGACAGCCCTTGGCATTGACCTATTTTTCCTGGAATAAACTTGGAGAACAGATCCAGGCGTATACATGGAGATACTTGACAGGATTTGTTGGTGGGCATCTTGGTATATATCGTTATTTAACTGTTAGCTAATTGGTGACTGAAAAAATTTCAAGTAAATCTGAAAAATGTGCCTGTTTATGTAAATATTTCACAAGCTTTGCCACTTTCTACAAGAGAATTTATGCAAGGGCTGAATAAATGCAGCCAGTGTTGTTTAATGCTCTGAGAGAAATCATTCCTCTTCTGGAACACTGTCTGTTACGGCCTTTGTTTTAAACTGTGAGACTTTATAACTCTTATATTGCAAATTTTAGAGTCCATAAAGAAGAGTTAACCACTGTGATCCTAGGAGGTATATCAACTGCGCTCAAGGAAATCCACCATCTTACATGGGCAACTAGTGCAGAGGGTTGTAATAGGTTTGTGTCTGAAAACAAGGATTTTTACAAGGAAAAGCAACAAACATGGCACAGTAATCCATTATTTCCCCTTGTTTGGACACTATAATTCATCAGATGGGCAAGTTATCAAAAGGATTATTGTGTTATGAAAAATAGAAGGCTTTTCACACCAGTGAAGGACAGACAACAGGGAACAATTTGGTTGGGGCTTATATTCTCCCTTTTCCCTCGAAACAAAGCTAGGCTGTCACCTGGTGCTGAGCGTTGCTTTTCCCCGGCGCTCCCTGTTAATATACCATTTGTTGTTGTTGTTGACATGTGCTGTATCTTTTCTTCGGTTTAGTTTTAAAGTTAGCCTAGACTAATGTAATATATATATATATTCCGTACAAGTTTGACAAATTGTCTAGTGATTACATAGAACATAAAAATCATGTATTTGATATCTAAAATCAAATATAAAAATAAAATTAATCTTGAACAGCTCTTTTAGAACAGAGATTCCAAGATTGGAAAAATCAAATCAATAACCAAGATATATTTGAACGCAGGGAAAGCAGTGATTTTGTGAAAGTGGGAAATGCAATAAGCAGGGACACTAGTTAGATTGAGTCATCTGGGTACAGAGGCCTATCTGAGGAAGAACCATTTAACTTAGGATTTGAAGGATGAGAACAAGGCAGCCGTGAGTAGAGCAGGAGATAAAACATTGCAGGTAGCAGGAGCAGCAGGTCTAAAGGTTCTAAGATTAGGGAGATCTTGATACAGTACATACCAGAACAGAAAGAAAGCGAGGGTAGTAACAACTAAGTAATGGGAAGACGTAGGCCTGGAGCAGCTCATGCAGAGCCTTGCAGCCATGGTAAAGCATGTGGTTTTTATTTTAGGTGCTGTAGGAAACTGCTGAAAGTATGTGCGCACTCACGCACGCACAGATGTGTTCACCCATGTGCAAGCACATTGGTACACAGTGTTATCTTTAAAAAGAAATAACTTTGCAATGTCAAAAATGATTAGAGGACGAGAGGAAGCAGGCAGACTGGTTGGGAATAGTTCAGGGGAGTGTTCAGTGCCTGGGTGATAATAGACCAGTTAGCCACAGGGCCCCTTAAACTCAGTGCCTTGGGCCTACAAGCTTACTTGCTTCAAAAAAGAAAAAGAAAAAAGAAAAAAAATCCTCCTGCACACTGAAATTTGTGTTTAAAAGTAGGCAAAGTCAACATTTCATCAACATTATTGTGTAACTTTAAAGTTATGTCTGAAACCATTTCTAGGTGAGATTTTTTGCAGTAATTTCTGAATGTCTGTAAGAATGCTTAGAAATTATAACCATAAGTTAAAAGAATTACTCATAGCTGTCAATAATTTCCAAGGGAAAATTATGAACATTTCTCAAAAGTTTTAAATAAACTCATGGAACATAATTATACTTAATGCAAAATGTGAGTTCATTTTAGGATATCCTGTGGACTTTCAAAAATATAAGTATGTAAGGGCTGTTAAAGTCTTAAAAGGGACCTGGGTGGTAGAATAGAGATGAAGAAGTGGCCACATTGAGAAACAGACCCAAGCACTCAACTGGACTTGCTGGTGTTGAGCGGTGAAGGAAGAGACTTCAAGGTTTCTGGCTTAAGTAACTGGGTGCAAGTATGAGGGTGGTCCAAAGGCAAGACTGGGAAGGAGGAGGTGACTCAGTTAGCACATGAGGGGTGTGGGTCAAAGCTTTCTTGTAACACATGGCCTGGAGGTGCTTGATGCCCCCTCAGTTTAATATGGTACATCACACACGGTCCCTGCCTTCCGAGAGCTTGCAACTTGACCTCTTGTGGTTACTGGGCTTCTGTGGGGACATGGAGCTGAGCCATTCAGGTGCTTTTTGTACAAATGAAATGACCTCAGTGGGCATTGCTGTGGTTTGAGGGAGAAACTACAGGTAGACAGAGGCTTTGCCAGCTGCTGCTCACTTTGCCTGGCTAAGAACTGAGGCCATCTTGGATTGATTTGCCAGGTGACACGCATTTCAGCACAATCTGTGTTCATGCCCATCTGTAGGGGAGTGAAGGGAGCACATGAGGGCCAGGTTTGCTGAGTGGGTGGGTGTCCACGTGTTAGATTTACTGTTAGGTCAAGTGGAGGCATTCAGGACGGAGGTTTGAGAAATGGAAACTATTAAACATAAACATAGAAGTTAATTCCGTAAAATCTACCTCTTGTCATAATTTTAAATGGCATTCAAATTAAAGATACTTTTAGAGGATTTTTAATCTTATTGAAGCAAATCATCTTAATAAATAATTATTTGTTGCAGAAATTGATCCAGCAATAAGCTCAGACAAGATAAAAGAAATCCTAAAGAATTCAAGTGATGCTCACATTGTAATTCTGACTGCTTTGAATCTCTTACAGTATTTCAGCTGGTCTTAGAGCTCCTTCTACTGGTTAATTCTATGGTCAAAGTATATCCTTCGAAAAACTGATATGAGAGAATGGGTTAAAATTCAGAATACTTTTAGAGTTCAGTAAAAGTTTAAAACTGAGTTTGAGATCTTGGTATTTTCAGAGCTCAAGCAACGCTCCTGTTGTCTCCATGCTGTCGGTCTATCTGTGTAAAGGGGGGAAGTTTCATAAAGTGTGACCATTTCTATGTCCTAACATAATCCAATGATCGTCCTTTACCAGCTGTAGTTGGAGATGTGGACCCGAGTCTTGTGAAGGATTTTCCTGGCCCTGCCGGGGAGGTGACAGCATATGGGCGTGGAGCTGTCAGCATGGCCGTGGTTCAGGATGGGGATGGACGAAGGGACAGCAGAAGCCCCACTAGAGCCCCACCTGTGCAGCTCATTGAAGGAAAGGTATGGTGCATTAGTAGACTGCGACTTTGAATGTGTACTTAGACTAGGGACAGTCTGTCAGCAATTATTGTTTCAGAACTCAAATACTATTTTAAACCAGTCAGTGTGTGTTCTCTGTTGATATAATTTCCCAATTTTCAATTATGTGTGGGCTTTTGCTGGTCTGGACAGGGTCTCTAACCTTTTTTTGATTGATGTCTAAAGCAAAATATATCAATGTAAGTTATGGTATATTAATGCAAGTAAGTAATTTATTGGCTATTTTGACTCTGCATATTCTATTTAGTTAAATCCTCAAATGGTAAAAGCTGTGTGATCTGAAACTTATATTTGTTACAAGTAAATTTTAAAGTATAACCTGTATTATTATAATTATGTTGACTTAAATTTTTTATAATGCACAAAGATGGTCTTTATGAAAAATACTACTTTTCATTAATAATCTGTAACTGATGAAGAAGAAATTAAGCAAAGGGTAATTGTCTTTTGAACAGTGAGAAGAGTTATGTTGCTTTTGGCCTTATTTGTTGCATACACCGTAGTGAATGGACAAGTACCCTGCATTGTGCTTTCAAATATGTCACTGTTATTTTATGTCTCCTTGGACAAGTAACATCAGAGATTGATTTGAAAGGGCTTTGAGTTCTTCAGATCTCTTTTCTATATCTGTACAAAGCAACAACAAAAAAGAAATGAAATCATTCTTTAGATTTATAATATTTTCCAAATTTTACCTTTGAAAATTCTAAACCTGCAACATGAATTTTTAAAGAATCTTCTAGATGAAATAGCTGCAGTTCCTTGGGAATTCAGCAACCTCTAATATTCAGCATGGTGGGGGGGATGTGGACCCTTTGCCACGAGGACAAGGGCTTCAGGTAGCCCATGCCATCAAACCCCCTGCACACCTTTGTTAAAGAATTTGTGAGTATCATATTTTAAACTACATAAAAATCATGTAGTTAAAAATAACAGAAACCGTGTCCAACAAGATTTTCAACTGCTGAAAAGTTGACAGAATCTTTTACAATTATGCTGACGAGGCTCCGAGGAGACTGACTACTTTTATCTTTAACAAAAGAGCTCAGCAATTCAAAAATCTCTGTTCCCTTTTGCCTACTTAATATGATATACCCAGTTATTACTATTATTTTTTAAATTCTTTTAACTTTAAAGGAAATTCTGCTTATCTTCAGCAAAAAATTGAGTATGTTAGCCTTTTTGCTACTGCTTTGAATGTCAGCAACTGGGCTCAAAGGTAATAATGCTATTTGAGTTTCATCAGATCTATTTGCAACCAGTCAGATAATAATCATAAAGTTGGTCTGTACCTATACATTTTATGTGCTAAAGTAGTTCAGTTTTCCTCTTTAAAAGTAGATTATTTAATTCACTTTCTAACTACACTATGTTAATACAGTCTCTACTTTTGAGTAAAATTGTTCACTAACTTCCCATTTCTTCTCTCCTCTTTCTCTTTTGCCTTCGTTTCGCCTTTGAATGTATCCATTGTGTAATTTCACATTTGACCACGGTTGGCCCCGAGACAGCCCGTTTTCATATGCCCACCTTCACCACTCATCCGCTGTGCTTCATCGCTTCCCCCAAACCTATTGCCAGTCCCTGAAATGGACTTGCTTTCCGACATTTCAGAGGAAGACCCCTTTGGGGAGGCCGACCAGATCACACTGGACAGCTTAGAGCTCCTTTCCACAGGGGAAACCTCAGAGCAGGGGGACTGCGAGGCCACTGTCCTTGATTCTGTCCTGGATCCTACTGTAGCCCCTTCTCAGATAGACTGTCCTCCCACCCACGAAAAGCCTCTACAAGAGGCTGACCGCAAGAATTCAGGGTCTGGGTACTTTTCCTTCAGTTTCTGCAAATGCCTTCCATCCAGCTTCCCTTCACTCCTTGATGAAGATGGGTACCTGGCTTTCCCCAGCCTCCCCAAGGTCTGGGTCTCCTTCCTCCCTGCCGACGTCCAGCACTATGTTCCTATCACCTCCCCTTCCTTCCTTCCTTCCCTCATCCTCATCTTTGGGCTACTTCTCTCTGCTTCTCAGTCGGTGCCTTTTTCCCTCACCTTTTCTCTTCCTCTGGCTCTATCCCTATGTTATCTGGAGGCTAAGGCCACTTCCTTTACTGTGTCTTGTGACTGTGACTTGAATGACAGACCAGAGGAAGAGGAAGCAGTCGTTGGTACTCCTACATAAGCTTCCATTTGTGCAGTCAACAAAAATACACTTCATCTTATACCCTTCCTAATGTAGAGTGTAAACATGTGCATAAACTGTACTGCTGATTACCCTTAACGTAATGTATGAGCTGTGCATTTTCACCCGTTACATTTCAGTGCATGAAAGATAAATGTAAGCTGCTTTCCATTGACTCCACTGAAGAGGTCCACACATTCTAAATTGAAAGCAAAGTTATGGTAGGATTATTTTACAAATATCTACAGACCTTACTAGGTCTAAAAAAAGGAACTGAGGATGCAGTGGACATTACTGTAATTGGTGTGGATTAGTAGAGCTTCCTCTTATTATTTTTTTGTTATAAAGCTACGCTTGTTCTCGCATTTATGGGGATGTATCTTTACACCTTTACTCCTTACATATGTAGGTCTAATCTCAGAAGCTCCTTGTCTCCCTATTATTCTAGCATTTGGAGACCAGATGAGTTTCAGGTGGTGGTGTTTTGCTTTAACTCTAAATCATGTAATTATATGACAGAGTCACTGTCAGGTATTTTGTAAGGAAGATGCTATTCTGTTATCTTTTCTTTAACAAATGTGTATGAAACATGAAACAAAGCTTTTTGAAATTTTAGAATATTTAACCCTAAGGTTGGGCCTCTTCATGTTCTTTTACTTAAAATTAGATGTCTGGTTTGAGGATTCTTACCCCTTTGTAGGGCTACCTCTGCACTAGTCAGTTAGTGTTAACGTGCATTATGGCTTTGGTGGTTTTGCTAAATGATGGCTTACTTTCTCAATATCCTGTGGTTACTATCAATACATAGAATAAGTGACAAAATTTAGAGCAAACCTAAAGAAAAATGTGAACATAACGCTGTAATTAGGCATTGTGGGAAAAGCCACGATTCTTAAAGATTACGTTAGAGAAAGATTGGAAAATAATTCTTAATAGATTATTGAATGGCTGTGTCTTATTTTTACCTTCTGAAAAGAAGTTACTCTGATCTCCTTGCTGACTTCTCAGCAAGTATTTAAATATTTAAAAAGTATTTAAATATTTAAATACTTTTATTTTTTTTTAAAATTTGAACTCTCAGATTTGATACTGTCATTTAGTAAAGAACAAAAGGAATATATGATCCTGCTATCAATTAACATGTAAAGCTTAAAATATTTTCCTGTGTTATCAGAATCAATATTTTTCTTTCTTGCCATTCCTGTCCTTGAGTCAGTAGTCATCAGTATTTATTCTAGTTTTAAATTTACAGATCTTTTCTCTTGGGATATTAGATACTGAGAATTGTCCAACTATGAAAAATGATTCTTGTTCAAAGAATGTTATGAAAGAAAAGTGGCTATATTTCAAAGAGTATTTTTAATAGCCACCATTTTAACCTGAATGTAGCATAGTAAACCAGTTTTCCTCCAAGGAAAGAAATCTATGTTAAAAAACTGTTAATAGGGTGAACATTTGTCCTTGCCATAAAGCAAAAGCCAAATTTACATCATTATACTTTGCCCTCATCACTAGTTGATTTTAGATGTTTCAAATTAGAACAGGTTGAATTATGCCATTTTTACACTCTTATGTTTTCATTCCTAAGTAAAAAAAATAGTCAAAAATAGTGCATATAATGTAGGGACTGAGAAAGAGTGAAGCTTCCATTCTCCATTCCACCTTTGCAAAGAATCATTTCCATCATTTATACAACACTGTAGGTGAAGAAAGACCAAAGTGGCTTAATATTCTGCATCTTCTGCGGGCCACACGATAAAGGTTGGTAATACTGGTTCACCATTGGAGTACAAATACAGCTTCTTTGCCTGATGGTAGAGTGCCCGCTAACACTTCCGTTTTCTGGCCGTTTGACGCATGACTGTTCAGGTGAAGATGGAAGAAGAGGAAACACAGCCAGAGGAGGTGGATATTTTTTCTGCAAAGTTAAAACCTGGTGACTTGCTGCCTGCCATTATTATTGTGTGTGGGGTGCTGCACTTTCAGGGTTTATTTGTGAGTTTTGCTTGTTGTGGCTTTAGGTTCTTAAGATTTTTATTACTTTTAATGTCTTAGACTAGCCAACTCTGGGGATGTTTCTGGTGCTTGCTGATTGATACATTTATGTTTATTTGCTTTTTCTCCCTGTGTGTGATTTAATTTCACAGAAAAATTCCTTGAGAGTAGAAGGGGATAATATTTATGTCAGACATAGCAATTTAATGTTGGAGGTTTGTATAATCTAAGACAACACTGTCCTGATGGCTGCCAGGCTGCTGTGGACGGGAGGTCACTCACAGGCTGGCTGGCAACTCTTTCCAAGCACAGTGCATGAGCTGCATGGGGAACATTCAGCTCGGGGGTGCATGTGGCCCGTCCGACTTGGTTCTTTTAAAGTGGCTTAGGTAGGAATATATTTACTAGAAGTTCTCAAAGTGACAACTGGGAAAAAAGGAATAAAGGTTTTATCTACTAATCCTGAAGTTCTATAAGTAAACTTATTTTCTCCTGATGGGTTATCTCTAGGGCATGAAATCTGAAGTAATGTGATCCCATCCTTAACATACATTGATGAGAACAGATATTTGTTGATCTGACATCAAATCATTTTATTCTTGATCTTTATTCTTGTCCACAATATTTGGGGAGGGGGAGACAGTGGCACTAAAATCCATGCAGTTAGTAATGTGATTCACTTAAAATGTACCATTTGAAAGAATGCTAAATAATGGAATTGTTTTGATTAAGAAGAAAGACTAAATGAAAGAAAGTAGGAAAAAATTAAAGAAAACCTAGCCACCCAATGAGAAATGTACATTATATTCCCCGTGTCACACGAGAACTTTCTTTTCCTCCTTATTTAGATTGGTACGTGACAATGTATTGAGTGTGAACTGCAGTTCTCAGTAATCTGACTAATCAATTTTGTTGCTTTTGGCAGCTTTGATAATTGTTGGAAATGTATTTTTGCATAACTCACTAAAATGCTCTAAAGTGTAATACATAACATTGCTTTGAACAAATACAAGAAATGTGCCTAATCTCAAGCCACAGTCATGTTTCCACGCCATACAAAGATTTTTAGATTTTTATGAGTTTTTGCAAATGGCTGTAGAAGCTCATAGATGAACAACTATGCTTGTGCATGACTATGGAATATCTAATTTTATCAGATGCATGACCTGTTCCTCTGGGAGTGGGATGAGCTGTGATCAACAGGTGGCCCCATGATTTTAAAATGTAAGAAAACATTTAGCATTCAGTTCAAACCATTTCCTGAACAATAATTAGCTTTATTTTCCACAAATACTGGTTATCAGAACTAACACAAAAAAATCCCACAAATATTCATCAATGAATTTCCAATGAAATTCAATCTGGTAATTTTTCTTGCATCTTTGTTTGTATAAGGGCCATTTGGTATGTGGTCTTTGGCAAGTATATGAAACCAGTGTGAGGTTCACGTATTCTATAGAGAGGTCAAATACAAGCAGCCTATGGAAGCCATTTTTATTCCTTAAGGATTAAAAGCCAATGCTAGAACTTCCTGAAAAAAGTCCATCCTTGCCCCATTCTACCCTGCCCTTCTCCACTGTTTTTTTGGTGGATGATCCTGGACTGGCTGTCCCATCAGGCAAAGTGTGCTCCTGAGCCCACCTTTCTCTATTTTTACTTAGTGTAGTATGTTCACAGAAGATAATTTGAGTGGTAGCCATAATCAGAAAGGTGAATTTACAGGAACAAAGTCATAGGCTGCATTTTACATCCAGCTATTAGGAAGAAGGGTTAGTAGTCTCTTTGAGTGTTAGTTCTATGACTTCCTTCTAATAATGTAAACAGTTATTCCTTAAAAAACTCTAAACAGAAAGGATATAAGAACCCTTTAAATGTGAGTCATAAAAGAAATTGCACATTGGCTTTATTTTCAAATTTTGAGGAACTTATAAGGTGATAAGATGGCTTTTGAGACTTGGCATTTTTCTTGCTTTTTGTTTTTTTTTTTAATCGTAAGTTTGCTTTGTCTTATTTTTTGGTTTTATTTTTTTTATTTTTGTCCTACTGGGTTTTTTCCTTTTGGCTTTCCCCCCTTTTATTACGTTACATATCGCTAGGACCTGGATAAGGCCCAGGAGGACATACTGAAACATCAGGCTAGCATTAGTGAACTCAAGCGCAATTTTATGGAATCCACACCTGAGCCGCGCCCTAATGAATGGGAAAAACGACGTATCACACCTCTGTCCCTACAGACACAAGGGGTATGTCACCAGCTGTTTGTTGGCTGTATGTCTCCAGCTTTTCAGTAAAATTCAGGCTGATGATCTCATGTTGATTCCCAGGAAGTTACAAAATGCTACCAGTTTTTTTAATTTAATGTAATTGCTAACAATTTTTTAAAATACTAAGTATTTATTAACAGTGTAATATTTATTGACCAAGTTCTTAGATTAATTGTATAAATTTCAAGATATTTGTGAAATAACTTCAGAATAAATATTTTACTTAAGTAAATTAGTGACAAATTTTTATGTAGGATGACTTAAAAACTGACATTATATGGTATTTAAAAAGCTTTTCAGATACTGATTTATGAAATAAGAAAGTTTACTTAATTAAATAATTAATGTGGACCATATTTAGAATGGTTTAAGGTAATTACTGTGGGGAAAATGAGTTAAACTTAGTTTTAAAGATTGATGAGCTCTGTTGAAAACTTGCAAAATGTTCTGTCATACAACTTAACACTCAAACGTCCTAGCCGAGACATGTAGACTAGTGTTGAAAAACATTTTTAACTGTAGCATTCTTTTTCTTTCCGTGGTTGTTTCTCACCACCAATATACGTATTGCCTTTAGACTATATTCTTGAAGTATTTCTCCATTCATTCTCATCTATATCTGTTCTTTTCTGATGCTCTCAAAATCTTTATCAGCCAAGAACTTCCATGGGCTCACTTATCATACTTGAGGGAGACAGTAATTAGCTGTATTTAAGACACAGTTTAAAAAGTATGTAAAGGTGTTATCCTACAATTTCATCTTTTCTCCTTTCCTTATACCCCTCACTTCTTAAGTTCATTACCCAGTCTGACTTGAGTGTTACCAGATGGTATACATATGATTTAGATAGCCTCATGCTGTTTTTATTAACCTCTTCAGAAGAAGCAAAGCTGTTAGTGGCTTTAAATTTCCAAGTTTGTTGAAAAGAAAAAAGCTCTTTAAGAAACAGATGAGCAAAGATAATTGCTGAACTAAAAAATAACTTTTGAAAACACGCAGGGTCTTATGAAGTGATATACAATTTCAGTCCTTAATCTTAGACTTTCCAAAGGTATTCCCCTTCATATTTCCGTGTTGACGGTAGAGTGCCGTATTTTCTGGAGGAGGGGTATTTGACGTGCAGAGATTTTGGCCTTCCTGTGTGTGCCGCTTCCTCTGGTTTGTTCCGCTCAGCCCCACAGTCGTGTTGTGTTTGTGTTGCTGTCGATGTGATGTACTTGTCTTATTTGTTGATTATGTCTATTGTTTAAAACAATAGAGAAAAGGAGACCATCTTTTCAAGGATATTTTATCCCTGAAGGAGAAACATCAGATGGCGGCAGCACGGACAGTGGAAGGAAAAGCCCAGGAGGCAGACAAGGTGTTCACCTGGCACCCTTGGACCTACGCTTGCTTTTTCTCTTTTCCTTTATTTCTGTCCACAGCCATAAGATACATTTTTTTCTTATGTATCAACCTAAACTTTTTTCAAAATAAATTTTGAGCATTTAAACAGTTAAATCTCCATGTATAGAAATGGAAGTCATTAGGTGAGACACTGCAGGAGTACTTTATTTGAAAATTCACAATTTGAAATGCAGACACATCAGCTGATTTCTTAAGTGACCTGCAGTTTTGATATATGTGGCTGGCAGTTGGGAAACCATGATTTCTTGTGAAAATGCACTGTTTGTACAACGCTGTGCACGCTGTGGTGGGGTTAAAATAACAAATTGTATGTGATTTAGGTACTAGTTTACTAATTCTATTTGGGAACCTTTTGGGTTTTCATTTTAAGATTTTTAAGGGAGGGAGGTGGTGCACCAGCCCAGCCCCTCGGCTCTCCCTGTGCTGTGCACATACGAGCTCCCCGGCACTGCTGAGAAGTTAGCTTTCTGTTGCTTTTACACTCTTCTCTTTCTCCTGGTTTTGCTTAGCCAGCTGGTCAGCCAGTTAACTGCTAGGACTAGAGACCTTAGAGTCTGTTAGAGGAGACAGCAGTTAGAAAAGGTGGGGTACTAAAGAAGTCAGTGTTAAAGAGGAAATACATCTTTGTGTTCGGAGGTGAGTGGGAAGGCTGTTTCACCTTTGTGGTCAGGAAGAGTTGGCATTTAAGTTGAGAGCTTAATGGTGAGAAGAAAGCATATATGAAGATTTTTTCTGTCTGTAGGGAAGAGCAAAAAAACTAGTTCCCAAAAGCAGGGACTAGTTTAAGGAACTGGAAGACCGAGTGGCAAGGGCTTAGGAAAAATCAAGGAATTCAGACCCTAGATCCTGTCAGGTCTTCCAGACCATATTGACATTTTGGGATATTATTGTGGGCGTAATGGGAAACCACTGGAGAGCTCTAGACTGGGTCTGACAGAGGTCCTTCTGCTGCGGGTGAGAAATGGAATACCGGGGATATGAGTGAGAGCGGAGATCAGAAACCAGTGTTTTTCTAACACAAAAGTCTGGTTTTATAAATCTGTTAGCATTATTTATGAGAACATATATTGGGTGGAGGAAGAGGCAAAATAAATGGAAGATGAAATCTTGCCCTAAAGGAATTTGAGGTGTAGTTGAGGCGAAATAGTTCCAAACTACTGCAAATGGGAAAGCTAAACCAAGTGGCATTTTTATGTATTTAAATGTCAGCATGAAGTCCAAACCCAGTTGGACTCTGTAAAATGATGACTTTAATAATCGCATGCTTTAAAAGATTCTGTAATTTTGAAAGTTTCACTTCCAGAAGCAACTCCAGTGGTAGATTTGTTCAATTTTAAGAAATGTCCTTATACTTTTTTGCAGTAGGAAACTTGGGAGTTTTGCTAAAGAGGTTTAAAATGATCATTTTTTCTGGGTGTCATGGTTTAGGAATGTACAATATGAAATATGTTGTAGAAGTTACATTAAAGCGATGTTACACGAAGTTTAAACCTGGAATTTACTCACTGTTTAAGCTCCTAAATGGTTTATCTGCACTTAGTTACTATTTTTTGCTTGTTCTTTTCTTCTCCACCACATGCAGGAATGTACTTATTTGGCATACATATGGATCGTTGTGACTGCAGTCACCCATTCATCCATTCTCCCAGCAAACATTGCTTTACTGCTTGCAATGTATCTTTTTTCTACCAAATAATGTATCACTACTATTAGTTGAAAGAATGTGAGTAGTTAACTCGACTGCAGCATTTTGATTTTTAATAGTATATCTTACAATTTTTCTCTTTGTGGCATCTTCATTTTGCTACTGATCTTTGCAGAGCTTTTTGATTATCTATAAATTTTAATCCTTAATGAAGGGTAAAATAAGCAATTTTGCATAAGTAAAATTTGGCCCAATTTTCCAAATTTCTGTAATATGGGTTTTATAGATGAGAGAAACAGTAATAGTTTTACATTTAAGTTAATACACTGAATGTCTTCAGTTTGAATATGAACAATTTTGAGAGTAGGGCAGAAATTTGGAAATCAACTCAGTCTTTAATAGGTAAATAACTCTATATCCTCTTATATATTGTGAGAATTATGACATACTTAAACTTGTAGAAAAGATTCTCCCATGAGTCTAATAGAGATTATGTAGACTATCGTTTTAAAGTACTTTTGAAGATACTGTACTGAATAATTAAATGCATGCCACTTATATAAACTCCCTAGTGATCTCTTATTGGGAAGGACACTCTACAAACTCAACCCTTAGGGATGGTGTAATTGTAGAGATTATCATTAGAATGAATTAGTTCAGAAGCTTTTTATTTTTTCCTCCTGAATATTGCGAATGCTTATACACCTAGCCCTCCTTATTTCATTATTCCTATTCCTCAGTCCCCCTAGCACACTGTCCCACAGGGAGCACCCCAGGAATTTCATTCATTCATCTGGCTTGAAACTCTGTGAGCAGTGAGGTTTATTAGGAAGTATTCTTGCACACTTCTGATGTGAGGGGGAGTTTCATGGTGACTCTTTGCTGTTGGCATTCGGGTACCTGGGACAGTCTTCAGTTTTCCTGCTGTGGGTTCTGGCAGGTTAAGGACCATCGCTTAAGGGCAGGCAATGAAGATTAAATTTGCCTAATAGTGTTTCAGGGACAGATGATTTTAACATTGCTCACTGAGTTTTCACCTCTGAGTTTGCCTTCCTTTTTAGCATTCTTTGTTTACCAGTTTCTTACTGGAAAAAAGGTATTATTTCTTCATTTCATGGCATATTTAACATGTCCGAGGGCCTTACTATAGGTTGCTCTCAGATTGCTTGTGTACAAAGTAATGTGTAAAAGGGAAGAGCTAGGAGGGGCTGGAATGGTTAGGGAAAGGCATGCGCAAAATAGGATATTAGGTGTACTGAGACGGATGGCAAATTGGGAAGAGCACTGGAGGCAGGAGGATTGGGTCACCTAAGCTATGGCACAGGACTAAGCCTTTCAAGTGTCGGAGCCACTGAAGAGGCCATGTTGTGCAGAAAGAGGCTTATGCTGAAGAGCTGCCTCACAAACATACAAAACAGTGTTTGATGGGAGAGTAGGTCCTGCTCAGTTTGTGATGACAGCTTTTGTGAAAAACCAAGAAGTGTAGCTGTTTTTCGTAGGTTGGAGCGATCAGAGACTGGAGCAGGGTGGAGAGCTGGTACACAGGCAAACCGCCACGTACGTGCACCTGCTGCAGGATCTGGCAGAATCCTCACCTTTCTTTCGGTTTATGCTGCTCTGTGATTCTTCCTTGTGTAACCTTTCCTTTCTCTTTCAGTAGGTCACTGCTGTCTGTTCCAACTTACTGTTAATTCTTTGCTCTTCCTTTTCTGACCTCTCTAGAGCCTAGAAGAGGAGATAACATCAATTTTGTTTAGTGAAAAGGGCTTTTCTGATAGCATGAAAGCCACCTTCACTTCAGCCACCACTTGGACAGCAGAGGGCACTGTTGTGAACTATAATGCACCTTCTGAAACGCTTTCTTCCTCGCCCTTCTCACAGTTGCCTGAGGTGCATTTTACTTTGTTTCCCCTGTTTTAAAAAGCCACATATGAGAGTGATTTTTACTTTTTAAATATTCAGGAACCCTTCCTTTGAATTAATTTCATTGGTGAAACTAATTCTTCCTGGAAGAAACATTAATGAAATAATGACTGGATTTGGACATAAGGAAAGGATACACATTGTATGTTCTCCTGCTTCTTTTGGGTGTTCGCCCTCCAAATCTGCCTAAATTCAGAGAATCACTTAAATCACTGAAGCCCAGATTCAGGGTTGCTATGTGGAGGGAAACCCTCAAACAAGTAGTGAAGCTAAGTATGCTCTGCAAAATTAAAAGTATGCATAGCTTGAATGTCTTTCAAGCATTTTCTGATGGCTTATCATTAAAAAAAATTTTTATTTCCATGAAAAAATTTGAGGAGCTTGCCATACTTAGTGAAGTAATTGTTTTCATTTTTTGGAATGAACCTAAAGAATTCTCTGAATTTGGGCAGAGCCTATTTGACCATTTGAAGTTAAGTAATAATCACTGACCTGTAGTAATAGTGAGCATTTAGGTACTGTACTATTTCATTAGAGTAGATTTATTCCCAAGAGGTAGAGGTCTGTGGGCGGGGGCAGGGGTGATAGCCCCAATGACACAGTTGGTTCATCTCAGTTTTCAGTGATGCTAGTGGAGGAGCTAAATTCTAAGATAAATACTTGGAGTCATCATTGACATCCACACTAATGTCAAAACACCCCTTTTGCTAACCTGTAGTGCAGTTTGGGATGTTAATAGCCATTTCTGAAACAGCAACATTTTTATGTTAGTGGTGATGTGAGACCAACTATTAGGTTGCCTGAAATGAGCTGGCATAAAACAAAGGTTCTATCTTATTTATTCATTTAGGAATGAGGGTTTCAGGCAGGCTGTATAGTCTGATTAAGACCAAAATTGTTTGTTGACTAGGTGTTATACGTTTAAAATTTTGTACTTTAAAATAATCAGTAAGCTTTGGTATAAATTCAGTATTCCGCTTGTCTTCTCAACTACATAAGTAGAGCTGATAGGTGTAACGATAATAAAAGCTCTTCATTTCTTTGGGAAGATGCTGGCTGCTTTGTGTTTTTGTTTCCGTTTGTAAGCTTTTTGCATTTTGTCTTGATTGTCTTTTATGTGACCTTGAGCAAAGGTTTTTGTCGATGCTGATTCTTACTGTTCTGTCTTCGCAGTGTCAGATGTTTGTTTTGGTGGGTGTTGAGATAAAACTTTATTGATTTTGTGTCCTCGGTTGCTTTTTGTTCCGCAGAAACGCGCTCCCGAGTCAGAAGGGCCTTGCGCCGGAGCCAGTGATGCTGTTAAGGTTCTCCCCTTTTCCATGTAACACCATCACCTGACGCTCCCTGCCCCTCACGACCTCCCCGCTTCCCTTTCAGTCAGCCATCACACTCATCTCTGCTTTCCTCCATGACATGAACCTGCCATCAGTTGATTTGGGTTGCCGTCATTTTTAATTATTCATGTATTTTTGTTTTCCCTCATCCGCTTCTTTTTTGTGCAGAGTTCACATGAGACTCTGAATGTAGTGGAGGAGAAGAAGCAGGCAGAGGTTGGGAAAGACGAAAGAGTAATCACAGAAGAAATGAACGGTAAAGAGAGATCGCCTGGGCGTGGTCCTGGGGAGATCCGTAAGGTGGAGCCCCTGACCCAGAAAGACTCCACCTCCCTGTCTTCTGAGAGCAGCAGCAGCAGTGAAAGCGAGGAGGAAGATGTGGGCGAGTACCGGCCCCAGCCCCGGGGTACTGAGGGCACCATCAAGGAAGAGCAGGAGGAGGACGAAGACGAGGTGGAGGAAGAACCCGGCCGAGCAGCCAAGGTAGTAGAGAGGGAGGAACCGGTACCAGAGGCCAGCCCAGGCAAACAAGCAGGTGCCAGTGTAGGCACAGTAGACACAGTGGCCCAGGAACATGTAGTTGCCCCAAAGATACCTGCAGAGAAGAGTGCACACGAAGGCGCTATTAAGCAAGATATGAGCGAAGAAACAGAGGACGAACAACATAAAGTTAATGGAGAGGTGTCTCATATTGACACTGATGTTTTGCCACAAATTATTTGTTGTTCAGAGGTAAATGGGAGACTCAAGCGGGAGCTAAACTCGGGAGCTATCCCTCAGGTGGAAAACACCTGTCTTTCTTCTCCTGTCCTCCCAATTCTCCCTCAGCCTTTTCAGCAAGATTCTCCCTCCGACCTCTCCCGGGAGGAAGGGGCCAAGCGCTGCTCTGTAGCTTCTCTGCCAGCTGGGGTCAGGGCTGCTCGCTTCTTTACTGCAGCTGGACCGCCCGATCCAGCAGACTCTCCTGTAGCCACCACATCATGTTTTCATCCTTGTTTCACATCTGAATTTTTCTTTGCATGTTCTGGATGTTTTCAACTTTTTGTCTTTAGTTGCACTGCTCCCTCATATTTAATGCCTTTTGGGGGGGGGGTTAATTAAAAAATTGTGTATGTATTATTGAAAAATGGTCAGTGTGAGTGTGTGTGCTGCTGTTGTCAGGACAGGGTTTGACTTTCTGGCTCATTGTCTCTTCAACTTGAGAGGTTTAGAAATGGCAGCAGGCCCTGATGACCGCCGCGCTCTGAATTCCACATCTGGCGATGATGGAAATGGTATTTCTTGAATACCACTGTGATTTGTTTCTAGGTTCCAGGGCTTGTATGGTTTTGTGAAAGCCTTTTTCCTTTTTAGCAGCCAGAGGTGTAGACTGTTTACGAGAGTACCTTTCTCATGCTGTTCTTTCATCCATTCTGGATTACTCTCAAGTTGATCATGTTTTGTAGATTATCTACACTGGAGTTCAGTCTTTCCTCACTCCTCTTAGAGTCAGACTCATTCTCTAGGTGCAGTTCTTCTGAATTGGAAGTTAACATTTTGTTGCGGGAAGGCTTATGTCCAGCTGAATATGTCTGATTATAAAATGAGGTGCCCGCAGTACAGGGATTATCTGTATTTGCACTCACTCTGATGAGCTGGAAAATCTTGAAGTGACTTTGTGTTGAAATAATTAAGTGGATTTTTATTACGTTACTTTTAAATTTCCTAGTTCTCTTCAGAGAACACATTTGCAAGAATCTTAGAATGCTTTGAACTATTATTTTTTACATTTACCATACATTGCACTTAGGGATTTTCTCACAAAGGACTATAGTATTTTGGTAGTAGTATTTAGTCTGGCATTGTATTAAATGTACATGCTTAGCAGACTAAAATGCTAATGGCTGTGAACCTTCCTTTAATGTGTTAATTGTTCAAAGCATTAATGCAATATTGGTGAACTAATATTCTAGATGTAACAGTTTAACACTCATAATACAAAAGAAACACTGCGAGTTTTAGACAAGAAAAATTGAAAACAGTCATACTTGAAGATTATCCTTCTGCAAATGGGGTCTCCTTGTGAATAGAGCAGAAAAGGCTTTTTGAAGAAAAATAGCAAATCCTAGCCTACCTAGACGCTGTGCCATTTGAAGGCAACAAGCCTTCACACAAACCATGTGGTTCTTTAAACAAAAAATCAGTAAAAATCAAGGCATGTCACTTCATGTAGTTCATTCATTTTTTTCTTTTCAAACGTATCATTGCTTGCCCAAAGCTTTATATTAATGTATACCAGGCTTGACATGTAAGTAATTTGAGACCATCATAATTTGAAACATACAGTAATTTAAAGCAGACCATAATTTATGGAATCATTATGTTAGCTTATTCTTATCATATATATTTGTGTATATGTAGGATAATTGAAGAAAAGTGATTTGTTTGTGTGTGTGTCTTTTGTTTTAGATGATTTACTTTCTTTTACGTATGAGTGTGTGTTTGGATATATACTTATTTCTGACGTTTAATTTGGAAGGATCCATTAAGTACTTTTGCTTTATTACCTCTAGAATTTATTTTCCCTTCCTTTCCACCTCAGCCACCCGTGGTAAAGACAGAGATGGTAACAATTTCTGATGCCTCACAAAGGACAGAAATCTCTACCAAGGAAGTCCCTATTGTCCAAACTGAGACCAAAACCATCACATATGAGTCTCCACAGGTACAAAAGCTCTGGATTTGGACTGAGTCCTTGTTTACTTAGTCTGTTTCTCTTTCCATTCTGTCTCCTCTTAGTTGACATGTTTCTTACTGATGTAGCTTTTTATATCTCCATTTCATAATCATACTTCAGTGACATAACTTGTTATGTTGCTTCTTAAATTGAGACAGAGAACTATAATCAAATTAGTGACCCGATAATGACAGGGGAGAGCATACACATGATTACTGAGAATAAGCAACACCAGTTTTGTTTGTATTATTATAAGCCGTGTCTGGCTTGATGTATCCAGGAATGTTTATGTACATTTGGGAGAGATCATCTTACAGAGTGCATTGGCTGTGCTATAATTTGTGAATTAGTAGGATTAGGCACATCCCCCACCATAAACACAGATCCTCTCAGCTCACTCTCGCTTGCAAGTATACACACCTGTTCACACACACATTTGGGCTTCTCCTTCAAATGAAGCACAAATTTTTTTCCTGAAGACATATTCCATCATTCTTTTTCTTTTTTAATTTTTATTTATTGATTTTAGTGAGATAGGAATGGAGAATGTGAGAGAGAAGAAGATAGACAGGAACATCAATCTGTTCTGTATGTGCCCTGACCCGGGAATGAGCCGGCCACCTCAGTGCTTCAGGACGATGCTCTAACCAGCTGAGCCATCTGGCCAGGGCTAGTCCATCATTCTATGTCAGTGTGATTCTGTGTATCTGATTAATCAAATTCGTGTGTTTGATTTTAGGTATTCAGGCATTGATTCTGTAAAGATTTGAAATAAGCATTAAGATATCTAACCTTAAGGAAAACAGAAAAAGGGAAAGTATTTATCATTTCAAAATAGACCTGTGTAGAGATTTGTACACTTGTTTTTTTTGACTGAGAATTTTAGAGTTCATAGTAGGAATGTGCCCAAGGTGAAAGATGGCAGATTACTACCCTCTGAAAATATTAAAAATAAAAAACATGTAATGCATGTCTATATAACATATTCCTCAAAATTATTTTAGATATGCTACTGTAAATGTATACAGATCCCACATAAGCACCAGCAGGTTTTGATTAGTGGGTGGGGTGGGGGAAGAGCATGTTCTCATGTGTCTCTATGGTAGTAAGTGCCCTCGTAATGAAATACAATGCAGGAGCCAAGTTCAAGAGAGATTTCCTCTTCACTTACTGTTAAGAAAAGCTCTGAATTTTCCGGTTATTTCCTCGTGTGTCAGGAAACAGGAGGCAATACATACGGTGATCTTATTGTAAACTAAAACTATTAATTTGCTTTATTATTTCCGCCAGTAAACTCTAGAACTTTCTACCTTTTCTAGTCTCAAAAAGCAAACAACTTAAAAGCTATTTAGATGTCTGCACAGGATTTATTTATGAGATATGTGTCTATATAGAGTACGTACATGCATACTTATTGAAATGTATTTCTTCATATATATGCATTCACAGCACACAAACTATGACTGGAAAAATGTCATTTAATAATCTACTGGAGAAAAGCAAATAACCAACCCATGTTAGTTTAGTCTGTCCTAGTTAGGTTCTGTGGCTTAGTAATCTGAGAAAACGTTGATCTATTTTTACCCACCTGTGCTTAAACAACAAAACCAGCACTTCTGGTCACTGTGGAGACTTCTCTGCCTGGTTCTCTAGTTTCTCTTCCAAGTTTCTGCACATGGCCTTCAGTCTAATCCTCTCATGATTCCCCGATAGCTTGCAGTCCCCCCTCCTACTTCCACTCTTCCTTCATTCTCTCTCTGTGTCTGGGGTTCGTTTCTCCACGTGCATTTAGCCTTTGCTTTCACTCTGTAGATGCCAGCCAATATTCTGGTCAGTATATTACCACTTTAAACAAGAAAAGGGTGGTAGCATCTTCTTCCCACTGCAAGGATTTTAAAATATGCATATTTGATGGGGAGGGGGTCTTCTGTGACATCATAATGGAAGTTAAGTACTGCTTTGTATTTCCCCCCATTATCCAAAGATTGATGGCGGGGCTGCTGGTGACTCGGGCACGTTACTGACTGCACAAACCATCACATCTGATTCCGTGTCGACAACGACAACCACACACATCACCAAGGTAACGCAATCCAGGGAAATCCTAGGGTGAGGACGGTCCGTTGCAAACAGGATCTTTTCTGAATTGTTTTCCTGTTCTTATACACACTTCAGGGTAACATGCAGATAGTCCAGTGGAATCAAAAGGCGGATGCTGGAAGTGCCCAAGAAATTGGGCTCCATTGACAAATGTGTTTAAATCAAATTGCAATTTTGTAAAGTGCAAGGGGGTAAAAATATGTTATGAATAGCTTTAACTGAGACAGTTACAGGAACAGAGAGTTTAAACTGAAAGCACAGGTTTAATAAGTACCAAGTAAACAAATATCATTCAAAATTTTCAACAAGTTCTTCAAATAATGTAAATTTCCCCCCATTGATTTAAGATACTAGTGTGCTGACTTGGGGTATGATCCCAGGTTACTGTCTAAATGGTTATCACCGGATGGCCAGTGGTTCTGACGTGCAGTCTCTGGACTAGCTGCAGCGGCCTCACTGGGTACTTGTGAGAAGCGGGAATACTTTGGCCTCACTCAAACATGCCCAAACCCAGGGTGTGTTTTTAAGAAGCCCTCACAGCGGTTCTGACACCGACTACAGTATCAGATTTCTAACTAACTCCTCATTTTCCAGTTTTTTCTTCTGCTTCTGCACTTGGTTAGTGCTCGAAGGTCTTAAATGTATTCTTTGTGAGCTCCATGCCCTATATTTCAAGAACAAAACTTTGTAAATTAAAAAATGTCACATCAATGAAAGTTGGTATGCTGTGCATTTTAAAGCATAACCAGTTATCAAGGCTGGTGATAAGCCTTGTTTTGTATGATAAAGTGCAATCACTTGTCAGTTAGTGTGTAGATTTATCAGAGTTCTAGGGGCTGGATGTGCGCTTCCTCAGGACTGTATGGAGTTTGCTCTTTGCCTCTGTGAAATGTCATGGGCATATGGTCTCAGCTGCCTCTGCCCTGCCCTGCCCTGCCCCACCCCAGGCTCTGTGTGCTGCTCCCAGCCAGTACCTGTGTAGTGTTCAGCCAGGAGCTCCTGCCCGCGGCTCCTGTCACACAGCCTTTGTTCCACCATGCTCCCTGTCCACATATACAGCTAAATGCAGCTGTCATCAGATCATCGAATCCATGTATCACCCTCATACAACCAAATTCAAGTCTTATTATTATTATTATTATTATTATTGCACTAAAACGAATTGACCAAATCGCCAAATAGATGTGTATAGTGAGAATCAAGCAGATAAAACAATAACATCAAGCAATTTCCCAAAACTAAAGATACAGAAATTGTGTTAGAGCTCCTTGTAACTTTATATAAACCAAACAACTATTTTTTTTCTTCTTTCTTTTTTTCAAAAATTGACCAATTGGGAAGGAAGAAACTCAGGAAGTTAGAACAGAATATCCCAGTGGAACTATGTGGATTAAATGGCAGCTGTTCCCTCTTAGTGTCACCTGAGTCTTGATAAATCAGTTTTAAGGTTGCTTTCAGTTAAGGAACACTTATGAATGCTACAACATTAACAACAGGATTATCCATTGAGCTTAAAAATACGGACATGTTTCTGGACCATCAGTCTTCGCCAACTTGGTGTTTCTTGCCTTACAATGACCAGAAAGTCTAGGTGTGCTCCATCTCTGTTTTATCTGATTATGTGTAAGCATGCTTTAATGATTACTGTTTCCCCCTTCTTTTTTTTTGTGACCTTTAGACTATAAAAGGTGGAATATCTGAAACAAGAATTGAGAAACGCATCGTGATCACAGGAGATTCAGATATTGATCATGACCAGGTAAGGACCTGAGTTCCTGGTTCTGAAAGTGACTGTGCTCGTTGTCTAAGTTTTGTATCTGTCACCAGTGCCTCCTGATTGAATCCACGTCCTACATATGGCATAAAGGCACACAGCCTGTCCTTCCAGCCTTCCTGGTGCTGAATCAGCATAAAACACGGATTGCTTTTTATGTCCCACTGTCTTTCTGTACACTTTTGAATTAAAATAATCATGAGGATTCCTGGTAGCCATTGATATTCCTATGGACCCAATTTAAGACAAATCATCAATTATTTAAAAATGAATGATGGTTCAATGATACTGACTTCCAAAAAAATATGGAAAGGCACTAAGTTAGACTTATGCCTACTTTTAGGAACTTAAAAACATTTTTTATAGCATTAGAAAGATTGGACTGTTTACTAACTATGACTATTACTGAGGGGTGGTGGAAGATATCTTTCAAAGTAAAATTTTACATATATTCAGAAAAGAATTTGAAAGAATCGTGCTTCCGTGCTTGACTTTAAAGCAGGTGACAAAGAGAGCTGCTGGAGACTTAGAGAGCAGCATGTTCCCACATGTATAAGACACCTCCCCCCCAGAAAAATTTGGGGTCTAAAAACTGGGTGCGTCTTATACAGTGGTTGTTTTTTTACTTGCATTTCCTGCTTTTTCATGCTTGTTTTTGCGCTCATTATTGAAGACTGATTCGTCATTAGACACAGATTGAGGACAAGCTAATGGATGGGAGTTTTGACAGTGATGAGGAGTGTTATGATTTTTATGATGAATAAAACTTGAGTTCAATAATTTATTATGTAATGCATTTTTCCCCAAAATCTTGGGCCCCAAAATTCAGGTGTGTCTTACACATGGAAGTGTCTTGTACATGGGGAAATATGGTAGTTTTAATTTTAAATGGCAATCCCAAGTGTGAAGATGTTTTAATTTTGTCATTTTCTGAATGATTTTTAACTCAATGTTAAAGGAGACTAAGCTGTTCTTTTATAACAACTCAAAGGAAATGTTTATTAACTACCCCAGAGGGACATAGGAATGAATGTTTGTTACCCAGCTTTGAGCATACTGTTGAACTCAGGAAAGAGAATTTTAGAAAACAAAATTTCTCATTTAGGAAAGACTCACTATATATGTCCAAAATATAAATAGAATTTCTTCTATGTCTTCAAAGAAAATTGCTGTTCTTTAAAAATCCCTGAAAGCATGATTTTACTTACATATTTCATATGCGTTTTTTAATTTTCTTAACTTACTAGAGGTTAGGGTAGCCCTGACTGAATTTTGACCTAGAGTACAGGTTCCCAGGATGACCGGTGCACATGCCTGTTTACCACTGGAAACCGTGTCACCTCCTTGGAACCACACTTCCAGTTTCCCATGTAGGGGAATTTTCTGCTTCTGTTCCCTGGGACAGTCTTGAGTTCCTTTGACCTTAAGTGAGAGCCAAGGTATCCTTGCTCCTTTGCTCTTGGGCTCTAGCTTGACAGCATTTGTGGAATTCCTGCAGGGTACCAGGCAGGGCCCATGCTCTTTGGATTGTCAGAAGGTGAAGACTGGGGTCTTCTCCCGGCCTCCGTTTCTTTTATCCTCTGTCTTCTCTGAATTGCCCTTTCTGGCTTTCAGATGTCACTTTTTCCCCTTAGGGACTATTCTCAGGTTTCATTTTATGTGTATTCTTTTGTCTTTTGGCCTGTTTTAACAGTAAACTCAAATCTAGGTAGTACTGCTCCTGAAAGACAAATAGTAAGAACACATCCAAGTAGCGCGTGCGCCTCACTCCCAGGGCAGACAGTGGTGCCGCTGCCGCAGCTTGCTGCGCGGGTGGCATCTCCCCTCAGCGATATGCTTCGGCCGCTGTGGAACCGAGGGCGGGGGACACACAGGAGTGAAGACAGAACTTTTACATAACTTGCACATCTGATTATGAGACAGCATAAACTTTTTTGAGCAAATTGAATTGTTGCTTTTGGTCTGCTTGTCACTAGAAGCTCATGATAAAGCCTGTAATGAGATGATGGAACTATTCAAAATTAAATGATGTTTTCTCAGAACATATGTACCCTGATTTATCAATGTCACTGCATTAAAATTAATAAAAATAAGATTAAAAAAAATTAAATGAGAGAAATCACCTCTGTGCCCAAAACATGATATTGATCCTATAGTGACTTGAATATCTTCGGCACATTTTCCAGCTCCTTGCCTGCAGTAAAAGAATTTTAATAATGGAAGGAATCCCTTCATCTGAGCAAGACAGAAAAAAGGGAAGCTCTTGTGCTGGCCAGTGAAAGAGTGCTTCCGTAAAACCTGCTTGGTGGGTTCTTTGCCTTTGCCGTCCTTGACACTGCTCTCCCTGGAGCGGAGCAGCTTGGCGGCCTCTCCTCGCTCACTGTCAGCTGAAGCTGCTGAGCATAAACCAGTCCTAGCAAAATAACTTCTCGATTTGACAACCTGATACCTTTTCTCGCAGTCTATTGTTACCATGATAAATTAACATTAAATTATTTAGGTTCATGTACTGATATCATGGAATGAAAAGAACTAATGGCAAACTGATTTCAAATGTGTTTAAAGATGACTGTAGCAGTTTGGGGATTTCTCTAGTATTCTAATTAAACATTTTTCACACGTGTTACTTTCCATGAGCATCACTTACAGTTTCTCTTTAAGAATTCCACTGCTTTAATGTAATTAGATCTTTGGAGTAAAGGTAAACTCAGAAGACTCTGAGAACTTGTCTGTACCTACATTTGGCTCCATTTGAGCTTGTCCTTTGGAGTTTGGATTCCGCAGACCAACCTGGAATAGACAGCTTTGGTCTCCAAACACGCACGCACACACATGCCCGCACGCACGCTCCTGCTGGCCTTGTAGTCCATACACAGAAGCAGTCTCCGCCCCCTCAGAGGTAAGGTGCCTGCTCCTCTACCTGCTGCCCTCCTGCCCTCTGGTCTTCCTGCTGTCCCCACCTGACACATTGTCACCCCACCACTCAGTCAGGAGGCTGGGCCCCTGTCTGACTTCTCTCTTGTCCTGACGCAGGTGAGCTGCCAGAGTTTGTTCCCTAGTGGACATTTAAGCACTGCCACTGTCTTCCAAGCTTCTGTGCAAAAGTTTTTTGATGTAAAACCAAAATTTTTTTGTAGCTTCACTATTTTTGTGTGGAATGAGGCTCCAGGTTTTGCCCAGCAACCTTTCACTGACAGAAACGATATTCCTAATAAGCAGTACAGTTGTCCCCTCAGGCAGTGACAGCAATAGGAAGAACTGCCTTTTTCAGGTGCACGTATTCCGTGTGAGTCACGGTGCTCTCTAGCCTCGCAGAATTTCTTTTTAGTTTTGGAGATCTGTCCTAGATGTTGAGTGTTGTTGTTCTGTGGTGGTTGCTTTTACTTCCTCCCCAAGACCTCTCTGAACATCTTTGCGTGTTGCCGCAGCAGGTGTATAGATGCGCTCTCTGATGGCATGCAGGGAAACCTTGTTGCTTTTCGCAGCCTTGTCCAGAGAAAAGAACCAGCGGACGGGTGCCCTGAGTCCCACTCCTGCCCTGCCGCCCCCGCCCGACAGGACGGCCTTGAGGAAAAAACATCAGCCTTTCTGTAGTGTTCTCAGCTGTAGAATAGGGAGAACAGGGGCCTGTACTTTTAACTGAAGATTCATCTCTCTCTGGTTTTAAGCTTTATTGATGGTGTGTCATCATGTTTGCTGCAGTTTTAATTGTTCAGTGCCCTTGAAGTTTATAAATAATTTTACTGTCATATTTTAGTTCAACAAACATTCTATTCAAACAATTACTGAGAGCCCAAGAGGGCAGCAAAGAGTGTGGTCTGGTTCTGCACCTCGGGGTTGTGGGCACCTGGGCAGTAGCAAGTGTCACCTGCATGCACACAGCAGACACCATGCCGATGCTGTACCCCGTCCCTTCTATCCTTACAACAGACCTAGGATGATCTGAGACCTTAGCCTTAGTCTCAGGTGACAGGTGGGAACACTGAGGTCGGAGAGGAGCCGTTTCCCCAAGTCTTGCGGTGAGCACAGGGCTGGGGTCAGAGCCAGCATGTATCTTCCACGTGTATTGTTTGACAACAGAGTGGAGAAATGGGAGCTTCGGGAGAATGCGAGGCATTCCCTAAAATGAACAGAGAGCTCATTTCAAATCTTCCTGCTTCCTCAATTAGAGCAGCAGAACCACGTTGGCTTGAGGTGGAGTCCAGGTGCTGAGCGTGCCCGTGTTTGCCATTCGAGTGGGCCGCCCTCCTCTGACATGCTGTGTCTGACCCTGCAGGCGCTGGCCCAGGCCATCCGGGAGGCCCGAGAGCAGCACCCCGACATGTCGGTCACGAGAGTGGTGGTGCACAAAGAAACCGAGATGGAGGAGGGGGAAGACTAAGTTAAGGTAAGGGGGCCTGTGTTGTCCAGGGCCGTTCTCGTGACTTCTGCGCCTCTGCACCAGCTGAGGGATGTGCAGTGGACTTCTGCATCGCAGTGTCTGTCTCCTGTAGTCCCATTTGATTGTTCAGACTGTGTTATCCCCAAGGACACCTGCTCAGATTGCCTGCATAGAATTATAAACTATCCACTAATGGGCATGTGGTGTTAACCACTGCCATGTATTTGGGCTGATAATAATTGGCATTTGTAAGTTGCTTTACTATTTAAAAGCACACTGGTATAGCCCTGGCCGGTTGGCTCAGCGGTAGAGCGTTGGCCTGGCGTGTGGGGGACCCGGGTTTGATTCCGGCCAGGGCACACAGGAGAAACGCCCATTTGCTTCTCCACCCCCTCCCCCTCTCCTTCCTCTCTGTCTCTCTCTTCCCCTCCCGCAGCGGAGGCTCCATTGGAGCAAAGATGGCCCGGGTGCTGGGGATGGCTCCTTGGCCTCTGCCCCAGGTGCTAGAGTGGCTCTGGTCACGGCAGAGCGACCCCCTGGAGGGGCAGAGCATCGCCCCCTGGTGGGCAGAGCATCGCCCCTGGTGGGCGTGCCGGGTGGATCCTGGTCGGGCGCATGCAGGAGTCTGTCTGACCGTCTCTCCCTGTTTCCAGCTTCAGAAAAATACAAAAAACAAAAAAACAAAATCAAAAACAAAAAATAAAAGCACACTGGTATAATTATCTTAATATTCACAATGATGCTTTGAGGAAGGTGCTATTACCTTCATTTAGATAAGAGATTTTTTAAAAATTTTTTTAATTTATTGTGTTTACATAGATTCTAGGGTACCCCCAAATTCATCCTCCCTCCCCAATGTTCCCCAGTACATCCCTCCTGTCCCCCTCCCCATAATGCCCTCCCCTTTCCCTCCAGGATTTGCTTTTCTGCTCTCATCCCATCCTATCATCCCCTTTCCCTCTGTCCACTTTCCCTCTGGTTAGATGATAGAATTTATTTAAGGGGGCACAAAGGGAGAGATGAGTTAAATTGTCTTAATATAGACATTAAAAATGGCATATCAGGGAATTATAAAAAGAAAATATTTCTTTGATTATATAAAAATTTAAAACTTTAATTAAATCAAAATTAAAACAAAAGTAAAGGTTAAATGATAATGTTTATGCCTAGCAGAGAAAGGATTAATATCCTGAATGTATTAAGAAATCTTTTGTGTCATCAAAAATTTTAAACACTTTAGAAAAATAGGCAGAGGATTAAGCAAGTAAACCACATAGAAACTAAGTGAACATTGCCTGACCAGGATGTGGCGCAGTGGATAGAGCATCGGACTGGGATGCAGAAGACCCAGGTTCGAGACCCCGAGGTCGCCAGCTTGAGCGTGGGCTCATCTGATTTGAGCAAAAGCCCACCAGCTTGAACCTAAGGTCGCTGGCTCCAGCAAGGGGCTACTTGGTCTGCTGAAGGCCTGCGGTCAAGGCACATATGAGAAAGCAGTCAATGAACAACTAAGGTGTTGCAACATGCAATGAAAAACTAATGATTGATGCTTCTCATCTCTCTCCGTTCCTGTCTGTCTGTCCCTGTCTATCCCTCTCTCTCACTCATTCTCTGTCTCTGTAAAAAAAAAAAAAAGAGAGAAACTTAAGTGAACATTAACAAAAAATGTTCAGCTACACTATTGTGTGAGTATCAATTAAAATTTTAGTGTACAAGTTTTTACTTATAAATCTGGCAAAGTTTATGTTTTTAACCAGTGTTGGGGAGGTTGCAGGAGGAAAAATATGCAGTTGTATAAATTAGTAATATTTCCTGGAGGACAATTTGACAAACACCTACACTAAACATGCCTACCATTTATACCACTCTTAAGAATTTATCTTATATAATGAGATATGTACAAAGTATAATTATTACATTTTTATGTATACTAGCAAGAAGTTGGCAACAGTCTGTATGGCCAACAGTAGGGGCTGGTTGTGCCATATGCTGCCATCATTATGTGATGACTAAATATAGCTAGTAAGAGTTGTGCTAGAGAATTCCTAATGAAATTAGTAAATGTTCATAATTATATATGTACATAGAATTTGAATTTTAAAAAGCAAGTTTTATCACACAGCACATATACTAAGATTTTTTTTTTTAAATGATCCCTGCATTGACCAGTCAATAGATAAATGCCCCATAGGATGGCTGGTCATTCATCTATTCAAAAATATTCAAGTACCAAAATGTGCTAGGGTAGGGGCACTGCGGGCTGAAATTGTCAGATTGGGAGCAGAAACAAACAGACTGGAACCGTTACAAGTTGAACCTGTTACTTGAGAAAGTTTGAGGTGAAATTTGAAGGGCAAATAGGAGTCATGTCAGTGTCTCAAAGTCATTATAGCATTTCCCCCGCTGACCACAGCTTGTTCTTGAAAACTTTCATTGCTGGTGGTGGTCTGGCTGAGATGGGGTTTCCACTGCCTCAGCCACCCTCCGCCGCCCTGCCAGGACCGTGCGAGGCAGCAGGTGGGCTGAGGAAAGAGCAGGACCATACCGCACATCAGAAAAGAATAAATACCTGTGTGTGGTCCCGGCTCCCCTTTTTCAGATGTGAAGAGCTCTCCTCTTGACCTGACCTCTCCCTTTGGAGTCGTTCTGAGCTTTTGATCAAGCACAGAAAGTTGGGGGTGGACCGGACAGAGAGATGGTCAAAGGACAGCCTGCAGTGGACCTAACCTCCCAAGTCTGCCGTCCCAGCTGGGTACTGGCCAGCTGTGAGGCAAAGAGGAACTAAATTCAGACACTGCGAAAAAGAAAACATAGATGTCAAGGGAGTTCTTCAGTGACCTCTGGAACCTCTTAGGGACTATTCCCTCCTGCAGTTTGTCATCAGTGTGTATACGAGCCCCCAGGTGGACGCACAGTGTTACTGAGGGAGGGGGAAGAGTGTGCGGCCTCAGAGAGAACGAGCCTGTATGGGAGCTCAGGACTCGGCTTCAGTTGGCACCAGGAGCTCTCTGAACCCAGACTTCAAATGCGCCTCACTGACTCCAGAGTAACCACTGATGTGGGGTGAAAAAATGAACACTCCCTTTTCATCTGAGAGCAGCGAGCCGCCCAGGGCTGAAAGGACAGGAGCCTCTGAACTATTCACTCATTTTATTCATTTATTTGCTCATTATACAAAGATAAATGAAGTGCTCATTAGATACCTTTTACAGTTTTATCATGGAGATTTCAGGTCAGACAAGGTCATAGAGATGTAAGACAGTGGTAACAATAGTTTCAGGTTTCATGATACTTCTCAATTGAGTGTAGTGGGAACCAAAAAGCAAGGTCTCTAAATCAGGAGGGGGCGTTTCACTTGAGTTGCAAGGAGAGTGGGAGTTAGCTCAGTGAAGAAAGGCGTGGAAGGGGGCATGCCAGGCAGGGTACAGTGCTGTGAACTTGACGCTCTAGGAAGAGCACAAAGTCAGGTGTAGCTGGGTTGCAGACTACTTGTAGGAGAGTGACGGCAGATGAAGGGAGCAGGCAGGCACAGGTCTGGTCATAAGGAGTCTCATAAGCCACGCTAAAGAGGCTATATTTTATCCTGAAAAGCCCCTTGTGCGTTTGAGAGGTGATAAGTGGGAAAAAGGTATGGCTGGGTGACTGTGGCGGTATAGAAGTTAGTAAGTTGAGTAGGTGGGTGAGCAGGGAAGAATTCCAGATACTGCCAAGGTTGTAGCTTGGGCAAATGAGTTAGTAGTGGTTCGTGTAATTTCAGTCAAGGAATTTTACACGTCATGTGCAGTATCACCAGTCCTCTGCCTTAAAGCAAAAGTGTGTTTTCTTTCTTTGGTACTTTATAAGAGAAACCAACTGTCATAGGAATTGTGGAGGAAGCTTGAAAGTGAATCTAGAAGGCCCCATTTTATATGCACACACAACATGGGTAATTGGAAATTTACTAGATAGTGTAGCATAAAGCGCCACATAGCAAATTTGTGTCTACTTCATAGTTGGGTGACTTGGGTAGGTATTTCACTCCTCTGCCTCAAATCTGCTGTCTGTAAACTGGGGGAGATACTAGGGCTTAAAGAAGGGTTTGTTTTTGAGGCAGATTATAAAAATTTTGTATAACACATAATGTCAGCCACAAATTCTTTTTAGTCCAAAGAGTGAAATAAATGAATATGGAGATTTGTTATCCCAGAGATGTTGACTTGGAGAGGTGCCTACATGGAGAGGCTCAGGAGGGAGCCAAGAGTTGAGAGAGAGCACAACAGGCTTAGGCTCAGGAGACGGAGATGTGAAGGTCATCTGCAAATCATCTACTGATGAAGCCTTCTGTTGGAGTGGTGTCACTCAGGGCCAGGTCAGGGTGTTGTGACCTGGGAAGCAGAGGACAAAGAGGAGGAGGAGGAGCCAGAAGGTAGGATGAAAACGGGCAGAAAGGCGTCATGAAATGTGCCAGAGAGGGTAACTTCAAGAAGGAGCGAGCAATCAAGTGTTAAATATGGCAAAAATAGTTAAGCAAATGTGACCTCTAAAATTGTTGGTATAACCTGGGGCCTTTGTCAGAGCTACTTTAGTCAAGAAGTAGGGGCGAAGCCCTGTAGCAGGCTGAGGAAACAGATTTTAGGTAGAGAGGGCTTTCAGGAAACTGAAAAACAGTAATAGGGTCTTTTCTTGTTCTGTCCGCTCTGCCCGTCTTCATCGGGGAAGATGGAGAGCATTGCATCAGGTCTCAGAGCCACCAGAGCCAGTGCTGTGATTTCTGCAAACCTGACAAGCCCCTCACTCCTCGGAACCTGTTAGATTTGCCCCGAGTCCCTCTCCTTGATTAATACGGAACTACATTAGTGGTTTGCTTTCTGTGCTGTTGTGCATATATGAACACTAATTTCTAAACAAGATAATGTGTTCAAATTCAAACCGACAGTTCAAGTGTGATGTTCATTGATTTCAAAATGAACTCATAAGCCAAATAGGAAGTTAATATTAGCTATCTAACTGATTTGACAGGAGAAAACCATGCTGGCTGAGCCGAGCTCTAACTAATTATGAGTTACTCATTAACATGTAGGCTCTGATGGGCATTGAAAGCCTATTGACTTTCACATGACTATTTTCAGTTCAAGACCCAGGGGGTTTGTAGGCATATCAAGTGTGTTGCATTTTTATTTAATCTATTTGCCTAGTTGTACTAGACTCACTCCTAAAATCAGCATTTTGTTATAGAGAAACTGACTCCCACATACGTCCTGACTGGGATCCACCTGGCAAGCCCATTAGGGGATTGATGCTTTGCCTATCTGGGCCGTTGCTCCATTGCTCGGCAACTGAGCTCTTCTTAGCACCTGAGGTGGAGGCCATGGAGCCATCCTCAGTGCCCAGGGCCAACTCACTCTAATCAAGCCATGGCTATAGGAGGGAAGAGAGAGAGAGAGTGAGAAGGGGAGGGGTGGAGAAGTAAATGGGCACTTCTCCTTTGTGCCCTGACCTGGAATCAAATTCAGGACATCCACACGCTAGGCTGACGCTCTGCCACTGTGCCAGCCAGCCAGGGCACAGATTAGTTTTCAATATACACTAATCAAACCTAAAATGAAGACTTTTATACATAGAAATAAAAAGCCATTTTGGATTTAGTGAGTTTTCACCCTGGAATGCTGTGGAATGTTCAGTTTTAATATTTGTAAATCTGGCAGGGGCTATCAGTGTGAGTTAGATGAAGTGTATTTGAACTAAACAACAAGAGGCACTGAAGCCACGGCCTTGGAGGAAACGTGTGTCCCTGGGAGTCACTAATTCCCCAGGGCTTGCTCTTGGACAGAATCATTATCAACTATTGTTTTTGCAAATGAACCTATCTTTATTTTTCCCCCCCTGGTAATAAGAAAACAAAGGAGGTTATAATTTTTCAAAACGGCAAGACTAGAAAATGTATGTGACCCTTAATTCCTTTGCTCCTAGAGACAGCTAATTCCTCTTCACAGTGTAAATAAATATATGTAAACACATCCATACACACACACACACACACTGAAGACTGGGACTGTTGATTCTGTTAACTTGCTTTTTTCTCCACTTAACATTACTTCGTAGTTAACTTTCAGTATCATTATCTCATCATTTCTCATGCATGGTTGAATGGATGCATAATAGTTTACTTGAACTATTAATGGTTTAGATTACTCCTCAGTTTTCAGTTATACACACACTTACAAAGATTATACTTATGTTTACTTTTTTGTGCATTAATTTTGTTGTTTCTCTACGGAACCACTAATGTAGTTCCGTATTAATCGAGGAGAGGGACTCGGGGCATATCTAACAGGTTCCGAGGAGTGAGGGGCTTGTCAGGTTTGCAGTAGTCACAAAATTAATCTAGGGCAGATATTTTCTAAAATTAGGGTTGGTGTGCCACCAAGGGTTTTGATATATTGCTAAATGTCTTTCTTAAAGGTCCTACAAAGTTAGAACCCCACTAGCAGTTTATGAGTTTCCCCATTTTCCATGTTCTTTCTAACACTAAAGATTATACAATTTTTAAAAATCTTTGCTAATCTGGTGAGGAAAGAGTATTTCTCTTTTTTAAATTGTGAGGAAAGAGGCCCTGGCCAGTTGGCTCAGTGGTAGAATGTCGGCCTGGCGTGTGGAAGTCCCGGGTTCCATTCCCGGCCAGGGCACACAGGAGAGGCGCCCATCTGCTTCTCCACCCCTCCCCCTCTCCTTCCTCTCTGTCTCTCTCTTCCCCTCCCGCAGCCGAGGCTCCATTGGAGCAAAAAGATGGCCCGGGCACTGGGGATGGCTCCTTGGCCTCTGCCCCAGGCGCTAGAGTGGCTCTGGTCGCGACAGAGCGACGCCCTAGATGGGCAGAGCATCGCCCCCTGGTGGCCATGCCGGGTGGATTCGGTCGGGCGCATGTGGGAGTCTTGTCTGACTGCCTCCCTGTTTCCAGCTTCAGAAAAATACAAAAAAAGTAAATAAATAAATTGTGAGGAAAGACTTGTTTTGTTTTTTTTCATTGCTAATGAGGTTGAAATACACATATGCAAATGCACATTTGCATTTCTTTTTAATTGAATTTATTGGTTAATAAAATTAATAGGTTTCAGCTGTACAATTCTATAATACATCATTTGTATATAGTATTGTGTGTCCTTTGTCTATTTTTCTATTCAGGTGTTTATTATCTTTTATCTCTTACAGTTTTGTTAAGGTTTTTAATCCCATGTAACTACTGCGAATTTCCCTCAGGTTTTCATTAGTGCTGAGGGTTAAAAATGGCACCCACAACGGGGAGAAGAGCAGACAAAATCTACCAATCTAAGACAGGCAGGCTGTATCTAGAGTTTTCTTTTTTGGCCAAAGCAGTATTTTTAGAATTTGAATTCATTACTAACGCTTAAGTTGGGAAGATACCTAGCCATTTTAGAAATGTCAGTAGATCTGACAGTATTGAGCCTGCTTTCTCTCACGGTTGCAGTGGCTGAGTTGAGGCTGCCACTTATACAGGTTGGCGCTCTCAAAGTCATCAGCATCTTTTATGTTGATCTTGGTACCCGGTCTCCTTACTCATGTTACCCACCTGGCCTCTTGAGGTGGGTGAAGGTGGTAGTTATGACTTTATTTTTTATTTTATTTTTATTTTCTAAGTGAGGGGAGGGGAGATAGAAAGACTCCTGCATGCACCCTACTGGGATCCACCTGGCAGCCCCCTTCTGGGGCCGATGTTCTGCCCATCTGAGGCCATGCTCACAGCCAAGCTATTTCTAGCACCTGAGGCAGAGGCTCCACAGAGACATCCTCAGCACCTGGGGCTATGCGCTTGACCTAATCGAGCCATGGCTACAGGAGGAGAAGGGGGGGGAAGAGAGAGAGACGGGTGAGGAGGAGAGGTGGAGAAGCAGATGGTTGTGTCTCCAGTGTGTCCTGATTGGGAATCAAACTCAGGATACCCACAAGTAGAGGCGATGCTCGACCACTGAGCCAACCGGCCAGGGCCAGTTATGACTTTATTATACCCTAGTCTAAAGAGTATGGAAATTAAAAGAATATTTAACTACATATAGAGCACTTTCTCTCACCCACCATTTTTTTTAATAAGGAAATAGAATCCTAGAATTTAAAATTTGCCATAAGTCAGTTATACTCAAGAATCACAAAATACTATCCACATGTGAAGCTAAGTATAATTCCATTTGTCTCAAGAACTTCTCTAATGTTTGGCATCCCAGATACTGTTTTGTTTTGGGTTTTTTTGTATTTTTCTGAAGCTAGAAACGGGGAGAGACAGTCAGACAGACTCCCGCATGCGCCCGACCGGGATCTACCCGGCACGCCCACCAGGGGACGATGCTCTGCCCCTCTGGGACGTCTCTCTGCCGCGACCAGAGCCACTCTAGCGCCTGGGGCAGAGGCCAAGGAGCCATCCCCAGCGCCCTGGCCATCTCCACTTCAATGGAGCCTCGGCTGCGGGAGGGGAAGAGAGAGACAGAGAGGAAGGAGAGGGGGAGGGGTGGAGAAGCAGATGGGCGCCTCTCCTGTGTGCCCTGGCCGGGAATCGAACCCGGGACCCCTGCACGCCAGGCCGACGTTCTACCACTGAGCCAACCGGCCAGGGCCAGATACTGTTTTTTGATCATGTAAACTTGTATGGCAATAGGAGGAATTTTGCTATGGCAACTAATTAAGTTTGTGTGTAAATGTATGTGTGTGTATGTGTTTTAAGATACTCTGTTCCTCATGAGGATTACATTTCAAGGACATGTTAGCCTACTGTTTCTGTAACTCTCATGCATCAAAATAGTTTAGTTAGCTTTAGAACAAGTGAGAATCTAAACCTGTTGTATTCGTTGTGGTAGCCAGTACCCACATGTGGCTATTGGGCTTTTGTAATGTGCCTATTCCAAGTTGGAGATGTGCTTTAAGTATAAAATAACACACTAGATTTTAAAGATATTTGAAAAAAAGGTAAACTAATTAAGTCTAGAAATGAATTCTTTTGATTCCTACTTACCTTTCTATAAGAAAAATATTAAATGAAAACTTAGAAAGTTCTGTTCATAAAAGCTTAAAGATAGTTTTCTAAAAGATAAAGGTTTTGTTACTATTTTTAAGGGCAACTTTTATTTGATGCTGCAGAGAAATGTCTTCTTACTCTCCTTATCTTATGAACCTAAGATTTGCAAAGGCTTAGCTAGAATAAAGTATACTGAGTATGACCTTCACGATGGTGCACTTGTTCTTTAAAAGGAGCTTTATGGTTTTGTAGAATGCGTTCATAGCGAGCCCCCACAAGATTTGAGCCTAGCAGAATAACGCAGAAGACGGCACTGTAGCTTTCAGGCCAAATAATAACTAATCTTAGAAATCTTTGTCCATGCTTCAGACAACTGGAAAAGCCAGATTTTTTAAAGAAGAAAGAGTCCTCTCATAGATATAGTTATTCAACAGAAGAAGACCCACATATTTTCTACTTAAATCAGCAGATGAAAGTAATGGCGAAGATAGGCGGTGGGGCTTTCCTCCTAGAGACATAATGCAGTTCTGTTTCCTCCCTCCCCTAGCCCCTGCTCTTCTCCTGCCTTGAAGATTAGGCCCTGTCACTTTAACTTATGGATTCATTAATATATATGTTCAAGGGACTATTGTAGTTGGTATAAGAACATGTATATAAATGGAATATAGGATAAAAATCAATATTTTTCGAGAGAAGCCTAGATAAGGGGCTGTGACAGGAGAAACTTTTCTGATTGGCAGGTCAGGGAAGACCTCCCTGCTTCGGTGGCAGGACAGCTCTTTGCTGCAGAACGCAGGGGAGGGTTTAATTATATGGGTAGAGAGGAAAGAGCGTGTAGAACAGTGGGATGGGTATCACAAAGAGCAGTTCCTACATGGGAGCCTTATGCTGTTCCAGCAGACCTAGAATACTTGTCAAGAGCGAATTGCAGAGGGTGTTATATTCATGTTAGTACCTCAGTTTAGACTTTGCTCTATAGCTCATCTGCAAAGCGCATTTGAGTATAGGAAGAGCACTGCCCTTCCGTAGATTTATTCATCAGTGGTCCCCTGTGAGGATACCATTATACTGATTCAGGCAGGTATTAATGGAGAAACTGAACTGAACATCTCTGTCTGTAAGAGTAGAATTGAATTTCATTTGAAAGTAAAAGTAGGAGTGAAATACCACGTATGAAAATCTATAAAAAGAATATTAGCTAGCATTTATTTAGCGCCTACTCTGTGCCCAGCTGTGTTTGAGAACTTTGCCATTATTACTTGAATGAGTTCTTATCATCACCTGTAGTGTAGACAAGGGCACCGAGGCCTGGAGAGCTTAACTCACTCATCCATGACACACAGTTCGTGATTGGCATGGCCAGAACCAACCACAACCTATACTGTTTTGTACAAAAATCCATGATCAGAATCTGTCAAATAACAAACGCCCACCACTGTACCTAAAACACGACTCATTTTAGAAAGTTATTTTGTACAAAATATTTTTGAAATTGAAGCTGTGATATAAAGCTAAGTGAATAAGTCAAACCATATTTTATAAAATAGTTATGTTTCAGGTAAAATTGACAGGGTATTCTGAAATTGCTGCGTGGTAGTAATTCTTTGAGTGACTTGAATGTGTCAGGTGTAAAGATTCTAATAGGAAAATTACTGTTAGCTTTAAAAAAATCATTTAAGGCCCTGGCCGGTTGGCTCAGCGGTAGAGCGTCGGCCTGGCGTGCGGGGGACCCGGGTTCGATTCCCGGCCAGGGCACATAGGAGAAGCACCCATTTGCTTCTCCACCCCTTCCTCTTTGTCTCTCTCTTCCCCTCCCGCAGCCAAGGCTCCATTGGAGCAAAGATGGCCTGGGCGCTGGGGATGGCTCCTTGGCCTCTGCCCCAGGCGCTAGAGTGGCTCTGGTCGCAACATGGCGACGCCCAGGATGGGCAGAGCATCGCCCCCTGGTGGGCAGAGCGTCGCCCCCTGGTGGGCATGCCGGGTGGATCCCGGTCGGGCGCATGCGGGAGTCTGTCTGACTGTCTCTCCCCGTTTCCAGCTTCAGAAAAATACAAAAAAAAAAAAATAAATAAGAAAAAAAAAATTAAAAAAATCATTTAATTGGCCTGAAGAAATCACTGATAGCTCATCCTTTTCTCAAAGGGAAGGGGGTCTAACTGGCTTAAAGACAGACAGCTTAGACCATCACAGGTAGTGGGAAGGAGGTGGCTCTTCCAGAACCTCCTCAGGACAGGTGGCAACTAAAGCTGTGCAAAGACATGCCTTTTAGAAAAACGGAAATTTGCAGCAAACCTCTCAATATGGACTCTCCCCAAAGCAAAGATAAATGACTTGATCCTAGCGAACGTTAAACTGAAGTTTTGGCTTTGAGGCACTGTTGTGTAAGTGTGTGTGTGATTGAGCAGAGACAGAGAACGTGGATCCCAGCCCATCCTGAGGGACCTGACTGACGGTGGGTCTCAGAGGCCCCACATGAGAGTGATGAGCAGAGAGTGGCACCGGAGCAGCGTTTGCATGTTCAGACAAACCAGGGGAAGCAAAACCACTTTGCTGAATTATTTGTATTATAGGTGGTGAGTTTCATTTGACTGAAAGGAAGAAAAACACAGCATTCCATTTTCCCCTCCGTATGCAGCAGACTCACAGATACCTGTGAGAGACGGAACTGCAGTCGTGACAGCAGATTCGACATAAGCAGTACTCGAGCTTCATGGTATCAGGACCACTTCACATTCTTAATATTGTTGAAGAGCCCAGAGTGCTTCTGTTTATGTGAATTGCAGCTATTGAAATCGACCATACTACAAATCAGAAGTTGAAATTTACCACAGTATAAATCAAATAAAAGCTAAAAAATAGTCACTTTGTGAAAGAACCCTGTCTTCCAACTATGCGCCATCCTAGAAAGGGCAAATTAACAGTGAAAAGCTCAGTGGCTGCCACTGGTCTCATCAGAAGAGTCTTTAAATATTGGGAATCTCATAGTGGCCAAAACACAATTTTCCAAAATTCTAGTCTTTACCTGAAAGCTTGATTTTATCATTGGCGACAAATACTATCCATTGTTTTCCTGGAAGTGACAGGCTCACTTCATTTTCAAGAAAATGCCTGCCAGATATCCAATTGAATAAAATAATTTGTCAATAATTCTCTCAAGTAAAAAAGAAATTTTGTGAAAAAAGTGGCTTCTTAAGTTCTAACATTTGCACAAATGCTTGTCGTCTACACATCCATTATACTCTGTACACAGCACTCTTGTTTTATACATACCTCCCTTTTTATCATGCAGAACATTAAGACATAAACACAAGGGTTGAGCACTAAGAAAATTGATACTTTGTTTCATCAAGTACATTCTTAAGTGAAACTGGCTTTTTCTTTTTTTTAATATTTTAGAAATTTTATTTAGACAGTTTTAATGGGTTGACATTGATCAGTACATAGATTCAGAGAAACATCTCCAGATCATTTTGACATTTATGTTGTATACCCATCACCCAAAGTCAAATTGCTCTCTGTCAGCTTTTATTTAGTTTTCTTTATGCCCCTCCCCTTGGTAACCACTGCACTCTTGTCCATGTCTATGAGTCTCAATTTTGTGTGATTTACTTATTTCACTCAGTATAATGTTATCAAGGTCCATCCATATTGCTGTAAATGATCCTATATCATCATTTATTATGGCTAAGTAGTATTCCATAGTATATATGGACCACATCTTCTTTATCTAATCACCTATCAAAGGGCTTTTAGGTTGTTTCCATGTCTTGGCCAATGTGAACAATGCTGCGATGAACATGGGGCTGCATGTATCTTTACGTACTAGTGGGTTTTTTTGTTTTGTTTTGTTTTGTTTTGTTTTTGTATTTTTCTGAAGCTGGAAACGGGGAGAGACAGTCAGACAGACTCCCGCATGCGCCCGACCGGGATCCACTCGGCACGCCCACCAGGGCCCCCCCCCCCCCCGCTCTGCCCACCAGGGGGCGATGCTATGCCCCTCCGGGGGGGGGGGGTGTCGCTCTGCCGTGACCAGAGCCACGCTAGCGCCTGGGGCAGCGGCCAAGGAGCCATCCCCAGCGCCCGGGCCATCTTTGCTCCAATGGAGCCTTGGCTGCGGGAGGGGAAGAGAGAGACAGAGAGGAAGGAGAGGGAGTGGAGAAGCAAATGGGCGCTTCTCCTATGTGCCCTGGCCGGAAATCGAACCCGGGTCCCCCACACGCCAGGCCGACGCTCTACCGCTGAGCCAACCGGCCAGGGCCCGTACCAGTGTTTTTGAGATTTGGGGGTATATACCCAGTAGAGGAATTACTGGGTCATATGGTAGTTCTATTCTTAATTTTTTGAGGAACCACCATACTTTCTTTCATAATAGTTGTACTACTTTACATTCCCACCAACAGTGAATGAGGGTTCCTTTTTCTTCACAGCCTCTCCAACACTTGTTGTTACCTGTCTTGTTGATAATAGCTAATCTAACAGGTGTGAGGTGGTATCTCATTGTAGTTTTGATTTGCATTTCTCTAATAGCTAGTGATGATCAGTATTTTTACATATATCTTTTGGCCATTTGTATTTCTTCCTGTCTGTTGATGTCCTCTTCCCATGTTTTTATTGGATTGTTTGCTTGTTTGTTGTTGAGTTTTGTGAGTTCTTTGTATATTTTGGATATTAGGCCCTTATCTGAGCTGTCAGTTTCTTTTGCTGTGCAGAAGCTTCTTAGTCTGATGTGGTCCCATTCATTTATCTTTGCTTTCACTTCTCTTGCCTTTGGAGTCAAATTCATGAAATGAAACTGGCTTTCTTTTTATTTTATGGCAAGAGTGTGGTGGGTAAAGACAGTTTGTTTTGGTGCCATGGCCTTGACCTGTGTGTGCTGAGATGCCATCAGCTTTACTCACCATTGTTGTTGGCACCATCAGTGAAAATGTCAGCACCCTGGAAGGGACAGTGTCTTGCGTGATTATGAAGTAGCTTTGAATCCATGACTGTTGGAAACTGTCTTGGCAACTCCCAAGGTCTACCGACCACACTTTGAGAACTGGGTCTTAGTTGTAGTGATAACGCTAACATTTTAAGAATTGACTATTTCCTGGGTTGACCAAATGGAAATTTATCATCCTTGGCTTTTTGGTTCTAGCATTCTTATATTCGTACAATGAAAATTCTGTTCAAAAATTAAAATCAAATGTGCAATTGAGAGCCAAGGAAAAATAAAAGGTTAGCATTAGAAATAACTGAAATTCAGCCTGACCTGTGGTGGCGCAGTGGATAAAGCGTTGACCTGGAAATGCTGAGGTTGCCGGTTCGAAACCCTGGGCTTACCTGGTCAAGGCACATATGGGAGTTGATGCTTCCAGCTCCTCCCCCCTTCTCTCTCTCTGTCTCTCCTCTCTCTCTGTCTCTCCCTCTCCTGTCTAAAATGAATAAATAAAAAAAAAAGAAAAAAAGAAAAAAAATAACTGAAATTCATAAACTATTTAAAACTGAACTTTACACTTGAGTTCATGAACCTGATTTTTATTTAAGAAATAGTTGCATTGTGCCTTACATAAATACTTTATTTGTATTTTTGTTTTTTTAATTGAATTTATGGGGTAACACTGAATAACATAATTATACAAATTTCAGGTTATCGATTCTACAATACATCTCTGTGTACCATACTGTGTGTTCAACCTCCCCAAGTCATCTTTTTATAATCTTTGCTTTTATTACTGCCATTTAGTATTTGAATCTTCATTAATCTGAAGAAGTGGAATATTTTCTTGCACAGTTTTAATTATTTTGTATAAAAACCACAGTCTTACATTTTTACTAGGACTCCTGCAGGATTCTTTATCACTGAAAGGCTGTGTTTCCAGTGGTTTGTGTCCAGTGCTTTCTTTTTTTTTTTTTTTTTTACAGAGGCAGAGATAGACAGGGACAGACAGACAGGAACGGAGAGAGATGAGAAGCATCAATCATCAGTTTCTCGTTGCGCCTTGCGACTTCTTAGTTGTTCATTGATTGCTTTCTCACATGTGCCTTGACTGTGGGCCTTCAGCAGACCAAGTAACCCCCTGCTGGAGCCAGCGGCCTTGGGTCCAAGCTGGTGAGCTCTTTGCTCAAGCCAGATGAGCCCGCGACCTCGGGGTCTCAAACCTGGGTCCTTCCGCATCCCAGTCCGACGCTCTATCCACTGCGCCACCACCTGGTCAGGCTGCAGTGCTTTCTAAAAAGGACGCATTTACAATTTACTGAATCAACCCCTGGAGTAAAGCGCGCTCAAGATCAAGAGCCACCATGTGAGCCCCTTGTCTCTGGAAATTGAGGTTGTGCTTTTCAGATGAGGTGTAGAACTTCTGTGCTTGAACTTGATGGATTTCCCATTGCTCATCAGGGCACACTGAGAAAGAGAGATTTAAGAACCCTCTGAACCCTCTGTGAGGGCGTTAGTAGGTAAATGGCATGTACCCTTGCCGACTTTGGACATAGAATTAGGCCTATGATTAGATGAAACGGCCATTTAATCACAAATGTGTGAAACCTATTTCCACAGTGGCCAACAGAGGGGGACAAAGGCTATGGAATGTGAGTATAGTAATTAGAAATGTTCACTAACATTGTATAGTCCAAGGTTGGGAAACTGAAACGTGAAAACAGTGGTTTGGGTTTTTGTTTGCTTGAACAAAATTCTAATACATAAAATATGATCCATGTACTTAATAGCTATGTGATCTTATCCAGACTCTAGGTGTGAATATTAAGACCTTGTCAAAGTGAAAACAGGTTGAATAATTCCTATAATACCTGTCAATTTGTATAAATATATCAAGACTTCTATGAATATAAAGTAGAATTAAAGCTTTTTTAAAAAAAAAGAGTTCTTGAAACTTTACAGCTCATATGTGAAAAACCAGTGCCTAGTTTTCAGTGTGACTGGGGTATGTGATAAGTTTTAGACCCAAAATGCAGTCTCTTAAGAATGACCAAATATATATATATATATTGTTCCCCTCACAGATACATGCCAAAAAGAGAGAAATCAAAATGAATAATGAGCCTGACCAGGCGGTGGTGCAGTGGGTAGAGCGTCGGGTTAGGATGTGGAGGACCCAGGTTCGAGACCCTGAGGTCTCAAGCTTCAGTGCAGGCTCATCTGGTTTGAGTAAAAGCTCACCAGCTTGGACCCAAGGTCGCTGGCTCGAGCAAGGGGTTACTCAGTCTACTGTAGCCCCATGGTCAAGGCACATATGAGAAAGCAATCAGTGAACAACTAAGGTGTCACAATGAAAAACTGATGATTGATGCTTCTCATCTCTCTCCATTCCTGTCTGTCTGTCCCTGTCTATCCCTCTCTCTGACTCTCTCTCTGTCTCAGAAAAAAAAAAAAGAATAATGATATCCCATCCTTGTCTTTTTGCTCCTTCCCAATGCAAAAAGCTAGATGTTTACTACTTGGAAATACATTTCTTTATGGGTTCAAGTGCAAAAAGCAATCAAAAAAAGATAGATGGATGTGTAAATTAAAAACAACTATATAATCAATTGCTTCTTAATCATCTGGAACAGTAAGGAACTGGGTGTTCAGAAACATTGAATATCTAGTTAACTCAGAGTTATACTTGATTTACTGCTCCTTAAAGAGTAAGAAAAAATGTACATTTAACATTAAAATTATAGTAACTAATTTTCTTTGATTCTGAAAGCTATTTGGAATCTAAAGAGCACATTAAGATTATTGTTTGTAATACTTATTATCAGGAAAAAATTGACTTATTTTAAAATCTTTCTAGTTGTTTGATTGCAGATAAATTACAATAAGTGATACATATTTGACTTTACATGGGTGACTATATCTTTTTCTCTCCCTATATTTCAGTAAATGTTGAAACTCTTTGAAACCAAGATTTCTTTTATGCAACTCCTGCATACTCCTAGATTCCTGTCTACTAATGACTTTTAAACAAGTTTAATTTTAGCTTCATTTTACAAATTGAAATCTTAATTTTTGGTGAAAACATATTCCTGGAAATAAAGTGACATGGAGCCGATAGGCAATGGAGGATAGAACCCTTAACCTCATTTTTTCTGTAGGTTTCTGACACTGGTAGCATCAGGGGTTTTCTGTCCCATAAGCAGGGCAAAGTGGCAGCTGTGTCCCAACAAACACTGCATATTTACTAAGAAAACAGAGCCAACCGCCCGTAAAGAAAGAAGAATAGATAGCATGACTGAAGGTCACAGATAACTTCCAAATCCAATTCTATTGGTAGTTTTAGCCATTCCCTCCTCACCATCCCCCTACATTCTTTTCGTAATTACTAACCTCAAAAAAGACGACTTTGTGTTTTCTCCATTGGTTCTTCCCTGCCTAGAGTCAAGCAGAAGTACTAATGAGTAATGAAATAGCCTAAAGCAGACAACAGGGTTGGGGAAAAAATGAACCTGATTAATTAGTCTGTCCTGAATAATCAAGAGGCTCTAATAATATCTGTGATAAATATAAATGATGGGGAGGTTTTTCATTAAAATAAGACTTAACTTTTATCTAACCAAAACAGTTTATATTCTGCTTTACTTTGGGCCAGGATCTCTTGAAAAGGACCTTAATTATCATACTCTGCCATCCACATAATCACCTACCTTTTGCCAAAACTTCCACTCAAGCTGAAAAACAAAATGAAACAGTTATCTTCTTCAAACCCCCCTTTTTTTCAGGGACAATGCGCCTTCCTTATTTTTTGTCTGCCTCCCTGTCCACTCCTATTTCATTCCTCTCTTCCACCTACTTACCTTTTATTGTGGGCTCCCAAGATTTGTGTCTTTCATTTTTTTTTGTTATACTTACATGAGACTAATTCCATCTGTTGGTGTCACTTGTCCCTTTGTGCTGACAAATCTGTGTCTCTGGCCCTCAGACCTCCCCCAGGCTGTACGCGTTATTCTCTGTTTTGAGGCCCAAGACTCAAGTCCCCCGATAGGATAGTACTCTGGTACTGCCATCCTAGTCTCCACCGTCTGATTCTTGAATTGTGTCTGTCGAAATCCTCTCTTCCCCCTGATTTCTGCAGCAGCCACTCAGATCTGTGTCCTTGCCATCTAGCAGTCATACCTGACCTTTGTCATCTTCCTCCTGCAGCCAGGACTACTGCAGAGGCCTCTAGGCTGGTGTTCCTGTCCGCATTTCCCTCCACCTTTAGCCTGTTCATCACACTGAGGCCACCGTGAAAATATCTCAGGCCATGTTAGATCTTCCTCAGAACCAAGGGGGTCAGACCCACGCTTCTCCTCCTGGACTTGTGGTACTCCAGTGGAACTGGCCACCCCCGGCTCGCTGGCCTGTCGTCCCTGCCTCTCATACTCTACTCTGGATCACTGTGGTAGATTTCAGTTGGTCTTTTTATTTAATGCTCTTTCTAAATTCATTCTTTATCTATCAGATCAAGTTCATACTTCTTGGCCTGGTATTCAAGAATATACTGAGTATTTTTTACCTTGCCCTCAGTTACTCACTGTATATTACTTAGCTTCAATAATGCCCATTTCTCACCATCCTGTTTCTCCCGTTCATCCTTGCCCATCCTCGGTACATCTGTACGCCCATCCTAACATCATACACTTTCCCACTTCTGCACCTGAAGTACCCAGTCTGTTCATTTCAGTGAAGTCAAAATTGACTTTGTTCTTCCTCCTTCCCTGAATTTACTTTAAAAACCTGTATTTGTTTCTTTTTTATATTTTTACTATATGAATTATCTCTTTTTATAATTTACTTTCTTTTGGTTTATTCTTTTTTTATTTTATTTTTTTGAGACACAGGAAGGGAGGGAAGAGAGGGTGAGAAGCATCAACTCGTAGTTGCTTTCACTGTAGTGCTTTCGTTGTACATTGAGCTTCTCATATGTGCCTTGACTGAGCTCAGCTGGTGTCCCCTTGCCTTGGCTTTTCATGCCAGTGACCTCTGACCTCAAGTGGCAAGCTTTGGGATTGTGTGGACAATCTCCCACTCAAGCCAGTGGCCCTGCACTGACTAGTTCATGCTCAGAGCCAGTGACCTCAGGGTTTTGAACCGGTGACCTCAGCCTTCTGGGTCCATGCTTTATCCACTGCACCACCACTGGTCAGACAACTTTTGGTTTATTCTTGCCAATTGTTTCTAGTATTTTTGTCGGTTCTCAGGTATTTCAAGGCCCTCAAGGGTGGAACAGGGTCTCGTGCATGTCTTCTGGTAAACATTTACTGTAGAACTAGATAGCAGCTCTTGATTACCGGATTTAAATTTGATGAATGTCACATTTTTTTTGCAAACCTTTGTCTTTGGAATATTTAAGTCCTTTCTCTTTATTTCCTCCTAGAAATTCATTTATTAAACGACATTCAACTTTGTGAACCTGAAGAATTTTGACCATTTCAAGTCTTAATGTCACACCACTACTCCAGCGAATTTATACTACAACTGGTAACACGGACCAGAAGCCTGAAGAATGACAATGCCAACACCAAACCTTACCTTAACAGCTCTGGTCTACACTGTTCCCTCGCATTTTAATATATTATTTTGTTTTATAACCACTTCTAAATATTCTTGGTTCTTTTTTTTTTTAAGTAGGGATTTTGTTTTGTTTCCTGTTTACTTTGTGTACAACTACCTGCTTTTTACGACTCATTTTGACCCAATGATCATGAACAAAGCCAGCCCCAGCTGGTAAGGTGCTGTTCACTTGAACAGGTGCTGTTGTGCGGAAAGGAAACTCTATGACTAATTCATATAGCGGCTTTCCTTCTTCCAGATTCTTCCCATTGAATTCCCATTCAATTCCAGTAAATATTTACAGACTTTTCAGATTGCAGTAAATATACTGTGTGAGAAAATATTAATACAGATTAAAAGCATTTCTTACATCTTGAAAGTTTTCTAATGTTTGAGAAATTCATTGGGGATATTTTTTATATTGATTCCTTTTGACTTCCAGTCCTGTGACTTTTTACTGTCCGTAGAAAGTCAGGCATTCCAGACTGGAGAACTATGAAGAAGTCGCTGGCCTCGCACTGTGTTTAGAGCCCTCTCGCGCATAGTGCCAACACTTCGACACATGCCCTTCGGCAGCATTCCAGAGACGGGAGGGAGGAGAAAGGGAAAGCGACTTCTTCCCTCCTCCTAACATATCCAGGCAGCTTAAAACCTTAGTGCTTTCTTTCTTAACGCGTCCAAATTTCAATACTGTCCATTATTTCAACATTTGTGTAGAACACTTTGCTTTGTATTAAACCTCTCTGCCCGTAAAACTGACCTTTTGTGCTTGAGCAGGTCTGCCTCTTTCAGATGGTGGGATGATCCACACAGGTTCGAGGATGCTGGGGAGAGGAGCTGGGGGCTGTGGTGGTGGTTTGATGGTTATAAGGAAGCAAGACTGTTTAAAGCTGGCACCAGAGACCTGATAGGGACTGGTTAACTGTATTGAACATTTCCACCTTTGCTTTGGACCCTATGTATAGTTATGATGCCAGATTAGATTTATAGCAGCTTCAAGTTGTATTAAATGATATTTTGCTTTCTGTAATACTGTTATAAAATAAAGTTGGTTTATTCTCAAGCCTTGTCATTTCTCTTTATAAAAAGGTTTTAAAAAATAAACTCAAGTGATGTTTTTTTAGTCAGACATCCTATTATTTTGTGGGATGTAGCATTTTTTAAATCTGTTGTTCAGATCTTTGATAATTTGATGCTGCTGCCAACATCACTGATTCCAAATGGCCAAGGCAGTGTTGAAAGTTTGTAAATCTAATGTTTAGAATGCCAGATTCCTCCTGCCTGGTTACATAATCTGCCCAGCTTTTAAAATTCTCTAAGGAATAATTTTGGTTGTTTTCTTTGTGTATTTTTGTTTGATCCAGGAAATAAGTTAGCTGCACCATATGAAGCCTATTCTCGATTTTGTGTTTTGCTTTGCTGTCCACTGGGCCTTAAAGCGTCAGGCAGAACAGCCTTTGCCAAGGGCTGTGCCCTTGTCTAGTCGGGATGCTTCAAGGTGAAGCTTTCGCCAAGACCCACCAGATTAATTGCTGAAGTTTCTTTTAAACATTAAAAGCATTACACAGCAAATGGCCAACAGGAGAATAGTCCGTTTAAAATGTCATGTAGACTTTCTTTCCCTAGTCATTTAAAGGGAGGAGTTCAGTACGAGGGGCAGGACTGCCTTCTTTGCGATCTCTTGCCACTGAATTCTCTCACCTGCAAAGTTCTTTCTCACTTTCTCTGGAATGATAAAAGCAACTCCTCCCTGGAAAAGCCTGTCTCAGCAAGCCAAGTCTTAGCTATATTATGGAACCAAATGTGAGTCTATAAATATATTTTTCATCAGAAAGCTTTATATATATCTGTGTATAACTATCTACCTATATATATCTATATAACGTATTTAAAGCAGAGGTGGATCTTCCAGGGGTTTTTGAGAACTTTTACACTGCTAAAGATGACTGCAGTGTCGGGAATGTGACTGGAGTTCAGGTGGACTAGGAAATGCAGTTCAGGGAGGGCTCAGTCTGGTTCTGCTGAGACAGCAAGGACGGGGCTTGGGGTCCCAGGGATGTCTAGAACACCTGTGGGAAACCAGTGTTGATAATGTCACCTGTGACTAGGGCAGCAAAGCTGTCTTTTTTGATATTTTGTATTTCTTAAAAACTATTTCTCAGTATGTTATAATCTCTATAAACTGAGTTTTTAAAATGCCAAATGATAGAATAAGAAAGTAGGTCAACAAGGCCCACTGAGGTGAGACACCCAGGTGCTAATTGTAGGTAAGTCAAAAGCAACATCATTTGGAGGTGATAAGCAATACCTTTTTTTTTTGCACCAGGTTTTGCATGTATTGTTTTACATAGTTCTAACAGTACAGTGTGGAACACAGGAAACAGGACTAGGCATTTTCTATAGCCCCAGCAGGATAAAGAATAAGGTTTTTAAAAATGTTGAGTTGGTAGATTTTTGGTATTTCACTATCCTGAACAGCTTGTGTTTGTTTATGATAACACCAGAGCATTGCTCATTGTGCAGACCACGCAGTTCGTGGAATAATTTCACTAAGGACTGTGGCGATGAAGCAAACTAGCCATTCCTACCGCCTAGCATAGACCTCATTGAGTATATCCCTTACTTACGGATAAAACTAGACGATGTCTGAGAATATTATATAATTGAAAATTCAAGATGATATGAAGGTAGGGAGGAGTGAGTCATAGTTTAGATGAAACAAGACTGGCTGTGAATTGATAATTGCTGAAGTAAGTGATGTGAATGGAGATTTATTATATTATTTTGTTAAAATATGTACTCCATCAGAAAGGCTAAAATGCCTCACAGCCCCATAATTTAAAAAAAGGTGCTTTCTCCATGTACTGAGAGAATACATCGTTCTTTACTGTATGGCGAGTTTCCACCACAGTCTTGCACACTTGCGTTAAAGATCAGGACGTGAGCGTCAGTGCCGAGACACTAAAAGTAGGGAACATACACCTGACAATTTCTTCAGAAGTCAACATGGATCCAGACATGCACCTGTTCAGATATTTGCTGTGATTAGAACATGGTGGGAAGTTGGCCCCAGAAGGGAACGTGACCAGCTAGCACATCGAGGTGTCAAGCTCCTGACCCTTGGCCATAGGGTTAAAAATACTGGAGATAGTTATGATGCCAGGTTAGAGCCATAGCGGGGTCAAGTTTTATAAAATAATTGCTTCAAACACACTGGCTTCAGAATCCTTTAGTTGGGTGTTTGAATCCCCTACTCTGAGTAACTGAGCCACGCAACTTTAATGAAGTCACTTAAACATCTATAAAGCAAAGGTAATAATACAGCCCCATATTGGGGGTATTCTCTGCTTAGATTAAATAAAAGTATAAAATGCCTAGTGGAGCTCCTGGCAAAATAACGCCCTCAACAAAATGATAATCATTACTAGTAATAATACTGTGAACGAGTTAATTCACTTAGGGCAAACTTAGACTGGAAGATCGCACCAGTCTGAGCTGTGCTGTGAGGGCTTTCCACAGTACGGTTTTGGAAGTGAGGAGACTGATACAAAGAGGTCAAGAACTTGCAGTTTCCCAGGACCAAACTTCCAAATTATCAGCACTGTTAATAGGAGAGGTGGATATTAGCTGCTTTAGGTGAGCTCTGTTTAAAAACTTTTTCTGGCCCTGCCGGTTGGCTTAGTGGTAGAGCGTCGGCCTGGCGTGCAGAAGTCCCGGGTTCAATTCCCGGCCAGGGCACACAGGAGAAGCGCCCATCTGCTTCTCCACCCCTCCCCCTCTCCTTCCTCTCTGTCTCTCTCTTCCCCTCCTGCAGCGAGGCTCCATTGGAGCAAGGATGGCCAGGCGCTGGGGATGGCTCCTTGGCCTCTGCCCCAGGAGCTGGAGTGGCTCTGGTCGCGGCAGAGCGATGCCCCAGAGGGGCAGAGCATCGCCCCCTGGTGGGCAAAGCGTCGCCCCCTGGTGGGCGTGCTGGGTGGATCTTGGTTGGGCGCATGTGGGAGTCTGTCTGACTGTCTCTTCCCCGTTTCCAGCTTCAGAAAAATACCAAAAAAAAACAACCCTTTTTCTTTGGTAAATTTTCATTGAATAAATGGCAACATACAAAAACTTAAAGCACTTTTTAAAGTGTCTTATTGAAGGTCTCATATTGGGGAAACAATTGGAAATTAAGGTACGAGAACATTAGAAATAAGATTAGGAACTGTTGTGGTGAGACCATTTAAGGTTGTGAGAGCACTTTTGGCCCCGGGTGCAAGGCTTTGGAGCATTAGATGGAACAGAATTTGTGGGACAATGTGGGAAAACTGCTGGCCCAGTCTAGGTGGCAACCACAAGAAGAGCCGCAGCAGCCCAGGCTAGAATGAGCTCTTACACTGGGCCGTGAGCATGTGCAGGGCAAAGGCACAGCCAGGCAGCTGGTCAGCTGTGCTCTGTACAGACTTAGTCAGATTGAGTAGCAGTGCCTACAAGCAGGGAAACCCTTGGGACTTGGTCACTTCCTGGGAAAACTAACACATTATCTGTTTCTCTCTATGTATAAAGACATTCACGATATACTCATGATTTCACTGGAAATCCTTGCTCTCGTCTTATTCAACAGCAACAAAAGAAATAGGTCATGCTTTAAACTACTTGGTTATGCTTATCACTGAAAACGAATATTTGGAGCTCATCTGTTACCACAGTAGCTGGTAAGGCAGGGATGGTGGAATGGCATCCCCCAAAGCCGAACGTCAGGCTTCCGAAGGGCCCGTCCCCAGAAGGCGGAACAAACACTGGTGGCCGACTCACAGATTTGGCTGGCAGCTGGGAATATGATGCAGCCTTTCAAGCCTTCTGTTCTAAAAAGCATTTTTACATAAGCTGATTTCCACCAGGGGCTAAAAAGAGATCCCTTCCAGAACTGAAAGAATATTGTTGTTCCTTCCATATGACATGCATACTGTTATTCTAAATTGCTGCAGTCTGAAAGCTCCGGCAGCTATTTTCAACATATGCAAATAAACCCAGAAATGAGTGTCTTGTCAAAGGGCGAGTTTTGTATTTTTCAAGAAGAGCAAATGGAGACCAGTAGCTCACTGGATGCCTATGAAGAATTTGATGGTAGTGGGAAGAAGCAGAAAATACGCAGTATTGGTGATGGACTCTTGTTTTTCTTCACTGTCTATGCAATCGTTTGTATGATTGTAACTCACTATGGAAGTTGGTGCATTTCTTACAGGTGACCAAGTTCATTATGTTTTATAAAGTTGATCACTCCAGCAGTCTGTTAGATTCATATACAAATATTGGAATATAACCAGACTTACACTTAGGATGTGTTAAACATTTTTTGTTAATGTTAACTAGAAAACTGGAGAGCACAATGGTAATCACTATTTTAACTACCACTTTGAATTAAGTGCTTCTTTTAAGTGATCTGTGTTGGTTCTTTGGGGCTCTCACTGAAAAAGAATTCTGCTAGGGAATTGTTGACTTCTTTCCTTATTTAGAAATAAGTTCCCTGATGTTTTGGTTTTAAAGGCAGTCTTGAATTATTTGCCTCAGGAGTTACGTGAACATTCTGGTCTCCTTTTCCCAGCACTTAAATTGCTAGTATTTCCAAACCACATCATGCTGAAAGCCACATTTGTGGGTGATCCATACCTAGTATCCAGAGACTGCACTTGTTTTGTGACTTGATAATGTGATTGTGAAAAGAGAAGCAAATTCAGGGCCAGAGTCATGCTTGGAAAAGTGCAAGAGGAGGAAGTGGGAACCGTCTCAGGAATCCACAGAGCTCTCACCTTCATCTGCTTTCTGTCTAGTTTCTGCCAGAGTTTCTTTCCCTTTAAAATAGTGTGAGCTTCCACTGAATTATGTGAAGTTGATGCTTAAGGATTTTATTTGAAAAATATGCCCTTCAGAGTAGACATAGTCCTACAGAAGTTAGAAAGTTACATGTCCAGTCTATAGAGAACATCCAAGAGTATCTTATATTGTTGGTACTCTGAAAAGCTGCTGTTTAAGCTGAATCTCCAAGAAGTTATCTCTTGGAGTAATCTCTAGGGTAATAGCTGCCACTTTTCCATATGGTTCAGAACAAGCATCTTAGAAGTCTTCCTGTTTTTGCTGTGGTTCCAGTTGATTAGCCTTCACTAGCTAAGCCACTGACCATTACTCTCTGAGAAGAAGTTCAGTGTGCTTTAGCCATTGATCAGTCTTGGACTGTCACATTCGTTTCATTCTCCAGTGTAGGGAAGAACCAGCCTTGCGTTTGTGCTCGTAATCAGGAGTCTGGGACAGTTCTTCAGTGACTGAAAGGGAAAAATATCAGTTAATACTCTGGAAACAGCTGAGCACCAGTGGTCATTTACTACTCATAAGCGGTTACTGTCCAGCATTTCTAACTGGAGGCCGTAGGAAGTCCCAGAAGTCCATGTCCTCCGAGCAAGTCCTCATCCACTTCCAAAAAACTGTAAGTGCTTTTTTCTAGAGAAGGGTTCTGGGTAGAGTGGACAAGTTCCCATTGAAATAAAAAATTGTTACATGCTAAGTACTGTATTTTCCCATGTATATATAAGACACACTTTGTTTCGAAAAATTTGGGGTCTAAAAACTGGGTGCGTCTTATACAGTGGTTGTAGATTGTCTTACTTGCATTTCCCGCTTTTTCACACTTGTTTTTGTGCTCATTGTTGAAGACAGTGACTCGTCATCAGACACAGATGAGGACAAGCTAATGGATGGGAGTTTTGACAGTGATGAGGAGTTGTATGAATTTTATGATGAATAAAACTTGAGTTTAATAACTTTATGTAATACATCTTTTTTTTTTTCAAATTTCAGGCCCCCAAATTAAGATGCAGCTAATACATGGGAGCATTTTATACATGGGGAAATATGGTATATTTCATATGTAGTGGATTAAGTGTGAGCTAAGTTTATTAAAATTCCCCATATTCAATAAGCATTTAAGCAGGTCTCTAGGCCTGGGGATATAGAATATGCTGGAAATATAGAAATGAGTAGGAGGGCTTCTGTTTCTACTTCCCAAACCCAATTGTGTTTGGCTATTTATAGTCTTTAGACATGTCAAATTATTCTTCTTTCTTTCCCTTTTGGCATCTTTTACTGAAAACTGACAGTTTCCAATTTTCACCACCTACACACTACCCAACTCCTTAAAATGTAAATTCAATTAAAGCAACTCTCACAAAAAATATTAAAAACTTATCGATACACTAATTACTAATCTAGTGGCGTTTTCCAATCCCCAGTTTCCTTCCTCTGCAGCATTTGACACGAGCCTCCCCCCAACCTGCCCGTCCTTTTCCTCCCTGTGGCTTCTTTTATGGTCATTTTTCTGTGTACTCTGTTCTGTAGCTTCAACTGTCACCTCTCAGCCATGACACATTTGGTCTTTAGCTCTGAGATGTCTCTTGAGATCCCAACAAGTATCCCTTGAGATCTTCCTGGTATATCAGAAAAATACACCTCTCTTCCAGACCATCACTAACACACACGAGTGAACCTGCTTTTGTGCTAGTAAAGTTTTGATTTTCAGAATTACAACTGAAATCAGATTATTCAGGCCAGAGACCAGGGGCTTGTAATCTCTTGGGAGACGATACATTTATAGACTGAAACCTGAAAATGTTTTTTTTTGGCTCCCATGTCGAAACCGAGCAGTTTATCCCTACCAGGCACTTTATAGGTCAGGGACCCCAGGATACAGGGATTCTTCGAGGTCCTCACTGCTTGCGATCTTAAATCTGCTTCAGATGGTGATGGGCTGTAGGCTATATGAGTCTCAAGGTGTAGTAGCTAATATTTGTTGAGCAGTTATTATGTGCCAGACACTGTGTGATACCCCTCGCATCCCTTTTTTTTTTGTATTTTTCTGAAGTGAGAAGAGGGAAGCAGAGAGACAAGACTCCCACATGCGCCCAACTGGGATCCACCTGGCAAGCCCACCAGGGGGCGATGTGCTGCCCATCTGGGGCATTGCTCTGCTACAATTGGAGCCATTCTAGCACCTGAGATGGAGGCCAAGGAGCCAACCTCAGCACCCGGGCCAACTTTGCTCTAATGGAGCCTTGGCTGCGGGAGGGGAAGAGAGAGAGACAGAGAGGAAGGAGGGGGGGGGGGTGGAGAAGCAGACTGGGAACTGAACTCGGGACTTCCACACGCCAGGCTGACGCTCTACCGCTGAGCCAACTGGCCAGGGCTGTACCCCTTGCATACTTTATTTGATTCTTGCAATGCCATTCTGTTGTAGTGACCATTGTTATTCTTACTTTACAGATGAATGAACAGAGACAGACAGAAATCAAGGTGAAGCAATTTGCCCAAGATCTCAGAAACTGATGGATTCAGGATTTGATCCCAGACAGTCTGATTTCATAGCCCACTCTCAACCACTCAGTTACATATAGGTTATTGATAGCACAAAGCTATTGCTTGAGATGTGGTCCATGGCTTAGATTATAAGATCATGGGAATAGGCGTGATTTCTTCCCTTTTACTCTTTTTTTTTTTTTTTTTTTTTTGTATTTTTCTGAAGCTGGAAACAGGGAGGCAGTCAGACTCCCGCATGCGACCAGAGCCACTCTAGCGCCTGGGGCAGAGGCCGAGGAGCCATCCCCAGCGCCTGGGCCATCTTCACTCCAATGGAACCTCGGCTGCAGGAGGGGAAGAGAGAGACAGAGAGGAAGGAGAGGGGGAGGGGTGGAGAAGCAGATGGGCGCTTCTCCTGTGTGCCCTGGCCGGGAATCGAACCCGGGACTTCTGCACACCAGGCCGACGCTCTACCACTGAGCCAAACGGCCAGGGCACGTTGGTTATTTTCTAGAGTAATTTGTTCTTGATTAGAATGGTGGCATTTTATGGACAAAGAGTGTCACTAAAAGTAGATATTTAGGAACCTCAGGACATAGGGAGATAAGAATGAGAACTTCCACTCTACAAGACATGAGGTGTCCGTGGTGAAGGGTTCGATAATGGAAAGTTCAAGGTTCAGACCTCCACCTCAAGCTACTCCCCAAGGCAACTGACGGATTGACAAGTGCAGGGTGGTAGGAGCATATTCTTTCTCCCTTCACGAGAAAATTGATGTTCTCCACATACTAATTAAATTTACGTGCACCATTACCTCCTAAGGCTGCAGTGTAGGGATAATGTTGAATAATTACAACATGTCCATGTGCTTTCCATCACATCTTAAAATGCCTCTCCTGACAGACAAGTATGTATGAGGCAGGCAAACTGATTTTCTGTTTCAGAATGCAGGACTTGGGGTTTGCAAATGCACCAGTTAATCTGTCAATGTCCTTTTCTTTACAGGAACAAAATAGGAATGATTACACTTGCCATAACCCTGGTTGGAAGATTAATGACGTGACATTTGACCATCTGTTTACAGTTTTTAAGTGGAAGCTGCTAAATAGAGATCCAAACTGGTGGTATTTTATTTGGGGCCAAGTGATCTCATTTGTCCTCAAACTGGAAAGAAGATATTACTACTTACCCTTAGGAAAGTGGCTGTTTTTAAAAGCTGCATGTTCTTAGAGTTTTTATTTTAAAGAATAAAGGAGAATATGGAATGAAAGGGACCAGATCTACATAAAAGTGGAAAACATAATCAGGAATTTAAAAAAAGAAGAAGAAGAAGGAAGAAGAAGGAAGAAGAAGGAAGAAGAAGGAGAAGAAGGAGAAGGAGGAGGAGGAGGAGGAGGAGGAGGAGGAGGAGGAGGAGAGAAGGAGAAGGAGAAGGAGAAGGAGAAGGAGAAGGAGAAGGAGAAGGAGAAGGAGAAGGAGAAGAAGAAGAAGAAGAAGAAGAAGAAGAAGAAGAAGAAGAAGAAGAAGAAGAAGAGGGCTTCACAGATCCCATTTGAGAGAGGGTGGAAATATAAGCAAAGGAGGTTTTGAATAGTAAATTCTTGAGAGAATAACATTGTACAGGCGACCACTCTGCCCAGGTAACTATAAGGGAGATCACCCAGGACCCCAGCTTCCTCACCCCACCATGCTCGGGACCCAGTCTCAACAGAATGAAAACTGACGATAGGGAAGACTGTTGGTCCAGTCAGCTAGGCAGTCCTCTCAGCATCCTCCAGACGGTTCATTGGCAGGCCACCAGAGAGCCAAGAGTCACTAGAGTATTCTTTTCAGTAATAAGCTTCAGATGGGACCACTGGTACAGTAAGTGACTGATGCACAGATATTTGTTAGCTCCCTTCACCACCTCACTTGCCCCTCCTGAACTCCTTAACTATATAGCCTAGAAGACCAGGCACACTCCGTGAGAGCGGAGGGAGAAGAAACACAGCAAACGGAGGCTCATTTCATCGCCTGGGTGCCTTTCCGCTGTTTAGAGGGTCCTACCTCTGGTGGGAGCATTCAGTTTGAACTTGAGACAAGAGTTAAGGAGAAAGGACAGGTCATTCTTACAGCCCTTTCACTCAACATCAAAGAAGCTAGAGCCAGAAGCGTGCAGATTTGCAACATCTCTCCTCCAACTTCAAACCATTTTGCCAGATGCCTTTTGTGGTTGTCTAGAACTGAGTTTGTTTTCTTTCAGTCCTAAAAGCCCAAAGAAAAAATCTGTTCCAGTATCTAAGACAATCTCTCATATGTGGTAGATTCTCCAGTAATGTTGAATGAATAAATAAATGAATGGGACTCTTCTTATCCAACAATATAATGCAAGTTTGGAGCAAGCCTCAAAGTTGATGAAAGGACTCTACCCAGACAGCATTAGCCCTCACCCATGTGAGGTAATCTTCTTGCTATGCTTTGGGTTAGATGCTATATTGCAAAAAATGGAGGCTTTGAGAGGGATGGGACAGACCCAGAGTTCAGCAAGTCTAGAAGTCAAGGAAAGCTCAGTAGCATGTCAAAATTGAGAATGAAGGAGAGAGGAGATGTGAAGAGAGAACAGGTCTTTGGACCTTCCACTTTCACTCAGATGCTTCAGCAGCAGTTCCAATCTGATTGAGCTACAAACGTAAGGTGATCATTTTTGTATGAACCCTGATTTCCAGACAATTGACACAGCAGGGATGTGCTGAGGGTGGAAGGGGATCACCATGCACAGTGATGTAGATGCATGGAGGACTTCCTCTGGGCTGGGGCCTGGGAGCCCCTGTGGGGGCCGGGCCCCCCCACCCTGCGTCAGCCCCCTGTGGCCCCCCCATCCTGCGTCAGCCCCCTGTGGGGGCCGGGCCCCCCCTCATCCTGCATCAGCCCCCTGTGGGGGCTGGGCCCCCCCATCCTGCATCAGCCCCCTGTGACCCCCCCATCCTGCATCAGCCCCCTGTGGGGGCTGGGCCCCCCTCATCCTGCGTCAGCCCTCTGTGGGGGCCAGGCCCCATCCTCATCCTGCATCAGCCCCCTGTGGCCCCCCCATCCTGCGTCAGCCCCCTGTGGGGGCTGGGCCCCCCTCATCCTGCGTCAGCCCCCTGTGGGGGCTGGGCCCCCCCCATCCTGCATCAGCTCCCTGTGGGGGCCGGGCCCCCCTCATCCTGCGTCAGCCCCCTGTGGGTCCCCCCCATCCTGCGTCAGCCCCCTATGGGCTTGCACCCTCAAGGGCAAGTGGGCTTTTCCAGGGCATTCTGACGGAGTGTGATTGATATATTTGTACCTCAGAATTATCTAAATAAGTAAAATACTGTAGACCCATTTAACTTTTACATATTATAAATGTTTTCCCCCAAATATCACCTAGGGATCAAACCATAAAACTAAGATTCATGCTCTTTTTTGCATTTTCCCCCAAATACCAGCTATCTCGCCAGATGATTCCAGTAAGAGACTGGAGCTCAGGAGGTTATCTCGGTCTGTTGTTTGCCTCATTTAATGCTTGATACATTTTTGAGATACTAAAAATTATATCTAGCTGAAGAAGCAGCCAGAGACGACATTTGGAAGTGACATGAGCTATTCGAGTCCCTGGCTGTGATAGCAGCATCCTATTACTGCTCCGTGGGGTGCTCAATGTCAGCGGGAGCCTGGCACGCTTGTGCCTGACAGTGACCACTGCAACAGCTTTAAGAGACCTTCAAAATGGGAATGTCTGTGGTGGCTAGGCATTATTAGCCCTGCTTGGAAGGCTCTGAAGAGGCCTGTAATTAGGAGCTTGGGGATTTCTAATATTCCTCTTTCAGAGGCTCTTTTTCAGGGCTTGGGTTGGTGAAACATCAGCAGACTGGTCTTGGGCAGTGGAGGGGAAACTGACTTAATAAAGATAAGGGTTTATCAAATGAATGCCGTGCAGCTGGGCGAATGGCAGCTGAGTCACTCAGCCAGAGAGTTGTTTATAAAAATGAGACACAAAAGTGAAAGGCTAGGATATTTGAGTACCTGATGGTCGAAAACTTATGATTCCATAATGTACTCTCTGTCCTCTAGGATTTTTTTCTTCTAAATCTCACAGAAATAAATATTCCCAATTGTACTTTGATTTTAGATCATATATGATCATATTCAAAATTCTAAGCATCTGTTTATATGATATAATAAAATCCATGAAAGCTTTGCTTGGACTTGGTGAGTGTGAGAGAAAAGGGGTTTAAAAAAATATTTTTAGTACTTTAATATAATACCACCCAATTTAAGAAATATTACTGATTTTTGTTGATCTTGCTAAGATAGCTGTTAACCTCTGTGATATTAACCTATTGTTTGCTGTTAACACACACAGCCTCTCAAGTTACACTCCGGTGTCATTCATTTTAATTACAGCAGAATAAACAGTCTCCATCCAGGACCCGACTGCCACGTCTAAATCACCTTAAGCTTCCCCGAGGTTGCTTGGTTGGTTGGTTTTGGAGGATTTTTTTTTTCACCTTAAGTCTGCAGCCTCATGGAAAGCCACCAAATATCTAGTAGGGCTTGACATTTTATACACAATGTTTGGCACATTTCCTTAGTGGAAGTTCAGGGGATGAGAAAGAAGCGTGAGTGCACACACACACTCACAGACACGTACACATCCATCAGTAGGTAGAGAAAGCAGACCATGGGAAATGTTTTAATGTTGGTGAATCTATTGCCTTGACAGACAGACAGAGACAAGCAATCGCACATTAAAATTTCTGATTCACAGTTCGACTGTTAGAGGCTGCCGCGGAGGGGTCCCCACAGCGGGCCTTTGGAGCCTGGCTCACGACCCACACTCCCGCAAGGATCAAACTCCACGTTCACCAGTGAAGATGTCTTGAGAGAGTGTTTCCTAAGAAGTACCTCCCAATCGGAAAGATGTGCTGCCCGAGGCCTCCCAGAAAACACTGGCATCGCCGTGGCTTGTTCCGAAAGTGTGCTGTGGGAGAATACCCGGCCTTGTGCGGCTTCCCACTTACCCTCCATCAGTTTGATCCTGAGGTAGGCGATGAGCAGGAGCAGCAGCAGGGTCACAGGCAGGAAGACCCCGGAGAGCAGGAACCAGCCGGGGAGCTCTCGCACGAACGCCGACAAGACCGGGCTCATGGCCAATCACACGGACCCTTCCGGGCCAGTGGGATGAGGGCAGCGTTGCTCAGTCCGGACTTGCCTTCTTCTGGGAACCTGGCCTTTGCTCGGCACATCTCGGTGGAACTTTTTGTGGACTTTGCTCTATTTAAACAGCCCCATGAATTCTGAGAGGATTGCTGGCAGGTTACTGTGTAACTCAGCTGCCGAGGGTAGAGGAATTCGGAGGTGATTCTCCCGCACTGTCCCAGAGAGGAGTATTTGTATCTGGCAGGGTTGGAAATGACACCAGGAGGCCTGGATTTCTTTGTATTCAGTTTATCTGGAATGAAAAGTACCTGAGTTCAGGCAAGCCTCATTAGTATATATATGTATTCTATTCAGTGGTGGGATTCTAATAATTTAATAATCGGTTCTCTGCCCTAATGACCATTTTAAGTATAAAAAAACGATATTCCGAAAGGTAGTTTATTATTTCATGCATTTAATACTTAAATAAGAACAATAAAGGAGGTACACAAAACTAATTATGTTATAAAAAAGTTTTAAAATATTAATGAAAATATTAAATAATACCTGACAAAAACCAATAAAACTGCTATTTAAGATATTACCATATTGTTTCTTGATTGGCGTCATCATTTGTGTTTTTTTTCACCTATAGATGGAATGAGCATTAATTACTACAGGTGCTTAGAATACTCGGCTGTACAGATGAGCATTAAAAAAGAGTAAGGAATATAATTTTGTGGTTTCCACATTGGGCAGCTGCCCAGGTGCCCACCTTAGAGAGAACCCTGATTACAAGTGTGGTTTTAACAGCCGGTTTGCCAAACTCAACATAAAATTAGTTATCAGCTCTGCCAAACCAGTGTGAACTGGCTGAATCCCACCACTGATTCTATTTACATATTGCCCAACATAGAATTTTTCCTACATTTTCTAAATTTCAAAGTTAAGAATGCACTTAGTAGCCATGTTGATGTACCTATGAGTCTTTGTCTAAAAAAATAATAAATTTTCCTTCATACTTAGTTGACACAACTAATCTCAAGGAAGGAGAATCAATATTCTTTCCATGTGTAGAAACTCTTAGTGTGTTTTGCTCTGAATGCTCTTCTGAGAAGTGCACTTGTATATTTGTTTATTCAGCAGACATGCAATTCTACTAGAACCCAGCCTCTTGACTAGATTCGTAGGCTTGTCCTCTGAGAGTCAAGACAGGGTCAGAGATAATGGCCACAGCTGATAGTGATGGAGTGGACGGTTATGTGGCCTCTCTTCCCTCCCTCCTTCATGCTCGAGTGTTTGCCTCCTGCGTTAGGAATCTGCACTCTCCCTACCTTCTGAGACCCACCGTTAGCAGTAGAGGGTGGGCCCTAAATGATAGTGGTGTGGGCTGTGTGGTAACTACGGAGTTTCTGGGGGGAAAAAGGGTCACATACTATGTTGACATTGACTTATCGGCTAAGTCGAGTTGCCATTGACAGCTTTAGCAAACATTTTTCAAAGATGCTAATCGACTAAGATAAAAGCAACGGAAAGAATGACTTTTACAGTGAAAGGATCTCTTAGAGAAACTGTAAACTTTGGTGGGGGAATTGGCAGCCACCTTCTTGGGTTTGTGCCCTCCTCATGTTCTAACCCTGTCTCCTGCCCCCACTTGGCAGCTGCCTTGGTGAGGGGTGACAGTTGATTATAAACTTGCTGTTGGCAGTGCCTCCTGAGTCCTTTCATCAAGGACTTTGCAAGGCCAATCAGAGTCTTAGTCCCACCTGTGATGTCAGCTCCCTAATTTATAAAATTAAAAGAATGGGAAGGTCTGGGAAATGCTTGGCTGGCATTCCTGAGCAGTGAGTAGTAAACTGCTTCCTCTCAGGAGGGAGACGTCTTAATTTCAGAAAGAGGCATCTAGAGCAGTGGTCCCCAAACCCGGGCTGCGGACTGGTAATGGTCCGTGGGCCATTTGGTACCGGTCCGCAGAGAAAGAATAAATAACTTACATTATTTCCGTTTTATTTATATTTAAGTCTGATCTATGTTTCATTTTTAAAAAATGACCAGATTCCCTCTGTTATTGTACATCTACCTAAGACTCACTCTTGACGCTTGTCTCATAAGTTCGACAATTATATTTAAAAATATCAGTTTTTACACCAGTCACATAATTTTATTTTGTGCATTTATCCGTCCCACCCTAAAGGCCGGTCCGTGAAAATATTTTTTGACATTAAACCGGTCCGTGGCCCAAAAAAGGTTGGGGACCACTGATCTAGAGCACCCCAAATTAGGCAGCATGTGTGGTGCTGTATATGTTTCCCTTCTCGCCCTCCATAGCCCCTGGGGTGCTGCTGCTGCTCTCCTCGGGTGTGCCCTGCCATGAGGTGGCTCTCTGGTGCTCTTGCCACTGAAACAGGATGCTGTCAATCTACAAAGGGCTTCCAAGACAGGTGACAGTACCGGGGAAAGGTAAGGCAAGCTGTTAGGCAGACTGTTTGTTCTTTCTTTCTGTTTCATTCCATTAACCAGGCTTCGTCGAATGCCTAGACCAGGGGTAGTCAACCTTTTTATACCTACCGCCCACTTTTGTATCTCTGTTAGTAGTAAAATTTTCTAACTGCCCACCGATTCCACAGTAATGGTGATTTATAAAGTAGGGAAGTAACTTTACTTCATACAATTTATAAAGCAGAGTTACAGCAAGTTAAAGCATATAATAATAATTACTTACCAAGTACTTTATGTCAGATTTTCACTAAGTTTGGCAGAATAAATCTTTATAAAACAACTGACTATAGTTAAATCTATCTTTTTATTTATACTTTGGTTGCTCTGCTACTGCCCACCATGAAAGGTGGAATGCCCACTAGTGGGCGGTAGGGACCAAATTGACTACCACTGAGACAAAGGTTAAGTAGAGGAACAAATATATATTGATACATGCTCCCAGACTGACATATCAACAAATACAATGGAAGCACTGAAAAGAGATGGATTAATTCCCGTTTGGGATTTGGACCGAGTTTGTTAATAACAGGATCTGAGCTGACCCTGGGCATGGGGAGTGGAGGAACACCCTCATGGAGAGTGGTTAAACGGTACAGGGCTTAGGCTGGACAGTGTCTCGAGAGGTGGACAAGTAGGGTAGCATCAAAGCCTACAGACTTTTGAATGCCCTACTAAGGACTGTGCTATTTGGACAAAGGGGAAATAATGTTAAAGTGGTGGCAAAAGAAAGTTTCAAGAAGGGGGAGAGTGATAAGAGATAATTCTGATCCACATGGAGAGTTTTGAGAGAAAATAATGTTTGAAGTCGACTTAAAGGTTTCCATTCTTTCTTCCTTTCTTCTTCTCTTTCCCCTTCTTTCCCTCCTTCCCTCCCCTTTTTCTTTCTTTATAAAAAGCCTCTTTTGGAGTATAAGTGACATAATAAACTGTACAACTGACACGTTTTGACATCTGTATATACGTCCATGAACTCTTCACCACAATGAAATGATGAATGTGTCCACGAGAGTTTTGGGTGTCCTTTCCTGTTTCTGTCTCCCACCCCTCCTGCTCCCTCAAGCCTCAGTCAACAACGTGCCTGTTACTACACATCCGTTACTACACATCTGTTACTACACATCCGTTACTACACATCAGTTTGCATTTTCTAGAATTGTATATAAACCTAACCATATAGTATGTTGCCTTTTTTCCTAGCTGCTTTCACTCGGCATAATTAAATATTTTGAGATTTGTCCATATTGTTGTGTGTATCAGTAATTCATTGCCTTATATTGCTCAATAGGATTTCATAGTATCACTAGTTGTTTACCCACTGACCTGTTGGTAGACATCTAGGTTGCTTCCTATATAGGCTATTACAAATAAAGTGTGTGGATGTTCCTGTATAATTATTTATGTGGACATGTTCTCTCCTTTCTCCTGGGTAAATACCTAGGAATAGAATGGCTGGATCATAAGACAGCTGTGTGTTTAATTTTAAAGAGCTTGTCAAACTGTTTTCCAAACATTTTATACCATTTTATATCCCCACCATCAGTGTTATGAGAATTCTAGTACCTTTACATATTCACCAACACTTGGAATGGTCAGTCTTTTCTATTTGAGCCACTCCGATGGTATTTTGTGGTATTTTATTGAGGTTTTAATATACATTTCCCTAAAGATGTTCAATATCTGTTCATTTGCTTATTTACTATTTTGTATATCTTATTTAGTGAAGCATCTCTTTAACATTTTTCCCATTAAAAATTTGATTGTTATTGAATTTTGAGAGTTCTTTATATATTTTAGATAAAAGTCAATTTTCAGATATATGATTTGCAATAACTTTTTTCCTAGTTCTAATTTTTTTTCTTCTCAACAATGTCTCTCTCTCTCTTTCTCTCTCTCTCCCTCTCTTAATTTTTCTTAAGTGAGAAGCGTGGAGGCAGAGACAGGCTCCCACATGCACCCTGACCAGGATCCACCCAGCAAGCCCCCTACCAGGTGATGCTCTGTCCATCTGAGGCATAGCTCTGTTGCTGGGCAACTGATCTATTTTAGCACCTGAGGCAAGGCCATCAAGCCATCCTCAGTGCCCGGGGCCAACTTGTTCCAACTGAGCCATGGCTGCGGGAGGGGAAGAGACAGAGAGAGAGAAGGGGGGCGTGGAGAAGCAGATGGTCACTTCTCCTGTATGCCATGACTGGAAATTGAACCTGGGACATCCACATGCTTGGCTGATGCTCTACCATTGCACCAACCAGCCAGGGCCAGCAATGTCTCATAAAGCACAGATATTTTTTTAATTTTAATGAAAACCAATTAACCAGTTTGTTCTTCTATGGATTATGCTTTTCACATCTAAGAAATCTTTGTCCAACTCAAGATCACAGAGATCTTTCTCTTGTGTTTTCTCCTAGAAGTTTTATAATTTTAGCTTTTAATTAGGTCTATGATCTATTGTGAATTAATTTTTGTATATGATGAGAGATACAAGTTGAGTATTTTGTGCATTTATTTTCCATATAAATATTCGATTTTTCCAGCACTATTTGTTGAAAAGACTTCCTTGCTCCTGAATATCCTTTACACTCTTGTCAAAATTCAGAAATCTTATTATATGTGGGTGTATTTCTGCACTCTCTGTTCTGCTCCATTGATCTAATTGTTAATCTTTGCACCAATACCATTCTGTCTTGATTACTATAGCTTTAAAATAAGCCTTGAAATCAGGTACTCTTTGTCTTCAACTTTGATTCAAAGTTGTTTTAGCTAGTATAGGTCATTTTTATTTCCATATAAGCATTATTAGAATGAGCTTGCCAATTTTTGTAAAAAGGCCTGCTGGGACTTTGATTAAGATTGTATTGAATATAGAGATGAAAAAAGAATCAATCTGAGGAGAGAATTGGTATTTTAACTATTTTGAGTCATCTGACCCATGAACATGACATATGTTTCCATTTTATTTGGGTCTTCATTAACTTTACACAACAATATTGTGTAGTTTTCAGTATACTGGTCTCAAACATTTGCTGTCAGATTTATCCCTAAAATTTTTTATGTGATTATAAGGGTATTGCTTTTTAAATTTCTTTTTTTTTTTTTTCTTGTGGCAGAGATAGAGAGAGTCAGAGAGAGGGACAGATAGGGACAGACAGACAGGAAGGGAGAGAGATGAGAAACATCAATTCTTTGTGGCTCCTTAGTTGTTCATTGATTGATTTATCATATGTACCTTGATGGGGGGCTACAGCAGACTGAGTGAGCCTTTGCTTGAGCCAGTGTCCTTGGGCTCAAGCTGGTGAGCCTTGCTCAAACCAGATGAGCCTGCACTCAAGCTGGTGATCTTGGGGTCTCGAACCTTAGTCCTCTACATCCCAGTCCAACACTCTATCCACTGCGCCACCACCTGGTTAGGCTAAATTTTAATTTCTGATTGTTGTTAGTATTAAAGTTTTCCTTAATTTATGAAAAGTACTACATCCCTGGGAACTTCTATAAGATTAAATACTATAATTTATTAAAACATCCTTCAGAGCTTGAGAATTTTTATCTGTATGCTCTTATCCCAATCCAAACTGTGTTTTTGGGGTTATGCTTTGTAGGCACAGCAGCTACAGAAAGATGAATGTTTGAACATTGGGAATCTGTCTATTTGACTTGCTGAAATTCAGGGTGGGGTTCCATAGAGAGTGTGTAATTTGCTACTATAATGATAGCAAACTCTTTGCCTGTTTTTTTACCATGTGGTGGGAATAATCATTAATATAATTGAAAAATATACATCCATGAAATAGGGAGACATATTACTTTAGAGATTAAACTCCCATGAAAATAGAGAGACATATTACTTTAGAGATTAAACTCCCCTGTTGATGTCCTTCATCATGAATGCTCCCATTGATGATTTACATGAGGATTGCAATTGTTAATATTTGAGAATAAAATTCATAGGGTATTACTGTTACATCACCTATTATGTACTCTTAGTGACAACAGGGCAAACGCCTTCCTTAGATCATTGTGATCTATTGAAAGTAATACCAAACCCACCATTCACCTGACTGAGCCATAAAGAATGACTCATCCCAATGACAGGACACAGAACAACAAAAGTCCTGAAGTCCATCAGTGGAAAGTGCCAAAGTGTCATTAACTGATATCTGTGAGATCAAATTGTGAGTAGCTACAAAAGCAACATAAAAAATAAAAGGCAAACAAAACTAACGAATTTCAAATAAAGTGCTCTGATTTGCTTACACGGGTGCTGTTTTGCTGAAATGGAGCATGGCCCACAATGTAAATGTAGCACTGACTTACTCCAGTGTGAGCCTTTTGAGTGGGAAAGCTTGTATTTTCTTGCTCCTTGCTGACTGTCCCTCTGTGCTTGTCACTAGTGCTTGTCAGTTAAACTAGTATCACTTGGCAGGGTACTACAGTCAACACAGAAATGAGGACTCTGAGATCATTTGGCCATGGTGTATGATAAGGTGCTCGTTCTAGAAAAAATGTGATCACAACAGTGACAATGAAGCATTTAAATTCACGTAAACTTTGAGAGAAGGTCTAGCAGCTTTCACTTATTCATATGTACAAGTAGGAAATACTTTTTGAGGGCAGAACATATGCCCTGGATGCAGCTGATTTGTGGACTATGAACAAACCCACGGATAAGACAAAGTCTCTGCCTTTGTGAAACTTATCTACCAGTGGAGTAGACAGATAATAAGCTGTGGTAGGTAGCAGTTATTTAATGCATGTATTTGTTCCAGGTGGTAGTCTAAGCAATTCTCATGTTCCATCTCATTCTAGTCTTATATCAATGCCTTTGAAGCAAGTACCATTTCTATCATCACCATTTTGTAAATGGAAGAATATACAGCGTTTTCATAAGCCATTGAGGATCACACTGTGACAGAGCCCGAGTTTGAACACAGAGCCGAAACACTTAGTTGCTGTACCATGTTCTTGTGCCTCTCAACTTCCAAGAGATGTCCATGTATAATGTTAAGTAGTGGTACATGCTCTGCAGAAAAACGAAGAGAATACTAGGAAATGCTAATTTTTGGAGGGGTGGTCAGGGAAGGTGTATTGGCTGCTAGGGTTGCCATAACAAAAAACCACAGGCAGTGGGGCTTAAACAGTAGACATGTATTTTCTCATAGTTCTGAAGGCTAGAAATCCCACATCTAAGTGCTGGAAGTGTGGGTTTCTGTTGAGACATCTCTCCTTGGCTTGTAGAGGGCCGTCTTCTTGCTGTGTCCTCACATGGCCTCTTCACTGTGCACAGGTTCTCCTGGTATCTCTTTCTCTTCTTATGAGGATATCTGTTGTATCAGATTAGAGTGCCACTCTCGTGACCTCATTCAACCTTAATTACCTCCTAAAGGCCCTACCTCGAATATATCACAATGAGGGTTAGAGATTCAACATTGAATTCTAGGAAGGGGTGGGGCACAATTTAGTCCATTACAGATGGTTCTTCTGAAAAGCTGACTCTGAAGCAGAGAGTTAAATGAACCAAAAGAAAGAACCATGTGCATATTTGGAGGAGCAGAGTTCTAGGCAGAGGGAACAGGAAGTACGGAGTTCCTGAAATTGGACTGTATTTTAGCATGATAGAAGATGCATAAGGAGACCTATATGGCTGGAGCATATTGAGAAAGGGGAAAAGTGATGGAAAAATACATTTTTGAGACACATTAATCTAGAAACTTGCCAACACTGGCAATAGGCCAAGAAAATGTGTTCATAGTAAAACTAATTCTACTACATTTTATTAAATATTTCTTGGAAATAGTTAAATAAATGTAGAAAATACTGGGATAAGTATCAACATATAGGTTGGGATTCTTAGTTAGGGAACAGTGGATAAGGAGCAAATTATTCTGAAAAATGATGATTTTTGTTTTGTTTTTGTAAATTGTACTAACACACACTGGCCCCAATGATTCAAGAAGTGTCAACATTGTCTCATTCGTGAAGTCCTCCAAGTATCTCCTCATCCCACTCGGCAAAGTTATTTTTTTCATCTGAATGCAGATTCCTTGTAACCCCAGATTCCCCTACCTGGGGTGGCGGTAGAAACCAGACGTTCCTGGTCGTTAGCAACAGGCTGTGACGGGAGCGGTGGCACTCCGGGGACGGTGGCACTCCGGGGACGGTGTAAAGGCAACCGCTCGCCCTTTAGGGTCCCCAGGGAGATGAGGGCACTTTGGTACAACAAAATGTTTTTTGTTGCTTGAACAGATTTAGAGCATCAGAGATGAGAGTTCTGCTCAGTTCACGTTTTCTCTCCCTTCACCCACTGTGCTTTGATCAACATATTTAAGAAATAGGAGAAAACAATGAAAACTGATCAATGCCAATTTAAGCTAAAGATGTTTAAATGTCAGTATGTGGGCCCTGGCCGGTTGGCTCAGCGGTAGAGCGTCGGCTTGGCGTACGGGGGACCAGGGTTCGATTCCCGGCCAGGGCACATAGTAGAAGCACCCATTTGCTTCTCCACCCCCCTCCCCTCCTTCCTCTCTGTCTCTCTCTTCCCCTCCCGCAGCCAAGGCTCCATTGGAGCAAAGATGGCCCAGGCGCTGGGGATGGCTCCTTGGCCTCTGCCCCAGATGCTAGAGTGGCTCTGGTCACGGCAGAGCAACGCCCCAGAGGGGCAGAGCATCGCCCCTGGTGGACGTGCCGGGTGGATCCTGGTCGGGCGCATGTGGGAGTCTGTCTGACTGTCTCTCCCCGTTTCCAGCTTCAGAAAAAAAAAAAAAAAAGAAAAAAAAAAATAGAAAAAATGAAAACTGATCAATGCCGACGTAAGCTAAAGATGTTTAAATGTCAGTATGTGGTCCTTCCAAGAACCAGGGAGGGATACTAAAAATATATGCTCATGGGCATGGTTTTTGTTACGTTGGAGCAGCCATGGACATTTTGGGACAGGTTGAGGGGGAAGATGAGTTGGGGACACACATTTGATTTCAGTTAGTGGGGTGTTTGTGTGGTTTGCAGTCATTTCTGTATATAAAGTGGTACTTAGCTGTCACCCCTGTGCGATAGCTCTTGGTCTCGTAACCCAAAGGTTCAGGGGCAAAAGGTCATATTGCAATTTGAACGTGTCTTAGGTACTCTACTTCAGAAGTATTTATCGATATATATGGGAAGTGGAGGAGGAATAATGTTTGAAATATATGGAGCCAGAGTGATTCTGGAAAACTCTTCCAAGCATCATTCATGTAAAATTCTAAGAGAAAGATGTTATTCTCATTCATGCTCAGCCAAAAGAAAAGGTCTCTCCTGCAGTGTATACATTATAAACACAGAATACATTTTGGTGTTAGTTGGATAAAATAGAATTTGTCAGAACTACTGTGTCTGAGGAGGAAACGTGTATCTTTGGGCAATGTTGCACATTTTACAGATCCTAAAGGACTGGATTACATTTTAGTGTATATGATGGATCTTGTCTTGACAACGTGTGGCAGTTCTGGATAAAAGAGCCCACAGAGTTGCTACCAAGCTATCTGCATTTATAAAAGTTCAATGTATGTAGCATAGGAGGAATTTGATTATATAGTTATATAGTATAATATAATATCATGGCAATTTAAAAATACATTTAATTTCTCTCGGAATGTCTTAATTTCAGATTAATTTTGTGTTTTCAAAATTATTGATTATACAGAAATTTAAAGATGATAAGAAGGAAATTTCCCAGTGGAAGCCAAAATTAAAAATGGAAAGAAAGATTGACAGAAACTCCAGAAAGTAAAAAAAATCAGTTAGCTTTTAAATTTGTTAGGTCTTTTCTCAGTCTATGTAAATACCCACTTTCATGCAGAATTGTGTGTTTGTAATTTTGTATTCTTTCTCTGAAACAGCTCCCCCCGTATGTAAGTTTCAGATCCACAAAACCTGGATATGTTGTTGGGTGAGAAGAGAAATTTTAAGGAAGGCCTGGAGACGCTTGCAGACCATTTTGTGATTTCTAACTTCTCCAATTTCTGCTACTTGGGAGGATACTGACCCCTTTCTTACTGGTCTCTCTGGCTCTTTGGAGGCCCTAGCAGGCATTTCTAATTTGGTGGGCCCTCAGCAGAAGAGGGGGCATTCACCAAAGATGGCACGTTTAATAGTCAAGGGAGGGGGAGAGTGATACCAACATTATGCAATATGTCAGAAATGGGCTTTCACTAAGCAGGAATTAAACTTAAACCGGATATATTCAATTGATTTTTATTATTTTAAATGGGGAGTCAACCTTTTCCTGCAGTAAAGTATTATTCGTAAATCTATGCCACCGAGGAGATAATCCAATGTAATACCATTCTACAAACTCATAGCTGACCTTTGAAATATGTATATATTGCAATTCTCTTTTAAAATACCACAAATTTCATTTCTATTTTCTTTTAGAAAAAAATCCTGTGACTTTTACACTATCCAAACAGTTAATCCATGGTGCTCATTGAAGTCTGAGTGCTTGCGGATAACTGACAAATCTGATTGCTGCTTTGCTTGCGCCCTGCGTTCTGTCGGCGAGCAGCAGTTTAGGGATTCATGGCTGCGGTACGGGTTGTGTTCTTAACAGAGTCAGCTAATGCGCAAGTCTATATTAATCACTAGAGGTAACCTCTTTACCAGGACGTTCCTGGAACTTCGTGCCAAGGTAGTAACAGGAAAATAACAGCTGTTTGTATAAAGAAATTAAGAAATCATTTGCACGGCGACTGGAGGCAACAGGGAGATTAATGCATGTTGTCAGTTCTACAGGTTTAATTTGACTTGCGTGAAAATAGCATCAATACACATCGCCCCTTGCCATTCATGCCTCCTGGATGCTGATTAATTTCCTCTCATTTCACCCTGAATGCTGCCAGGCAGTAATGAGTTGTAGCCATCTGGCGGTTCCATTTTATCCTTCCCCACTGTCCCTAAAAAGAAGCAGAGACCGGGACATTCTTTTCATGGGCACCCATCCAGATGTTAGAGTTCTCAGTCCTTCCCTTGGGGAGATACCCTTCCAGACAGCGAATTCCTGAACGGGCACAGTTTTTGTGTTGGAGGAGGTGAGCAGAAAGCCTGCTAATTTCAGAATTGGGAGCGATGTATTAACGGAGCTTGCATGTCAGCTTCAAACATTGCAACTATGTAAAAAGAGAATTGTAAAGTACAGCGACTGCTATAAAGTAGTAATTTTATAGATCCATAATAACACAAAGTACACAGAGATAAGGCTCTTTATAGACATATGAAGCAGTATTGTTTCTATTGTCTTAACTCTTAAAACCATCTGGTCTCAGCAATTGCTTTCAAGTGTAAATTTTTTCTTTTCATGATATTTTCAGAATAATCAGGCATATTACCTCATTATGAATAAAGAATAATAAATAAGACTGGCATAAAATTTCATTTTATTTCAAGGATACTTTCAGCCACCCAATTGTCTTTGTGCCCCTTCCCAATCTTTTCCATGCCTTAGCACCAGGCAACCTCTGACTTTTAGATTAAATTGACCTTTTCTACAGTTTCACAGAAATGAATTCTTACAGTATGTATGCTTCTGTGTCTTTTTTCTCAGTGTAATTCATTCTTGCTGTTGCATTTTTCAGTAACTAATTCCTCTTTATTGGTGAGTAGTATTTCACTCCATATCCCCGTTGAATCGCTATACATATGCCATAATTTGTGTATCTATTCATCTGCTGATAGACATTTGATTTCTAGTTTTTATCTATTATGAATAAATTTGCATATCAAGTGTTTGTGTGGACATATGTTCTTGTTTCTCTTGAGTAAATAGTTAAAGATAGAATTGTTGAGGTTTATGGTAAATGTGTCAAACAACCTTCCAAAATAACAATCCCACTTGACAATCTCACCAGCTGGTACCAGAGTGTATCAGTTGTTCTGCATTCTCACAACACTTGGTGTTATTATCTTTTAGAAATTATATCCATGTTAGTGGGTATGCAGTGCTGTTTTATTGTGCATTTAATTTGAATTTCCTAGTGTTCAATAATATAGGTTTTATTATTATTTTCATATAAGGTATAATGTTAATAAATCAGGAGATGACTCCCATAAGGGTCAGCAAGAACCCAAAATGTTAAAGCACCAAATATATAAAGTAAAAAGGTGTAATTAATATACCTAATGACTAATGATATTGAGTATCTTTTCATGTGTGCACTGGCTATTCATATGCCTGCTTTTGTCAAGTGTTCAAGTTTTTTGCCTATTTTTTTATTGTGTTGCCTTCTTACAGAGTTTTCACTAATTAAATTCTTTATAAATTCTGAATACAAGTCCTTTGTTGGATATTTGTATTGCAGATATTTTCTCTCATCCAAGTTTGGGTTGTTTGGCTCTTATAAGGCGTTTTCTTTTCCAAATAATTTTAGAATCAGATTTATTTTATTTATTTATTTAATTTTTACAGAGAGAGAGAGAGTCAGAAAGAGGGACAGATAGGGACAGACAGACAGGAACAAAGAGAGATGAAAAGCATCAATCATCAATCATCAGTTTTTTGTTGTGACATCTTAGTTGTCCATTGATTGCTTTCTCATATGTACCTTGACTGTGTGGCTACAGCAGACCAAGTAACTCCTTGCTCGAGCCAGCGACCTTGGGTCCAAGCTGGTGAGCTTTGCTCAAACCAGATAGAGCCCATGCTCAAGCTGGTAACCTCGGGGTCTCGAACCAGTGTCCTCCACAACCCAGTCCGACGCTCTATCCACTGCGTCACCGCCTGGTCAGGCAGAATCAGATTTATTTTAAAAGCAGCCTACTGGAATTTTGATTTGAATTTTGTTGAATCTACAGATCAATTTGAAGATTATAAAAATCTTAATATTGATTCTTTAAATTTGTAAATATGGTCTATATTTCTACTAGTTTAGGCATTTTTGATGTTTTCTCAGGAATCTTTTGCAGTTTTAGAGTATAGGTTTACATGTATGTTGTTTAACTTATTTCTAAGTATTTCATGTTTTTGATGCTATTATAGATGGGATTTTTTATTTTCAATTGTATGTTCCTAGTAGATAGAAATAAAATTCATTTGTGTATATTGACCCTGCATCTTGAGACCTTTTCAAACTTGCTTATAAGTTTTAATGAATGTGCACATAAAGAAAATTTTTCTTTTTTCTATCCAATCTGCATGCTGATTTTTTTTCTTGCCTTATTGTACTGGCTAGGGTCACCAGTACAATACTGAGTAACTCATAAGAGTGGGAAATTCTTCTTTCCTTGGAAGTTATCCTGCCTAGTTTCTTGGGATTTCAATCTTGCATACACAAATTTGTATTTGGCAAAATAATCAAGGGGATCCCTAAGCAGAGTCTCGGAACTCATTTTCTACTTAACTCCCTTCTCTTGGGGAATCTGCCCTGCAAATTCAAGCTGTCTGGAGCTTTCAGAGACCCCAGTTTCTGAATCCTGAATTCAGCATACGCCTCAGGCTCTGTTTGGATTCCCCTCTCTGCAATCTAGAAATTACCTTCTGGCAGAAATCCTGGGTAATGGAAAGACTCACCTTATTTTTCACCCTCCTCCTAAGGATCATAGTCCTATTCTGCCCATATTTTAAAATATTTTTGTATGTGTGTTTCATAAAGTTTTCTAGTTGTTTATAGTGAGAGGGTAATTTTGGGCCCTGTTATTCCTTCATGGCTAGATATAGAAGTACATACTATTTAATATTTAATTATCTATCAGTTTATTATTATTATTATTAGCTTTTGAAATTTTCTATATGACTCAGTCAGTTTCATTCTGGTAAGAGAAGGGAAGTTTTAACCAGTGGTTCTCTACGTATCTCAATATTTGGCTTATTTGAGAATGCCTTAAGCATACCCTTGTGCAGGCTACTTTCCCAGAGATTTTGATTTAAGTAGAAGAGTCATGGGGATGTAAAAGACAGCCTAAGGAATATATAGTCAATAATATTCTAATAGCGATATATGGTGTCAGATGGATATAGATTTATTAGCATGATTACTTAATAAGTTATAGAATGTTTAATCACTGGGTATATACCTGAAACTAACATATTGTATGCCAACTGAAATTAAAAAATAAAAAATGATTTAAAAAAGTAAATAAATAACATCTATATTTTTAAAAAAGTTCTTAGGTGATTGTGACGTGTTGCAGAAGTTGAGAATTACTAGTTTATCCTCAAAACCCTACAGAACTTGTCAATATGTGTTCCATGGCATCCCGGCATGACCAAAATGTCTTACAGATACACTGAGTTACAGATCTCCTCATCCCTGGGGATTGCCAGTCTGAGACAGAGCCCTTGCATTAGTAGGGATCAGTACCCCCAGTTTATTCCAGCTTGCCGCACAAATTCCATCATTTCCTGAGCATGTTGTGTCTGCAGAACACTGGACCTTTAGAAGTTAATCTTCTTTTAGTCTCATCTCTATGTCTAGCTCAAATGTCACAAAATCCTTCTTTGACCCCTTAGGGGCCATCCTTTTCCTACCTAACCATTCTCCTTGCAACACATGTGTACCACTATGACAGCAATATTAGAGTTTTAAAATGTGTTTCTACTAAAGAGCCCCTGTTTTTACTTAAGAGTCCCTGTTTCTCTAATATCTTCTTGTCCTTTATATCATCAAGTAGAGTGTTTGCACTTAACATTTATTCTATGGGCAAAAATGTTTCCTGTTCTATTAAAAGTATATTATGTTAAAGTATGTTTTTAGATTCTCCATAAGTCATTTGGGTGGGCCGGGAATACAAACCCATGTTTTGTGTTACATTATTTATAGTAGTACCGGAACTCATTTCATGTCTCTAATCTTCTTTCATAATTAATTTTGTCCATTAGGGAGAAGAATTTGGTAGTGCCTTCTACCTTTAGGCATTTATACTTCAGAAATAAAATTGTTTGACTTTGATGAACCTTTCTATTTTATCATTTCGGCTTTTAAATCCAGAAATCTTTATGAAATTAGATGATTTTTCTAATTAATAAATAAATAAATTGGATGGTAAATGAATTTCCATAGTGATGATGTGAAAGATAATGCCAACATTAATTAGTATTATTATCAGCCTAATCTATTTGGCCACCTCGCTTCGTATGTTTACTCAGTTCTTTTTGTACATTAATGTCAACATGATCAGGGTGATCAGGGTCACTCTGTCTGATGTGGTGCCTCTGTATAAATTAAAAATCATGGCTCCTTTGAGAACGGCTTGGCTGAAAGAACAAGGGCTGGATTAATACCCCACTTACCTCCTGAGTCAGGAAGCCTGCCTACACAGAGCACATTGGTGCCACCTGACCTGGTGGCTCTGTGATGATTTCTCTTAGGAAAGTTGTTTGTTTCTGTATAATTTGTTATATTTCGAGGAAGTCAAAAAGGTTTAATGTCTTCCCTGAGTATAAGACATGTGAGTATTAATTGTGAAATCATGTTGGAGAGAGAAATTAAGAAGGACTTCACTACAGTCATGTAAATCTCAGTGACATGGTTACTCCTGTGTGTGTGTATGAGGGTACTTAAACCAAAGGTAACACAATGAGGTAAGTGATATTTCCTTCCCATAACCTACATATTAAGGCTGGGGTGAGGGGACGTGTGGGATAGAAGCCAGGACACCGAAAATCTTTGGCCGATGTCTTCCCCTGATGGCTTGTTTGGGCTGGCTAAGACACAAAGGAAACACCACGGTTGCCAAGTGGATGAACGTGCACCCACCCGCTTAGCTTCTGGCCACAAAGAGAAAGGCAGAGTCTGTCAACCGGCAGTGAGGAAGAGTCCAGGACAATGCCAGAAAGTGCCAGAGTAAAGAATCAGGAAGGACCACACGTGGAGTCCCATTGTGAACTAATTACTCTGAAATCTAGCATGAAATTTATTTTTGGCAGGATAAGCATATTGCTTCTCCAGTGACCACATACTTGATTACTTTGAATCTTCTTCTCAAACTGCATGCAGGGAAGGAAATTAAACACATCTATTCAATAGCTCCATCGCTCTTCAGAGTGTTAGATGCTTTCCCATGCGTTGTCTCTTTTAGAACAATCCTCAGATGGTTCCATTTGATCTAAAGAGGAGGATGTTGTCATTGGTAGAAAGGAGGAGTTGAGTGTTTTTTTTTTGTTGTTTTTTTTTTTTGTATTTTTCTGAAGCTGGAAACGGGGAGAGACAGTCAGACAGACTCCCGCATGCGCCCGACCAGGATCCACCCGGCACGCCCACCAGGGGGCGACGCTCTGCCCACCAGGGGGCGATGCTCTGCCCCTCCGGGGTGTCGCTCTGTTGCGACCAGAGCCACTCCAGCACCTGGGGCAGAGGCCAAGGAGCCATCCCCAGCACCCGGGCCATCTCTGCTCCAATGGAGCCTCAACTGCGGGAGGGGAAGAGAGAGACAGAGAGGAAGGAGAGGGGAGGGGTGGAGAAGCAGATGGGCGCTTCTCCTGTGTGCCCTGGCCGGGAATCAATCAAACCCGGGACTTCTGCACGCCAGGCCGACGCTCTACCACTGAGCCAACCGGCCGGGGCCAGAGTTGAGTGTTTCTGTTATAGATTTTGCTGGATAGAAGTAATAGATTTTGCTTAGGCTTGACCATGGTTTTTCTAGTTGCAAATCACAGGAAATAAATGTTGGTATCAAATGAATGACCTTATTCATTAGTGCACGTGTTCCTTTATTTTTCCATCTATTGGTCCTGGTTCTGTTTTGTTTCTCCTGCTGACTTTCTTAATCTGCTTTGCCCCTTCCGTCTTTATTTTTGATTAACGCATGTTGGTAACCTGCTGTTTTCCCAAGCCCTCAGACCTCATTCATTGCATGGTGCTCTGCCGCAATCAGGGCCTCATCAGAGGCGCTCAATGCTCTCCGCGGTTCTTAGCTAATGGGCTACAATCAGGGATATTAAGACAGATTTCGTCTGCAATTATTTTAGTATATTTTTTTTCCTTTGGTTTTTTAAAGGGGAAATATCTTCACAGAAAAATAAGAGTCACTGTCTCATCCTCTCTCCTGGTTTATTTTTCTTACTAAATCTGAGTACGGGCAAACAGATACTTATCTGGGAGACTGAGTGAACAGTGTAATGGAAGAGTATTACATTTGCCATTGTGATCGTCTTTGTCTGAAGAAATAGAATAAGGCGCTGTTCGGCTCACACAGGTGCTGGAGGGCCTGGCCCACAAGCCTACAGGAGCCTGCACCTCAGGGAGTGCTCACCTGGGCCTTGGAACTGGGCAGGTATTGCAGGGGCCAGCGCTGGACCTTCAATACATATATTCCCCGGCAAAGTCATCACTTTAAACTCTGTGATCTTAAAAACTCTGGGAAGCTCAACATTAGGAGATTATTTAAAATACCCACCTCTGGTCCTTTGTCAAGGACAATCTGCCTTTATTTTTTGTCTTATTTTTACATTTAGATCTTTACATTTAGATCCAGGCTCCAAAGGTGAGATCTCTGTTCTTGAGAAGCAGACAATTTAAATACAAAATGCTGTAAAGGTTTTGCACAAACTACAGTAGGAGTTATATAAGTCACACCTTTTTATTTTCCGTAGCTCTGAGGCTGTGACACCTCGAGGCCTGCTGACCCTGGAAAGACTGCTCTTCCCAGAGCGGGCCAGTTCCTGGAGAGCGGAAGCTCGTGCACCAGGAAGCACGCCTTTCTCGTGTGAACTAACCAGTCCAGAGCCCAGGGCCCACCACCTCCCCTCCTGGGTGCCACACTCAGGACCAATGTCCTGCCGCCTGAAGTAGTGCAGGGGCAGGTACCAGACGAGAGACCGCCTGTATGCCCGGAGCCTGGGGACATGTTCAGTCTAACGCATCCTCAATGGGCTTACCTCGCTTGTCTTGCTTTCCCTGCGATACCGCAGTGCAGGCTCTTGCCTATATCCCCCTCACTCCCTCCTCGTCCTTGCTTATGTTCCCCTCCCTCCCGCTGCGTCCTGTCTGGCCTGGCTCTGCCCTGTGTGGCATGGCGATTTCCTCCTCTTGGGAACTGGGAATAAAAACCTGTATTTTCTATGCAATCCTCTCCTGATCTGTTGACTTCGCTGGAATAATAATAAAACTTGCATTTGAAAACAAGAGGCTACACTGGTCTGGGAGCTCAGAGAAGGCTTTTCCAAGGAAATCCAGGTTTGAAAGGACGCTGAGTTTGAGAGGACCTTGAGGTGACTAACATTATAGTGGCGATGGGGAGGACAAAGGCAGGGTCCGGTTGTGGAAACAGCACCTATGAAAACCAAAGGGTGGTGTATAGACAGGGGCTGGTGACCATTCACATGCAGGTTCCCATTAGATTCAGGCAGATGGTAAAGAAACAGTGGAGCCAAAAAATGGTGGGCTGTTCCTTTATTCTAGCCTTGCCCCGGCCATCAAGTAAACATACAGAGGGAAAAACACTTCCCTTCCACTCATTCAGAGCTCACAAAGCTACTGACACATCCAGGTTTTCCTAGAATCAAAGGCCCCCACCAGTCTCAGTTACCTCTGGTTCCCCGTCTGCACACCTTCTCTCTTCTTCTCTCTGCACAAACTGGCTTGTCCTTCAGCACCTGCCATCCTGGCTTCCTTCTCCTTCCCTGCCATCTTGGCTTTTTTCTCCTCAGCACACTTCCTCCCTGCTCTCACTCTTCAAAAATGACTTTCTTCCTCTTCTCCTTCTTTTTAAAACATCTTGGCACAAAACCCCTCCTCCAGCAACATTAGCATAGCAATGGTTCTTCTCTAGCAGGAAGGTAATTAACAAAATCACAGACACTTGCCTGACGTTGCCCAGCGCCATTTTTAACAATAAAAGTGAGCAAACTCAAAACAACACGAATTTTATAAACTCATTTGCCCAACAGGTGGTGTTTCGGGAAAGGTGAGCACACAAGGTGCGGTGAGGGAGGGGAATGGGGGGAAAGAAGGGTGTGTTGGGTTGCCCAGGGCCTGTTAGGCCTGCTGAGGAGCTGGAGCTCATCCTGCCTGTTGGAGGAGGCAGCAGGTGTTTTAATCATGGTAGCAGCACGAGTAGGTATGTGTTACGAAAAGATAACTGGCAGCCAGGTGGGGCAAGACTGTGAGCAGAGAAAAAATTGGAGCTGGGAGGCTAGTTCAAAGCTGTCTCAGAAGTTCAATTATAAATGTAAAAACAGGGATCAATGAAAGTTAGGGATCAGACAGGCTATTAGGAATAGATTCAGGAACAGCAGTTAAATCTCTGTGTTCTTTCATATGTTGTCTGTTGCCACATTAAACTCCCTGGCTTCGGAAAAGTCTCCTCTCAAAAAAGTAGGTGGGGAAAGTAACTGTAAGTGTCTTCTAATTTTTTCTTTACATCTCTCCAATTGAATTTGGCAATTCATGACAACTATTTGCATGAGTAGAATGAATTAGAAAGGTTGATCTATTAGAATCCAAGAGAAAAAAGTGTTTATAGCTTGATTTTCTTAGCTCTTACGTAAGACTATAATCTTCCCCTTCTTTTTTTCCTTTCTAACTCTTTCTCCCTTTTCTCCCTCCCCTTTTAACATAAAATTTATTTTATAGTCCCAAATGCATTTGCTTTAGAAAATGTTGTGGTTTTTTTGAGGTAAAAACCATCTTAGCTGCATATATTTGATAAGCTAGATAATAAACATCTCACAGCTAACAGGAAAACGTTTGAAATGTCTTGATGACAAATATTTAGAACTGTCTGCTTTTGTAAATATAGCATCAGGTGCTATGACCGGAAAAGAAGTCAATAATGATCATGGTTTGTTAAAAGGAGGGGAAACAACAGCATAATTTAATTCTTCTCAATATCAACTTGTCTTACTTAGAGGTTCCTGGCTGAAGAAGGGCTTATTAGATTCCTTGTTACAGTGAAGATAAAATGACACACTGGATTATTCACACCAGTGCTGACCATTGATTTTATCTCTTCTACTTGCCAAATTCTAGACTAATGAGACCTACCTGTTATACAACTGTAACTATTGTTGTGTAGCTTTTTAATGACCAGAGCTAGACATTTTTTAGATGAAAAAACAGCCAATATACTGTTTTAAAATATTTGACACATTTTTCTTTCTCTCACCTTCTTTAACCTTCCCCAATGTTCTCTCTCTCTTTTTGTTAATAGTATATCAAATAAGTAACATGGATTTTTCTCCATAAGATTTCTTTTTGGCTTTTCCAAGATGGCGCTGGAGTAGGCGGACGTACCAACATCTACCTCCCAGAACCAAAGTGGATTACAAACTAATTTTAAGAACTATCATCTGGAAAAACCAACTTTGGACTAAACTAAGAGGACTCTTCAACCAAGGAACACTGAAGAAGCCACACCGAGACTGCTTAGTGTATCCCAAGGTTCTCTTTACCATGCCACAGTCGCAGAGCTCCAGGGAAGAGCAACCTGGTCTCATCTCTCCAGGCAGAGGAGAACAGAAGCTCCATATCCATGCATGCTGCAAATGGCTTTTCCAGTCTACCTGAATCATTACCAGCTAGAAGCAGCGGTCATTGGGACTTGGACATGAGCTGCAAAATATAGAATGGTGACAAAATTCCAGTGCCATGAGGACTTTTCCTGGATGTGGACTTTTCTGGACTCCTGCTCCCTGTGACAGCTCCTAACAGACTGAACTGTGGTTGGGTTGCATTTTTCAGGGATTTGGCATGGTGATGGGGCCAACTTGTACTTGGTGAACATGTTAAGGACACTACTCTTTTATGGATTCTTGCTGTATTGGCCAAGAGTTTGCTTAAAGGCTTTTAATCACTGTAAAAAAAAAATAGAAGACTGGATAAAGAAGATGGGGTACATATACACCATGGTATACTATTCAGCTAGAAGAGATGATGACATCGGATCACTTACAGCAGAATGGTGGAATCTTGATAACAGTATGCAGAGTGAAATAAGTGAATCAGAAAAAAACAAGAACTGCAGGATTCCATACATTGGTGGGTCATAAAACGAGACTAAGAGACATGGACAGGAGTGGGGTGGTTACAGGGGGTGGGGGGAGGGAAGGAGGGAGAGGGGGAGGGGGAGGGGGAGGGGTACAAAGAAAACTGGATAGAGGGTGACGGAGGACGATCTCTCTCTGGATGATGGGTATGCAACAGAACTAAATGACAAGATAACCTGGAAATGTTTTCTTTGAATATATGTACTCTGATTTATTGATGTCACCCCATTATAATAAAAATTTATTTATAAAAAAAAGATTTCTTTTTAAGTGAGGCATTAAATATTGATATTACAAATGTGATAGTAGAAATGTTTTCCTTTTGAAAGATTAGTAAGAATTTGTCACTTTCTGTTTTAGATTGAATTACATTAATATAGCACCAGCTCTCCTATAATAATTTATGGTGTCTATGGACATCCTATTTAAGTGCAAAAAATTCACCACTCTTGGAATGGTGACTGACAGTGGTAAGGGCATTGGAGATGTCCTAAGCAAAAATTTCTTTGAGGCATTTTGATCTTTTGTTATTGCAGAATCATCGACATTCTGATTTCTCTCCTTGTTTCATTCCAACTTGGTTTTGACAGTGGTGGTACATTTTCTCTTTGCAGTCTGCAGTTATGTGGATTTTACTTTTGTTGTGTTGTGTAGCTTGCTGACCTTCAGCAGAGCCAAGGTTTGAATAAACAAAGAATTCTCCACAATGTCACAAAATGCATGAAGGCCATGACTGTGTTTTGAGATTCTGTTGGATACATATACCCTGTCTTGTACATGAGCCATGTAATATGTAGAGAAGATAGATGTCACAGTGGGCAACCCTGGTGAATTAGGGGACAATGCAGAAAGACTTTGGGCCTCTGAGACTTGAGTGTTAATCACAGGTTGCTAGACTCTTGAGCCATATGAGACTACTTCAAGGTAATTGTATATTTGACAAAAAGCATTTTAAAGCTTAGTTTCTCTATCTGGATGTTTAGTTATATTCAGGAAATTAATTTACATTTATATTTTTCAAATATAATGAAAACCAGATACAGGCTATAGACCAAGGGTATCGTGCCTTACACAATCAATTCTAAAGAAATATTTGTCGAATGGAACAAATTTGAAATATAATTGATATAAAAATGGAAAAGAATCAATCTTTTGAGTCAGTTAAGTGTCCTCGGCCTGGGTCAAAATTTCCATGCATCTGTATCTATTCAACAAGACTAATTTTTTGCAGGAAACTCATCTGCAATGATGTATAAATTCAATTCACTGATGACAACTTCAACTATCAAGATGCTATAAGGTTAAACAGCCTATCTTAAATGCTCTCAATGACAAATCATCTGTAAGCAGGCATTTAGCATTTTCTGAAAGCATGTTGAACAGAAGAAAGGAGCCATCACAATTACAAAAAGAACTAGAAGTGTGAATAACGAGTACATGGTTAATATGAAATTATGTATAGGGTCACAATACTCTTGAAGAGAACTTTTAAGATCACCTGGCTCAACCCCAACATGGTAAAGATGAGGATACTGAGAGTCAGGGTGACCATTGCTTTCTTGATGTTACTTTGGTAGGCAATTTGATATTTCTTTCTCTTTGTATCTTTCTCACTCTTTCACCTCTTTATTTTCTCCATAAATATTTTTAAACACCTGTTCTGTGTCAATCACTGACTAATGTGTTAAACAAATAGAGAAGACATCATTCTTCTATCATACCAAAGATCTAGAAAAGACGACTTGAAGAGAAAGATTTTAATTATTGTAATTATGTAGTGCTTTAAAGTTTTCCAAGTATTTTTTCATAGTTTATTCTATGTAACCACAACAAAATTTGGCTATGAACATTAAACTTTCCATTTTTTTTAGATATGACTAGGGGAGAGCCTTCTTTGAATGATAGATCCTTGTTAGAAAGCACCCTTCTATATAAGAATGATCTGAGAACAATCATTGATCTGGCTCTCCAAATACTATTTGAAATCATGCAGGACCAGTAGAATTTAATACACATTTATTTTCTGGTACCAACCAGACTTGTAAAAATTGGGTCAGCATGAACTAATCCTCTTTGAATCAGTTGACCATTGATGATTTAAATACTTGAACTTCTGTAGTATTCAGGTGTTTAAAGCCATTATCACAATGCAATCACCCAAGATAGGCAAGCAATAACTGACTAGGTATATAAGCAAGACAAACTTTACTCCCAGCTACTTTAAATATTTAGCTTACTCACTGCTCCAAATGGATTGTTTGGGTGGCCATGAAATCTCTGGGTCATACACTGCCCCTAAAGTTAAAAATGTATAGAATTTCTTTAAAAATACAAATAGTGGTACCTTTTAGAAAAAAAAGAGCTATAATTGACATATAACATTAGTTTCAGGTGTGCATCATAATGATTTGATATTTTACAAAATAATCACAGCACATCCAGTTAACGCCTACCACCACACATAGTTACCAGTTTTATCTTCCATGGTAAGAACTTTTAAGATCTACTCTTAGCAACTTTCAAATATCCAACCCAGTATTGTTAACTAGAGTCACCCTGCTACACATTACATTCCCGGGACTTATTTCTTCTATAAGTGAACGCGAGCCTGTTTTGGAAATACAGCTGTAGGCTATGTGCAGTGAAGGAAATGGCCCATGAAAGATTCCTGGGTTGACTACTCTGGTATGAGGGGCCCACTGCTGTAAATCCTGCTTGACTCGGCAGCTGGCTGGCTTGCCATCACGTCACTAGAGACCAGAGATCTTTATTTTCTTTGAAGAAGAAAACAGCATGAAGGGTTTCTGGTTCAAGGTGGATGTCTGCACTTGTGAGAGACTTCTCTTTCTTTCATGGCCCTCCTCTGGGCTGGTAGGGCAGCCCTGTCTCTCTCAGAACCCGCCACTGAAGCACAGCTTCAAAGGCCGCTTGTCTTCTGGGCCACTTGGTTTTCTTGTCAGGCGATGCTTTTAAATCGTTTTTCAAAATAAGAAGAAATTCCTTTTTATTTTCTTAATGTTTCAGTCTATTTCTTTTTTTTTTCCCCACTGTCCTGTTCAAAGTGAAAGGTTTTCCTTGGCCCGGATTTCTAGCTACTGCCGACACGATGAGAAGAAGCACTTGGCGCCTGACTCTGCGCTCAGCCGCCTCCCGCCCCCGTGTCCGCTGGAGGGCCATTCATATTTGCTGCCACTCCTTCCTGCAGTGACATTTTAAAATTAGCTCACTTTGATTTATGAAGGGGCTTTATTCCTTCACCTTTAATAAATGCGTTAATGCCATTTTCTTGTCAGAGTTCTGGCAAGCCCTTCTATTCCTTGATATGCAATTTTTCACTATTGTGTGTGGGTAGCAGTGGGGGGAGGGAGGAAGATGTATGTGCTTGTTATATAGACATGAAATGATAAACTTTCTGTAGGCAGTAGCAGATCTCTGTGATAATTAAGTTAGGGATGACAGTAAAGTTGAACCATGAAGTAACTGAGACAATATGAAGATAAGGGTAGAGCCTTTCTCATGATGACTTGCCATTCGTTATGAGAGAAGTAGGTTTCATAGCAGCTTAGGGAGCCCTGAGGGATCTGGTCCTGTTTACACATGTCCTGCTCCTCCCTCCTTGCCCTCCACCTCAGGTACCCTGGCGTCCATGCTGCGTCTCTGGCATGCCAGGGACATGCTGCCATCGGGCCTTTGCATTGGTTGGTCCTACTGCTGGACTTCTCTTTGCTTGCACATCTGCCTGGCTAACTCCATCAGTTCCTTCAAACCTTTGCTCCCTTGTCACCTCCTCGGCGACACCCCCCACCACCCTATTAAAAGGCAACCTTGTTTTCTACCCCTCACTTTCAATATACCTACCCTGCTCTACTTTTTCCTTGTCCGATAGCCCTTACCTATTGTACAATTTTAAATAATCCTTTTCTTGGGTCTATTAATGTCTGTCTTCCCTGGTAAGGGGGAATCCCCCATGAGAACAGGGATCTTGGCCTGCCTTGTGCACTGATATATCCCCGGGGGGGTTAGAACAGTGCCTGGCAGGTAGTGGGGCCTCAGGAAATCGCTGTTGAATAAAGGAAATACGTGATCTAGGGAGGCCTTCACTGTCAGTATTTCTTGCTCAGTCCCCACACCGCCTCATCCTATATTTGTTTTTAAACAGTCTTTATTATTTGAAATGACTTACTCACTGTCCATATTTCCTTATAGACTGCACACTCCTCCAGCACAGGACCATGTCTACTATTTTATTTTACTTTATTTTATTTCATTTTATTTTATGTTGCTTCGCTGTGTATTCCCAACTTTTGCATAGTACCATAAAAACAATAGGTACTTACTTCATTGTTATATGGAGAAATATAATGTGGATAACGTTAACTTGTTATGACATTTGTTATCTATTTCCTGGGTGAGTGATTTATTTCACAACTTTCTTTTAGTTTTACGTTATATACTAATGCTACAACTCAGGGTAATTGGCACTGTCCCTTCTAGGTCATTAGATATGTGTTCATGACACTGCAGACAAGATACCTGGAGATGCTAACACCTCACTAACACCTTAAAATGACCTGGAGAAAATAATCTTTAATATGCATGTGGAAAAATTGTTGAACAAGTTAATGAATTTAGGCACAATACCTTTTTTCCCAAATAGTGTTTCCCAGGAAATACTGGAAGAGATCAGTCTTCCTCACCCTCTCATCTAAAGTAGCTCTTGGTGACACTCTTTAGCATTGTTCTGTTTCGTTTTCTTAAAGCACTGAGCCTTAACTATATTATACTCTCCTGTGACCTGATTTTGCCTCTTCACTATACTGGTCAGTTTCATGAGAGGATGTAATAGTTTCTAGGACTGTTGAAACAAATTATCACAAGCCTGGTGGCTTTAAACAATAGAAATATATTCCCTTACAGTTCTGGAGGCCAGAAGTTGGAAATCAAGGTGTTGGCAGTGCTGTTTCCCCCCAGATCTCTAAAGGAGAACCCAGATTTCGGTGACTGCTGCAATCTTCAGCACTGCACGGTCTAAGATGCACCACTCCGGTCTCTGCCTCTGTCTTCATACGGCCTTTTTTTCTGTGGTTTTTTTTTTTTTTTAATGTGTCTCTGCTTCTATTTCCCCTTCTTTTCTAAAGATGTACTAGATTTAAGGCCCATCCTAATCCAGGATGATCTTTTCTTGGGATCCTTCATTTGATTGCTTCTGTAGAGACCCTTTTTCCAAAGAAGATTAAATTTGTATGTTCAGATGGGAAAATCTTTTGGAGGATTACTATGTAACCCACTGCAGGGACTTGTCTATGTTAATGCGGTATTTCCCGTGTACAGGATGATTCCTTGGAGATGACTCCTAGAATTCTCAGTAAAAATTGTTGAGTGCTAGAAGGGAAGAAAAGACATAAAATGCAATGGATTGCTAGACTTTCTGGCAAACACCAAATAAAATGGCCAGATGATTGTTACAGGACAAGGCAAAGATACTTTAGAGGGTGTCAGAGGGCAAACTCCTTTACAGTGATGCCAATTAAGTCTTTGAAATTCAAACCCTCCCACTCACGTCTCTCCTGTCCCTGCTGTTTTGTTCCCAAGGAGGAGAACCACCAAGAAAATCAAGAAACGGTGTCAGGTGGCAGTGGTAGATTGTTCCCGGGAGAGAGTTCATATTAGCGTGTGTTAAGTGGCATACAAAAGAAAAGGTGTTGGATTCTAGGCTGTCCCGCCTATATCTGTCACTGTCTGGGCTGAACTTTGCACCAGGCCCAGTTAAGTCACCTAGACATATAGAATATGCTTTCTGTCCCACTTGACTTTCCCTCTAGTCCTAAGACCAATATATGCAAAAGAGCCTTGCATACTGTTAGTCTGTACGAATACTGTGTTGTAGGGGAGAGCCCACGTACAGGGGAGCCGAGGAGGATTATAATGAGAGCAGGAACAGAAGAAGATGTAGGGATCTAGCTGGTCTCAAAGGATGGTTGGTAAACAGCTCTATGAAGGCTTTCCTGAGGAGGAAAAGACATGAAGGCAGGGAGGGCGCAGCACACTGGCACGGCACGTTGAAGATGTGGACAGCTCAGCTGTGGGTCCGTGAGGAGACAGAGCTCAATCCAGCGAGGACAGGGAGCTGGAGTGTGTTCTGGGAAACCACGTTAGATAGATGAGCTGAAGAGAAAGGACAGCAAATTCATTTTTTAAGATTGCCTTTCTTTCTAAATGAAGATGATCAGAACTCATTTTTTTTTTTTTTACTTCAGTTTCTTTCCTCACCTATTAATATGCTATCTCTGACAGTGGGCAGCTTAACCAGATGAATTTTATCGTCCTGTGTGTGTGTTTTTTACCCCCTGACCACGGAGTAACCTTTATCTGCTAACTTTTCAGCATTTTGCTCTCTAAATTGCATCACAGGCTACATTCTGCTTTTTATCTTAAGAGATTTTCCACTTCTCTTGTGATTTTTCCCCCTTTCAAATGTTCATTTTATTAAATGCAGTCTTGTAGCAATTTCTGTTTCTTGTCATATTAGATTTAGTTCCTTAAAAGCATTTGGCCACAACCAATTCTAGTTCTAGAAATTTGTGTAAGCCTTTAATGTTCCTTAGAATTGATCTCAGTATAGCCTGTTGGCTACTCAGTAACATCATGTTTGAAATGGATAAAAACTTTTATTGTATTCCTAGATATTAAGACATCATTGACATTAGTTTAATAGTAATTCTCTTTAGATCAGTGGTAGTCAACCTGATCCCTACCACCCACTAGTGGGCGTTCCAGCTTTCATGGTGGGCGGTAGCGGAGCAACCAAAGTATAAATAAAAAGATAAATTTAATTATAGTAAGTTGTTTTATAAAGATTTATTCTGCCAAACTTAGTGAAAATCTGACATAAAGTACTTGGTAAGTAATTATTATTATATGCTTTAATTTGCTGTAACTCTGCTTTGTAAATTTTATAAAGTAAAGTTACTTCCCTACTTTATAAATCACCATTACTATGAAACCGGTGGGCAGTTAGAAAATTTTACTACTAACAGAGGTACAAAAGTGGGCAGTAGGTATAAAAAGGTTGACTACCCCTGCTTTAGATAGTGCTCTCAAAGCTAAGTTTTTCAAGTAGCTATTAATTATTTAAGCACTGGAGCTGAGCAATAATCAAAGAAATATTTTGAACAAGCACAGAATCTTTGGATGTATTAATTTCAGCCTCCTTAAACTTTCAAAAGAATCTGAAGTGCAAATGCTCTGACAATGATTAAAATAAGAGTACAAGTTAAAAAAGCCAATAAGGAAAATAACTTGGAGATGATTATATCTGGAATTTAGACTAAGGTTTATATTAAAATGGAGTGTAAAATGACAAGCCAAAGCAAAATATGACAAGATAAAAAATATATAGCTCTCATCTGATTAGAGCAAAAGCAAACCAAATTTCTTTTAATTAGGACAAATAGATTTTTGTTTGGGCACAAATTTTCTGCATAAGTCAAGGAACATTGAATATTTTGGATGATATATCAATAATTTTGTAAAAGATGCAGAATTCTTTATGGCCATTTATTTTGTCACTGATCAATAAAAATAGTATATTAAATTTTATGTTCAATGTTTTTATATTGAAAGAGAGGAGACTAACATTTAATGAAAATTGTAGCCGGCTGTGTTAATTACCTATCAAAAGTCAATTCCTCCCTTTTTCGCAAAAGGACCCAGCAGTGTGCCAAGCTGAAAAACTAGATTTTTCCAGTGTACTTCACAGTTAGATATGGTACTGTCACTAAGCTCTGCTCAGTGAGATGTAAATGTTCCTTTTGGGAAGGATTTCTAGAAGGGAAGGATGAATTCTTTCTGCATTTATTTCCAGCAGACAACTTGACCATGTGGTGACCTTGAGGATTGAAAATAGGAGGCGTCTGGGTTCCTGAAAACTTCTGGAGATAACATATCAGTCTTGGGCTGCCTATCTCTGAGCTTCTTGTCTGCAGTAGAATAAGCCTTTGTGTGTCTAATCCAGTGGACTTGGGTCTGTTTTGCTAGCAACCAAATTCAACTATTAACTGACATGCATGTCCATGCATACCAGTCAGTTGCTTTTCAAATGTTATGTCTAAATTGTCTCCACTCCCCTCTGAACCAGCTATTACTGACATACAGCCCGTGTGACCCTGGCTGAGGTCATATGACTTTTTAGGAGAGTTAGGATTTGAATTTAACTCAGGTCTGTATGTGTTCTGAAATGCTGATGTTTTCTGATACACTTGTGATGTCACCTGAAAGCTAGTCACAGGGGCTGAGCTTTGATCTACTGTCCCTTTGTCAAGTTTGCCTTCTGAATCTCAATTGTCATAGCGAGCATGGCAGTGCTAATAGAAAACATGGGTAGAACTTTGTGCAAGTATAATTAAAGCTTAAAGAGAGACTCCACATGCTTTGATACCTATGTTGGGAACATGACAAAAGAGAAACTCTGAAAAGGAAGAGGAAATGGAGGACAACATCAACCGGAGCCCAAATATTAGCGCCATTTTTAAGTTCTACAATAAAACCTGAAACTTCTTTATTTTAATTTGGTAAGTGAAAGAGTATTATTTATTACTCCTCACCTATAAGCAAGTCGTAATACCTGACAGACTGACTTATTTATTTATTTATTTATTATTTACTTATTTATTTTTTTACAGAGACAGAGAGAGAGTTAGAGAGAGGGATAGATAGGGACAGACAGACAGGAACGGAGAGAGATGAGAAGCATCAATCATCAGTTTTTCATTGCGACATCTTAGTTGTTTATTGATTGCTTTCTCATATGTGCCTTGACTGTGGGCCTTCAGCAGACTGAGTAACCCCTTGCTCTAGCCAGTGACCTTGGGCTCAAGCTGGTGAGCTTTTTTGCTCAAACCAGATGAGCCCGTGTTCAAGCTGGTGACCTCTGGGTCTTGAACCTGGGTCCTCCGCATCCCAGTCCGACACTCTATCCACTGCACCAGCACAGGCCAGGCCTGGCAGACTGATTTATAAAAAGGCATAAGGAAAGAAGAGGAATGGTGGTTAAAAAATTGTATGCTAGAGATTTGCTTTCTAAAGTCCACGGCTCTCCTGACAAACAGTGGTCAACATTGCTCTTCCCACACCATCTGTCTTCCTCAGTAGTCTCCTTAGCACAGGCCTTCAGGAGCACTTGCCCAACTTACTGCAAAAAAACTGTCACTGGGCTTTGTCTTCGGGTCTCTGACCCACACCAACAGTTGTTTGCTCCTGCACTGGAGAACCCTTTTCCAACATAAATAGGAATCTGTTGTGTCCCTTCCTTACACATTTCTGGTAGATTCCATTAGCTTCAGGGTGGTGCCCAAACTCCTTGGTGTGTCCTCTTGTCCCTTAATTTCCAGTTCTATGTTTTATAGCCTCATCCCTGCATTCTGGTGTCCATCTTCCCGTAGGTCACATTGAGCTTCCCGTTCCACCACGCTCTCCTTTACACTCAGCCGATTTCAGCCTAACCAGCCCTGACAATACACCATCAGCACCAGGCTATTTTTGAATTTCACTTACATCGCTCATTCATAGTGTTTCTGAGCTCTACATTCCCAAGGTCTTACCTTTGCTATAAAGGTGCCAGTGTTACCTTAATTTTTCCCTTTCTTCCCATTTTCTCTAGTGATTAACAGAGGGCTGCGCTTTCTTATGGTGTGAGCTTATTGCTCTTGATATCGGGTAATGTTTGCAATATGAGGGTGTCACTGGACAACCTTGAGGCACTGCCTCCCGCTCATTTTTCTCCAGCTGAGTTGGCAGTACTGCTCTTTTGTTATTCCCTACAGAATTTGTTTTCTCAGTTTATAGATAGCATATATTTTCTTCTTTCTTCAGTGTCTACACTTCACTATTTATTACCACCTAAACAAAAAAAACCTCTTCAAGAACTCTTAACGAAGCAACTGAAATGACTCTAAATTTAGCCTATTCGTTGGACTGAGAAGAAGCTTCATGTTGAAAGCATTCAAGCACTGTATAATCCCCATGATCTCTAATTCAGGACACTGTCATTATAGATATATATTTTGGATGTCACACCTCCCTGGGGTTATTTTGAATATTTGTTAAAGGAGAATGAGCCCAGAGCAGTTGTCTCTTCACATTGATTCCCTAACGCTCCTCCATGGGGGTCACTTCCAAATCTGCCTCTTAGACATTGATATTAAGCTCCATATGCCTGTCTCACAATTGACTGGACATTTCCACAAGGATATCCTGCTGGGACTTAAATTTAATGTCTAAAAACAAACTCACCATCCCATACAACAAATGACCTATCCCCCAGAGGGATGTAGATGGGGCCATCTTGGTCATAATTATCCAGGCAATTTCATCAACCTCTTCCCAGTTCAAAAAATTTCTTACAGAGTGAAAATTAAACTCATAAACTTGATGTTTAAAGTACTTTACTGATTGACCTTCATGTCTTTACAGCTTAAAGCTCCTCTATTTCCCTTGATAAGTTCTTCACTGTGGCCGGGCATGTATTCACTGCAAGAATGACAATTTTTTTTACAGTATTTATTTAAGCAATACTCCTGAAGAAATATTCTCTTTAATCAGAAAGTTACAATGAAGTCACTGAAGACTTGACCCTTTCAGTCCTCAGAATTGTCCTGACTCCCTGAACTACTAATTCATTCTTTGAACATGTCCCACTACTTTCTACATATCATATGTATTATAGAGAATTTAGTGTGTTTTGTAAAAGTAAACATGGTGGAAATTAATGATGAAAATGAAAACTATAAAGAGCAGGAAGAGATGTTAACAGATAATCTGAGGTGAAATGTTCACTATAATGGCTTGTGAATGTGACTGACTTTCTAAGCAGATGAGTCAAACTACAAGGAACATTGCGTCACAGCATCCTCATTTTATGGTTTAATATGAAAATATTCTGTAGGAAGCAACATCTTTCTGAAATAAAACTTGACAATGCATTTACAGTATGAGTGTTTTTTTATAGGTAAATGTAGTTCACAGTGAAAAGGGGACAAGGTGCTTCTTACATGAAATCTTCCGTATCAACGCTTAATAAAGAGTATAATGTGAAATTGAAGAGCTGCGATGGTGTCGTTCTGGAATTGCTCTTTCTGTTGACCTGACAATATCATAACAGAGCTTCAGAAACCTAAAAGAATAGGTGGTTTGCTTATGCATTCAATTTTGTCATATTGCATATAAGAGAGTTCTTGGGTCGCACTCCATTTCTCTGAGAAGTGCCTGATCTGTGTGAAGTCTATGTTGTTGACAAAAGTGAGAACCACAGTGTTGGGCAGATAAAATATATTATGCTCACTTTGTTAAAGATGGCGCTGCCCACGTGGAATCCCACTGCCCAGGTGATGGTATTGGTTGCCCTTCCTGCTTGGGATGGGCATGATTATATTAATGTGTGTTGGGGGCGGGCTGTGGGCAGGCAGAATCCTTGTAGCCTGGGGTTTGGTTTTGGGACTAAGCCTTTCCCACCCTTTTTGATGTGGAGTGGTACACTCTCATGAGGAATCCCTTATGCCACAGATGCGTGACTTTGTATCAGAGACTTCCTTGTTTGCATATTGAATTAAAGGTTTTGGTTTCTACACTATAAAGTGGGGTACTTTATACACTATAAAGTTAAATTGTATTAAAATGGTAGAATTATGGGGTCAATAATTTCTACTCTTAAAATTTGTTTGGTTGTTAAAATTATGCTAAACACCAAATCAAAATGTGAAAAGAGCTTCTCATCTTCCCTAGCTTAGTTAGTGACCCAGAATCAGCTTTAATGTCTTTGCAAAATGCTCAGTTTCTATTTGACACTGGTCTCTTCGCCTTCAGTGGGAAGACTGACCCAAGGCAAACAGGGAGTAAACCAAGTTTGCCCTCTTCCTCTCTTTCTTTCTTTCTTTCTTTCTTTCTTTCTTTCTTTCTTTCTTTCTTTCTTTCTTTCTTTTTTTTTTTTCATTTTTCTGAAGCTGGAAACGGAGAGGCAGTCAGACAGACTCCCGCATGCGCCCAACCGGGATCCACCCGGCATGCCCACAAGGGGGCGATGTTCTGCCCCTCTGGGGCGTCGCTCTGTTGCATCCAGAGCCATTCTAGTGCCTGAGGCAGAGGCCACAGAGCTATCCCCAGCGCCCGGGCCATCTTTGCTCCAATGGAGCCTCAGCTGCAGGAGGGGAAGAGAGAGACAGAGAGGAAGGAGAGGGGGAGGGGTGGAGAAGCAGATGGGTGCTTCTCCTGTGTGCCTTGGCCAGGAATCGAACCCGGGACTCCTGCACGCCAGGCCGACGCTCTACTGCTGAGCCAACCGGCCAGGGCCCCCTCTTGCTTTCTAAATGACATCATTTCCCGACTTAAGGCCCTAATTCTCTTGCAGGATCTGATCTTAACTCCCTAGGAGATTTTTTCCCCCCAATCATTTCCTACTTCTTTCTAGTCCAGAGATCACAGGGGCACATACTGAATTTCTTGTTTTTGTTTTTTTTTATATATATTACTTAATTAGCAACAATAATATTTAATCCCCTAATATCATTTTCTGTTGTCCTAAAATGAGTATCTATGCTTTCTTTGTCATTGCTACCTCTGGAAGTATCACTGTGTTGACATGACATGACAAGGCCACGAAAACACTGTCATATAGTATATCTTTCCATTTGTTGTAAAGTTGATGAATTCCACTACTGAAAAGTTGAGATAACTGGGACTATGCCTTCTAGTGATCTGATCGAACAATCTTAAAATAGATCTAGGAGAACAAAAAAGGTTAATTATTTGCTCATTTGACTCCCAGTCTTAGTTTCTTTTAAGCTTTAAGCCCAGATTATTTAGAGAAGATCTCGTAGATCTCTCTGTTCTTGCTCCTTCTTCTGGCCACTCTGACTCTTTCTGTCTTTAACACAGGCCAGTCATTCTTTGTCTTATGGTTTCCTCTGCCTGGAACATTCTACTCCTGAGTACCTACGTATCCAGTTTTCTTTCACCTTCTGAGTGTCAGTTATAACATTGCATGGGACGTTGATACTCAACCAATGTCTACTGAATGAATGGGTGCATCTGCATAGTTGTAGTTTTAAAATGAATTGAAAATTTTGCATCTTATATATGAATTCCGTCTGGTTGATTTTTCAAAGGCTAGGTAGGCCCCAGAAGCAGATTCTTTTCTCCCTAAATGAGAACTATATTTACATAATGATAGGGACTCAAAAAATACGCATAGAGCCCTGATACCTCCTCTACCTTCTCTGTTTTTCTGATTCCCAATGGGGAAGAAAGAGAAGGAGAAAAATCAAGCTTACACTTTCTCACCATTCCAGACTGGGTTTGGCACATGCTGATGATGGAGAAATTTGGGGCAAATCCTTCGAAAAGCCTGAAGGTCTTAAAGAAACTGGCTTCTTCCTTGCAAAGGTAAGAGAAGTGGACACATCTGTGAGCAAGTCTTTGCAGGTGTAATAGCAGAAGCACCAAATGGACATGTATCTGCTACATAAACCTGTCCCAGAGAGAAGGCCATCAGCTCCCTCTTTTATAGGGCCAGCTCCTTGAAGTCTAATTCTCATAGACATCAGACATTCAGGGGCCAGGCTGCACAGAAAAGCACTAACCACCTAGCATTCCTTTCAAATATACAGCTCAATGTTAACCAACATTCACATTTCAAACAACATTGGCACCTAAACCTTGAGTAATTATATTTCCTCATTTCCTTTTTGAAGGCTGTGGACCAATTAACACCTCTTAATTATTTTTAAAACTCTGTTGGCTCTCAAAATGAACTGAGAATATAAATGGTCACTCTTATTTCAAGATAAACCAGTACTTTCTAATTGCATTGCATCAGCTGACTTTACATCTAAAACTGAGAGGCTTCTTTAAAGGATATTCTGGTGAAAAAGCAAGTTTATTACAAAGTGGCACTTGCTTTCAGAGCTCACAATACAGAAGAAGGAGACTGCCCTGTGAATTCTTACTAAAACAGAACCTGTTCTATCACCAGGTGGAAAACTCTTTGAATTCTAAATATACCATTCAAAAAATAAACATTTGCCTTTGTAGCTCTCTTACATTTTTTTTTCTTAATGGCAAAAAGGATAGTTTCCATAGAAGCAGAGATGCTGTCATTCTCACTGTCAGGATGGCATGGATGTCCACAAAAACTTGCATGACAACACTGAGCTGGGGGAACTTCAATGAAAGAAAGAGATGTGATTACTCAAGACCAAAGTTAGAAGGAGATGTGATAGTTAATTTTATGTGTCAACTTGGCTGAGCCACAGAGTGCCCAGATATGTGGTCAACTATTATTCTGGATGCTTCTGTGATGGCATCTTTGGACACATTTTACAAATGTATGATGATATGTATCCACATTATGGTATTATACAGAGTGGCTCCCCTGCACTAAAAATCTCTATGCTCTGCCCATTCATCCCTCCCTCCCCATTAATGCATGGCAACCAGTAACCTTTCAACTGTCTCCATAGTTTTGCCTTTTCCAGATGTCATGTAGATGGACTCATATAGTATACAGCTTTTCCAGATTGGTTTTGTTCACTTCACACATTTAAGTTTCCTCCATGTCTTCTTATGGCTTTTTAGTTCATTTCTTTTTAAACACTAGAGAATATTCCAATGTCTGGTTGTATCACCATTTTCCCATTCACGTATGAAGAACATCTTGGCTGCTTCCAACTTTTGGTAATTATGAATAAAGCTCCTATAAATATCCATGTATAGGTTTTTGTGGGATCATGTACTTTCAGTTAATTTGGTTAGCTACCCAAGAGAATGGTTGATAGATTGAACAGTAAGCATGTTAGTTTTGGAAGACACTACCAAAATGTCTTCCAAAATGGCTATACTGGTTTGCATTCCCACCAGCAATGAATGAGAGTGCCTGATGTCCTACATCCTGGTCAGTATGTGGGGCTGTTAATGTTCTTGACTTCTGTTATAGGTGTGTAGTGGTATCTCATCGTTGTTTTAATCTGCATTTCCCTAACGACATAAGAAGTGGAGCATCTTTTCATATGCTTGTTCAGTCTGTATATCTTCTTTGGTAAGGTGTCTGTTCAGCTTTCCTGCTCATCTTCAAATTGAGTTGTTTGTTTTCTTATTGTTGAATTTAAGAGTTCTTTGTATAATTTGGATATCAGCTCTTTTTCAGACATTAAGGCTTTTTATAAAAAAATGTTTGCTTTCTTATTAATCTTTTCTTTGGCATTGTATATTTCATCAATTGATTGTGACTGAACAACCACAACTTCAACATCAGCTTTGATGAAAAGAAAGGTAAGGCTGAGTTTGCTAAATTTAGAATTGTTTTGCAAAAGAAGGTGTAGGTGTGGCAAAAAGTAGGTCAAAACAGTGAAAATGAAACAACATAGCCTTTCAAAAAGAAGTCATGATAAAATCACCTCTCTAATGAAGCAAATGATAGTTATTTTATTTTATTTTACTTTATTTTATTTTATTTTAAAGTTGGAAAACGACAGTGTTCCGTCCTGGTTTAAATTGGCATCTCTTAAGCTGAAACTAGGGTATTCCCAAGGCACGTTAACAAGAGAATTTTTGCAAAGCAGTGTTTTTGATCAATTCACAAGATTAGTTTTGCTTGAGTTTAACTAGGTCACGCTCTCTTTTCTCATCTATCTCAGCAGAAACACACTTTATCAAAAGCCCAAACAAGCCAAATATGGGATGCACTTTTAAAAAAGGATTTGGGATGTTAACAGATTAGTTTTATAATTTTAGATAGTTCTAAGTTTAAACACCCATGGGCTTGAGTGATTGGGCCTTCACTGAGATCACTATTCCATTATGATTTATCTTTTTTTCCAAACACCTGAGCATGTAGTGTCTGTAGCATAAATTTGACAGTTACAATTTAATGATTCATTCTGGCAACATGTTGTTGTCTTGTGCTGTCATTTAAGTTTTCAGGTTTTCATCTCCACAACAGAAAGAGAGACCCATGTGTATTAATTCAGGCTCTCCAGAGACACAGAATAGCTTTATGTGCAAACTATTAAATAGAGATCTATTTTACGGAATTGGTTCAGAGAACACTGGGAGTTGGCAAGTGTGAATTCTGTGGGGCAGACTGGGTGGCTAGAAATTCAGATGAGAGTCAAGAAAGTCACAGGGGTCCCCAAACCTTTTACACAGGGGGCCAGTTCACTGTCCCTCAGACCGTTGGAGGGCCGCCACATACAGTGCTCCTCTCACTGACCACCAATGAAAGAAGTGCCCCTTCCGGAAGTGCGGCGGGAGCTGGATAAATGGCCTCAGGGGGGCTGCATGCGGCCCGCGGGCTGTAGTTTGGGGACGCCTGGCTAGAGTCTGCAATACAGAGGGCAGACCAACAGGCTGGACATGCAGGCAGAATTTCTATGCTGCAATCCTAAAGGAGAATTCCTTCTTCTTACCTTCTTCTATTACTGTTCTCAAGGCCTTCAACCAATGGCCAGAGGATCACTCACATTCTGGAGAGTAATCTGCTTTATATAAAGTCAACTGATTGTAAATGTCAATCACATCTAAAAAATATACCTAAACAGCAACATCTAGCCTAGTGTTTGATCAAAATTTTGAGGACCATAACCCAACTAACTGACAGATAAAACTGACAGTGACACTTTGAAAAAAAGAATTATAAATTCTATTTTTTTATGTTTGCCACTGTGTTTATTGTCTATTGAGTAAATATGTCCTAAGTAAATACCTACGAGTCAAACAACTATGAGAAGTGAATACAGTATTACTTTAGTTTGTCTTCTGAAATTAAATATATTATTTCATAAGTGAATATGCTAGCAGTATCCAGATTTAATTTTTAAAAATTAAGTGTGTGGATAGGTAATACCAGTATTGATTCTTTAAAAATTAGCCTCAAATAAATTCAGTAGAAAAAAGTAGCATTTTAGAAGACAGGAACAACATGAGCATCAAAGGCATGAAAGAGATTGGTTTGTTTGAAGGACAGTGAGGAGACAGACGGGGCTAGAAGGAGGTGGGCATGAAGGTACACTCAGCAAAACCAACTGTGTAAAGGATAATGATATTGCAGAGGCCACTGGGAGTCAAGTGGAGAGTTTCATTTAAATAAACGGTACCCACCGAGGATTTTAAACAGGGGAGTAATGTAATGGATTTTAAAGAATCTGCACCTGATAACTGTATTTGGACCGGAGATAATTAGGCAAACTGTCTTTTTGGATCTTCTGAGAGGCAGATGCTAAGATAAGATTAGACAGGCAAAGGGTTTTGAAAGAGAGTGTCTGGAAAGTATAAAGGAACAGAATTAGGCAGGAAGAACCTTGGACTCTTATTCAGTAGGCTGGCCCCTAGCCACCTGGCACGACTGAACGTCTGTGAGGTGGCTGAGTTGAATGGGCTGTGTAAAACACTCCCCAGCCTTCTAGAAAGTACCATAAAGCAAGCAAGCAAATAAACAAACAAACAAAAAACCCAAAGCTAAAAAGCTCCCTTCACACATATGAGAATGGGAACTGCCTCCTTAATGACTTTGAAAATGTTGATGAAATAATATTTTGAAATAGAGATATCATTAAATATATATGTATATCATTAAAAACTTATTCCACCTGTTTCTTCTTATGATGGTGAAATTGCATAGATGCTCCCATTATATTTCTAACGCACAGTCTTGCTTCAGACCACAGTGTGAGTTGAAAGGAGAGAGGAAAGAGGACTAGGGAGGGAGAGTCTACTGAGTAGTTCTTAAGGTGTTGGGGCCAGGCTGATGGAGAACCCCTGAGAAAGCTGGGCCTTTGCGTGAGCCCCACACTGTACTGGCACTGGTGCTCCAACCATGTTCAGTTATTATTAGCTGGGACTGTCCTGGAAGAAAAGTGGCCTGGGTGACCCAGAGGGGCTGCAGCTGGAGGCCTTCAGTCAGTTTGCTCCCTAAAGCAGACTCCTTGGAAGGAGATGTGAGTACTGCATCCTCATGGCTGCATCATTTCTGGTTTCCCAGTCCTTGTCAGGTGACTTAGGCAGATATCAGCTGGGTTATTGGCCAAGGCTGTTTGGTTCGATGCCTGAATGTTTCAGTTGTATTCCCGACTTCTGCGCTCTTTCTTGCCTGACCCAGGCACGTCTGTGTGGAGAGCAATATTGAGGGCTCGATGAGTCCCACCCTTGGAAGGTTTGAAACTTCTCTTTAAGCATGTTGACTTTTTAAGACTGGATGATAAGAAAAAAGTCAAACTGACTCTGGGATAGAGTCTCTCTCTGTGACTATAACTTCCTGCTCAAAATTGAGGTCATGACTCTTAAGTTCTTATTTAGTCCATGTTCTCTAAAAAGCACCAATGAGCACACTGTAGAACTCCAAGGATTTCCAATCCAAGTTCTCCAATCCAGAGAAGATTAGTCCCATAAAAATGTATATAATCTTTACAACTGACAAGCCAACCTTACACTGGTAGTTAAGGTCCAATGAGAAATGGTTCTGTCCTCAAAGAGATTGCCATCAGGCTCGTGTACAAATGCAAGGGATCAGCTTTCTCTGAGTCTGACGTTTTTCTGAAGGAGCTGAGTGACTGCAAAGAGGAGTGGAGAGATTTAGATGCTCCATTTTTGATATAATGATCTTCATCAAAGAAAAAGATCCTTTAGAATATAACTGTAACCTTCCTCAGGTTGCTTTCAAATTGTCATTCTTTCTCTTTGAGTTGACATGAAATTTCCAAAGAAGGAAAAACAGTTTATGCCACAGATAAGAAGTCACAATAAGTGAACCCCCTCCTTGAAGTCAGTCAGCAATTATTCTGTAAGACTGCAGGTGTTTCCTCAGTCATTAAATACTTTAAATAATGAAGAACATGGTGAATTATGAATATTATTAGATATAAAGAACCAAAACACTCTCATGTGTATACTTGCCACAAGTTTTATAACTGTCAACATCTGTTTCACTCTATAAATAAGACAGTATAGTTTAGTGAATAATTAAGAGAGTAGACTTGAAAATCCAGCCACCTCCATCACATCTGGTGCTATAGACTCGTGTAAGTCTACTCGTGTAGCCTTTCTGAACCTCAATTTCTTCAACTATAAATTAGAATATTTATAGTATTCTGCCATAGGTTGTTGTGAGAATTAATTGGTGTAATTCATGTAAATACCTAACAATGTACTTAGCACGTACCAAGATAGTTGCTAATGTTATTCTTTGAAGAGATAAGAGCTTCTCCACAGTATTGGCCATTCAAGAATTCCTTTATTTTTCTAACTCAGCTGGAAGGCTCCACCTGCAAAGTTAAGCAAAAATATCCAACATAAATCAAACGTCAGGCTCCTGTCTTTGTTGTGTGTTACATGAAGGCTTCCAGAGCTTGTGCAGTGTAGGAACATGTGCACAGTTCGGGTTGTACACCCGGGTTGCCATAGTGTCACTGCATTTAAAAACAGGCTGCTCCAGGAGAAGCTCCCTTCTGTCTTTGAGCAGGTCCCCAAGACTGGGGTGACCAACTCACCTGCCTTGGTTTGTCCAGGACTCTCCTAGTTTTACATTGAAAGTCCCAAATCCTGCGAACTCCATATTCTTAAGAAAACTGAGATAGCTGGTCACCCTAAGGAAGGTACCCAAGTCTACTCACTTTCAGCCTATTGGACAGGCATAACCTGAAATGGGAATTGCCACATGAACCTTTATTTTATTTTTATTTTTTTTTAAGATTCTATTTGTTCATTTTAGAGAGGAGGAAGAGAAAAAGAGAGAAGGGGGAAGAGCAGGAAGCATCAACTCCCATATATGCCTTGACTGGGCAAGCCCAGAGTTTTGAACCCGTGACCTCAGCATTTCAGGTCAACACTTTATCCACTGTGCCACCACAGGCCAGGCACTATATGAACCTTTAATACTTGGTGTAAATCCAGTAGCCACGGCCACCATCACAGCTGCCTGGCCCACGCAAGTTCACATTAAATTTGGACAGACGGTAATGAAACAATGGAGCCGAGAACTGGTGGGCCATCATCTTTAATCCTAGCTTGCACTCAGTGGGCAAGAAATACACACAGTGGGAAAATACTTCCCTTTCCATCAGGGCTCCCAAAGCTACTGACTTATCCGAGTTTCCTCGAATCAAAGGTTTGTACCTCACCAGCCTTATTCACCTCTGTTTCCCATCTCCTCTCTGCACAAACTCTGCACAAACTGGCTTCTCCTTCAGCACTCTGCCATCTTGGCTGCTTCTCCTCTCTTCCCCGTGGCCTTTCTCTGCTCTCCTACAGCATGGGCTCCTCCTAGAACATAATCCCTCTTCCCCCAGAACAACGTGATCTCTCCTTTTAAAACCTTTTGGCACGAAAGCCCTCCCCCAACACATATTAATATAATCACGCCCATCTGAAGCAAATAGGGCAACTAATATTATCACCTGGGCAACGAGTTTCCATGTGGGCAGTGCCATCTTTAACAAAGTGAGCACTATGCTCACTTTACTACCCACAATCTACACTACCGGCATCCCTGAGCAAGGATATTTAGGCACATTACACAAGTTACAACAACATGACAAATCATACAATTAAAACAATTACAAAGATACACTTCACCAGTCTCTGAGCATTTTGCCAAAAGTGCAAAATGTCCTCAGACTTCTTTCTAGCCATGGAAAAAGCTTCCCGGGGCAGGGGATGGTTCCAGCTAAGCCATCCCCCACCCCCATCAGGGTATTTCACATTGTCCAAAATCTGTAAATCCATCCAACAAAGGAGCCAGTATCCACTCTGGTCATAGTCCAGGAATCAGTCCACGCACATGGGCCTCAGCCTCCCTCCTCATCCCTGCCATCCTGGCAGGTCTTACATTGTCCCAAAGAGAAGCACGTGGCAATGGCAGTCAGCATTTCCATCTCTGCTCCAGAGAGCATGATGGCCCCCAACCCTATGTCCCCAAATCACAGACCTACCAGGGGCATAGCAGGTACTCCTTGCTGCTGGGCTCTCATCTTCCGGAGTCTGCAGATCACAACTCCAGACCGATTCTCCTCATCCTCTAAAGAGGAACTGAAACATCAGCTCCTGCTGCTGGCCTTGCAGCCCCAGCTCCGGCCTTAGCACCGGCCTCCAGGTGCTGCTGGCTCTCCACAACATCCAGGGCAATCTGCAACTCACGAACCTGTGATTTCTTTTCCAGCAGCTGCTCCATTTCCAAGCGAATCTCACGAACCTGGTCAGCCTCCTCCTCCAGCGTTTCCTCCAGCTCCAGGGTCAGCATCTGTTTCTCCCATGTTTGCTCCAGCTCCTTCCACTGATAGTTTGCAGGTCCTGGGCAGTCTCTCCCACAGAGCTCTCAGTTTCCTCACACATGGCTGTCCTATCGTCCCCGAAAGGACAGACATGGGGAACCATAACAGCAGCCAGTCCTCTAATTCAGTGGTCCCACCTTTTTTTGGGCCACGGACCAGTTTAATGTCAGAAAATATTTCCATAGACCAGCCTTTAGGGTGAGATGGATAAATGCAAAAAATAAAATTATGCGACCGGCTTAAAAACTGTGGTCTTTTTAAATATAATTGTTGAACTTATGAGACAAGCATCAAGAGTGAGTCTTAGATGGATGTAACAGAGGGAATCTGGTCATTTTTTAAAAATAAAACATTGTTCAGACTTAAATATAAATAAAATGGAAATAATGTAAGTTATTTATTCTTTCTCTACGGACCGGTACCAAATGGCCCACAGACCCGTACCAATCCGCGGCCCGGGGTTTGGGGATCACTGCTCTAATTCATCGCTCAAAGGTGGTGGTGGCTCCATACCAAATTCCGAATCCTGCCACAGATTATGTCAAATGTAAAGCCAGTAGCCATGGCCACCATCACAGCCGCCTGGCCCGTGCAGATTCATATTAGATTTGGACAGATGTAATGAAACAACGGAGCTGAGAACTGGTGGGCCCTTAGCTTTAATCCTAGCTTGCACCCAGCGGGCAAGAAATACACACAGTGGGAAAACACTTCCCTTTCCATTCAGGGCTCCAAAGCCACTGACTTATCTGAGTTTCCTAGAATCAAAGGTTTGCACCTCACCAGTCTCATTCACCTCTATTACCCATCTCCTTCTCTGCACAAACTCTACACAAACTGGTTTCTCCTTCAGCACTCTGCCATCTTGGCTGCTTCTCCTCTCCTCCACGTGGCCTTACTTTGCTCTCCTCCTAGAACGTAATCCTTCTTCCCCCGGAACAATGTGATCTCTCCTTTTAAAACCTTTTGGTGCGAAAACCCTCCCCCAAAACACACATTAATATAATGTAAAGCCAGAGGCCAGGGCCACCATCACAGCAGCCTGGCCCATGCAGGTTTGCATTGGATTCAGACAGTCGGTAAAGAAACAGTGGAGCCAAAAACTGATGGGCTGTCATCTTTAATTCTAGCTTGCATCCGGCGGGCAAGTAAAAACACACACTGGGCTCCAAAACCCACTCACATTCAGTGCTCACAAAGCTACTGAACTTATCTGAGTTTTCTAGAATCAAAGGTTTCTAGCTCACCAGACTTATTCACCTCTATTCCCCATCTCCTTCCTTCTGTCTGCACAAACTCTGCACTAACTGGCTTCTCACTCAACACTCTGCCATCTTGGCTGCCTCTCCTGGCCTCCTCCACGTGGCCTTTCTCTGCTCTCTGCTCTGCTCTCTCCTCTAATGATAATCTCAGGAACTAAGAGAGCAAGCTCCTGTTCTGCCCCCATTTTATAGTGTAGATTCATAACCTTTAATCCAATATACAAAATAGGGAAGTCTCTAATACAAAGTCACTTATCTGGGACATGATGGGATTGTACCACCCCACAGCAAAAAGGGTGGGAAAGGCTTAATTTCAAAACCAAGCCCCAGGCTACAAGGATTCTGCCTACCCACAGCCAGCCCCCAACACACATTAATATCACCTGGGCAATGGCCTCCACGTGGGCAGCGCCATCTTTAACAAAGTGAGCATAATATATTTTATCTGCCCAACATATAATCACGCCCATCCCAAGCAAGAAGAGCAACTAATATTATCACCTGGGCAATGGGCTTCCACATAGGCGGTGCCATTTTGAACAAAGTGAGCATAATATATTTTATCTGCCCAACACCTGACGCCACACCTACCCTGGAAACCAACAATGTCCCTGTGACTGGGACATGCCCCTCTCCCATCCATTCCCTCCCCTTTCTGATGGTCCTGTTTATGCTTGATAAACCTATGATATAAAAACAATTGGCTGAAGAGTTGTCTTCCTGGCAGACTACCCATCCTGGCAGCCCTCATTAGGTTCTGAAACTCTACAAACGTCCTCTGATCTCAGTCAACAGGACTCAAAGGCCTGACCACATTATAAGATGTGAGCATGTGTGGGAATAGGAAGCAATGATTCTATAGTTAAAACAAGATAAATAGTTTCTCAGTAGGCTATTCTACCACACTGACTTGTCAAATTTTCACCCTACCATACCACCACTACCAGCACCACCTAAAGTGGTTTTGCCTATATATGTCTATCTAACTCATTAACCCAAAATTTACCTGATAATTTATGTGGCCTTACACTGCTCCTTGATTTTATAATAGAAATCCTAGTTTGTTTCTTGCAAAATCTCTAAGTTTATTCAGAAATGATCTCCCATCAAAACCCAAGAAAGAAATGAGAAGGAACAGACCACTACAGCCCTCACTTCCTGGTGCTTCCTTCTTTAACCTATTGTGATATTGTAATTTATTGATATAATAAAAAATATAAATTTGCTTTTCAGCCACCATTCCTGGCATAGAAGTCCTAAAACCCTTGGAATTTTCTGTTAAGAGAGCAAGAAGGCATCTTTTGTTATGTTAACAAGGCAAGTTTCAGGAAGTATCTAAGGATGGGACTGGTTGCCTGTGCAGCCTGAGGTTAGAAGGTTGGACTCTCAGTCTCACTCCTGACCTTGTGAAAAGAGGAGGGGCTGGAGACTGAGTTCAATCTCCAATGGCCAAGGATATAAACAACCATGCCTATGTAATGAAGCCCTTGTAAAAACAAAAGGTTGGGGTTTAGAGAGCTGTGAAGTTTGTGGATAAGAATATTTCACATGCCATCATGCTGGGCTCCGAACTCCATGAGGAAGGAAGTTCTTTTGTTCCGGACTATTGGTCAAATAAGTTTGTAAATATGATATATAGGTTTGCTCGCCTATAATTTGCATTGGGTGTGGGGGACAGGTTGTAAGCAGTCAGGGTCGTTATACCCTAAGACTTAGTTTTAAGACTAAGCCTTTCCCACCCTAAATGACTTGTATCAGAGACTTCCTTGTTTTTATATTGGATTAAAGGTTTTGATTTCTACACTATAAAATAAGGCAGACCAGGAGCTTGCTCTCTCTTGGTTCCTGAGATTAGCATTAGAGAGAAGAGCAGAGAAAGGCCACGTGGAGGAGTGGAAAAGCAGCCAAGATGGCGGAGTGCTGAAGGAGAAGCCAGTTTGTGCAGAGTTTGTGCAGAGAGAAGGAGATGGGGAACAGAGGTGACTAAGGCTGGTAAGGTAGTGTAAAGCCAGAAGCCAGGGCCACCATCACAGCAGCTTGGCCCATGCAGGTTCACAATGGATTCGGACAGTCGGTAAAGAAACAACGGAGCCAAAAACTGGTGAGCCATAGTCTTTTTTTTTTTTTGTATTTTTCTGAAGCTGGAAACGGGGAGAGACAGTCAAACAGACTCCCGCATGCGCCCGACTGGGATCCACCCGGCACGCCCACCAGGGAGCGATGCTCTGCCCCTCCGGGGTGTTGCTCTGTTGCGACCAGAGCCACTCTAGTGCCAGGCCATCTTTGCTCCAATGGAGCCTCGGCGGCGGGAGTGGAAGAGAGAGACAGAGAGGAAGGAGAGGGGGAGGGGTGGAGAAGCAGATGGGCACTTCTCCTGTGTGCCCCGGCCGGGAATCGAAACCAGGACTTCTGCACGCCAGGCCGACGCTGTACCACTGAGCCAACCGGCCAGGGGGCCATAGTCTTTAATCCTAGCTTGCATCTGGCGGGCAAGTAAAAACACACACTGGGCTCCAAAACCCACTCACATTCAGTGCTCACAGAGCTACTGACTTATCCGAGTTTCCTAGAATCAAAGGTTTCTAGCTCACCAGACTTATTCACCTCTGTTCCCCATCTCCTTCCTTCTCCCTGCACAAACTCTACACAAACTGGCTTCTCACTCAACACTCTGCCATCTTGGCTGCTTCTCCTGGCCTCCTCCACGTGGCCTTTCTCTGCTCTCCTCTCTGCTCTCTCCTCTAATCTCAGGAACCAAGAGAGCAAGCTCCCGTTCTGCCCCCATTTTATAGTGTAGAAATCAAAACCTTTAATCCAATATACAAAACAGGGAAGTCTCTAATACTGTAAAGCCAGCAGGCACAGCCAGGGCTGCCACTATCAAAGCAGTCACCTGGCCCATGCAGGTTCGCATTGGATTCGGACAGTCGGTAAAGAAACAATGGAGCCACAAACTGGTGGGCCATAGTCTTTAATCCTAGCTTGCACCCAGCGGGCAAGTAAAAACACACAGTGGGCTCCAAAACCCACTCACATTCAGTGCTCACAAAGCCACTGACTTATCCAAGTTTCCTAGAATCAAAGGTTTCTAGCTCACCAGACTTATTCACCTCTGTTCCCCACCTCCTTCCTTCTCCCAGATACAAACTCTGCCCAAATTGGCTTCTCTCTCAGCACTCTGCCATCTTGGCTGCTTCTCCTGGCCTACTCCACGTGGCCTTTCTCTGCTCTCCTCTGCTCTCTCATGCTAATCTCAGGAACCAAGAGCGCAAACTCTCTTTCTGCCCCCATTTTATATTGTAGCTTCACAATCTCTAATCCAATATACAAAATAGGGAAGTCTCTAATACAAAGTCACTTATCTGGGGCATGATGAGATTGTACCACCCCACAGCAAAAAGGGTGGGAAAGGCTTAATTTCAAAACCAAGCCCCAGGCTACAATAATTCTCAACAGACATTAATATCACCTGGGCGATGGCCTCACGTGGGCAGCGCTATTTTTAACAAAGTGAGCATAATATATTTTATCTGCCCAAAAAATACAAAGTCACTTATCTGGGGCATGATGGGATTGTACCACCCCACATCAAAAAGGGTGGGAAAGGCTTAATCCCAAAACCAAGCCCTAGGGTACAAGGATTCTGCCTGCCCAGCCTGCTCCCAACACACATTAGTATCACCTGGGCAACAGCCTCCACGTGGGCAGTGCCATCTTTAACAAAGTGAGCATAATATATTTTATCTGCCTAACAGGTAGATACCTTTGATTCTAGGAAACTCGGGTAAGTCAGTGGCTTTGGGAGCCCTGAATGGAAAGGGAAGTGTTTTCCCACTGTGTGTATTTCTTGCCTGCTGGGTGCAAGCTAGGATTAAAGCTAATGGCCCACCAGTTCTTGGCTCCATTGTTTTATTACCATCTGTTTAAATAAAATATGAACCTGTGTGGGCCAGGCGGCTGTGATGGTGGCCACGGCTACTTGCTTTACATGGACCTCCCCCTATGTATCTCCTCATCTAGCTGATGATTTATATCCTTTTTAATAAACCAGAAATCTAGTGAGTAAACTGGTTTCTAGACTTCTGTGAGCCACCCTAGTGAGTTAATCAAACCCAAGTTGGGGATGTGAGACCCTCTGACTTAGAGCCAGTTGGTTAGAAGTACAGGTACCACCCTGGACATTGGCATCTGAAGTGCTCCTATCTCAGTGGCTGGGCAGGCCTTATCTTTCCCTCCTTATACAAAATCTCCCTTCCTGCAAAGATGAGCATAGCCCACCCCTGCACTGAAGCCACCTGTAATCTTTCTGTGGCTCAGGAGTCCCTCCCTCTGCTGCAGCAAGTGAGAGAAGAAGCAAGGATTCCTGATCGGGAAAATGGAGCAGGTCCGGAGAGGAAGAGGTGCCAGGCAGAGTGGCATACATTTGCACAATACGTTTGTCTTTTTGGGAATGTGTTCTGGTAAAGATGGTGTAACTTGACATTTCAAATATCCAGAAAAGCAAAAAGCCTCCTTTCCTAGACACCTGAGTATCAAACTCAAATTTAAAAGAAACTTTATGTTAGTTACATGTTGTCATACCTATGACTGATTATTCAAATTTTTTATACTGATGCTACCTAATGATATTCAACACTTGTCTTCCTTTGGCTTTTCAATATCTAACTCCTTTTTCTTAAGAGCACCTCCAGGAGCATTTGGGAAAACTCCCAGTCATGGTGGCAGTTAGTGCCCAGAAGCATGTGACATAGGCTTAGCAATTGGGTGCTTTCTCCAGAAACTTTGATCCTTACAGAAGGACCTAGAATTGGTTGGTTGGTTGGTTGGTTGGTTGGCTGGTTACCTTCTTTCCCAGGAGCAGTGGTGGTGCTGTGTGAACCAGATAGCCTGCCACCCAGTCTGTGCTGTGACCACAGTGACCCTGCCCCCAGGACCTTTGCTGCCCTTCCTGTCTCCCAGGCCTGGTCTTCCTGCCTCCCATCCAATCTGTGACACCATATATTTCAAACAATTTCTCTCTCTCTCTCTCTTTTTTATTTTTATTTTTTGCTTAAGATGTCCAGTCTTAATTTCTTTCACTTATATATTAAAATTTTGGCAGATAACAATTACAATAGTAATAATAATCACTGTTATTTTCATAACCAAAAGCTAACAGTTATTGAGAACATTCAATGTGCTAAGCACTGGGCCAAAGCATTCCCATGTAGTCATTCCCTTATCCTCAACGGCCATTGAGGCAGGCACTATTTTCCTCATTCCCAGAGTTAGAAAACTGAAGTGCAGTGAGGTTGCTTAAATTCACATAGCTGATAAATAGCAGAGCCAGGATTTGAATCTACAGTCTCTTAACTAAATAATTCAGAAGTTTGTATCAGGAAGTAGAGGTTTAGACCTTCAAAAAAAAACCATGGGGAGTTGGAGACTGGTTCTCAATCTGAGATAGTGTAGAAGGAATTGAATGTCCTATTATTTTGGGGATGGTAATCTAGTACTCCTGGCTTGCAGTGATAAGATAGTGAATGAAATGATTGCCTATGGATATCTGTGACTGAGGATCCTTTGAGGACAAGGTTCTGGAAAACCATGCTGTTGTCAGTATAAAAACAGCTTGAAAGATGTGAAAAGTTGATGGGTGACTACTTCTGATAAGACCGAATGGCTTAAAACCCACAAGCGATAAAACTCAAAACTCTATTTCTCAGTTTAAGCCATGGAATGAAATTCAGGAATGTTCTATAACCATGAAAGAATTTATTATCTTGTAGCTATATGGCTGCAATAGAAGCAGACTTTGATCCTAAAAGGTGGCAAATTACATCCATGAACTAAATTTTTCACTATGTATGTTACTTCCATGGAAATGCAGTCATTGATCAAAACAGAGTAGGCCCCCAGGCAACAGGACAAGGTTGATGAAAAGACTCATATCTGAGAAACCTCAATCCTCACCTCAAATGGAGTTTCTGTTTTCCCAAGAAACAATCTCCTCTCCCTGCTCTGACAAGATTGTTCTCTTGCTTCAAGACTCTTATTCTTTTGCCTGAGGGGAAAGGTCTTCTTAAAAGAGACTCCTATCTCTAAATTCCCTACCTGCTTTACACTTGCTTTGCTTAGAGAAATAATGAGTTGAATCTCAACATGACTTGAGCACAAATTGCAAAGTTACTTTTTAGATGAAAAGGTTTAGACATTGTAAGAATTCCAGGGCTTTGCTAATTTAATGGGAAAATATCTGTGGAATGGCTGATGGTGTGGGACCAGTGAGGAGGAATATAACCATATAACCCTGCAGAAAAACAGAGCAGAAATGGGGGGATCCAGAACAGTCAATATTCACAGAAACAAAGAGAGAGTCAAGCCATGGGTCCCAGCACACTCTGTCGTCACATGAGAGTCCTTCCTATTGGGCCTGGGATCAGGGCTGAGACTCCAGAGAAGGAAGGAAGCAGCAGATTGCTATGCAATACAACCCTGGAGCAGTGATTTTCAAACTTTTCCTTTCTCACGGCACACATAAACTAATTGCTAAAATCCTACAGCACACCAAAAATATATTTTTTGTTGATCTGACAGAAAAAATAGGTATAATTTTGATTCATTCATACTGGATGACTATTGTTGTGTTGGTTGTTGTCATTTTTTTATTTGACAATCTAAGGGAAAAGAGGTTGATGCCCTGACTGAATAGTCAGGTAGTACATGTTTTAGAAATTCTTGTGGCACATTAGCCTGCGTGCCACGGCATGCTGGCTGAAAATCACTGCTCTAAAAAGTCCCCACATGTAAAGCCAGAAGCCAGGGCTACCATCACAGCCGCCTGGCCCATGCAGGTTCGCATTGGATTTGGACAGTCGGTAAAGAAACAATGGAGCCAAGAACTGATGGGCTGTCATCTTTAATCCTAGCTTGCACCCGGCAGGCAAGTAAAAACACACACTGGGCTCCAAAACCCACTCATATTCAGTGCTCACAAAGCTACTGACTTATCCGAGTTTCCTAGAATCAAAGGTTTCTAGCTCACCAGACTTATTCACCTCTGTTCCCCATCTCCTTCCTTCTCCCTGCACAAACTACACAAACTGGCTTCTCACTCAACACTCTGCCATCTTGGCTGCTTTTCCTGGCCTCCTCCATGTGACCTTTCTCTGCTCTCTGCTCTCTAATGCTAATCTCAGGAACCAAGAGAACAAGCTCCCGCTCTGCCCTCATTTTATAGTGTAGAAATCCAAACCTTTAATCCAATATACAAAATAGGGAAGTCTCTAATACAGGGGTCCCCAAACTTTTTACACAGGGGGCCAGTTCACTGTCCCTCAGACCATTGGAGGGCCGGACTATAAAAAAAACTATGAACAAATCCCTATGCACACTGCACATATCTTATTTTAAAGTAAAAAAACAAAACAGGAACAAATATAACATTTAAAATAAAGAACAAGTAAATTTAAATCAACAAACTGACCAGTATTTCAGTGGGAACTACGCTCCTCTCACTGACCACCAATGAAAAAGGTGCCTCTTCCGGAAGTGCAGTGGGGGCCGGATAAATGGCCTCAGGGGGCTGCATGTGGCCCGCGGGCCATAGTTTGGGGACCCCTGCTCTAATACAAAGTCACTTTCTGAGGCATGATGGGATTGTACCACCCCACATCAAAAAGGGTGGGAAAGGCTTAATCCCAAAACCAAGCCCCAGGGTACAAGGATTCTGCCTGCTCACAGCCTACCCCCAACACACATTAATATCACCTGGGCAACGGCCTCCACGTGGGCAGCGCCATCTTTAACAAAGTGAGCATAATACATTTTATCCGCCCAACACCACATTATAAACTCTCAGAGTCTAGCCAGGTGAAAAGAAAGCTCTGAACACACACACACACACACACACACACACACACACACACACACACACACCACAGGAAGGCAATTACCAAACTGCGACTGTAACTTTGAGACAATGTATCAATATTTGGGTCTAACCATAAAGCTGATGAACAGAATTGAAGTCAATCTTAGATATTCAAAGCTGATGTGGTAAGTTGGAATTATTTATTGTAATTCTCTTCTTCTTTCTGGTCAGGATCTGTCCTCCATATGGGACAGATTTGAGATAGAGGTGAGAGCAAGTCGTATCAATAAGGGGAGAGGAGTGTGGCAAGGCTGGGGAACAAAGTCTTCCCTGATGAGGATGTAACTGCATTGCATTAACACAGGGGTGAAGCTGTGATTCTAACCTAGAGGATCACAAAGGAGCATCATTGAACAGACAATATAAGAGCTGACTTTTTTAACAGGGAAAGTTTTCTCAAGATGGAGAAGCACTAGAAAGACTTGCTAGGTGGCAGGAATAATGTATATACAAACAAGATGGCTAGAATGTCAGTAATTTGGAGGGTAGTAGAGAAGGATGAGGTTGGAAGGACTTGGGAAACTGAAGCCCCAAAGCAATTGGGATTTCATTGTATAGGAAACAGGTGGACATTTAAAAATTTTAGGAAAAAAGTGACAGGGTGCCACTCTGGACAGCAAGCCAGACCATTGTGTCTGAATTCTACCTTTTCACCTTCTCAGTTTTGGGGGTTTCAAACACAAGAATACTGACAATGCCTTCCCTGCTCCAACATTGGGTCAGTGGAGATCAATGGCCCATCTGGGTCAGCCTGTTTCCCACATCAGCCCTACCTGCCTGTTCTGATAAGGAGTCTTCATTCTCATTTCTACTGTGGTCGGTGCATCCACCTTTACCCCTCCTTCTTCTATTTGGGGCCTTGATTATCATGGATCTGGCTGACAACTCTCCAGGCTTGTTCTGTGGGCTGGTCTCTGCAGCTGTGTGTCTGCCCTGATGCTGACCTGCCTTCGGCACCTTCATATGCGGTACTCTGGGCTCGGCCTTTCCCACATCTGCCCACATAGGACTTCCCTTTAAGATAAACCTTGGGATCATGACTGGCACAAGAAATGATAACAGTGATAGAAAGAAGGTCCTGGCATTTCATATTGCAACCTCCCATAAAAAATTTGACCATTGATGTTCTGACTAGCCAAAGAATTATCACAATACTCATTGTTAAGTGCGCTTCATTGCACTGTACTCAGTGACATAAGGTTTCCCCAGCTCAAGGTAGTAAATATAAGGAGAGAAGTTTAAGATTAAAAAGGAAAAGATGAAAAGATGAAAATGGAGTCTGTGAATAAAAAAAACCCCAAAACACAAAGTAGGCACTACTTGTACATAGGTTTTTGACTGAGTACAGAATGCAAATCATTCAGCAAAGAACTGAGCCATACATCTAAATATTTCATAGCACTACTATTTTCTTTCTTTTTAAAAATGTTTTTATTAATTTTAATGGGGTGACATTGATCAATTAGGGTACATAGGTTCAGAGAAAACATCTCCAAGTTATTTTCACATTTGATTATGTTGCATACCCATCACCCAAAGTCAAATTGTCTTTCGTCACCTTCTATCTGGTTTTCTTTGTGCCTCTCTGTTCCCCCACCCCCTCACTTTCTGCCCTTCCCGCTCCCTCCGCCCCCCGTAACCACCACATTCTTGTCCATGTCCCTGTGTCTCATTTTTATGTCCCACCTATGTAAGGAATCATATAGTTCTTAGTTTTTTCTGATTTACTTATTTCACTCAGTATAATGTTATCAAGGTTCATCCATGTTGTTGTAAATGATCCGATGTCATCATTTCTTATGACTGAGTAGTATTCCATAGTATATATATACTACATATTCTTTATCCAATCATCTATTGAAGGGCTTTATGGTTGTTTTCATGTCTTGGCCACTTTGAAAAATGCTGCAACAAACAGGGGGCTGCATTTGTCTTTACATACCAGTGTTTTTGAGTTTGGGAGGTACATACCCAGTAGAGGAATTGCTGGGTCATATGATAGTTTTATTTTTAATTTTTTGAGGAACCACCATACTTTCTTTCATAATGGTTGTACTACTTTACATTCCCACCAACAGTGGATGAGGGTTCCCTTTTCTCCACAGCCTCTCCAACACTTGTTATTACCTGTCTTGTTGATAATAGGTAATCTAACAGGTGTGAGGTGGTATCTCATTGTAGTTTTGATTTGCATTTCTCTAATACAGTGGTTCTCAACCTGTGGGTCATGACCCCAGCAGGGGTCGAACGGCCAAAACACAGGGGTCGCCTAAAGCCATTGGAAAATACATATTTCCGATGGCTTTAGCTGCTCAGAAGCTGCGCTACCATCTGCAACAGTGCTATTCAGCTTGAACGCATGCCGTTATGGATATGTGTTCCAAACTGAATGCCTGCGGTCATGCACAGATGTGATTGCATCATCCGTCGGGGGCCTAAGGGGTGGGAGAAGCGGGGGGAACGCTCCACAGTCCATAGCAGCACAGCTGCTCATCTATAGCAGTGCATTACGTGTGTCTGGTGCTTGCTGACGTCATCAGTGGGCGGGTGCAGCAAGCGCTGGAGGACAGAAGCCTAGGAGGCGGAGAGGCAAGAGGCAGAGAGCCAAGAGAGCCTGCGAGACAGCCTGCTGGTGTAAAGAATGTTAATAATGTAAAAACAGTACGCACACCATACACACAATACTGTATAAGTGTAAGGTGCTTTGTGTGTAATCATTACACAGTACACAAAGCAACTTACACTTACACAAAGCACCATACATTTACACAGTGTGAACTACATTGGTCTTATACTATAAGAGACCACTATAAGATGTAGTTCACACTGTTCCCCAATGTATAATTATCTCCCATATCTCCCACTATTTTCCCATATTCTGAATGAGGAAACTGCTGAAATCAGCGGTTTCTGGCATTGAATCTGCCTCCTATTGATTTCATAGTGCAGCGGATTTTGTGGAAGAGAGCTCCCGAGAATCTCGGGTTACCACACAATCCGCAGCAGCCTTCTTTTGATTTCAATAAGAGGTGGAGAAATGACAGTTTCCGACACATTTCTTCCTCTCCTATTCAAGTCAATGGGAGGCCGCAGCAGATTCTGCTCAAATATAGAGCATGTTGCTTAATTTTTTCCACTCTAGAACTTTTCCTAGAGCAGAAAAATTCCAAAGGTGGAATCCGCCACCCCCAGTAGACTTCTATAGGAGGCAGATCTTTCACACTGCAGAATCCGCACAGCAGATTCCTCAGTGTGAGGCCTCTTTCAGTCTATTGGGGAGGCAGATCTTTCACACTGCAGAATCCGCAAGCAGATTCCTCAGTGTGAGGCCTCTTTCAGTCTATTGGGGGTGGTGGATTCCACCTTTGGAATTTTTCTCCTCTAGGAAAAGTTCTAGCGTGGAAAAAATTAAGCAACATGCTCTATATTTGAGCGGAATCTGCTGCGGCCTCCCATTGACTTGAATAGGAGAGGAAGAAATGTGTCGGAACTGCATTTCTGCCGTACAGGGGATCTCTCTCTGTGGAATCCACGGGTCTCCCATTGAAGTAAATGAGATGTGGATTCCACCGCAGAAACCGCTGCTTTATAGTGTGAAAGAGCCCTGAAAGATAACATGCTGGCAGAAACTGCAGTTATCCTATGACGTAGTTCACACTGTTCTATATAGAAAACTTGCCACTTGTAAAGCCAGGAGCCAGGGCCAGGTCCGCTATCACAGCCGCCTTGCCCATGCAGGTTCCCATTGGATTCGGACAGTCGGTAAAGAAACAAAGGAGCCAAAAGCAGATGGGCTGTCATCTTTAATCCTAGCTTGCACCCGGCGGGCAAGTAAAAATACACACTGGGCTCCAAAACCCAGTCACATTCAGTGCTCACAAAGCTACTGACTTATCCGAGTTTCCTAGAATCAAAGGTTTCTAGCTCACCAGCCTTATTCTCCTCAGTTCCCCATCTCCTTCCTTATCCCAGATACAAACTCTACACAAACTGGCATCTCACTCAGCACTCTGCCATCTTGGCTGCTTCTCCTGGCCTCCTCCACGTGGCTTTTCTCTGTTCTCCTCTGCTCTCTCTTGCTAATCTCAGGAACCAAGAGCCCAAACTCTGTTCTGCCCCCATTTTATATTGTAGCTTCACAACCTCTAATCCAATATACAAAATAGGGAAGTCTCCAATCCAGTCACTTCTGTGAGGCCTGATTGGATTGTACCACCCCATAGCAAAAAGGGTGGAAAGGCTTAATCCCAAAACCAAGCCCCAGGCTACAAGGATTCTACCTGCCTTTAGCCCACAGAGACAAACATTAATATCACCTGGGCAACGGCCTCCATGTGGGCGGCGTCATCTTTAACAAAGTGAGCATAATACATTTTATCTGCCCAACACCACTAATCTGGAAAAAACAGATCCAATAGTTAAGCAGCTATTTACATAATGGTAGCCCCAATACACTAGGTAAGGAGGTCAATTAGTAATAAATATTTCTCAATATATAATTAAATATTGTTTTTGTGATTAATCACTATGTTTAAATTATGTTTGATTTGTAGCAATGAGAATACATAATGCATATCAGGTATTTATATTCCAAATCATAACTGTAGCAAAATTACAGTTATGAAGTAAGCTACCAAAATTATTTTTTGGTTTGGGGTCACCACAACATGAGGAACTGTATTGCGGGGTCACGGCATTAGAAAGGTTGAGAACCACTGCTCTAATAGCTAATGAAGATGAGCATCTTTTCATATATCTGTTGGCCATTTGTATTTCTTCCTGGGAGAAGTGTCTGTTCATGTCCTATTCCCATTTTTTTTATTGGATTGTTTGCTTGTTTGTTGTTGAGTTTTATAAGTTCTTTGTATATTTTGTATATTAGTCCCTTATCTGTGCTGTTGTTTGAAAATATCATCTCCCATTTAGTTGGCTGTCTCTTTGTTTTGTTGTCAGTTTCTCTTGCTGTGCAAAAGCTTCTTAGCCTGATGTGGTCCCATTCATTTATCTTTGCCTTCACTTCCCTTGACTTTGGAGTCAAATTCATAAAGTGCTCTTTATAACCAAGGTCCATAAGTTTAGTACCTATGTTTTCTTCTATGTAATTTATTGTTTCAGGTCTTATATTTAACTCTTTGATCCATTTTGAATTAATTTTAGTACAAAGGGACAAACTGTAGTCGAGTTTGATTCTTTTGCATGTGGCTTTCCAGTTTTCCCAGCACCATTTATTGAAGAGGCTTCTTTTCTCCATTGTGTGTTGTTGGCCCCTTTATCAAAAATTATTTGACCATATATATGTGGTTTTATTTCTGGGCTTTCTATTCTGTTTCATTTGTCTGGGTGTCTATTTTTCTGCCAATATCATGCTGTTTTGATTATTGTGGCTCTATAATATAGTTTGAAGTCAGATATCGTAATGCCTCCAGCTTCATTCTTTTTCCTTAGGATCACTTTGGCTATTCATGGTTTTTTATAGTTCCATATAAACCTGATTTTTTTTGTTCCATTTCTTTAAAAAATGACATTGGAATTTTGATGGGAATTGCATTAAATTTGTATATTGCTTTGGGTAATATAGTCATTTTGACTATATTTATTCTTCCTATCCAAGAACAAGAAATATTTTTCCATTTCATTATAACTTTTTCAATTTCCCTTAACAATGCTTTGTAGCTTTTATTATATAGATCCTTTACATTCTTTGTTATGTTTATTCCTAGGTATTTTATTTTTGTTGTTGCAACCATGAAAGGGATTATGTTTTTGAGTTCATTTTCTGATGTTTTATTGTTGGCATATAGGAAGGCAATGGACTTTTGTATATTAATTTTGTATCCTGAGACCTTACTGTATTGTTTCTAGTAGTCTTTTTTGTGGAGTCTTTGGGGTTTTTGATGTATAGGATCATATCATCTGCAAAAAGTGAAACTTTTATTTCTTCTTTCCCAATATAAATGCCTTTTATTTCTTTCTCTTGTCTGATTGCTCTGGCTAGAACTTCCAGCACTACGTTGAATAAGAGTGGAGAGAGTGGACAACCTTGTCTTCTTCCTGATTTTAGGGGAAAAGTCCTCAGTTTTATGCCATTTAATATGATGTTAGCTGATGGTTTATCATAAATGGCCTTTATTATGTTGAGCTGTTTTCCTTCTATACCCATTTTATTGAGTGTTTTAAACATAAAATGATGTTGTATTTTATCGAGTGCCTTTTCTGTGTCTATTGATAAGATCATATGGTTTTTGTTCTTTGTTTTATTGATATGCTGTATTACATTAACTGTTTTCCATATGTTGAACCATCCTTGTGATTCTGGGATGAATACCACTTGATCGTGATGAATTATTTCTTTAATGTGTTGTTGTATTCGATTTGCTAGTATTTTGTTTAGTATTTTAGCATCTGTATTCATTAGAGATATTGGTCTGTAGTTTTCTTTTCTGTGTTGTCCTTGCCAGGTTTTGGTATGAGGGTTATGTTGGCCTCATAAAATGTGTTTGGCAGTATTGCTTCTTCTTCAATTTTTTGGAAGACTGAGTAGAATAGAAACCAAGTCTTCTTTGAATGTTTGATAGAATTCTCTGGTATAGCCGTCTGGCCCTGGACTTTTATTTTTGGGTTTTTTTTTTATAGTTGTTTCTATTTCCTCCCTGCTATGCTTTTTTATGATTCAGTCTAGGAAGATTATATCTTTCTAGGGACTTATCTATTTCTTCTAGATTACTAAATTTGGTGCCATATAGTTTCTCATAGTATTCTATAGTAATTCTTTGTATATCTGTGATTTCTGTGGTGATTTCTCTTCTTTTATTTTGAATTTTGTTTACATGAGTCTTTTCTTTTTTTTCCTTCGTGAGTCTTGCCAAGGGTTTGTCTATAGTTTTTCTGTTCTCTATTTCATTTATTTCTGCTCTAATTTTTATTATTTCCTTTCTCCTGCTGGTTTTGGGTTGTCTTTGTTCTTCTTTTTCTAGTTCCTTAAGATGTAAAGTTAAGTGGCTTACTTGGCTCTCTCTTGTTTGTTCATATAGGCCTGTAGTGATATGAACTTCCCTCTTATTACTGCTTTTGTTGCATCCCAGAGATTCTGATATGTTGTATTGTTATTTTCATTTGACTGTATGTATCTTTTGATCTCTGCTTTTATTTCTTCTTTGACCCACTTATTTTTAAAAATATGTTGTTTAGTTTCCACATTTTTGTGGGCTTGTTTATCTCTTTTTTACAGTTGAATTCTAGTTTTAAGGCTTTATGATCAGAAAATATGCTTGGTATAATTTCAGTCTTTCTGAACTTGTTGATGTTATTTCTGTGGCCCAAGATATGGTTGATTCTTGATAATATTCCATGTACACTAGAGAAAAATGTATACTTTAGCATTTTGGGATGAAATGTCCTGTAGATATCCATCATATCCAATTGTTCTAGTGTTCCATTTAAGGCCAATATTTCTTTATTGATTTTCTGTTTGGATGAACAATCTAAAGCTGTCAGCAGTGTATTGAGGTCTCCCAGTATGATTGTATTTTTGTCAGTTTTTGTTTTTAGGTCAGTCAGTAGCTGTCTTATATATTTTGGTGCTCCTTGGTTTGGTGCATATATATTAAGAAGTGTTATGTCTTCTTGATTCAATGTCTCCTTTATCATTATGAAATGACCATTTTTGTCTCTGATTACCTTTGCCATTTTGTAAGTCAGCATTGTTAGATATGAGTATTGGTACACCTGCTTTTTTTTGGATATTTGCTTGAAGTATTGTTTTCCAACCTTTCACTCTGAATTTGTTTTTATCCTTGTAGCTTAGATGTGTTTCTTATAGGCAGCATACAGTTTGATTTTCTTTTTTAATCCATTCTGCTACTCTGTGTCTTTTTATTGGTGAGTTCAATCCTTTTATGTTTAATGTAATTATTGATACTTGAGGGTTTCCTATTGCCATTTTATATATTGCTTTCTGATAGTTTTGTATCTTGTTTGGTTCTTCTCTTTTATTTTCCTATCATTTGTTTTTGTTTGGTTGTAATCTATACTTTTTTCCTCTGTTACTTCTTTTTTCAAGCCATGTGCTTCTTTGGTGGTTTTTTCAGGGGTGGTTACCATTAAGTAATGGAAAGAATACATATAATGTTCATTGTAGTACATTATCTCATGAGTGCTTCTGCACTCCACCCTCCTTTGCTACTGTTAATCTCTGTTCTCTCCTCTTTTTTGTTCTTGTTGTCACAGATTAATCTTGTTTTTATTGCGATCTTGGAGCTTTTACTTGTAGTTTTGTTTTGTTTTGTTCTTTGTATCTGGTTGGAAAACCTCCTTTAGTATTTCCTGAAGTGAGGGCTTTCTGGTGATAAATTCCCTCATCTTTTCTCTATTTCTCTTTCATATTTGAAGGATAGCTTTGATGGGTATAGTATTCTTGGCTGAAAGTTCCTCTCTTTCAGAACTTTAAATATTGGGGTCCACTTTCTTCTAGCTTGTAGAGTTTCTGCTGAGAAATCTGTTGATAATCTAATGGGCCTTCCTTTATATGTTGTATTATTCTTTTCCCTAGCTTCCATGAGAATTTTTCTTTGTCATTGATTTGTTCCAATTTCATTATGATGTGCCTTGGAGTAGGTTTGTTAGGGTTAAGATAACTCGGTGTTCTGTTTGCTTCTTGAATTTGAGGCTTTAGTTCTTTCCAGAAGCTTGGGAAGTTCTTATCTATTATTTGTTTAAATATGTTCTTCATTCCATTTTCTCTCTCTTCTCCTTCTGATATACACATTATTCTTATGTTGCTCTTTCTGACGGAGTCAGACAATTCCTGTAGGGCTTTCTCATTTTTTCTTTTTAATTTGTGAGTCTCTCTCCTCTTCTCTCTGTAGTGCCTCTAGTTGCCTGTCTTCTATGTCACTAATTCTCTCCTCTATCTGGCCTGTTATATTGGCTTTGTTACCTCATATTTCAGTTCATGAATTGAATTTTTCATCTCTGTTTGATTTGTTTTCAGTTTCAATATCCTTGGTGATGTATTCTTTTTGTTTGTTGAATTGTTTTTTGAGCTCTCTAAATTGCCTTTCTGTTCTTTCTTGTATGTCCCTGAGCATTTTTAGAACTTCAATTTTAAATTCTCTGTCATTTAACTCCAGTGTTTCCAAGCTATTGAAATTTTTTCTATAGATTTTTTTCCCCTCATCTATCTGAGCTACATCTCTGTCTTTTGTATCCATGATATTTGATTTCTTTTTCCTTAGTGGCATTTGAGAGTGGTATTGCTAATAACACTAATAAGAGTTGATAAGAAAATATTTTTTTGAGAAATGCAGTGTAAAACTGAAGATTCTATTGTGCTAAGTGAAACTAAAATATGTAAAATGGAGGGCCTGATTTGTGTGAAGTGACAAAGAAGCAGAAAATGAGGTAAGATCCCACAAAATGCCACAAAAGGAAAAATTTTGGGTCAAGAATAAAATAATTTGTTTGTAAATGATGATTGAATGAAAGAAATAGTATATGAGAAGAAAAGAAAAAAGAAAAAGAGAAAAAAATACAGTAAAAAATAAAAATTCTATTGTATTAAGTGGAACAAAAACTACATAGAATGGAGAGCTGGAGTTGGAGGAGATGCTAAAGAGATAAAAAGTGAAGTAAAAAGCACACGAAGATGCCACAAAGAAAAAACTTTTATCCAGAATAAAATAATTTGTTTGTGTGTGAGATTTGAATGAGAGAAAAAGTGAAAGAGAAAATAAATAAAAGAGAGAGAGAGAGAGAGAGAGAGAGAGGGAGAGAGAGAGAAAATTGAGTTAAGTTTTTTGGAATGTAACACTCCTAGGAAAAAAAAGGAATGGAAAATGTAACACTTATAGGTAATAAAGTTCAAAATTAAAAGAAAAGAATAAAACTGAAAGAGGATAAAATGACCAAGGTGGGAAAAAAAAAGATATAAAATACAAGAAAAAAAATGGAAAACGTTATAAAGACTGTAGATTTTTCCTGGTTTTGAGAGGTTATCTTCTTCCTTTTTCTTTCTTCTCTCTCTTTTTGGCCAGTGACACTGTACCCTAGGTTCTACCCCTGTGGCACCCTTAGGCAGAGATTTGCAGTTGATGTATCACTATGATGATGACATAAACTAGGCTTTAGTCCCATTGGTAGGCAGGGCTTGTCTGTATTTGCAGGCTCCGATAATTGGAGAGTCTGTTTTCCCTGAGCCTCTTCCTAAATCTCTTCTTCCTGAGTCAGCAGCCTGGGGACCCAGCTGTGAAGTTGCCCCAGCCACTGCCTGCAGAGCAAGAGGCCCTAAGAACTATCAAGCCCCTCCTCCAGGCCCATGTAAATCGCAGGCCTGGGAAAGAAGGCTTTGTCAGCAGAGCTACTAGCGTAAACCAGCTGGGCAGTGAGCAGACTGCAGATTAGGCTCCTTTCAGCATTCCATAGGTCTGCTTTCCAGAGGCTGCCTGCAAGCTACCTGCAAGCTGCCTGTGAACCCCTCCCCCCAGTGCTTCTGCAGTTCTCTTTCCCAGGAATATGCTTTGTTAGCCTGTATGGCTGGCGGAGGTGCCACTCCTGGGCAGGTCTGGGCGTAGGGAAGCTGGCTCTGGTGCACTTCTTGTGTGCTATTATTTGGGAAGCCCGGAATATACAGGAACTCTGGTCTCAGCCCACACAGAGGGCCACTACTGACAGTCTCCGCCTCAGCCTCTCTGTCAGGGAATGCAGGCGCTCACATCTGAAGCCCCAGGTGTATCCACTTGAACACTGCCCGCACTCTCCGACCAGGATACTGGAAGTAAACAACGTAACTGCTTGCCCACCTCTGCCGGGGTCTGCCACTGGTGTTAGCTCTGCATGGGCTGAGCCGCCGGCCCACCTTTTCCCCGGCTTGAACGTCTCTGCCCTAGCCTAGCTTTTTCCGCGCCCCCAGCCCTCTCTTCCTCTCAGTTCCATGTGAAAGCAGCCCTTGCTCAGGTCAGTGAGGAAAGTGGAATACTCTGTTTTCCATCTTATTTCCTTCAGAGTGGATTATATATTCAGCTCCTTTTCGCCCAATTGTACCTTTGTTTGATGTATGTGTATTTCAGATGCTCCTGAGATTGTTTTTCTGTCTCTAGTTGTTGAATTTGTTGAAATTTCAGGGAGAGATATTGGGAGCTCCCCTCATGACACCATTTCTCTGACATCACTCCTATTATTTTCTTATCAAATATGCTTCAATATAAAACTAAGAATAAGGTATTTAACATTTATTCTTAAAATAGAGAGGAAGGAGGGAAAACATTTCACAGGTAAAAAAATACTTGAAGGAAATTACAAAGTAATAATTCAAACTTAATCACTTTGGTTTAAATTAATATAAATACAATGTGTTTGGGTAGAGAAACATTTATTAAATCCATAAGCATATCTAGGAATTCTTTAAAAATTCAAAACATTAATTATGAAGGATATGTTTGGAAAAAGAAGCTATAAAATCCCATAGTTCATGAACCTAGTAGTCTACATTGATATATTAGACTTGAGGTTATAAAAACCTCATGATCAATCCAGTCATGTGCATTGACTGCAGAACACGAAATGAATAAATACTTGGCATTTTTTGTGAATCCCCTGGAAAGAATTTTGTCAACAGCATGATAACAAAGAAATGTGATATTCTGCACTTCTGATTCTCTGATGAGTGAGATATTGTCTGAGAATTAGAAAAAGTGTAATTTGGTGACATGAACAAATCCCAGAAATATAAATTAGTATTCAACCGAACTCAGATAACTCGATTTTCTATAATACTTGAAAACCTCTTTGCAGACAATAAATTAAAGTTTTCAACTTAGACAGAGAGCTACTTTCAACTACAATATTTTTTTAAAGCTTAGGAATGAAAGTCATCATTTGGATTTATATAATGGCATTTTGAGGTAAAGCAGTAGAAATTAAATCTGGCTAGACAATCTGAATTTTGTTATCTGCCTCTGAACAACATGCAATTTTGTTCTAACAGATAGTTGCATTACCGGAAGATAACCTTGAACCTGGGAAATCTTGGTTTTAGCCTTTCTTATGGAAGTTTATTTTAGTTTTTCTATTAGTTCTAAGGCAAATCTTAGTCTGGGGATAAGTAAGGCCTTTCCTCCCTCATGGTCTTCTTAATAGCTTAATTTAAGTTTAATTTACATAACATAAAATTCACCCACTGCAAGTGTATAATTCAATAACTTTTGGTAATATGGAGCTATATAACAATAATCCAGTTTTTAAAAACTATGGTAAATATATATATCATAAAATTTACCATTTTAATCATTTTTAAGTGTATAGTTCAGTGGCATTAAGTACATGCATTTTATCAAGCAACTAATAGCATCATTCACCTCCAGAATTTTGTATTTTGCAAAACTCAAACTTCATATTTGTTAAACAGTAACTGCCACCCCCTCCCCTATTCTCAGCCCCTGATAACCACCATTCTGCTGCCTGTCTCCATAAATTTGACTACTCTAGATACCTCATAAGTGAAATCAGACAATATTTGTCCTTTTATGAACAGCTTATTTCACTTAATATAATGTCCTCAAGGTAGATCCAAATTGTAGCATGTGTCCAAATTTTCTTTTTAAAGGCTGAATAATATTCCATTGTGTATTTAGATCTCATTTTTAAAATCCAAGTCTAGTTTTTGAACATTTCTATCTCCCCAAAAAGCTTCCTGGTGCCTGCTTACAGTGCATCTCTACTCTTACCCTCAGCCTTAGGCAACCACCGATAGGCTTCCTGTCCCTATAAATGTACTTTCTCTACCATTCATATACATGGAATCACACAATATGTAGTCATTTGCATCTGTTTTATTTTCCACTGAGTATGGTATTTCAGAGGTTGAAAGAAGGTCTTTACTTCTAAGGCATGGCCCTTCTGGAGTTTGAGTGAAAGCCCAAGATATTGACCAAGCCTTTCTAATCTGATGGGTCTTGAATTCCAAATTTTGTGTCCCCTACAGTGAGTGCCACTGAAATCTATGCACAGGTCTTTCAACTTTGCAGCTATCATTTTCCTTCTGAGTTCCTTAGAACGTCAACCTGTACAAATAGAGTTCAGAAGTTAACCGTGAATTTGAACAAATTTGAACGTAGGTAATGCACCCACTGGGGGTTCCCCCTATGCTAACTCCTTTCTGAAATTTCTTTTCTCAATTTTCAGCTGCTCTGGTAATCTCCAAATGTTCAAACTAACAAGTTTAAGACTCTCTACTGACAATTATCCTTCATGTCCTCAATTGGTGTAGGTCCTCAGGGAAATACTGAATAATGTGAGTCTTACCCATTGTGGTTGCTTCCTTTGAGTGTTGAATGCCTTCCCAGTTCAGCTTCCTTTGGGTCACTATTCAGTGACACTAAGCAGTTGCATTTTATATTTTGTCTAGAACATGTAATTGTAGTTGGTAGGAGGGTCAACCTGAAATAAGGTACTTTACCATTACCAGAGCCAGAGGACTTCACGACAAGAAGATTTTATTAGTGTGAAAAATAAGAGTTATAAATGAGGCTCAGAACCAGTAATTAGGATATCATCACTTCAGATCTCTGATAATTCAAACAGAGCTTTAGCCATAATTTCTTTAAGAAAATGAATATTATGAAGAAAAATAGTTCTTATTACAAGAGAATCACAAGAATAGTTCTTAAACCAACTGGGAGGGGAAGATTCTATATACTTCTGGTTAACTTTATATTTTTCTTCATTTTAAAACATTTAATTATTCATAATAGATACTTTTAAACATCTAGGTACCATACTGATAGTGGCTGGATAAATAGATAATGAAAAGAGCTGATAATGCTTGAGCACTTACTATGTGCCAGGTACTGTTATAGAAGCTTTAACATATAAGAACTTTTAATATTTACAAAAGAGAGATTTACCCAACCAATAGTAGCTTCAGGGATTTGAACCCAGGGACCCATCTGTAGAGTCTGTCTGTTTAACTATGTCACTATCAGGGGATACTCTTCGGGGTGAGAACTTACAGAAGAAGGATGCCCCGCGAAAGGAGAAGTTGTGCATTTCTCCTGTCTGCTGATGGACCTAGACTTGCCATGAGCTAGTTCCACTTGCCCTGCTGCTTCTGGAGAGGCACGGGCTCTGCTGAGGAGGGTCTTTGTGAATGTGTCCTCACAGAATCCACCCACCCCAAAGCTGGAGGGAAAACTCATGTTTGTTTGTTTTCTTCCTGCAATGAATTGTGGAGTTTCCCAAAGGAAACAAGACAGGACTGGGTGACCTTAAATGCTATGAAAGAACTAATGGATCAGTTTGTGATGAAATCCATTTATGAGCAGTTGGTGTTCTTTGTATATGGGGAAAGGATGCTGGACTCTTGTCAAGCCTCAAAACTTAGATGTTCCAGATTTCTGCTGCCTCCTCTTTGGTCTATGGGGATGGACAAGCTCTCACGTGTGCCATCCAGTTCATGCTTAACTGCTGAAGCAGCAGCTGCAGGCAGCTTTTCTAATTACCTCCTACTGAACACAGCCAATTGACCGTGGACAGTTGTCAGTTAGGCAGAACTTGTGCCCCTAATGAGAAGGTACAGCTAAATCCTGCTCTGATTATCCAGTTGAAGCATCTTTATTATACTCTAAATAGCCATCTAATTTAGTTGTGACAGAAGAGGAAAACAATGGATAGGATATCTTGATAGGTCAAAAGAATTTCAATCCACAGACCCATGAATTTAGTCACAAAATGTGGTCTTACTGGAAACAGATATGCCAGTATATTAAAAGGTTACTTCTTGGTGGTTGGTTTATGGATGGTTTTTATTATTTTCTTTAATTGGTTTTTTTTCTGTACTTCTTGTATTCTAAAAAATAATACAAATTAATTTTGGACTCAGATATTTAAAAATGAGGGATAAGGTAGCCTGGCTCCCAGTGTTCTACATTCAGCATGGACTGAGGCTCAGGGCCCTGCTTCTGAAAGTCATAGCCCACCCTAAAGACTAAGACCTATAAAAAAAAAGCCAAACAGACCTAGAATTGCAACTTTCCTCTGAAACTCAGCTAGTCAGTTTCTTATAAATATTGAGAACAGGATGTACAATTCCCTTTAAAATCTAACACATGCTAGACATCCGATGAATAAATGCATGGAAGAATGAGTGAATAAAGGAATAGCATATTTCATTGGGAATTTTTCAATTGCAAGTTCCTGAAAACCAAATGGAAATAGGGCCTTAATGATTTACTGTATCTGGAAGGAAAAGGGGCAGGTGGACTCAGATATATATATATATATTTTGCTTAGCTGCTCTTGGATTGGCTCCAGAGTCTCCCGGACTCCTTTACACGTCTGTCACATGAATGTTACCCTAGATGGCTCTGGGGTTGCATCCTTAGAGCTTTTTTTTTTTTTTCCTTTTCATTTTTCTGAAGCTGGAAATAGGGAGAGACAGTCAGACAGACTCCCGCATGCGCCCGACCGGGATCCACCCGGCACGCCCACCAGGGGCGAAGCTCTGCCCACCAGGGGGCGATGCTCTGCCCATCCTGGGCGTCGCCATGTTGCGACCAGAGCCACTCTAGCGCCTGGGGCAGAGGCCACAGAGCCATCCCCAGCGCCCGGGACATCTTTGCTCCTATGGAGCCTTGGCTGCGGGAGGGGACGAGAGAGACAGAGAGGAAAGCGCGGCGGAGGGGTGGAGAAGCAAATGGGCGCTTCTCCTATGTGCCCTGGCCGGGAATCGAACCCGGGTCCTCCGCACGCTAGGCCGACGCTCTACCGCTGAGCCAACCGGCCAGGGCCGCATCCTTAGAGCTTTTAATTAAAAAATAAATAAATAACTTTGCTTCACTTCCAATGTGAGAATTCCAGGAAAGTCTCTAACCATCACGAGTCATAGACCATCCTTGTAGCCAGCATGAGTGGCCACTGTGACTGACAGCCTGCCAGACCCCACAGAGCTGGGAAGTGTCCCTCAGAGAAAGGCATGGGAGGGGGACGTACCAGGAGCAAGGGCAGAGACAGATTGGACAGACAAAGTCAACACTTTCTCTAGAGAGAAACATTGTTTTTATTATTTTTTATTTTTATTTATTCATTTTAGAGAGGAGGGAGAGGGAGAGAGAGAGACAGAGAGAGGAGAGAGAGACAGGGGGGAGGAGCTGGAAGCATCAACTCCCATATGTGCCTTGACCAGGCAAGCCCAGGGTTTTGAACCGGCGACCTCAGCATTTCCAGGTCGACACTATATCCACTGCGCCACCACAGGTCAGGCTGAGAAACATTGTTATTAATGAAAATGACAACACTGATAATAACTGTAATCTATTATTTGCAGGTACCATCTGAGCCCTCATGCTCTTTATCTCAAAGCCGTTCCACCACCTTGCAGATAGATACTAAGGACCAGAGCCATTAAGTGATAACCAAGAGCAAAGTAAATGACTGACAAGAGGCTAACACTTAATGGAATCCTATGGAAAGGGTACAAACGCATTGAGATGCTTTAAATTTAACATGCCCACTGATAACATATTTGAGTTATTTATTTATTTTCAGAAAAAGGGAAAAAAGTAATCTGTGAACAAAATGTAGGGCTATGTTGCTTACATTCATTTTAATTTGTAAACTTAGCTTTCATTGTGACTCTGGCAACCAAATGTGCTAACTCTTCATGTGACTTGATTCTTTTTTTTTTTTTTTTTTTTTTTTTTTTGGAGGAAAGACTTCCAAGCTCCTTTTTTAAAAATTTTTTTTTAATTTTTTTATTTATTCATTTTAGAGAGGAGAGACAGAGAGAGAGAGAGAGAGACAGAGAGAGAGGAGAGAGATGAGGGGAGGAGCTGGAAGCATCAACTCCCATATGTGCCTTGACCAGGCAAGCCCAGGGCTTCAAACCGGTGACCTCAGTGTTCCAGGTCGATGCTTTATCCACTGCGCCACCACAGGTCAGGCTGACTTGATTCTTTTTAAGTTAAGGTGATTCATTAATCATATAACTGAACAACTTAATATGTGTATATATACATTGTCTGTCTGTTTTTTAAGTGTGAGGAGGGGAGATAGTGAGACAGACTCCTGCCTGTGCCCCAATCAGGATCCAGCAGGCAACCCTGTCTGGGGCTGATGCTCAAATCAGTTGACCTATTTTTAGTGCCTGAGGTTGACATTCTTGGACCAAATAAGCTATCCCTCAGCATCCAGGGCCATGCTTGAACCAATTGAGCCACTGGTTGTAGGAGGGAAGAGAGAGAAGGGGGAGAGGAAGCGGGGGGAGAAGCAGATGGTTGCTTCTCTTGTGTGCCCTGACTAAGAATTGAACCCAAGATGTCCATATGCTGGGCCAACATTCTATCCACTGAGCCAATTGGTCAGGGCCAATGTTTATGGTTTTAAAAATATAAGCAAACTAATTTTGATTCATGCAAATCCAAAAATCAAGAAAAATTTCTTAACTAGATATATGTCCTCATTTGGGGTTTTGGAAACATGGACAATATATGAGTTGCCTTTAAGAAATGTGTTTGCATGGGGCATGGGGGACATGGTGCAGGGTGTAGAGGTAGTATATTGAGTGGGACACTTGAACCATGTCAACACAATAAATTAAAATACAAATTAAAAATAAGGGCCCCCTGCCTGACCAGGCGGTGGCGCAGTGGATAGAGCGTCGGACTGGGATGCAGAAGGACCCAGGTTCGAGACCCAGGGGTTGCCAGCTTGAGCGCGGGCTCATCTGGCTTGAGCAAAAAGCTCGCTAGCATGGTCCCAAGGTTACTGGCTCAAGCAAGGGGTTACTTGGTCTGCTGAAGGCCCGCGGTCAAGGCACATATGAGAAAGCAATCAATGAACAACTACAGTGTCGCAACGAAAAACTGATGATTGATGCTTCTCATTTCTCTCCGTTCCTGTCTGTCTGTCCCTATCTATCCCTCTATCTGATTCTCTCTCTGTCCCTGTAAAAAAAAAAAAAAGTTAAATGTTGTAACCATGTTTAAAAAATGATGGGCAATATGTTTGTAAACTCAGACACAAAGAAATATTAAAAAATAAGGGCCCTGGCTGGTTGGCTCAGTGGTAGAGCGTCGGCCTGGCGTGCAGGAGTCCCAGGTTCTATTCCCGGCCAGGGCACACAGGAGAAGCGCCCATCTGCTTCTCCACCCCTCGCCCTCTCCTTCCTCTCTGTCTCTCTCTTCCCCTCCTGCAGCCAAGGCTCCAATGGAGCAAAGATGGCCTGGGCGCTGAGGATGGCTCTGTGGCCTCTGCCTCAGGCACTAGAATGGCTCTGGATGCAACAGAGCGACGCCCCAGATGGGCAGAGCATCGCCCCCTGGTGGGCATGCCAGGTGGATCCCAGTTGGGTGCATGCGGGAGTCTGTCTGACTGCCTCCCCATTTCCAGCTTCGGAAAAATGTAAAAAAAAAAAAAAGAACTAAAACTAAAATAAAAGGAATAAAAGAAGAAATATATTTGTTGAAGGCCAGTCATAGAAAGGTAGTGTACACAGTAGTTCAGAGCATGGCAACTGTGGCCAGGCCTAATGCTGTCTTATTAGCTATGTGTGCTTGGAGAGCTTACTTCATTGATTAGTGCTTTGCTCTTCTCATATGTGGAAAGGAGATAACAGTAGGTTCTCTCTTATAGGTTGCTGTGTGGATTCAATGCTTCAATCCGTCAACAGGGTTAGAGCAATGACTGACTTAATAAGTAGTGAGTCTTCATTTTCTTAGTGCTCTGTTTGCATCTGTGTAGAGGCACAGTAGCTGTTGGTTTCTGTTTTTATCTTCAGGACAGATCCACATCAGAGAGAAAATGCAGCTGCCATCCTCATTAGAGAGGTTGCATTCATCCCTCGGTTCACAGCTCCCGTGAAATACTGGGGAAATCATTTCATGGGTCTTGGTTGCGGAGGAATCGAGTGTCCATACAAATATCAATAACTGACTATTTTGTATTCCACAGTGTGGAAGTCTCCAGTTGCAACTAATGTTTAGTAAGAAGAAAGACTGCCTCATGGCCAGGACATTGCAAGTGTCAGGAGTTAGAGAAACAAGGAGGGCTGAGTTGTCAGGCCCGAGTACTCACCACATCGGAGAAATGAGGTGGCACTTGCATAATGACTTCTGTTAAATCAAAAACCCCAAACACCAAAGTAAAAGAAAATGAAATGAAAGGCACCCTTAAACCTACAACAAATTTCCAAACCGGCCTATTGAACTTAAACTTTGCATATTTCAAATTAATCAGGTGAGAGTGCTGATGTCTGAATAATGAAAACATTATTTAATTGCATCTATGCTTGCTTTTCAGTTACTTATTAAGAAGATAAAGGTCATTACTTTCTTTAGCTTTGCCTTTCTCTGTTAGCTGACAGTCCTCTGAGAGATTCAGGAGAGGAAATGAACAAAAGTAATGAACCAATACATATTTCTTCCTGGATGCTGGCAGCTTTTTCAGGTTGTCGATTCTGAATAATGTAGAGCAGATGCAGATGGTTAACTACATCAAGATGTGTGTGGAAACTACGGAGAGTGGTAATCAAGTTGGAAACACTTCCATCACAGAGCAAAGGCTGTATCTTGTTCCAACATGCATTTAGGTATCCATCTTGTTCCTCCACTGCTCTGGGGTTTAATGGGTTGATTTCTTTCCGATCTCACAACTTCAAGGTGGAAACATGATCATCCTAAATTTACTACTTTTATCATCCTCTGAAATTATGCTTTATTGACTTTTGAGGAAAGAATTAGTATTGATATGCAAAGGACCGTTCACAAACTTAAAAGCTGGGAAAAAATAAATTTGCATTTTGAAAGAGTAAAAAAAACCCTAAAACATCTTTTCCTTTGAGTATTTTCCCTTAAGATTAATATCCATGCTTTATAAATATTCACTCCAGGCTCTTGATATTTTGCCCAAGTGAAACTTCTAAAACACAACTTGGAAGTTTTAAATTTCGTCTGTGAATAAAAAGGCTTCCCTGTTCTCAGAACATCCACAGAATACATCTTTGAATTTTTTTACACTTTCTTTTCCCCTTCAATTTGGCCAGGGCCCCACCTCTCACTGACTTCTGGCCAATAAAGTTCCTTCAGCAACGCAAATGCTCCTAGCACTGAATTGAGAACTTGGATGAAGGTAAATAGAAGAAAATTTTCTGTTTGTGGAGTTTATGTTCTAAGATTGAAAAAGCTTAGTTTTTTTAAAACTATACCACTCAAAATATTGGTCAAAGGAATTTTGGGAAATTTTTGGACACGATAAGAGCATTTATTCTATAGTTTTATGAAAATATTCCAATGATGAGATTTAGATTTAAAAAGTTATAAATATCAGTGTTGGACCATGTTTGAATTTTTATAAGCTTATAACTGGTTATTTTGTTCCTGTACTATTTCTTTCAAACATTAAAAATCATGACTTCGACTTCTGCCAGGTTAAAAATATATTCTGACTAATGTTCAGCCCTGAATTCCAGCATATGATCTTATATGAATAATGCCACCTCACCCAAAATCAAAGCATGGGAAATTTGCAATTCCCTCAAAGGATTGCAAATGAACTGATTGTCAAGCTGCTAAAGTAAATTAACAAGGTTTCAATTTTTCCATAATACCTATCAGAAATTCAAATGACTAGTAATTAAAGCTGTCCTTGCTCTCTGGTGACATATGCAGCATGGCAAAACAGTCCCAATATGTCACCTCTCTGCTTCTGCCTGTTTTATTTCACCTAGTTGGACAGCAGGTGGCTTATTCTATAGAGTATCTTATAGTCTATAAAATTCTAACTGTAAAATAGAAATAAAGTACATTAAACAATTTATGGCATGGGTGACTGTATGTTCCCTAAAGCCATACTGTACCCTTGAGTTGTATAAGAATAGCATTTTCTATAATGCAATAGTTTGCTTTCCCTACTTTATGCCCTGTTGCATAGAGGAGTTGCAGCCTCTGATCGGATGAAGTCAGGGAGGGGACAGCACCCTGGATGTAATGGGGTTATTGCTCATTTCAGAACTAATGACCTCATCGAGCATTGAATCTCTTTCCCTAACCAGTCAGATGGCTCTTCCTATAATCCTTCTAACATAAAAAGACTGAACATTTACTTCATTAAAAATAGATATGTACCATAAATGAAGTCCAATTTATAGTTGGCTCTTTGGCGGCTTATTTTCTGGGTGATCTTAGTATTCCTGTGCTGTGTCTTTCTGGTGGAAAGGAAGACTGTGGAAAGGAAATCTGTGATAATTACTCAGTGATTTGAAACAAGATTCATTATTATTATGTTCATGTTGCATTTCTAGACATTATGAAATGACATAATGTTTCATTTGCTAAAGCCGAGACTTGATGCTAAAGGTTACAGTGTAAAATACTTCAACATCATGGAAATTACAGTTTTTAAAAGATGAAAAGCAAGGAAAATCTTATGCATATTAAACAAAGATTATAAACACTGCTGGTAGTTCTTATGTCCTAGACCCAACATTTGAATCCAACATTTTAGGGGAGCTTAGAGAACTGAAGACAAAACACATGAAGGGTATATTATTTCTGCTTCTGTGTGATGCGGTTTCAGCTTAATTGTAATGATTGTGACAATCACTATCATAGTTAACAATGAAATATAGAGTTTCTTCAAGCCATTTTTCAGTTCTCATTCTGAAATATTCATCATTCAGTTTAAAGCTTCTACACTGAGTTTTGGTTTCAAGAAGAATTTAAAAAGACATTTTTTCCTGTTATTTTAAACACATTAGAAATGTCTTTTCTATGTGTTAAAGAAAGACTTAAAATCATTCTGAGCTCAGAATGGACCTTGTGTTTAAATTAGTAATTAAAGAAAATTAATTTACCTGACCAGGCAGTGGTGCAGTGGATAGAGCATCGGATTGGGATGCGGAGGACCCAGGTTCGAGACCCCGAGGTTGCCAGCTTGAGCGTGGGCTCATCTGGCTTGAGCAAAGCTCACCATCCTAACCCAAGGTTGCTGGCTTGAGCAAGGGGTCACTCGGTCTGCTGTAGCCCCCCCCCCCCCCGTCAAGGCACATTTGAGAAAGCAATCAATGAACAACGAAGGTGCCACAATGAAGAATTTGTTTCTCATCTCTCTCCCTTCCTGTTTGTCCCTTTCTCTCTGTCTCTGTCACACACACAAAAAAAGATAAAAAGAAAGAAAAAAATTAATCTGCTTTAACCTTGGGAATAGTCAATGTACTTATATGGAATCCATAATAGTTGTTTATCTTTTATTCTGTATTTTCAATCATGAATGCATGGTTTTGTTTGTTTACTGCAATCCAGTTTTGCATGTATAATTTGCATGTGACAGTCAATGTAGGAAATTTAGGTAAGAAGAAATCAGATGGTAATCTGTTCTGCCACCATCCCTGCAGTCACATGCTAGAGGGCTGTGATGATTCTTTTTCCTCCACTGCCTGCCTGCACGCTTCTTTTTTTAAAATTTATTTTTTTTATTAAGGAGAGGAGTGGAAGCAGAGACAGATCCACCTGGCATGCCCACTAGAGGGCGATGCTCTGCCCATTTGGGCCTTTCTCCATTGCAATCTGAGCCATTTTTTAGCACCTGAGGCAGAGGCCATGGAGCCATCCTCAGTGCCCGGAGCCAACTTGCTCCAATCTAGCCATGGCTGCAGGAGGGCAAGAGGAGATATAGAGATAGAGAAGCTAAAGGGGGAGGGGTGGAGAAGCAGATGGTCACTTCTCCTGTGTGCCCTGGCCAGAAATCAAACCCGGGACATCTACACGCCCAGACAACACTCTACCACTGAGCCAACTGGCCAGGGCCCTGCCTGCACACTTCTTAAAAGAATCAGGGAACAGCAGATTTGCAGAATGGTCCTAGACGGACAAATAGCCTAAGAAGCTGATTTGTGATTATGCCTGTAATTATGCATTTGTGAGATGAGAGCCACACACATTTGCTCTCCACTCAAACCTCATTAAGTCTTTTTATCCCTAAAGTCTATGGCTCTTATGATGTGCACAGCTCCTCTGGAGTCCCCATCAGATATTGCTTTGCATTATTATTTAGCTGTTTGGTGTATTAAAATTTTGCCTTTTCAACTAAATTTTCAGTTCCTTAAAGTCAGAGGCAGCATCTTACAAACTTTTCTTATTAGATCTCATATATTATATTAGGCATTCAATAAACATTTATTGAGTTAAAACAACTGAATGCAATTGACTATATATAAAAATATTCCTGTATGCTCTGAGAATCAGAGTACTCGAATTCATTTTATTTCTTTGCTAAATATCTGTAAGTCAAGAAATTATTTTGTTTAGTTCTCATTAACCTCCCTGATTTACTAACTTATATCTGAAGTTTATAATGAAGGAAATAAACATATACAATGATGTTAGTTGTGATACAGAATTGTATATACTCTACCATTTTAACTAGTAGTAGAAGTATCTACTTCTGGATGATTATATAAAATTTTCCCTTTTTTCTGTTTTAAACTTAAGCATTTTTTTTTTAACGAGGGAGAGTGAGAGAGGGAGGGAGCAAGGGAAAGATAGGGACAGACAGACAGGCAGGGAGAGAAATGAGAAGCATCAACTCGTAGTAGCAGCACCTTTAGTCGTTCATTGATTGTTTTCTCATATGCCTTGACCAGGAGGCTCCAGCCAAGCCAGTGACCCCTTGCTCAAGCCAGCAACCCTGCACTCAAGCCAGTGAACCCGGGCTCAAGCTGGATGAGCCCGCACTCAAGCCGGCGACCTTCGGGTTTCAAATCTGGGTCCTCAGTGTCCCAGGCCGACACCCTATCTACTGAGCCACCACCTGGTCAGGCTATACTTAAGCAATTTTTGACTCACATTTACTTTTGTAATCAGAAGCAATTTGAAAGTAAAAAATCTTAGCCCTGGCCGGTTGGCTCAGTGGTAGAGCGTCGGCCTGGCGTGCAGGAGTCCTGGGTTTGATTCCCGGCCAGGGCACACAGGAGAAGCGCCCATCTGCTTCTCCACCCCTCCCCCTCTCCTTCCTCTCTGTCTCTCTCTTCCCCTCCTGCAGCCAAGGCTCCATTGGAGCAAAGATGGCCCGGTCGCTGGGGATGGCTCTGTGGCCTCTGCCTCAGGCACTAGAATGGCTCTGGTTACAACAGAGCAACACCCCACATGGGCAGAGCATCCCCCCTTCCCCCGTCCGTAGGCGTGCCGGGTGGATCCCGGTCGGGCGCATGCAGGAGTCTGTCTGACTGCCTCCCGTTTCCAACTTCAGAAAAATACAAAAAAAATAAAAATAAAGAAAAGAAAGTAAAAAATCTTTGCAGGCTTTGTATGTGTGTGTATGTGGATATGTAGTTAGTTATGTGTGTGAAATAGAGCATTTTCTCTTTAAAGGAAAATAAGGCCATTATGATAAAAATACCTAACTAAGGTTGATTCATGGTTGATTTGTATTTTGCCAAGACATGTTTAGTAACTTAACTATAATAAAAGTTATTTTATTTAACACTTTATTAACTAGAATTCTAGCTATATATTTGTTATATGCATGTCTCTCTTCTATATTTTAATATACAGCAAATTCCAACTTATATGACAAGAGATGAATTCTAGGAAACCACATATCAGAATTAAAAGATATAAATAAATAGCAATTTCCATTTGTAAAACCTTAGCAATATTTTTATTATTTGTGTTCATATTGATGAATAATCACTCAGAAAAATTAAACTTCTGAACATAAACACATATAACTATTTAGCCTCCTTTTTTTTTTCCTCTTCAAAAATACAATAGACCTGACCAGGTGGTGGTGCAATGGATAGAGCTTCGGACTGGGATGCAGAAGACCCAGTTTTGAAACTCCAAGGTCGCTGGCTTGAGCAAGGGGTCACTCGCTCTGCTGCAGCCCCCACCCCCTAGGTCAAGGATCATATGAGAAAGCAATCAATGAACAACTAAGGTGCCACAACAAAGAACTGATGCTTCTCATCTCTCTCCCTTTCTGTCTGTCTGTCCCTATTGTCCCTCTCTCTGACTCTCTGTTAAAAAAAAACAAAACAAAACAAAAATAAAACAAGACATTTGAGGAATGAGAAAGTGATAACAGTAGAAATTAATGCAGCCAATCATTCTGAGCACCTAACTCCAACTATGCTGGTTGCCGAGGGGAGAGTTAACCAGTGTCCAGGTTCTGTTCTTGAGGGGTTTCAGTGTAATGAGACAATGGACATTCACATGTTGTAAATGTACTCTCTGCTGTAACCCAGAAGGTAATTGTTAGCCGAGAAGCTCCATTTTGTGTTCCTCTATGTTTGCGCAAGGCCACTTATATTAGACACCCCCTTTAGTCTTTAGAAGTTCTCGTTGATGGGTGCTACATATTTAATAAGCATTTATTGTGCTCCTAGTGTCTGATTTTATTTAAGGGCCAGTGTTTGGAGTCAAAGACAGGTTTGACTTCTGGTCCTGCCTCTTACCAGCCACGTGAGTTTGGGTTGAGTTTTGGAATCTGGTTAAATGTGTTGCTTCGGCTGTGACGGTTTGCAGTGAAGATCAGCTGATATCACTCACGTGAAGGTCCCGGGCCAGACCTGCCCAGGACTTGGTACTGCAGGAATGAATGTAGCTGTGGAGGCTCAGCCACAACTCACATGTGAAGAAATTGGCAATTTCAAATTTTCTATAACTCAATTTCTGACCCTAGACCTCCATTTCCCTGGGCCACCCCCATGTTGTTTATTTTTAAACCGTTATTTGCAGTTTTGCTTTCTGCCCCTCAGTTACCTGTGATCAACTTCAAAAATATTAAGGGTAAAAATCCAGGAATAAACAGTTTTAACCTGCTTGCTGCTCTGAGTGGCATGATGAAATCCTGTGATGTCCTGCTCTGCCCTCCTGTGGGCGTGAATCCCCCCTTTACGCAGCATACCATGCTATACAGGCTCCTCGTTAGTCATGTAGTAGTTGCCATCTTGGTTATCAGATCAACTCTAGTGGTATCCCAGTCCTTGCGTTCAAGTAATTCTTATTTTACTCAGTAGTGGCTCCAAAGTGCAAGAATAGTAATGCTGGCCACTTGGATATGTCAAAGAAACGGCCACAAATTGTTTGTTATGCATGGTCAGAAGATCAACAGTAGCCTCACTACACCACAATGCCTACCTCATTCACCTCACTTCACCCCATCATGTAGGCATTGCATTATCTGACATCATCACAGGAGAAGAAGGGTGAGTACAGTACAATAAGATATTTTGAGAGAGAGAGACTACCTTCACATAACTTTTATTACTGTATATTATAGTTGTTCTATTGTATTATTGTTGTTCATCTTTCGCTGTACCTAATTTATGAATTAGACTTTATCATAAGCATGTCTGTATAGGAAAAAACATAGTATATATACAGGGTTTGGTACTATCCACCATTTCTGGCATCTGCTAGAGGTCTTGAAATATATCCCCTAAGGATAAGGGGGGACTAATGTACGAGGACAAAAGGGAGCAGTCATTGGAGAAGTAGTGAACTTGATCGTTTTTCATACATGTCACTGCCCTTGTCTACTTGGCCCTTCAGACCTGGAGGCTCTCTCAGCTCCCTCTGTCTTAACAGAGCTGTGAGGATCTTCTGTGAGGCAGCCCGTCTTCGAAGTCACCAGAGCTCTCTCTGACATCCTATGGCCCACAGGTGGGTCAGAGATCTCGGTGTAGGTTCCAGTATTTCTGAGAGTGTTCCTTTTCTTTTGTTTTTCCTCCTATACGCTCCCCCTAAATATTTTGTTTGTACCTACATGTAACTCTCCTCCTTTTAGTATCTGTGGACACTCTGTTATTCTACGGGATTAGGCTCTTGCAAAGGAAAAGACAGGAAGACTTATAGGCCAGTTCTGCTTTGACTAAGATTCATCCATTTCTACAGGCAGTGAGTTGTCAACCAGCTAACTGGTGGAAAGAGAAAAGGGAGTGTACAAGAGAAGAACAAAACCATATTAATGTCTCCAAGTAATTATCTAGCCACAGTAGGATTGGTAAAAACATCAGAAGAGAAATACTAGTAAATATTTTACATAGCTCTGCTGTGCTGGTTTGAAAACTATGTCCACAAATTCGTTGATACTCTTCTTTTTAAAAGGTAGAACTTAACTGAATACAATATGGCAGAAGTGATGAAACGTCACTTCTGAGGTCAGATCATAAAAAGACAGAAGCTTCTGTCCGGGTATGTCCCCCCTCCACCTGGCCCCTTTGCAACACTTGCTCTGGGAGAGCCAGCTTCCATGTTGTGAGCTGTCCTGTGGAGAAGTCCACTGGGGAGGAGCTGAGGGGAGCCTCTGGTCAAAAAGCCGCGAGGAACGGGGGCTATCAACAATGGCGTGAATGGGACTTGGAAGATCATTTAACCCCAGATGAACTACGGGATAACTAACAGCCCTGCTTGACTGCACGCAGTCTCAGGAGAGACCACTCAGTTGGCACCATATGTGACAATTTTGGTACTATATCATTTTAATAAATGAAGTTAAATTAATAGTAGAAAATAAGTTATGACCATCTCAGTTCTATTGAAGAGGCTATTTTCATGGTAACATATTTAAAATCAGAGTATGAAAATAAGTTTGAATGGGAGGAAAAAACAGTGGATAGTTTTACTATTCTATGAACCTGGTTTAAATGAGATGCTTGCCTTACCCTGCCCAGAACCAACAGCAGTGTGTATGGAATGTGACAAGTCCTTCCCATTAAAACGGTATCTGTCTGCAGTTATCATTATTATAATCCTTATCTAGGGTTACTAAATTTTCTCTTCTCTCTACTCTGATGTTTGTAATTGAAAACATAATTGCTTTAACTTTGAAGCAATTTAAACAATGCTTTATTAGAAAAATTACCCTTCAAATTGTGATTTACAGAAGAGCATACTGGTGTAGGCAGCCACAATGATTTCTGTTGTCATGGTAACTTGCAGTTTGAGTTTAACCCAGTGTGTTAAAGGAATAGAATACTAGAGAAATGTTGGCTGTCTTGGAATGCAGAAATACACATAGAATACCACTGACACGCAGTAACCTCGACGTGAAACATATAATAAGCATTTTAAAAAGCAAAAGGAATTTGTTTTGAAAATGCAGTACTATCATTTGAGCCAAAAATTACTGAGAATTTATATGTGCTCTTTTTTATTTTATTTTTTTATTTTTCTGAAGCTGGAAATGGGGAGAGACAGTCAGACAGACTCCCGCATGTGCCTGACCGGGATCCACCCGGCACGCCCACCAGGGGCAACGCTCTGCCCACCAGGGGGCGATGCTCTGCCGCGACCAGAGCCACTCCAGCACCTGGGCAGAGGCCAAGGAGCCATCCCCAGCGCCAGGGCCATCTTTGCTCCAATGGAGCCTTGGCTGCGGGAGGGGAAGAGAGAGACAGAGAGGAAGGAGGGGGAGGGGGTGGAGAAGCAAATGGGCGCCTCTCCTGTGTGCCCTGGCCGGGAACTGAATCCGGGTCCCCCGCACGCCAGGCCGACGCTCTACCAACCGGCCAGGGCCTATATGTGGTCTTTTGTATCATACAAATGATGGTTTCTGCTTTTTCTAGGAGAAGTTAAGCATGGAGAGAATTTCTTAAGGTTGTGTTTGATACTGAAAGTGATGATTTTTCTTTGAGAATTAAAAATATCCTTAAAGAAATGAATTTAGAAAGTTATCAGGGCAAGAAAAGGGGAGAGGAGAACAAAGAGGGGGGGTTTATCTCTCCCATTAAATGCGAGAATCAGCAGTCCTGAGATCAGACAAAATAAAATAACCAGGCATCTCAACAGTTACAAGAAACACTGCAAAGGGGAACCTTGAAACCCTGCCTATTAGCCCTGATAACAGGGAAACATAGCCTTGAAACAAGAGTATATAACTCCTAAGAGCCCAACAGGCAGGGTGCTCAGACGAGCTGAGTTTGCGCACTTGAACCTTGTGGCAAGTATCATATATAGCTTAGCTTAAACTACTCGCTTTGCTTGAATGTTATACCTTGTCTCTCACCTGAATTCTTTCTCACAAGCACTACAAGAATAGAGGAGGGAGAAGTCCCAGGGACTCGGGTCTTCTTGGTGACATTTTTCTGGTGCAGTGACTCAGATCTCGGTGAGTTTAGTCCCTTCCAGGAACTTTTCTGCTTCTGTTTGTCACTTTTCTCTGAACAACCAGAGAGGAATAGTTATGGTAACTTAATTGGACTTTGTATGCAGGGTTGTGTTCACTGACAGAATAATAATAATTTATAATGAGTGCTCAAATTCTCCTGGGCTCCAAAGATGGAAGAGGCGCATCCTCCCTCTGGTCCAGGCTCAGTATGTTCTCACATGAGTAAGAATCTAGCAAGGATGTCTGGAATTATTCCTGAGATGTGCAAGGGCCTCATAGGGACTTCCATTTCACTTGTAGTGAATTACTTTGGTTCATCCAAGGATGCTCAAGTAAGGACTGATCATCCAGCACTCCAAACCCTCTTCAGTGTTTTAGACATTTGGGAGAAAAACCAAGATACATAAGAGAATGAGGGATGACCAGAGGGGTAACAGCCTCTGGGAGCCCCACTCACAAGCAGCACATTTAGATCCATCACACTAAATCCTTAATCTTTCTATCTGTGAATCATGGCCTCCAAAAAGATAAGTTTAAGCCAAAAATCAGCCACTGAATTGCTGCACCTCTTCTCCCCCACTTGGCTTTGGCAGCTTTATCTGAACGTATACCCACCTGGTAGAATGTGCAAGCAGGGGTCTTGTTGCACCTGCCAGGCTGCAAAGAGGAGACCTCAACTGGGACCTCAAACATTTCTGAGATATTATTCCCAATCTTGGATAAGGAGATTCCCCCTTTAGCTTACCTGTATCTGTACTGTCAGCTATGTTAATTGGACAGAAGCCATCAACTGACAACATTTCTACGTGTGCCACGTAGGCCAGAGGAGCAATAGCTCACAATAAGAATTAAGAATGTGCCCATATTCCCTGAGTAGGGGCAGGTGCTAGAAAGTTTCCCCACTTGCCCCTCTGTTACTGCTGGTGTAAATTCTCCAGTTCCTTTTCTATTGCCCACTTCAAGTGGTTTCAAATTTAAATTCAGAATCTCCCTCAGCCCCAACTTACTTATGGCAGCTTTACACTGTTGCCTAGCAACAACCCAACAGCCTCCTCCAAACTCACATTAAGGGTGGGGTGACTGGAGTCTGCTGGCCTGGTGTATGCAGCTCAGCCTGGAAGCAGAGAAGCCAGAGCCAGAAAGATTTATATTAAACTAATTGGGGAATAATAATTTTAAAGGAAAACTTTGCAAAGCTAAACTAATCTGAAGACAATGCAAGAAACACAGGTAGTTCCCACACCAATGAGTGGAAATAAAATTAATACAATTTTTACTTTTAACAAGGAGTTTGGCAGGAAACTAGAGTTGACCATTAGTGGGGCTAACATTTGCTTAAAACTAGTGTGCATTCAAAAGGAGTTAAAATTCCTTTGGAAGGCCCTCCACAGGAAAACCAGGAATGGTCAAGGAGGTAGAATTCCATTGCAAGAATAGAGACATAAGGAGAGTCCATGAGGTTCTGGGCTGGGGTTGAGGGTTACACAGTAAAGCTAGCTAATTCTGGAATCCCCCTGTCTGAGAGGGGACACCCACTCCATGGGTCTGAGAAGAGTTGCCTTCTCCAGAGGATATGAGAGAGGATACTCTTTCCGGACGGCATGTAAAACATGGGAAGAAAAACAGAGGATGCCCAGACTTTCCCACCATCTCCTCTAATTCACTTTCAAATGGAAAATCAAGGCTTAATACCACAAGATACACCTCTTCTTAAGGTATATCCTTAAGACTTGGAATAAATGTGACCCACAAACCTTAAAGAAAAAAAGATTAATATTCTTCTGTAATAGAGCATGGCCTCAATATAAATTAGGAGATATGGAGGTCTGGTCTAAAAATGGTAGTTTAAATTATAACACTACCTTACAAATAGATCTATTCTGTGGGAGACAAGGAAAATAGACAGAGGTGCCATATATACAGGCCTTTATGGCACTAAGAAATAACCCTGAGTTATATAAAAAGGAACTGGACCCCAGGGATATAGAAAAAAATTCCGTGCCTCCATCTATGGTATCTCAAGAGCCAGTGGGCCCCTTGGCCCAGAACCAACACCACCATATACTATCTATAGACCTTGGGGGAAAAGGGGCAACTAAGCCTAAAAATGAATATAGACCTCCACCAAAAACAGCAGCCTCTCAGCTCTTTCCTCTATAGGACGTCCCAGGATCATGTGGGATAGTAAGGGTTCAGGTCCCATTCACTATATAGGATTTAATAAGCATTAAAGACAGATTAGGTAGCTTCATAGATGATCCCAGTAAGATTATAAATGAATGGGAAAAAAAATAACCTTAACCTTTGATCTGTCCTGGAAGGATGTTAATCCAGTCCTCCAGGAGGCTTTAACACTTTCTGAAGGCAAAAGCATTAAAGGAAAGGCAATAGCTTACACCAATGAGTTGCACCTACAAAATGCTAATTAGCCACTGGGAATAGAAGTGGGACGCTATACAGACCCTCACTGGAATTATAACACAGAAGGTAAAAAAATGATCAAGGGACCACATGTTTTTATGTCTCTTAAAGGGAGTGAAAAAAATTCTCAAAAGAAACCTGTTAATTATAATAAACTGGCAACCCTCAGGGAGGATATCCTAAGGGCGGCTTCTACCGTGTTCTATAAGAGAGATCAAGAAGAGAAAGGGCCCTAGGAAGAGAAAAGCACAAGAAGTGGCAGGCTTAGTTAATAGCTGCCCTACAGGGGCAATGGCCTCGAGAGCCACAAAAGGGAAGCCCAAGGGCACTCCCTCTGGCAATGATCACAAATGCAGAGCCTGGACACTGGATGTGGGGATGTCTCGGGACAGGGCTTCCCAAAAGCTGTGCCCCTTATGCCAAACGTTAGGCCATTGCAAGAGGGACTGCCCTGAGGACCGGAGGGACCCTGCATCAGCACCCTCTGCTGCCATGGCCTTGAACTGATAGGGCCGTATGCTCCAGTCTGCTCCTGCTAGGAATGTTTTCATAGAAGGGGTGGAGCCAAGGATAACCCTTGAAGGGGCAGGAAGGCCTGTGAATTTTCTGTTAGACGTGGACACTGCCTTCTCTGTGTTAACTTCCTATCAGGGCCCCTCTCTTCCCATCACACTGTCATAGAGTGAGTAGATGGCACACCCTGGGCAACACATTTTGCTCCACCCCTAGACTGCCTCTGGGGGGAGTCACCTTTGCACATGTATTTTTAGTTATGGCAGAGTACCCTACTCCATTGTCGGGCAGAGATATTTTAAGTAAAGTTAGGACTCAAGTAATTTTTTCCATAGACACTGAGGAACCTGTCCCTATTAAAGCGTTATTTGTTAAAAGAGGATCAACTAAAACTGATACAGATAAGGAACAAGAACTCTCAACTCTCAAGTTTGGACAACAGGAATTCCTGGACAAGTTCACAAAGACAAACTAGTTATGATCAAAATAAAAGGTTCAACCAATTTCCCCAATAAAAGACAATACCTCATAAATTGAGAGGCCAGGGAATGTCTACAGAAAATCATTACTACATCCCTTGGTCATGGGTTGTTAGTAGTTTGTCTCCCTGTAATACTCACATCTTACTTGTTAAGAAAAAGAATAGATCCTATCGATTGGTTCCATACTTATGGGCAATCAATGAATCTGTTATCCCTATACCTCCTTTATACCAAAGCGATATTATTTTGGGACAAATTCCTCCCCAAACCCAATGGTTCTCTATACTAGACTTAAAGGATATTGTTTTCTGCATTCCACTAGATTCAGCTTGCCAATTTTTACTTGCTTTTGAAGAGATAGACCTGCAGGGACATAAGCAACAACTAACATACACTGTGCTCCCTCAGGGATTCAGAGATGGCCCACACTTATTTGGACAGGCATTGGCAGAGGACTTAAGAGACCTATTGCTTGCGGGAGATGGTCAAAATAATTCAATGTCCCAGCATACTGTCATAGAAGTTCAAGCTTTGCTCCTAGGAACCTCAGCACAAATAGCCCCACAGGAGCCCCAGAATTAGGAAGGGGTAAAAGATTAAATATATACACCGATTCTAAATATACATTTCTAATATTACACTCATGCAGCTAGTTGGAAAGAAAAAGGATATCTAAACACACAAAACAGGGACTTATAAAATATGGACTGTACGTTTTAAAACTCCTAGAAGCTATCAAATTACCCCAAGAAATAGCAGTAATTCATTGTAGGAGTCACCGAAAAGGAATAGATGAAATTGCATCAGGACACAGGTTTGCCAAACACACTGCTAAGACAGTAGCTACAGCAAGAGGACCAGTAGTTGGGGCTCTTACACCCACAACAAGCTAAAGTCCAGTTATACCTCAGTACACAGGGAGGAGAACGAATGGGTTGAACAGCACGGATATACTAAAAATAGAGCCGGATGGTGTCAAAAAGAGGACCTTATCCACCTTTCCTAAAGTACACAATTAAAGGTAATCAGAAGGTCAGGCAACTCCAAGTCCAGCTGCACAGGGATTGAATTCCGGGTCCAGTGTCTAGTCATGGAGCTGGTGGCTGCTGCCCTTTCTAGCTCCCCTGACCTTCCTGCTTGTCCTCCTTTTTGGATCTTAATGCCTTTGTCTATTTTATATCTTCCAGGTTAGAAACAATTCACCTACAAATGTCCATTTGACCAGGGTATGTAAGCATAGCTCTTAATGCTCTAAATCAGGCTGATGACAAATTCTATACAGAACTCTGACCCTTACCTGCCCAGACAGGGAACAAGCGATGCCATCCCAGAACCAGCTCTATGGTCCTCAGTTAGTAAGAAGTAGACATCTTTGCCCTTCAACACCCCAAAGCATTTGGATGGTATCACTTGAGGGAGGGGTGGATGTTAGGCAAGAGAGACAGTTATCAGGGCAAGAAAAGGGGAGTGGGGAACAAGGAGGGTTTATCTCACCTTAGTGGGAAAGTCAACAATCTTGAGACTGGACAAAACAAAATAACCAGACGTCTCAACAGTTACAAGACAAATGACAAAGCGGAACTTTGAAACGCTGTCTATTAGCCCTGATAACAGGGAAGCAAAGCCTTGAAGCTACGAGTATATAGCTCCTAAAGTCCCAACAGGCAGGGTGCTCAGATGAGCTGAGTTGGCCCGCTTTTCCCTTGTGCCAAGTGTACAGCTTCACTTAATAAAGTGTTTGCTTCTTTTGAATGCTGTATCCCGTCTCTCGTCTGAACTGTTTCTTGTGAGCGTGACAAGAACCAAGGAGGGAGAAGCCTCAGGGACCTGGGTCTTCTCTGGTGACAGTTCCATTTAAGATCATGGAAAAAACTAGAAATGAGATCATTACTCAAAATTAGTAAATATGCCACACTCTTGTTTTCTAAAATTTCAGCACGATTTATGCCATGTGCTTATGTGGTTTTATATGCACACACAACCAAAAGACTTGAAACCATACCAGTCAATACAGAATACTTTATGTGCTTTTTCTAGTTCAGATTTTATTAGTAGAGGTGTCAGGCAGAAGCTCTCTCTAAAGTTATACTCTCAGAGACCTTAAAATAACCACTCAACAATAAAAATAGTACCTTTGTGACAATCTTATTTTCCTTTTCCTATAGAGGTTATGGAGGGTTGGGATAGGCAGTTTAGTGTAATAATTTTCATGCTTGGCCTTGTATATATGCCATTGTAATTGAAGAGGGTCAGAATATGCCACCCCCCAAATAGGCCACTTTGGCAGAAAGATTATTTTGAGCTGAAAACATTTGAGAGGCAGCAGATGCAGAAAGAAGCCTTTCCTGGGGCTGCCCTTGTCCAACTGAGTGCAAAGGCTCCTGAGAACTGGGGATGGCCACAAATGTTCTCTTCTGGGAAGTTGTATGGCAATAAAGAAGTGCCACCAAGATGGACCTTCACAAACAAACGTGGCTACCACAGCCTTATCTCCCATTAATTTCCCCCAGATATTTATATAACTTTCCACAATTTGAAACCTCTAACAACCTAAAAACCTTTGTCCTTTGTCTTGTCACACCTCCACAATTTATCACCTAATGTTCAAAATGAGATATAGGCTCTCAGGCCTATTGCTTTTCTGGGCCTTCATTTCTTTTCTAGGTAGGCCCGCAAGTCAGGCAAAAATTAACATCCAATAAAATTGGAATACCTTTTCTTCATATGATCTGTCTTTCATTAGTCATTTCAAGACCCACAAGTAACAAACCTAGGAGCAGAGAGGTAAATGTTTTATTCCTCCCCTGCATAACTGAAAGTCTGTACCCCAACTACCCCCCTTTCTGGGGCATCTGCTAGTGGGGACCGGGGTCAAGATGAGCCAGTTTTGAGATTGAAGGTCTGGGGATTGGAGTAAAGGGAGAGGGGACTTTCTGGGTGAAACGGTAATGTAAAAGAAAATCAGGGCTGAGAGACTGGGAAAAACAGGCCCAGTCGGCTTCTCCAACTACTGCTCACTCCACTGAGCTTTGGGCTCACCTTAACAGGAATACGGAAGAGTCAGTTTCCGGGAGGTGGTAGTTAGGAAAAGATCTATCTTGTACTTCTTCTTTTAGGTTTTTGAATTTCTGAGATAACAAACAGAAATATGCCATTGAGAAGAGAGATTCAATAGCAACTCCTTCTTGGTCCTGAATCTCTGAAACTCTCCCTGGAACTGTGGTCTCTCCCGAGAGCAGATAAGAAGAAAGACACAGTATTTCCTGGTCTGGGCTCTTCTTCCCCCTATTCTCTTTTCATGAAAGACCTTAGAACACAACACTGTTTATTTCCATTTATTTAGACTTCAGATATAATCATTCCTTCAAATCCAATCATGTGTTTTCACATGAAGTTTCTTGATCCTGCTCTTCAGTGCAATCTCTGCATTAACAACATCAGCAGCAAGGCTATCAACCTCAGCCATCAGCTGCTATTGTCATTTATGAGCCAAATATTGCCTAAGGCTTCATAGACATTCATCTGAGATGATTCTCTCAATGAACCCTTGGAATTGGCATTATAATCCTTCCTTGTTGGATAAAATATCCAGGCCTGATGAAACTAAACAAGCATTACACAGCCTCTCTGTTTTCTGAATTTTTCTTGTAAATTGGTTCTCTATTCATCCCTGGAGGGCTTATTGATTTTTAACTGTATTTAGTATTGAACAGCTTTACAGCACCAAGCACAGTATTTGGTTCATAGATACTCAATAACTATTTGCTGATTGATTGATTGTTATAGTCTGTGCATGGACATAATTTACCTGGCTTTACTTTTTTTTGTAGTTGGTTCACTGTTTATCTAGAGCACAATTTCTTTGTGAGCTATTTTTGTTGCAATAGTTAATACTGGTTAGAGGGTTTTGAAGGGAAGAGTGAGAGGAACTTTAAAGTATTTATAAGATTTTATTTATGCCTACAAATAATAGATGTTAAAATCCTAGATTAGTCTCTCTTTTGAGCACACAATCTTAAAATTATATTGTAACGGCTAGATTTTGAATTCACTTTATAAAAACACACTACTAAGAGAGCTAGGACGCTTTAGAAAGCAAACCTGCTGCATAGCAGATACTTGAACTTCCCTGAATTTTACAGTTAGTGGTTTGAAACATGATCTTCCCATTTTAGTAATTTTAGATGGTGAGTTCAGAGTTCAGAAGTCCAGAATGTTTGCATTTATCAAGGTGCTGCAAGCTGGAGACTACATAACCAGACTCTGGGAGATTGGGGCTCTTTGTTGCAATCACTTGGGTATCTGTGTTACTTACTCTTCAAGTTACTGAAGTGTCAGAGTGCTCCGGCCTCGCCCCCTTCACCCCTCCCTCAGTAGCCACTCCCTTTGAATTTGACAGTCTGCCCCTCAGGTGATGCCACCTGATCAAACCATCAGACTAAAATCCACAATCTGAGTATGCGCTGTATTTTAGGAATGCATTTTCTCTTCAGTATCACCAAAATAACTTAACATGTGAATTTTTCACTTTGACTAAAGAGACGTTTTCTGTTGTCATTTTTTATGAAAAGTAAAAAGTCATTATAAAAAGGTATGAAAAAGTCAATACCTTATTTTGCTTAATATGATACAGAAATTCTGTATTTCAGCCAGTTGCTATTTTAATAGAATCTGACAGCTCACGAGTAAATAAAGATACACACAAATGTCATCTAAAATGGTATTGTCTAAAAATGTCAGAGGAGTTACGTTCCGCATCATCACAATCGCATTTTCTTAGCCTCTTTGTTCAAAATGTTTAGATATGTTCGTTTGTTGACTGACGGTGTCGAGTGCTGATACCAACATTCAGACATCAACATGACACTTGTTCTTAAAACAGCACACTTTTGTTCTCTTTTTCCATTCCAAAAGCACTTCTTTTATGACATTTTCTACGTTTGAAATGTCAATTCTGCTGTTTTATAGATTATTCTCTAAAAATGGAGATAAGATACTCTTAAGTGGTCTTAAAATATTTGCCTTGAAATAAAAAAAAAAATAGTGATGGATAACCAACCAATACATTATGAAACTGAGAAAATATGAAAGGTGTTTAGTATTGAAATCAAGTATAACTTACAATAAAATGTGTCATGTGCACAGTCATGACTGAGCTGTAAATTATTTCCACATCAAACCTGGACTTACGTGCGGGCTACTGAACAGATGAAAAGAAAACCTGGGGAGATGCTGAACTTGCTCTGAGTCCCAGGTGTCGCGGTCTGGAGACTTTTTGATTAGGAGTAACGCTTCTGCTCCAGGCTGTCGGGAGCTGACACAGGGCACAGCCTAAAAGTCCCTAAGTCTGTCTCTTTAGGTACCTGTTTCTCTGTAATAATAGTTATCTCCTTTAGCTGAGAGGCAAAAACAGTGTAGTTGGTCCTATTGTCTTCTGCACTATAGGGATCAGAAAGGACTTTTTCTATAACTGATTATGACTAATTAGTTCCACCAGTAGAGAAAGAGTTCATCAGTGATGGATTTGACACAACGCACTGTGCTGGGAACACAAAGGGGAGAATGATCCCATCATACCACACAAAATATGAATTTCCTCTGAACCGCTTATCCAGGCCACCTGACGCTTATCACTGATTCTAGGGATGTCCCCTCAGCAACACTCACATAATGCATGATGGTTTAAATAGAATTTAATAAAACTCTAATCCCTCTTTTGGGAAGAGAAATTGATTTATGAACACTTTTTTTCTCCGTTCTCCTCGAGGCTTTGTAGGCACAGAAAGAGTAGCCTAAAAGGTAGGATTTAGGTAAAATTTTTCTTTTTCTCCATCAGTTCTTCCTTTCCTCTTCCCATTGCTGCAATACACCATAGTTTCAACTTTTCCAAGTGAAAATCATTTGGGTGGACAAAATTTCTGGGAGTTGGGTAACTATGTATCTCTTTAGTTAGTTTGCAAATCTCATTTATGCTCATCTTTCTATGCCATTGCACCATTCAATAACTGACAGAAATGGAAGAAATGCAAGTTGAATGATATGTCAGTCATGAGATACCTCAAGAAATGCAAGTAGAATGATTGACTGAATGGTGTGGGTCAACATAGTAAACTGTTTTCCTTCTACCATCTAGCTAAGGTTCAGGGAATGTAATTAGGGGTTTCGCTGGTGGAGAGTGTAGAAAGAGTGACAATTTGATAAAATGGGCAGGCGGGTTAGAGGATAGCCAGAGGCAATGTAACCTTGACTGTGCTCCAGGAGACGGGGAGGGCTTTGCTCTGGAAAGAGCGAGGACAAGGTAAGCGGGGGTGCGTTGGAGGGGGTGGGGGGAATGGGCGGGTGGCTGGGAAGAAATTGTTCAGAGGCAGCCTTACCTCATCTAGGACAAATGCTGTACTATTAACTTCTGCACATCTCGAAGATACAGCGTCAGTTTTCCTTCAGAATCTGCAGAGGGGAGATCAGAGTCAGAGAGAATGGAGGCTGCTTTCTCGGAGAACCATATAGGTGGTTAAGTAGAGGACATCTGTGCTAGAAGTTGAAGGTGTGTCCATGACACTGTTTAGCACACTTGCTTGGTCATGTGCCCAACGGATCAGCAACTTTAATTTTATTTAGTGTTCAAACAAAATTCGTTTGTCCAGGGATGATATGCAGGAAGAAAGTGATTCTTCATTAGCAAGTGTGCAGATTCCCTTAACTCATGGACTGATCTCCATAGTTGCAATGGAGGCCATCTCATGGGAGGATGTTTTTGTTGCTAGGTGTGGTAGGAGAGAAGTTTGGAACTCCCTCTTTTGTTAAAGTTGGAGAATAAACTTTTGCCTGCCTTTAGGACTCCAGCATATTTTATTACTTAAGAAATATGGAAATGAAAGCCACAATGGATTCATTTATAGAATAGATGAAAATAACAATGTCTTCAATTGATGTTGTTTCTTTAGTGTTTTTGAATTGGGCAAGCCATGTAAGGATCACAGTTCCTTCATTTAAAAAAATGTTCTTAATTCTGTACACGAAGCTCACATAGCTGATTGGTAGCATGGTTAAAATTAGAAACCAGGTCTCTGTCTTTGTAACTCCAGTCTCTGTCCCTGACCTGTAGTCCAAGGCCACAGCAAGGAGGGAGACAACAATAGCATGGCTTTTAGAAAGGGCAGTAGGAAAAGGGATCTTATTTAATCATCATAGCGTAAGGATGGAAGAAAATCTCAATTACAAAGCAGTCTGTTATAAAAAGACAAAATTTCCAATATTTAACTTTATACAAAGTGAAGAGAGTATGAGGTGAGTCCAGTGAGGGCGGGGCACAGTCCGTGCGTGGCTTTAATGATATGCCACATTTCTTAGACTCAAAACTTTGGAAAACCTCTGAGATATCAGGGGTAGGAAATCTAAAGATTTTTAAACATCTTATCATATCTTAAAACAGAGGAAATCCTTCATGTTCATTTTAAGAAATGATGGATTAAGGAATGAATGTTAGTCTGACCAGGCTGTGGTGCAGTGGATAGAGCATCAGACTGGGATGCAAAGGACCCAGGTTTGAAACCTCGAGGTCGCTGGCTTGAGTGTGGGCTCATCTGGTTTGAGCAAGGCTCACCAGCTTGAGCCCAAAGTTGCTGACTTGAGCAAGGGGGTCACTCGCTTTGCTGTAGCCCCTGGAAAAGGCACATATTAGAAAGCAATCAACGAACAACTCAAATGCCGCAACGAAGAATTGATGCTTCTCACCTCTCTCCCTTCCTCTCTGTCTGTCCCAATCTGTCCCTCTCTCTGTCTCTCTTTGTCTCTGTCACACACACACAAAAAGAATGAATGTTAAAACCATTAAATAGAATAAAAAAAACAAATGATAAAAAAAAATCAACCCAGTCATCACTAGAAAGTTTATCTGCTTTCTATCTTCAGATAAGAACAAACTGTCTTTTGTGATAACATTTTAAAGTTAAAATAGCATGCAGAATTATGCAGCTGCTTTCTGAATTATTATTTTAGTACAGTGGACTTTTCCCTGGGAAACAATTGTGATTTTTCTCTTGAAGATGTCTCTTTCCCTGTTAATCCACATGCCCGAGGATCTGTAAATTAACAAATAATTCTCTGTGAAAGTTACAGATATAAAATGCAACATTATAGACCCTTTACTTCTACTGTCAGTTATGAGTTCAGCAATCCTGTACTCAGTATGAATGAAAATTTGGGAGAAGTCAGGGTCGGAAATGTTCAGTTGTGCATCACCTGCAATTAGATGACATTTAAAGCCAAAGGTCTGTAATGAGATCAGCCTGGCGGGGGTGGGGGTGGGTGGAGATGGGCAGAGGAGCTGGCAGAGAGTCCCAGGCATGCCACAGTTCAAGCTTGAGCCCAGGAAAGAAGAGGAGTCAGCAGATGATGCCCTGGAGAAGAAGCTAGTGAAAAGTAGGAGAGAAAGTGTACAGCTTGAATACTCGCAGACGCCAAGAGAATGAAGTGCTTCCAGAGGTGGGTGTTGTCCCAAGTGCAGACTCTTGCCGAGAAACTTGGTCAGATAACCATGGAAAAGTGAGCCTCCATTGGTTGCACTGCGACTATCACTGCCTTTGACGAGAGTGGTTTTGGTGGAGTAAAGGGACTGAAGCCCACTGGAGTAGACTGAACAGTGAAGAGACTGGGGAAATGGGATGAAACCAGAGGCGTTTTTCAAGGGAGGACTTTTTAAAGATGTGAAGTACCAGGGCCTTTGCCTGGAGACTCTCCACAAGTTACATGGGTAGGAGGAGGGAGAAGATAGGGAGCCTTCTGACCTGGTACTTACAGGTGACTGACCACCCTGCCCCGAATATGTCTCTCGTGATTATGTCGTAAAATGTAAATCTAGTCATGTGAATCCCTTACACTTTTTCATAGTTTTGTCATCCTCACAATGTAAATTTCAATGCCTTGAGCTCCTTTCTTGTGCTTTCGTCTGTCCCTCTGCATACACGGCAGGAATACAGGATGCTCGACTGCCTTAGGCCTCCTTTGTTGCTGTCCTTTGCTAACTCCTGTTCCCCTTTCAGATCTCATTTCAGTGGCACTGCCTTGGGGAGGTTTTTTCTAATTGTTGGGAAGATAAAATATATTATGCTCACTTTGTTAAAGATGGCGCTGCTCACGTGGAGGCCGTTGCCCAGGTGATATTAATGTGTGTTGAGGGGGCGGGCTGTGGGCAGGCAGGATCCTTGAAGCCTGGGGCTTGGTTTTAGGACTAAGCCTATCCCACCCTTTTTGATGTAGGGTGGTACAATTCCATCATGCCGCGGATAAGTGACTTTGTATTAGAGACTTCCCTATTTTGTATATTGGAATAAAGGTTTTGATTTCTACACTATAAAATGGGGGCAGAACGGGAGCTTGCTCTCTCGGTTCCTGAGATTAACATTAGAGGAGAGAGCAGAGAGGAGAGGGGAGAGAGGCCACGTGGATGAGGCCAGGAGAAGCAGCTAAGATGGCGGAGTGTTGAGTGAGATGCCAGTTTGTGTAGAGTTTGTATTTGGGATAAGGAAGGAGATGAGGAGCAGAGGTGAATAAGTCTGGTGAGCTAGAAACCTTTGATTCTAGGAAACTCGGATAAGTCAGTAGCTTTGTGAGCACTGAATGTGAGTGGGCTTTGGAGCCCAGTGTGTGTTTTTACTTGCCCGCCGGGTGCAAGCTAGGAATAAAGAGGCTTTTGGCTCCATTGTTTCTTTACCGACTGTCCAAATCCAGTGCGAACCTGCATGGGCCTGTCGGCTGTGATGGTGGCCCTGGCTACTGGCTTTACATTTGGCATAGTCTGTGGCAGGATTCGATACAGATCGGCAAAGAGCCGCCACTACCTTTGCGTGGTGTAGAGGACTGGCTGCTGTTATGGTTCCCCATGGCTGTCCTTTTGGGGACCATAGGCTGGCTGACTTTTACAGCCATGTGTGAGGAAACTGAGAGCTCTGTGGAAGAGGTTTCCCGGGACCTGCAAACCGAGCAGTGGAAGGAGCTGGAGCAAACGTGGGAGAAAGAGATGCTGACCCTGGAGCTGGAGGAAGCGCTGGAGAAAGAGGCCGACCAGGTTTGCGAGATTCGCCTGGAAATGGAGCAGCTGCTGGAGGAGGATTCAGAGGTTCGTGAGTTGCAGATTGCCCTGGACGTTGTGGAGAACCAGCAGTGGAGGGAGGCTGGGGCTGAGGCCAGAGTTGGAGCTGCAAGGTCTGTGGAGCAGAAGGTGGCAGCAGCCCGGGACTCGAGCCCGGCAGTGGGAGCCGGTGTTTTCAGTCCCTCTTTGGAGGATGAGGACAATCGGGCTGGAGTTGCAATCCACAGTCTCCATAAGATGAGAGCCCAGCTGGAAGGAGCACCTACTATGGCCCTGGTAGGTCTGCGATTTTGGGACATAGGGATTTTGGGACATGCTCTCCGGAGCAGAGATGGAAATGCTGACTGCCATTGCCACGTGCTCTTCTTTGGGACAATGTAAGACCTGCCAGGATGGCAGGGATGAGAGGTCTCATGTGCATGGACTGATTTCCAGGACTATGACTGGAGTGGGCACTGGCTTCTTTGTTGGATGGATTACGGATTTTGGACAATGTGAAATACCCTGATGGGGGTGGGGGGTGGCTTTGCTGGAAGCACTCCCCTCCCCAGGAAGCTTTTCCCATGGCTAGAAAGAAGGCCGAGGACATTTTGCACTTTGGGCAAAGTGCTCAGATATTGGTGAAATGTACCTTGTAATTGTTGAAACTGTATGATTTGCCATGTTGTTGTAATTTGTGTAATGTGCCTAATTTCCTTGCACTGGGATGCCAGTGGTGTAGATTGTGGGTAGTAAAGTGAGCATAAGGGTGGATTGTTCGGCAGATAAAATATATTATGCTTACTTTGTTAAAGATGGTGCTGCTCACGTGGAGGCCGTTGCCCAGGTGATATTAATGTGTGTTGGGGGCAGGCTGTGGGCAGGCAGAATCCTTGTAGCCTGGGGCTTGGTTTTGGGATTAAGCCTTTCCCACCCTTTTTGATGTGGGGTGGTGCAATCCCATCATGCCCCGGATAAGTGACTTTGTATTAGAGACTTCCCTATTTTGTATATTGGATTAAAGGTTTTGATTTCTACACTATAAAATAGGGGCAGAACGGGAGCTTGCTCTCTCCGTTCCTGAGATTATCATTAGAGGAGAGAGCAGAGAGGAGGGGGGAGAAATATGTATTTCCCAATGGCTTTAGGCGACCCCTGTGTTTTGGTCGTTCAACCCCCGCCGGGGTCGCGACCCACAGGTTGAGAACCGCTGCCCTAAGGCTTAGTTTCAAGACTAAGCTTTTTCCCACACCCTTGACTGACTGTATGATGTGGGGTGGTGCAATCCCAGCAGGTCTCAAATAAGTGACTTTGTATTAGAGACCTCCCTATTTTGTATATTGGATTAAAGGTTTTGATTTCTGCACTATAAAGTGGGGGCAGACCGGGAACTTGCTCTCTTGGTTCCTGTGATTAACATTAGAGAGCAGAGCAGAGAGAGGCCACATGGAGGATGCCAGGAGAAACAACCAAGATGGTGGAGTGCTGAGTGAGAAGCCAGTTTGTGCAGAGTTTGTGCAGGGAGAAGGAAGGAGATGGGGAACAGAGGTGAATAACTCTGGTGAGCTAGAAACCTTTGATTCTAGGTGTTGGGCAGATAAAATGTATTATGCTCACTTTGTAAAAGATAACGCTGCCCACGTGGAGGCCATTGCCCAGGTGATATTAATGTGTGTCTCTGCAGGCAGGCAGAATCCTTGTAGCCTGGGGCTTGGTTTTGGGATTAAGCCTTTCCCACCCTTTTTGATGTGGGGCGGTACAATCCAATCATGCCTCAGAAAGTGACTTTGTATTAGAGACTTCCCTATTTTGTATATTGGATTAAAGGTTTGGATTTCTACACTATAAAATGGGGGCAGAACGAGAGCTTGTGCTCTTGGTTCCTGGGATGATTAGCATGAGAGAGCAGAGGGAGCAGAGCAGAGAGCAGAAAGAGGCCATGTGGCCAGGAGAAGCAGCAAAGATGGCAGAGTAATGAGTGAAAGGCCAGTTTGTGCAGTTTGACGCTGAAGAAGGAAGGAGATGGGGAACAGAGGTGAATAAGTCTGGTGAGCTAGTGTTGGTCAAATAAGTTTGTAAACATGATATATATGTTTGCTCGCTTGTGACTTATAATGGGTGTGGGGGACAGGCTATAAGCAGGCCAGGTTGTTGTAGCCTGAGGTTTGGTTTTGGGACTAAGCTTTTCCCCACACCCTTGACTGATTGTATGATCTGGGTGGTGCACTCTCATGAGAAATCCAATTATGCCTTGGATAAGTGACTTTGTATCGGAGACTTCCTTGTTTGTATATTGGATTAAGGGATTTTGGTTTTCTACACTATAAAGTGGGACAGACCAGGAACTCAGACACACAGTTCCTGCTATCACAATTGCAGGGGCTCCCCTGATCCCTTGCCCTTCATGGGAAGAGCTGGTTTTCTGCTTTTCCCTTGTCTTCTTTTGTGGTTTGCCTGTCTTGGTGAGACACCAATAAATAGGATGGCCCCCCATCCTCTGACTCCGCCATTTCTTTATCGCCTGCCCGAATCCAATGGGAACCTGCATGTGAACGGTCACGATGACGGCTCCTGGCCTTACAGCTAGAAACCTTTGATTCTAGGAAACTCAGATAAGTCAGTGGCTTTGTGAGCACTGAATGTGAGTGGGTTTTGGAGCCCAGTGTGTGTTTTTACTTGTCCGCCGGGTGCAAGCTAGGATTAAAGACTATGGCCCACCAGTTTTTGGCTCCGTTGTTTCTTTACCAACTGTCCGAATCCAATGGGAACCTGCATGGGTCGGGCTGCTGTGTTGGTGGCCTTGGCTGCTGGCTTTACACTAGGAAACTCGGATAAGTTAGTAGCTTTGTGAGCACTGAATTAGTGGGTGTTGGTCAAATAAGTTTTTAAATATGATATATGTTTGCTCACTTATAGTTTGTATTGGGTGTGGGGGACAGGCTGTAAGCAGGCAGGGTCCTGATAGCCTGAGGCTTAGTTTTAAGACTAAGCTTTTCCCCACACCTTGACTGATTGCATGATGTGGGGTGGTGCACTCTCATGAGGAATCCCATTATGCCTCAGATAAGTGATTTTGTATCAGAGACTTCCTTGTTTGTATATTGGATTAAAGGTTTTGGTTTCTACATTAAAAACTGGGGCTTGCTCTCTCTGGGTTCCTGAGATTAACATTAGAGGAGAGAGCAGAGAGCAGAGAAAGGCCACATAAAGGAGGCCAGGAGATGCAGCCAAGATGGCAGAGTGCTGAGAGAGAAGCCAGTTTGTGCAGAGTTTGTGCAGGGAGAAGGAAGGAGATGGGGAACAGAGGTGAATAAGTCTGGTGAGCTAGAGACCTTTGATTCTAGGAAACTTGGATAAATTAGTAGCTTTGTGAGCATTGCATGAGTGGGTTTTGGAGCCCAGTGTGTGTTTTTCACTTGCACACCGGGTACAAGTTAGGATTAAAGCTAATGGCCCACCAGTTATTGGCTCCATTGTCTCATTACCATCTGTTCGAATCTAATGCGAACCTGCATGGGGCCAGGCTGCTGTGATGGTGGCCCTGGCTACTGGCTTTACATTTTACTTGCCTGCCAGGTGCAAGCTAGGTGTCAAGCCAGAAGCCACGGCCACCATCACAGCAGCCTGGCCCATGCAGGCTCGCATTGGATTCGGACAGTCGGTAAAGAAAAATGGAGCCAAAAACTGATGGGCCTTCATCTTTAATCCTAGCTTGCACCCGGTGGGCAAGTAAAAAATACACACTGGGCTCCAAAACCCACTCACATTCAGTGCTCACAAAGCTACTGACTTATCCGAGTTTCCTAGAATTAAAGGTTTCTAGCTCACCAGACTTATTCACCTCTGTTCCCCATCTCCTTCCTTCTCCCTGCACAAACTCTGCACAAACTGGCTTCTCACTCAACACTCCGCCATCTTGGCTGCTTCTCCTGGCCTCCTCCATGTGGCCTTTCTCTGCTCTCTGCTGTCTCCTTGTTGGGCAGATAAAATGTATTATGCTCACTTTGTTAAAGAGGCCATTGCCCAGGTGATATTAATGTGTGTTGAGAATTGTTGTAGCCTGAGGCTTGGTTTTGGGATTAAGCCTGTCCCACCCTTTTTGGTGTGAGGTGGTACAATCCTATCATGCCTCAGAGAAGTGACTTTGTATTAGAGACTTCCCTATTATGTATATTGGATTAAGGGTTTGGACTTCTACACTATAAAATGGAGGCAGAACGGGACTTGGCGCTTGGTTTCTGAGATTATCATTAGAAGAGAGAGCAGAGAAAGGCCACGTGGAGGAGGCCAGGAGAAGCAGCCAAGATGGTGGAGTGCTGAGTGAGATGCCAGTTTGTGTAGAGTTTGTATTTGGGATAAGGAAGGAGATGGGGAACTGAGGAGAATAAGTCTGGTGAGCTAGAAACCTTTGATTCTAGGAAACTCGGATAAGTCAGTGGCTTTGTGAGCACCGAGTGTGACTGGGTTTTGGAGCCCAGTGTGTATTTTTACTTGCCCGCCGGGTGCAAGGTAGGATTAAAGGCTATGGCCCATCAGTTTTTGGCTCCATGGTTTCTTTACCGACTGTCCGAATCCAATGCGAACCTGCATAGGCCTGGCTGCTTGGATGGTGGCCTTGGCCTTGCCTGCTGGCTTTACACTCCTCTAATGCTTTCTCAGGAACCGAGAGAGCAAGCTCCCGTTCTACCCTTATTTTATAGTGTAGAAATCCAAACCTTTAATCCAATATACAAAATAGGGAAGTCTCTAATACAAAGTCACTTATCTGGGGCATGATGAGATTGTACCACCCCACAGCAAAAAGGGTGGGAAAGGCTTAATCCCAAAACCAAGCCCCAGGCTACAAGGATTCTGCCTGCCCATAGCCAGCCCCCAACACACATTAATATCACCTGGGCAACTGCCTCCACATGGGCAGCGTCATCTTTTACAAAGTGAGCATAATACATTTTATCCGCCCAACACTAGGATTAAAGATGATGGCCCACCAGTTCTTGGCTCCATTGTTTTATTACTGACTATCTGAATCCAGTCGGAACCTGCATGTGAATTGGGAACCTACATGTGAATGGCCACAATGGAGGCTCTTGGCCATACAATAGTCTTTACATTTTATTTTAAATACTTATTTATTGAGTTGCTTTTCTCTCAAGAGTCAATAAGCCTGAGGAAGGCTTGCACCAAAAAGGTGCCTCCTGGCCTGGCCCCTGCATTTCAGGTAAGTGTTAGTGAGACAGTCTGAGTGCATAAAAAGGGTGTGTAGTAGGGAAGGGTCAGGAAGCTTTTTGTTGTGGGAGGTGGGATAGAGGGTCTAGCCTAGTTTTCTAAGTGGAGACTCCAGAGGCCGATTTCCTGCTTGTACATTCTGGTTCTACCACAGATTAGCTCTGTGACCTTGGGCAACTTACTAAATGGTTCTGTGCCCATCTCCTTTTCTAGAAAGTGAGGATAATAATAGTACCTATATTATAAAGGTGTGAGAATTCAATGAGTTTATCCTTTTTATTGTTTTTTAAATTATTCATATCTGGGTGTGAATTTTATGTATGAAGTACATTGAATCACTTATTATTATTTTCCTTATATTTTGTAAGGGACCACCCATTTAACCTTGAACCCTCTATGACTTGGACTGGGGAACTTTAATTAAAAGCCCTGAGTAAATGTCTCTTGGATGTAAACACCAAGAAAGTGTGAGTGGGTGACATTTGTGCAGACACAAAGGAATGCCTGTGGATGGGCTTTAGAAAACTAGCCTAGAGGTTCTAGATTGCCCCTTCCTTTGTGTTTGTTAATTAGCAAAAGAAAAGAATGTTCTGATCAATTTAGCCCTTTCTCCAATTCAGCAAAATGGCCATTAATCACTCTTCCCCTTGTTACCACCTCCCTCCCTTGTAATCCTGTTACTTCTGTTCTGCTTCTGATAATAGAAGCTGAGGGAGAAGGAGATTCAGGGGGTCTCTCTTTGCCTCCCTTGGCAGGCCCCCTCTCTCTTCCTCTTGACGTCACTTGTGTCTTGAGTAGGTTTTTTCTACGCGGCACTGGTGGTTCCTAGTGGGCTGGGGTACTACAATATTTCCCTACCAAAAATAGTCATCCTACTTTTAATTTAAAAAACCTTTTAAAAAGCCATAAAAACTCTCAGAAGACTCTTGGATTTGTGTAAATTTAGTTGGATAAAGAACATTTTAACAGAAAAAAAAATATTTGCAAGGCTTATCTGGCAGGGTTGATTAAGGAATAATTAAAATTGTGATTTCATTATTAATGCAATTACTGTTGCTTTTGAGTTATAAAGCCTACTTTCACGTTGTATTCAGAAAAAAATTTTTTTTTTTAATTTTATCTTTCATATTTGTTCACCCAAATCACTCCACAGACTCGAGTAATGTCAGGTCCTCTTTTATCCCATATTGAACTCATGACACTAAGGGGAAATTGGGAAGAGAAACTCTCAGCAGTTATGAAGAAAGTAGACACTTGGTCAAAAATTGTTGTTAGCTGAAAGAAATCCAATCTGAGCACCTTTAATGTAAAAATATACTAGTTGCTCCTGAGTTCTCTTCTAGGATTTTTTTTTTTTTTTTTTTTTTTTTTTTTACAGAGAGAGTGATAGACAGAGGCAGACAGACAGGAACAAAGAGAGATGAGAAGCATCAATCATCAGTTTTTCATTGTGCGTTGCAATACCTTAGTTTTTCATTGATTGCTCCCTCATATGTGCCTTGACCGCGGGTCTTCAGCAGACCGAGCAACCCCTTGCTGGAGCCAGCGACCTTGGGTTCAAGCTGGTGGGCTTTTGCTCAAACCAGATGAGCCCATGCTCAAGCTGGCAACCTCTGGGTCTCGAACCTGGGTCCTCTGCATCCCAGCCTGATGCTTTATCCACTGCGCCACCGCCTGGTCAGGCGTCTTCTAGGATTTAAGGTACCCCTGGTTTTCAATTTATCTTCTTATCTAAACTCCTCAAATATTGAGTAGTATCAGAATCTTTGAAGACCTTTGTAAAATTTAAGTCTCTTTAAATGTGGAGGGTCCTGGCAAGCAAATGTAGAGAGTATTTCCAATATAAGAAATCGGAATTGGATTTAAGAGTAGACAAAACTGTTACTAAGCATGTAGTTTGTGAGTTTTTGCTAAAAGACTCTCCACAATTGAATAGTGTATAATAAGGAAGGTGATGGAGACTTGGCAGGCACCCTGGCTCTTTGTCTTAGCATTACCAGACCCTTGGCAAACTATGGGTACAGTGCAGAACTGTTTATCAATGCTATATTCCCAAGACCTAGCAGATAATTATGGTGTTGGCTCAGTCAATATTTCTTGTATTAAACTAATCCAGAGACTGGGTATATATAATATGATCATGTTAATTCTTTAAAATATTGTTCTGATTTATAGTTATAAAGTGGAAATGCTGGCTGATTATAAAAATTACTTCAGAGTTGATCAGGAAATCCTTTGTGTCTGTGAAACTTTTTCAGTTTTCAAGAAGAAACATATATATATGGCTTAGCTGTCGTGTATAACCAACCACCTTAAAATATAGTGGCTTATAATAATCATGTATTGTTGTAGCTTATATGCTTGTGAGTTGATTTGGCTCAGCTGCTCTTGGCTGTGTCTGCTTATGTGTCTGTGGGGGTTGAGTGATGGTTCTGTTCTAAAATGGGCTTGACTATAGCATCTAATCTGGGAAAGCAGTACTTCCTGTGGCCTTTGTCCTCCTGCTGAGAATACAGGTTAACCTAGACCAGGGGTCTCAAACTCGCGGCCCACAGGCCGCATGTGGCCCGCCGAACAATTTTGTGCGGCCCACAGACTAATCCACGAAGTTCAAAATATTTTGGATAAAATTAAGTAAGCCTAGGGGCCTACTTGTATTTTTCATTTCTCTAGCATCCTAGCTAGATATTAGCTTAACAGCAGTTGTGATGCGAACTACAGTTTCTGGTCGTTTTGTGACACTGAGTAAACTGCATGTACGATTGTGCTTGTTGTACTGATTTTTTTTTGTTTTCAACTGCAATGAGAAAAGTGTTGCGTAACAGTTGCCTTTTGTAGACCTAGTGCGGCCTGCCGAACAGCTGTGATCTTGCTCTGCGGCCCACATGCTGAGTTGAGTTTGAGACCCCTGGCCTAGACAATCCCTTTTTTGGTGAAGATAGAAGCTCAAGAAAGCAAGTAGAAGCATATAAGACCTTTGGCATATTTTACATATTGACAAGAATCATATGGCTGAACTTGGGGTCAAATGACTGGGAAAGCCACCTAATTGTAGAATTGCAGTCTCATGGCAAAGGGCATAGCTATATGGAGGAATAAAGAATTGGAGCCATTGGCCTGACCTGTGGTGGCGCAGTGGATAAAGCGTCGACCTGGAAATGCTGAGGTTGCCGCTTCGAAACCCTGGGCTTGCCTGGTCAAGGCACATATGGGAGTTGATGCTTCCAGCTCCTCCCCACCTTCTCTCTCCTCTCTCTCTCCCTCTCTGTCTCTCTCTCTCTTCCTTTCTCTCTCCTCTCTAAAAAATGAATAAATAAAATAAAATTTAAAAAAATTAAAAAAAAATTATTAAAAAAAAAAAAGAATACATTAAGAATTGGAGCCATTAATGCAATATACCACATTATGTTTTGGAAGCTGTAGAGGTGAAATATAGCTAAATTGAGTTAATATTAAATGTGTCTTTAAGAGACTTTTCACTTTCATCATTATCCTGTAAAAAAAAAGTGTTCTTTAAAGAAGGTAATTTCATCAAAAATTAACTGCGCTTGCTTTTAGTCACCAAATAAACATTTAATTAGTCCTACAGTTAACTTAATCTTTGCTTGCCCTCCATAACCTAATTGAAATCCGAACCACAGATTTTCAGAATAAGTGTGCACCATATATTTTGTGTGGCTATTTTAGTTCGGTAGATAAAGAATGATTGAGAGCCAGGCTTTGCACCAATGTTAACATATCAGATGTAGAATTACTTGCATTATTAACTTTCTACTTTTTTCCAGTGTTACAAAAGCTTTTTCTTTATAATAATTAAAGGGAGGAAATTAAATAAATTAAAAGTCGGAATTCTTATCTCAAGGGTAGGTTAGGTCACCCTTCACAGTTATAGGAGTGAATAATAGCATGAAATACTGATTTCTTATAAAAAGTTTATTCCTTTTCATGATCTCAAGAATTTAATTAATTCAGCAGCCAAAATAAAATATAAACAGGCATTGAGTTTCTACTTGAAAACTAGCAGTTCCATACAATGATGAATAGTTGCCTTACATTTTATGGGAAACAAGGAAGAAACTACTGATATATCTTTGTAAAGATTTTTTTTATATAAATCAAAAGTTCAAGTCAGTTTTCAAGTATGTGGTGTTAGGCTCTGGAAAGATTATTTAACTTGCGACATATAAATTTTATCTGGGGACAGCTTCAGAGAGTAAATCTAAGGCTTTTATAAATGTCTGGAGATGGCTGACAAGAAATGTCAAGCTTCAGATGAGCACACAGGGAAGCATGCACCAGGTGAGAATGGAACAGAGAGGGCGCTGCAATCTGGGCTGGAGCATTACTAGGTAGTTGAAGAAAATGATGAGCTAGGTGATAGTAGTTTTTGCCTTCAGCCTCCCCCCCCCCCTTTTAATGAACCTCTTTTCTCTCATTTTCTCCATCTCCAACACCACCAATTTCTTCTGCTTACACACCTGGTACCTTAATGATTGCTCCCACTTATCTTTCTTTAAACCAATGTCGTGCTGATAACTGTTAGCAACCAGCTATCTTCTGTTTTATTTTTTAAAGGCTCTGGTTTGTGGTGCTGGCCATTTTCTATGATATAAATATTCCCCTGATGGCTGATTTTAAGCTACCAATGTGCCAACACAGAATGCAGAGTTACAAAGACATACATTCTGTTCACTCTGTGAGCCGACTCCAACACACCATTGCTGAAAACCCACCCTGGAAAAGTAAAGGATATACTGGCTTCCAAAAAAGAGTTAGAGGGAGAGACCTAAAGAAAGAACACCAGACTTGTGTTATATGATATTTGGGGATTGGTGTATAGAGTGGGTTGTATCCTAAAAGTTCCAGTAACCAGAAATATGGGCACACATTCACTAATTTCCATCTCACCTTTGATGTCTTTTTCAAATATATAGATACAACTGTAGTTTCTATTCACAAATATTTGGGAATTAAAAGCAATGTCACTCTGCATCATCCCAGCTGCCACATTCTTACCCTCCCCTGAAGAGTCAATGACATGTGAATGATGGTTTTCCATTTTTAATGCCCTCATTGAAATCAGGTCCTCAGGGAAGGGTCGCCATCACACTGACCTCCCAGAGCAATGTGAGTCATGAGCTCTAGAGATGGATTGCCAGTCTGAAGAATGGTGACAGACTCACCAGGTTGCATGAGCTCTGGTGAAGGTGACAGGTGGATGGGTGTCCTAATTCATATTTTGGCAGCTGCAAGATAGCTTTTTTTTTTTTAAGCAAAAGAAAAACAAAGCTTAAAATAGTATATGAGTCTGTAGCAATGGAAAATTGTATAATGAAATTTATATAAGTCTCTAGTTTCCATGGAGTTGAGAAAATACCTTTTTTCTTTTTGCTTCTTTTTTCTGTGTCCCAGCCTTTGTGCTTCGCCTCCTAACAATTTACTGCCTAGGTGGGCTGCTAATCAGCTCCGATAATGAGCTGAGGCCAAGGGTTAGTGTGGGATGGGCTACAGGGTTTTCTGTACCGATTTGATCCTCAAGACACAAGAGGTTTGATGCACGAGTACTTCTGTCTTATAAAAACAACACCACAATTTACCCAGCTCCTTTCCTGTGGTAGGCATTGTGCTAAATTCTTTGAATGCATTATATTATTTCTTTAATCCCACTAAGAGGTGACAAGGGTGTAATAAATATATGTCCTTCAAAAGGGCACCTAATATATATTGAGACAACTTTTTTTTTTAGTAAAAGCAGTCAGAGATTTTGAGTGTGACAGAGTCCTGACATCTCTTGAAGACAACCTGTCAATCCTATACACTTAAACATTCATGTACCGAATTTATTTACCCACTGGTTTTTTTCATGCTTGTTATCTCATTTTCCACTGATGATGGAAAGGGGCATGCTCTGAGTTGACCCCGATAGCAAACATCTGTTACATAAAAGAACTACAGAGGTAGGATATTTGTCTGAAAGGTTTATGGAAAAGGAGCCTGACAAGTTTGTTCTCCTTCAAAGGGAATTAAGAAAAGAGGGTTAAGAGCCCACTCAAGGCGTTCAATAATGTGGTAGGTGTGGCACATCTCCCAGTGAAGTGGTAGGAACCACCATCCAGCTGGGGTGGGCATGATAAAACCTCTTCTTAATCTTCATTTAGTACGTCCACATGAGAGGCCCCGCCCCACCCCCTTGATCTGTATTGGGACTGCCTCCCCTCCCAAGGTCGCACCAGAATTCCTGGAGCTAATGAACACCAGTGCGGCAGGATTTCTGCTGACATTTTCTCTGTCCAGTCCTTACTGGATCCCACATTTTGGCTCTGGGTTTTTCCACAGGGGCTGTGGGAACCTTTGCTGGGAATGGGCCACATCTGCCTAAGGCTCAGCAGTTTTGCATGTACCCTGTGGCATTCACTCTAAGTTCTTGCCTCTTTCAGGAATGTGGGGATGAGTCTCTGCTGGTCACTGGATCTGCTGACTTTGATTCGTTCTTTTCTCTGTCTCATTCTATTCTTCCTCTTTTCCCTTTCTTCTTTCTTTCCTTTTTTACTTTTTTCCCCTGTGTTTCCCTCATGCTTTATTTTCCTTTTCCTTCCAAGACCCCTGAGAAGCATAATATTTTATTTATTTATTTATTTATTTATTCATTTTTATTGGAGAGAGAGAGAGAGGAAAGAAATAGAACAGTGGGAGGAGCAGGAAGCCTCAACTCCCGTATGTGCCTTACCTGGCAAGCCCGGGGTTTTGAACCGGTAACCTCAGCATTCCAGGTCGACGCTTTATCCACTGCGCCACCACAGGTCAGGCTAAGAAGCATAATATTTTTAACGGCTGAAGCTTTAGAAAAAATAATGGTCTTCACAAGCAACATCTGCTTTGAAGTCTTAACATTACCTTGCCCCTCTGCCCTGCAAAAGGACTCAATGTAAAATACAGGGAGAAAACTATACAATGTTGTAAAAAATTATTCTGTTAGGATATTTATTAGAGTAGGCCACTGGCAGATTGTGAATTCCTTTCTTTCCTTAAAAAGAAAGAGACTCTCATTTCTCACATGGAGCACCACCCTGTTTTCTGCGGCTGACACACACCGGGTGTCCAGGAGATGTAGGTCCTCATTGGTCAGGAGGCTGAGGGCCTCTCTGTGCAGCCCCCCGACGCCGGACTCCCCTCTGCTCTTGACCATACACTGGCCTCCTTCCCAGCTTCTCATTCTTCCCAGAACAGTAGGCACAGGAAAGACATAAAAGGGGGAAATGAAGATGTGTTGCTTTTCCCAGTGTCTATCCTTTTCTCCTTTTTAGACACAGCAGTGAAAGAAGGAAGAGAAAAGGGGAGGCGAATACTACCTCATTGCTATTACTGCTCACTAACCCAGTTTCCATCTCTTTGCTCTGCTGGCTTCTCCTGAGAGTCCTCATCATGCCCATCCTTAGGCTCACTCGTGGCTCCAACTCCAGCCCCTTGGGTCAGTGGCTCACTGCCTCCTGCTCCATTTGCAGCTCCTTAGACTTTTTCTAAAACTCTTGTTCCCAGCTGACTTCTCTGTCTCAGGCCCAAGAGTCGGGGTCAGTGTGAGTGGTAGGGGCTGACGAAGCGGATGTCCCCAAATGTGAGGGTAGACAGGAAGTGTTCCTGATGTCTTAGTGAGAAACTGAGTGCAGATTCTTTAGACACGCCGTCACACCTGACGATCTTGTGCTGTTGAAGGGTAAGTAGAAGTTAGGGAGCCAACCTGTAAAACCCAGCCTCCAAAAAGAAATTCTCTGAGGAGATGGTATCAGAATCCAAGACCCTGGGAAGATGGTTTTGGAAAAAACATTCTCAGATTGGGATTTTGACATTAAGCTATGGCCATATAATAAACTACTCCAAAACTCAGTGGATTAGAACAATAAATATTTGTTTCCTTGTGCATAGGGTCAGCTTGGCCTTACCAGGCTCATCTTCATCAGATGTCTGTGAATGGCCTGGTAGGTCATCTGGGGGCTGCCTGGTCTAGGATGACTAGACTTACATGTCTGCTGGTCAGCTGCAACCAAGAAGGCGGGGTGGGAACCACGGAGTCACACCTTATTTTCCCGCATGGGGGGCTGGGCTTATTTTTATGGATGTGACAAGTTTCCAAGAAACAATAGAAGCAGAAAGACCTTTGAGATGGGGATACAGTGTTACTTTTTCCACATTCTTTTGGCCAAAACAAGTCACAAGGCAAGTCAGAGTCAAGCAGTGAGAAAACAGATCTAATCTCTGGGTGGGAGAAGCTGCAGAATTATCTTATAAAAGCATGATTCAGAGAGGCCATCAGTGCAGTCAGCCTTCCATGGATATCAGGTCCAGAATACCCAGGGGGACAAGCCCAGCTCCAAGCTAGAAAAGTGGTTGAAAGTAATCTTTGCTATTCTGTGATCCCTCCTTTGTCTTTCAACAAGGTGACTAGTTTATACATCATTCAGGAAAGCCTAGCTCTCTAGGGTCTGCTAAAAAGACCACCAGGTAAAGTTTTCCTTTTTTCAAGAATACATATATTTAAAAGGAGTGCTTCTAAAATCTGTAGTGATAGAATTTCAGACATTCAAAGTTGGTGGTAAGAACATAAATACAGAAGATAGCAAACACATCCTACAATTTTCAAATCACTTTCATTACTTGTAGGACTAACCTTGTTAGGCATCAATTTGGATTAATTAGATCATTTACACATTTCTTTTTTCAGTTTTCTGTAATTTATTCCTCTGAGATGATGGAGCTTTTACTAAGTGCCAGGTCTCTCCTGGTTTCCTATGTAGGTATAAGAAACACAAACCAGCTAGTTTAAGTTTAGAAGAGTGCATTTCAGCAGGGTTCCCTCTGAAGCCAGGGGCAGAAATATAGTCAGGCTTCAGGAAGGGTGGGCACAGGAAACATCAACTCAGGACACTCACGCTCGCCGTCTCTCACCTCGATTTCCGTCTTCAGAGCAGCCATAGCTGCAAAGCTGCCGTGTGCAGAGCTGAGTCCCAGGGCTGGAAATACAGTAGTAAAACAAGCAGACCATGCCCCTGCTCCTAGGGAAGCTACCCCTTACGAGAGAAGTCAGAAGAACAAAAAGAAGAAGCAAGAACATAAATAAAAATAAAGGCTACAACATGAATAAGGGATCTGAGTCACGAGAACTCTAGATGGGATGTCAGGAATGCGTCGACTAAGTGATGACGTTTGGACAGAAACTTGAATAGGATAAAAGAATGGGAAATGACCGTTTTCTACTCAGTATCCCCCAAACTCCACAAAAGGACTATTGTTGGACCAGCTTAGATTCATGCCCAGCACTGTGGGAATCTGGGAGTGAGGTGAGGAGGCAGCAGTCTGTGGTCACAACAGGGATAACCAATCCAACCATGTGGATTGGTGGGAAGCCAGTTTCGATAAAAAGGAAATGGATTAGTTTCCTAAGGCTGCTGTAACAAAATGTCACAAACTTGGTGGCTTTAGACAACAGAAATTTATTCTCTTACTGTTCTGGAGACCAGAATTCCAACGTCAAGGTGTTGGCAGGCCACATTCCCTCTGGCTCTAGGGTAGAATGCTTTCTTGTCTCTTCCAGCTCCCGTTCGCTCCTGATATTCCTTGTCTTGTCACAGCATTGCTGCGATCTCTGCCTCTGTCTTCACGTGGTCTTCTTCCCTGTGTGTCCCTGTTTGTCCTTTTCTGCTTCCTATATAGACTCTGTTCTTGCATATAGGGCCCACTAGAACCCAGTATAATCTCATTTCAATTTTTACCTTAAGTATATCTACAAAGACCCAATTTCCAAATAAGGGTCACATTCTGAGGCTCAGGGATACATAACATTTTGTTGAGGAGGGCACACTATTCAATCCCCTATAAAAGAGAGACTGGCTGCTGGTCCCAGGGCTTGCAGGATGCCTGAGAAGGTGTCCACTGTCTGGGCGCTGTGTTGGGTAATGAAGCCAGAGGTGCCTGCCCTGAGGACCTCTCGGTCTGGAAAGGAAGACACGGTAATAAATCCTGGCAGAACAGTGAGGGGATTAAGAAGTTTACATGATGCTATAAGAACCTAGATGAAAATGTGGTGCAACTCTGTGTAGGGGTGTTGGGTAAGGGCACTCAGGGAGGGGACATTGGATTGTCTTAAATGAAGAAGAAAAGTGCACCTGCTGGGTGCTGGGATTAGGACCTGAAACAGTTATTAGGGAAAGAAAGAGGGTGCCTGCACTTCACAAAATTATTATCCCTCATTTTAAAGGGAGAGGAAAGCCTAGAAACTTGAGTACGTATTCTTGAACCAGCATAGATTTGAAGGCCTGAGCATCGTCAGGTGAGTTTCTCACTGAGGCGTGTGACTTACCCCAGAAACTCTCAGCTGTTCTCATGGTGTTCCACTCAGCCTACTGCCCCTTCCTCAGTCTACATCGACCTCCTTCATTCAGTGCTGGTGCCCTTAAACAACAAGGGCTGTAATGACTCATAAGAAATGCATTACTCTTCTTCAGTATGGTGCAGGGAGTCCTTTAACACTGGCAAACAGCCATCTCTTCTATATACCAAAATCATATCTCCTAATGCAGGGCTATAAAGGGCTTTTGCTTTCTGCTGGACCCGTTTCTCATGGAGGGTAATTAGGTTTAAGAAATGTCAAGCTAGATGCTTTTTCGCAATTTTGCATAGCTCAATCCTTTCGCCCACAGCATGCAAAGGCCTGAGATTTTAAGTGAAATTGAAGATCTGCTTTGCATCAAAAACAATGAACTGCTTGTTTATGATATTTCCTGGTCCCTGGTAGCATTTGCTTTTAGAAGGAATCACCTATATAATATCACTAATATGAATGTCCATAGACACAATATTTCTATTTACTTATTGCTAGGCATTTAGACTTTTAGTTGTAGTCTCTGGGTAGATAAAGAAGCTTTCCCTTTGCTTTGTCAACAATGATATTTGTGTGCAGGAATTTATTTATTTGAGGTACACAATGAGTCAATGAGACACCACTACAAAACGAAAAAGAATATCAAAGAAAGAAATCCGTTCCAAGAAAATCTGTAAGATTGGCTGTCTGATCTGAGAAAAAAAGAAAGAACTAGAACAGTACATTTAAGAGGATTCATGTAATTACCAAGTATATTTAATATGGAATTTAAACACAAACTTGGTTTATGCGCTTGATAAGCAAGGCCAGTGAAGAAATAGTGTCAGTTAAGAGACAGCTTATTTATTTAGTCTTTATTGTAGTTTATTTATATTTAAAAGCAAACTAACTCATTATATCTTTTTATTCCAAATACATTATTATCTGTCTTTATATTAAACACTGAGGGTTTGGAGAGAGGATGCCTGGGACTCTCCAGGGACAAAGCTCTCCACTGCACCTCAAAGAGGGGCCGCTCTTGCAGAAACTAGAAATGAGAGAACCATCAGAAAGAAGTCATTATGTTGGTTTTCAAAGGTCTGGGAACGCTTTGGCACACCTCTCCAAGTTTCCCTCCCAACAACTGGTCAACGTCTGAAATTCACATTTTAGTGATAACACCCCACGGAGGGGTAGCTCTTTAGGCGCCTGCTAGTGATGTATCCTTTCATGCGATGCAGGGTCCTGGAACAGCTTCTGAGTCAGGCCGAGTTCCTATCTTACAGTGCTGAGGGTCAGAGGAAGCCCTGGAAGCACCGGGAAGGGTACTTTGGCAGTCCGTAGTATTTCGAGCGTGAGTTTGGGCTTAAATCCAGGCTCTATGAGTTTCTAGCTTGTGTCCTTCTGTAAGTCATTGATCCTTTCTAATCTGTTTCCCCTGCTCTCAAGGGGAGATACACCACCTTGTTTCAACCTCACTGTGATCCTTGAATGCAGTGTCAGAGCGCTGGCACGTAGTAGCAGGCACTCAGTAAGTGGATATTCTCCTCCGTTTCCCAATTTCCTGTAGAGCTAGCCCCATGTTCTTTTTACGAGACTAATTTTGCAACTTCCATTGTCTAATGGGTTTCTTTGTTTTATATACTGCACATGTCACAGGTGAAGATCACTTCATTTTTCCCACCAGTGTGAAAGAGACATCCGGTCCCCTCTGTTTCTTCCGTGCAACCCAACCAGCAACTCTGCTGTTCTGAGTTTGGTTCCCTCCCGGGTTCTGGTCATACATCCCCAGGGGCTTACTGGTTTTTCCACTTGGATGCTCTGCCATCTCATCAAATCCATCATCTGTTTAATCTCAGATTGAATTTACCACCTTTTCCTCAGAGGTTATTTTCCCTTTTACTTTTGAAATGTCAATTCCATCATTTTTCCAGCCATCCTAAAGAGAACTATTAGAATTATCTTTGATGTCTCCTTCTCCTTCAAATCTTTTCGATTAGGCTTTGAATGCCACTGATTACTGTCCACCCTCCCTCAGTGTTCTTTGTACCCCTTATTTCCTCTTTCTTTCATTCATTATTTATTCATCGAATATATTTATAGAGCACCTTGTGTGGGCCATTGCAACAAGTCCAACTGACTTCTTATCATCTCACTCTATACTGTTCTAACAGTCTTGTAACTGATTACAGAAGAAGTTGGACTCTGGAGCTAGATTACCTGGCTTTGCAAATTTCTAGCTGTTGAACTTTGAGCAGTTACTTTATCTCTCTTAGCCATTGATTTCTTATCTAGTAAGTGGCAATCATGATAGTGCTTACCTTACAGGGTTTTTAGGAGGACTAAGTGAGTTAATATCCATGGAAGTGTGTAGACCAGTGTCTGGCACACAATAAGCATGGCACAGATGACAGATATGAAGTGGGTTTCCTCTCTCTACTTCCTTTCTTTTTATTTTTTTATTTTTATTTTTTTTAATAAATTTTTATTAATGGTAATGGGATGACATTAATAAATCAGGGTACATATATTCAAAGAAAACATGTCTAGGTTATTTTGTCATTAAATTATGTTGCATACCCCTCGCCCAAGGTCAGATTGTCCTCCGCCACCCTCTATCTAGTTCTCTGTGCCCCTCCCCCTCCCCGTAACTCTCTCCCTCCCTCCCTCCCATGTCCTCCCTCCCCCCACCCCTGGTAACCACCACACTCTTGTCCATGTCTCTTAGTCTCGTTTTTATGTTCCACCAATGTATGGAATCATGTAGTTCTTGTTTTTTTCTGATTTACTTATTTCACTCCTTATAATGTTATCAAGATCCCACCATTTTGCTGTAAATGATCTGATGTCATCATTTCTTATGGCTGAGTAGTATTCCATAGTGTATATGTGCCACATCTTCTTTATCCAGTCTTCTATTGAAGGGCTTTTTGGTTGTTTCCATGTCTTGGCCACTGTGAACAGTGCTGCAATGAACATGGGGCTACATGTGTCTTCACGTATCAATGTTTCTGAGGTTTTGGGGTATATACGCAGTAGAGGGATTGCTGGGTCATAAGGTAGTTCTATTTTCAGTTTTTTGAGGAACCACCATACTTTCCTCCATAATGGTTGTACTACTTTACAGTCCCACCAACAGTGAATGAGGGTTCCTTTTTCTCCACAGCCTCTCCAACATTTGCTATTACCCGTCTTGTTGATAATAGCTAATGTAACAGGGGTGAGGTGGTATCTCATTGTAGTTTTGATCTGCATTTCTCTAATAACTAATGAAGCTGAGCATCTTTTCATATATCTGTTGGCCATTTGTATCTCTTCCTGGGAGAAGTGTCTGTTCATGTCTTCTTCCCATTTTTTTATTGGATTGTTTGTTTGTTTGTTGTTGAGTTTTATGAGTTCTTTGTAAATTTTGGATATTAGGCCCTTATCTGAGCTGTCGTTTGAAAATATCATTTCCCATTTAGTTGGCTGTCTGTTTATTTTGATATCAGTTTCTCTTGCTGAGCAAAAACTTTTTATTCTGATGTAGTCCCATTCATTTATCTTTGCCTTCACTTCTCTTGCCATTGGAGTCAAGTTCATAAAATGTTCTTTAAAACCCAGGTCCATGATTTTAGTACCTATGTCTTCTTCTATGTACTTTATTGTTTCAGGTCTTATATTTAGATCTTTGATCCATTTTGAATTAATTTTAGTACACGGGGACAGGCTGTAGTCGAGTTTCATTCTTTTGCATGTGGCTTTCCAGTTTTCCCAACACCATTTGTTGAAGAGGCTTTCTTTTCTCCATTGTGTGTTGTTGGCCCCTTTATCAAAGATTATTTGACCATATATATGTGGTTTTATTTCTGGGCTTTCTATTCTGTTCCATTGGTCTGAGTGTCTATTTTTCTGCCAATACCATGCTGTTTTGATTATCGTGGCCCTATAATATAGTTTAAAGTCAGGTATTGTAATGCCCCCAGCTTCATTCTTTTTCCTTAGGATTGTTTTGGCTATTCGGGGTTTTTTATAGTTCCATATAAATCTGATGATTTTTTGTTCCATTTCTTTAAAAAATCTCATAGGGATTTTGATGGGAATTGCATTAAATTTGTATATTGCTTTGGGTAATATGGCCATTTTGATTATATTTATTCTTCCTATCCAAGAACAAGGAATATTTTTCCATCTCATTGTATCTTTTTCGATTTCCCTTAACAATGCTTTGTAATTTTCATTATATAGGTCCTTTACGTTCTTTGTTATGTTTATTCCTAGGTATTTTATTTTTTTTGTTGCAATCGTGAAGGGGATTATTTTTTTGAGTTCGTTTTCTAATATTTCATTGTTGGCATATAGAAAGGCTATGGACTTTTGTATGTTAATTTTGTATCCTGCGACCTTACTGTATTGGTTTATTGTTTCTAATAATCTTTTTGTGGAGTCCTTCGGGTTTTCGATGTATAGGATCATATCATCAGCAAAAAGTGATAGCTTTACTTCTTCTTTTCCGATATGGATGCCTTTTATTTCTTTGTCTTGTCTGATTGCTCTGGCCAGAACTTCTAGCACCACGTTGAATAAGAGTGGAGAGAGTGGACAACCCTGTCTTGTTCCTGATTTAAGGTAGAAAGTCCTCAGTTTTATGCCGTTTAATAGGATGTTGGCTGATGGTTTATCATATATGGCCTTTATCATGTTGAGATATTTTCCTTCTATACCCATTTTGTTGAGAGTCTTAAACATAAAATTGTGTTGTATTTTATCAAAGGCCTTTTCTGCATCTATTGATAAGATCATGTGGTTTTTGTTCTTTGTTTTGTTGATATGGTGTATTACGTTAACCGTTTTGCGTATGTTGAACCATCCTTGAGATTCTGGGATGAATCCCACTTGATCATGATGTATTATTTTTTTAATATGTTGTTGTATTCGGTTTGCCAGTATTTTGTTTAGTATTTTAGCATCTGTATTCATTAGAGATATTGGTCTGTAGTTTTCTTTCTTTGTGCCATCCTTGCCAGGTTTTGGTATGAGGGTTATGTTGGCCTCATAAAATGTGTTTGGAAGTATTGCTTCTTCTTCAATTTTTTGGAAGACTTTGAGTAGAATAGGAACCAAGTCTTCTTTGAATGTTTGATAGAATTCACTAGTATAACCATCTGGGCCTGGACTTTTATTTTTGGGGAGGTTTTTAATAGTTTTTTCTATTTCCACCCTGCTGATTGGTCTGTTTAGGCTTTCTGCTTCTTCATGATTCAGTCTAGGAAGGTTTTATTGTTCTAGGAATTTATCCATTTCTTCTAGATTGTTGTATTTGGTGGCATATAATTTTTCATAGTATTCTACAATAATTCTTTGTATATCTATGATGTCTGTGGTGATCTCTCCTCTTTCATTTTGGATTTTATTTATTTGAGTCCTGTGCCTTTTTTCCTTGGTGAGTCTTGCCAAGGGTTTGTCAATTTTGTTGATCTTTTCAAAGAACCAGCTCCTTGTTTTATTGATTTTTTCTATAGTTTTTCTGTTCTCTATTTCATTTATTTCTGCTCTGATTTTTATTATCTCCTTTCTTCGGCTGGTTTTGGGTTGTCTTTGTTCTTCTTTTTCTAGTTCCTTAAGGTGTGAAGTTAAGTGGTTTACTTCGGCTCTCTCTTGTTTGTTCATATAGGCCTGAAGTGATATGAACTTTCCTCTTATTACTGCTTTTGCTGCATCCCAGAGATTCTGATATGTCGTATTTTCATTTTCATTTGTCTGTATATATCTTTTGATCTCTGCGCTTATTTCTTCTTTGACCCATTCATTTTTTAGAAGTATGTTGTTTAGTTTCCACATTTTTGTGGGGTTTCCCCCCTCTTTTTTGCAGTTGAATTCTAGTTTCAAGGCTTTATGATCAGAAAATATGCTTGGTCCAATTTCAATTTTTCTAAATTTGCTGATATTGTCTTTGTGGCCCAACATATGGTCAATTCTTGAGAATGTTCCATGTACACTAGAGAAAAATGTATACTCTGTCGCTTTGGGATGAAGTGTCCTGTAGATGTCTATCATATCCAGGTGTTCTAGTATTTCATTTAAAGCCACTATATCTTTATTGACTCTCTGTTTGGATGACCGATCTAGAGCCGTCAGCGGTGTATTGAGGTCTCCAAGTATGATTGTATTTTTGTTAGTTTTTGTTTTAAGGTCAATAAGTAGCTGTCTTATATATTTTGGTGCTCCTTGGTTTGGTGCATATATATTAAGGATTGTTATGTCTTCTTGATTCAACTTCCCCTTAATCATTATGATATGACCATTTTTGTCTCTGAGTACTTTTTCTGTCTTGTAGTCAGCATTATTAGATATGAGTATTGCTACACCTGCTTTTTTTTTGGGTGTTGTTTGCTTGGAGTATTGTTTTCCAGCCTTTCACTTTGAATTTGTTTTTATCCTTGTTGCTTAGATGTGTTTCTTGTAGGCAGCATATAGTTTGATTTTCTTTTTTAATCCATTCTACTACTCTGTGTCTTTTTATTGGTAAGTTTAATCCATTTACATTTAGTGTAATTATTGACACTTGTGGGTTCCCTACTGCCATTTTATAAATTGCTTTCTGTTAGTTTTGTATCTAGTTTGATTCTTCTCTTTTGTTTTTCTATCATTTGTTTTTGTTTGTTTGTGTTCCATACTTCTTTCCTCTGTTGCTACCTTTTTTAAGTCAAGTGTTTTTGTGGTGGTTTTTTCAAGGGTGGTTACCATTAAGTAATGAAAAGAGTACCTACCATATTCATTGTAGTACCCTATCTTATGAGTATTTCTGCACTTCATCGTCCTTTGCTACTGTTAATCTCCATCCTCTCCCCCCTTTTTTTCCTTTGTTGTCACAGTTTAAGTTTGGTTTTATTGTGTTCTTGGTGGAGCTGTTACTTGTGGTGTTGTTTTCTTTTGTTCTTTGAATCTGGTTGGAAAACCCCCTTTAGTATTTCCTGGAGTGGGGGCTTTCTGTTGATAAATTCTCTCATCTTTTCTGTATTTGTGAATGTTTTTATGTCTCCTTCATACTTGAAGGATAGCTTTGATGGGTATAGTATTCTTGGCTGAAAGTTCCTCTCTTTCAGGGCTTTAAATATTGGGGTCCACTCTCTTCTAGCTTGTAGAGTTTCTGCTGAGAAATCTGATGATAATCTAATAGGCCTTCCTTTATATGTTGTACTCTTCTTTTCCCTGGCTGCCTTGAGAATTTTTTCTTTGTCATTGGTTTGTGTCATCTTTATTATGATGTGCCTTGGAGTGGGTTTGTTGGGGTTAAGAAAACTTGGTGTTCTGTTTGCTTCTTGAATTTGAGGCTTTAGTTCCTTCCACAGGCTTGGGAAGTTCTCATCGATTATTTGTTTGAGTATATTCTCCATTCCATTTTCTTTCTCTTCTCCCTCTGATATACCTATTATTCTTATGTTATTCTTTCTGATGGAGTCAGACAATTCCTGTAGGGCTTTCTCGTTTTTTATTATTTTTGAGTCTCTTTCTTCTTCTCTCTGTTGTGCCTCAAGTTGTTTGTCTTCTATTTCACTAATCCTATCTTCAATCTGGGCTGTTCTGTTAGCTAAGCTTGTTACCTCGTTTTTCAGCTCGTGAATTGAGTTTTTCATTTCTGTTTGATTTGTTTTTATAGTTTCAATTTCCTTGGTAATATATTCTTTGTATTCATTGAGTTGTTTTCTGATCTCCCTATATTGCCTTTCTGTGTTTTCTTGTATATCTCTGAGTATTTTTAAGATTTCTATTTTAAATTCTCTGTCATTTAGCTCCAAGGCTTCCAATATGTTAAGTCTTTTCTCCATAGATTTTTCCACATCTATTTGTGTTACCTCTCTTTCTTTTGTATCCATAATATTCGATTTCCTCTTTCTTATTGGCATCTGAGGGTGGTCTTGTTGATAGCACTAATTAGAATTAATAAAGAGTAAAAAGTAAAAAAAAAAAAAAAAAGGTAAAACACCCCACACAAAAAAAACAGTAATAATTTATTATTTCCCTCCTTTTCCTTTCTTCTCTTTCCCTCCTCTCCCCTCCTCAGGGAAATATCGTGCCTATAATGGAGGGTCTGATTTGGGGTGAAGAGTTCAAGGGGCAAAAAAAGGGAGTAGGGACCTACTAAATGCAAAAAAAAAAAAAGGAAGAAAATCTTAGACAAGCATAAGATGATTTGCTTGTAAGTGATGGTCGACTAAGAGATATAATGAAAGGGATAAGAGGGAACCAGAAAAAAGGACGAAAAAAAAGAATAATAAAGAAGAAAAAAATAAAAATAATAAGTAAAAATCTGTTGTATTAAGTGGAGCGAAGACTAAATACAATGGAGACCTTGGGTTGTGAGGACCCAAAATGCCACAAAAATAAACAAACAAACAAGAAAAAAACAAAAACAAAAGCGAAAAAGAAAAATAAAGCCAAAAAAAGCCTTGAGTCCCAAATTAACTAATTTGTTCGTGATTGAGGATTAAATGGAAGGAAAGTAAAACGAGAAAAGAAAAAACGAATAGAAAGGAAAAAATAAGAAAAAGAGAAAAACGAAGGAAGAAAAAAAAAAAGAAAAAAACAAAATAAAGCAAAACAAAAAAAAACAAAAGAGGAGAGAGTGAGAGTTAAGTGTTTTGGAGTATAACCTTAAAGGAGGGTGAGGATGAAGAAGAGAAATATAATGTAACACTCATGGGTAGTGTAGTTCAAGAAAAGGGAAGCATAAGATGGGCAGAGAATAGAAGGACCGAGGTGGAGGAAAAATAAAGGCAATAAGATAGAAGAAACAAACAACAACAACAACAAAATTAGTGGATCAAGTTGTAAAGTCTGTGGATTTTTCTTGATTTTGAGAGGTTAACTTCTTCCTTTTTCTTTTCTCTCCCTCTTCCTGGTCGGTGACTCTGCACCCCAGGCTCTGCCCCTGTGTCACACTTAGGTAGGGATTTGCAGTTGATGGGATTCTATGGCAATGTCATATAATTGGCTTTAGTCTTGCTGGAAGTAAAGGCTTGTTGGCGTTTGCAGGGTCCAACGATGAGAGAGTTTGCTTTCCTGGAGTCTCTCTCCTAGTCCCCCCTTCCTGAATTAGCAGCCTGGTGATCCAGCTATAAGGCTGCAACTGCTTCTGCCTGGGGAGTAAGAGGCTCAAAGAGCTGGGAAATCCCCACTCTATCCCCACTCAGCGCAAGGCTTTGGGGAAGGCTCTGGCAGTCAGGGCCTCCAGTGTAATCAGGTGGGGTGGGAGTCAATTGTTGTCAAGGTGACTGTTCAGCGCCTAGCATTCAGTTGGACCTCTCAACCCAGGCTTTCCACACTTTGTAGCCTGTTTTGGCTGGGAAGAAGAGGCACTAGTCGCTGCTTGCGACTAGTGTACTATAGATCTTACTATCTGCCAAGTCCCTCTTGTTAGCGTTTATTCCTGAATATGGAGGCTCTATCAATCAGAAGTTGCCCCCGCCCCTTTAGCGAGAGGCACTAAAAAATATCACGCCTCTTGTCTTGGATCGCTGAACTGAGAGAGATCTTATCAATTAGAACCCGTGGGTGCGCAGATTTCATGGGTTAAGCTAATTTCAGTGATTGGGTCCGCAGCTGTGCTCCCGAAGGTATTTCAGGCTGCCTGCGCGCCCCTCCCCCAACGCTTGATTGTTAGCTTGAATGGCTGGGTGAGATGCCCTGCCCATGGAGAGAATCTCCCAAGTAGGGAAGACCGCCCTGGCGCCTCTCCCACTCGCCCTGCTGCTGGCGGCTGGGGCGCACTGGGCGCAGGATAATGGGGCACCCTGGGTGTGCGGGCCAGTAGGGCGCTCTGGGCACGTGGAATGCCCAGGGCACGCGCTCGAATGGGGTGCTCCGGGCACCGGTGGCTGGGGACTCTCACTCGCAGTGCGTGGGCCGCTGGGAACGTTAGCGGTGCTCGCTCTGCAACTGGACCGGGCGCGCACCGGTGGCTGCTCGCCGCTCCGGAGTGTGGGCTGACTCACCACAGGCGCACTCCCTCCGCGGCTTGAATGAACGTCCCTGCGGTAGCTTCCTCCACACCCTCGTCTCTCAGATTCAAGTGATAACAGTCCTTTCGCTTTCAGTTTGTGTGGAACTCCGGAATGCTCCGAGGATAAATTTTTCTGTTTCTAGTTGATAAATTTGTTATGATTTTGGGGAGATCTGTTGGACGCGCTGCTCACGGCGCCATTTCCGTGACGTCACCTCTTCCTTTCTTTTTAGTTCCTCCTTCGTCTGATTTTTCAAATTTGTTGTTAAGAAAGCTTGCGTCAGATCAGTTTCCAGTTTAGTGAGTTGTCATTCCCTATAGAATAAAATCATTTCCTTTGCTTGGCTTTCAAGAGCCCAAATATCTTTGACTCCAACCATACCTCCTGCTATTCACAAAATCTTTGCTCCTGCCATTGTCAACTTGTGCTTACCATGAGAGCAGCACATTACGTTTTCATGATCCTTTCCAAAGTTAGTGGGTCTCCCATGTGTCAGGATACCAAATAGCATTCCCTTCATCATCCTCTGCTTGTTCTCCACTCTTTATCTGGAATATCTCTTTCCTCTCTCCCTAAATCTATATAGCCCAAGGTTTTCTATCTTTTCAGTTTAACCTTTTCTAAGTAAGGATCCTTCTCAGGTCACTCTGGTCTTCAGTTCTTATTAGTTTTTGTTTTGTTCTCTTTATTTACTATAGCACATTGTACTTTCTTCTATACTTTCCAGTATTTCTTACCAGATTTTGGCTCCACATCATCTAGGACAGTAATTGACAATTTTTTTTTTTGTTCTGTAAAGGGTCTGAGGAAAATATTTTTTAGTTATGGGCCCTGCTATTTCTCTCGCTCTTGTCAACTACTCAGTTCTGCCATTGGAATATGAAAGCAGTCACAGAAAACACACAAATGAATGAGTGTGGCTATCTTCCAGTAAAACATTATTTCAATAAAGTTCTCATGAAAAGTATTTACAAACACATGTGGCAGGCTTGATTGGGCTTTTAGGGTATAGTTGCCAAACTTTGGTCTAGGAAAAGTCTGTTCACATACTGAGATGTTAAATAAAATGCTATTGATGGAGTAATTTTAAATGTGAGAAGATTTTGGTTGGATTCTAATGGGTTTGTGACCATCTGCACATGGTGCAGGGGAGATTTTTTCACTGCTTGAAAACATATAGTAGCTGCACTTGGAAAAGCCAAAAAATAGTTGCTGTTTAACCATCCCTGCCCTTCACAAATATTCTATCTGCACTCCTGATAGTGGAGAAATATGGGAGACAGGGGAAGGATGGTTGCCAGGAAGAAAGCCTCATCACCATGGAAACAGCTTTCTGCATTCCCACAGTGGTCTGTGAGTACCATGTGCTTCATAAACAGCCAAGAGCATCTGAACTTACATTATGAAGAGGAAGCAGCTTTTGACAATACTCAAAAAAATGCATTTGCCTTGGTCACTGGCTCATGGGTTTCTGTATACTTTTTTGGAACATCTGAATACCGCTATTTTCTGAACAGTTTGGGGGAATTTTAAAAAACTGATTAAACACAGGAATCAATAGTGATTGAAGTTGCATATATATATTTCCTTTCAGACTATACATTAATGTTAGACAAGCATGGCAAACCAGATTTACCATTTCTTTACACTTTATTACTTCAACAAATGGGATAGAAAAACCTTCCATAATATGCAGAGCTCTCTAAGATTTTGTGTAACCACTTAAAAAGAATCCTATTTTTTTGTGTGACAGAGATAGAGAGAGACAGAGAGAGGAACAAATAGGGGCCGACAGGAAGCAAGAGAGATGAGAAGCATCAGTTCTTCATTGCGGCGCCTTACTTGTTCAGATTGCTTTCTCACATCTGCCTTGACCGGGGGACTATAGCAGACTGAGTGACCCCTTGCTCAAACCAGAAACCTTGGGCTCAAGCTAATGAGCCTTGCTCAAACCAGATGAGCCTGCACTCAAGCTGGCTACCTTGAGATTTCAAACCTGGGTCTTCCACTTCCTAGTCTGATGCTCTACCCACTGTGCTACTACCTGGCCAAGTGGGTTACTTTTTTTTTCTTTCCAATGTTTCTTGCTCAATTTTAAACAGTGACCATTACAACTGTGGTCTTCCAAATGGAAAATTACTCTTCCTAAATCCACTTCCTCTTTATTTGCCATATAATCAATTACAAATCAAGCTCTTTGAGATAGAATTATGTAGTAAATACTTTCTAAAATTAATTTAAGTCCCATATTGTAAGCTTTTTGTTTTCCTGTGAGGAGGGATACTTGAGGTCTAAAGAAATCAGGCTAATGCCAGGTGCTAGGAAACAGTATCTAGATAAAAGAAAGACTTGTATAAGGATGGTTAATTTTAGCTAAAATAATGGAATTAACTTCTAAATGAAAATATCAATAATTAGAGTAAGGCTGAATGCTCAGAGAAACACTGCCAAACATGTAACCTCTATATAGTACCATCATTCACTATAAGTGAGCTTCAGATTATTTTTTAAAATAGCATCAATATTTTGCCCAGTGCTTATGGATGACTATACAATTTTCAGATATGGCTTGCTATGGGTAGGGTTCTAGAAGGATCTTATCAAATATTGGATACATTTCAAGAAATTATAATTCATTGGCCAACTTGAAACTCATTGGCCCATGTAAAACTGAACTCATGTCTTTGTCTTCTTACGCATCTTAACTTCCACTACAGTATTCTCCTTAGTGTTTCAAAGTGTCCATGTGCCACTTTCATGACTATGACCTCTGCCATATCTGAATATCACTGGTTTTGTGGGTTGAATTGTGTCTCCCCCAAAATATGTTGAAACCTTAACTTCTGGTAACTGTGAATTTTCCTTATTTGGAAATAGGATCTTTGCAGATATTGTTAGTGTAGAAAGCTAGATATTAATAAAAGAAGGGAGCAAAGGAAATCAGGCATTAAGAAACCTAATCAACTAGGAAGCTGAATTGGACAATAAGCCTACTTCACTAGGAAGTTGCAGCATTCATTGGTTCCCCAAAGGATCAGTAGCATTGCCCCACCAAGAAGATGAACACTCCTCCCTTCTCTGTGTAAGGAAGAAGGACCAGTTTCCCAATCTCCCAGGGTACCACTAGCCATTATCCCAGATTACCGAGGGAAAGATAAAACAATAAAGGGGAAATTCCTCTGTTGGGCACATGCCCAATAAAAGCCAAAATGGCATGGAGAACAGCAATAACTAAAATGATGACCATAAGTGCAGAGCCCTGCTTGGGAAAAGTCTCAGATTGGAAAAGAGATACAGAATCAGGGACAATCTAGAAAATGGATTAGTTGGAGGAAGAACTCAAACCAAGCCCATGAAGGACTGGGAAGTTGACTGGTTGGCCTGCTCTTTCCAGAGATAATATAATCCAAGCTTAGCAAAGTACTCTCTCCCTCTCTCTCTAACCAGTACTCACCCTGTTTGCTTGTGCATTCTTTCTCTGTGGCAGCCATGGGGCCTAGCAGCTGCACGAGCCTGAGTATAACAATGTGGTGCCAGCCAAATTGCAACTGGGACCAGAGACTATGCTAGCTGGACGAAAACAAAGGGTGAACTGGACTAAACTTTGATATGGACTGAACCAATGGCACAATATCTCTGCACCTTAACCTTTCTTCTGGGCTTGAAAAGACAGGGCTGTCTTTCCATAGTGGGATAGATGGAGATCAAACACTGGGAACCTGGGGGCAGCCTTCCATTTTTATCCCAATAAATTTTACCGTCACATCTCAACCTCCCATGTGTGGGACCCCATTTCCACCAGTAATAATATAATCAAGTAAAGATAAGGTTATACTGGATTAAGGTGAGCTCTCATTTAATGACTGGAGTCCTTTTAATAAGATGAAAATATGAAGGCAGATACAGAGAGAGAAGGCCACATGAAGGCTGATGCATAGATAGGAGTGATGCATCTACAAATCAAGAATTGCAAGTATTCTGGCAAAAAGCAAAAGCCAGAAGAGACAAGGCAATATCTTCCTCAGTCTAGAGCCTGAGGAGCAGTCTAGAGCATGGACCTACTGAGACCTTGATTTTGGACTTTTGGCCTCCAGAACTGTGAAAAAGTAAATTTCTGTTATACAGTGTGTCAGTCAAGTCATGGTGCACTTTTGACCGGTCACAGGAAAGCAACAAAAGATGATAGAAATGTGAAATCTGCACGAAATAAAAGGAAAACCCTCCCAGTTTCTGTAGGATGATGTGGCAGCATGTGCGCATGCGCAGATGATGACGTAACACTGTATACAGCAGAGTAGCCCACGGCCATGCCAGTCGAGATGTGGAAGGTACAGAGGAAAGTTTAGTGTGTTCTGTGGCTCATTAAATTAGAATCCGTGACCAAAGTGCAATGTGAATATCGGCGCGTTTATAACGAAGCGCCACCACATAGGAATAACATTACTCGATGGGATAAGCAGTTGAAGGAAACTGGCAATTTGGTGGAGAAACCCTGTTCTGGTAGGCCATCAGTCAGTGACGAGTCTGCAGAGGTTATACGGGATAACTACCTAAGGGGCCCTGAAAAATCTGTGCGTGAGCCCACATCGAACTGCACTGAACAGGTATGAAACTGGGAGAGTTTTTCTTTTATTTAGTGCAGATTTCACATTTCTATCATCTTTTGTTGCTTTCCTGTGACTGGTCAAAAGTGCACCATGACTTTATGGACACTGTATAATCCACCAAGGTGGTGGTACTTTGTAATGCAGACTAACACTATTTGTGTTATTATTTAGATAAAACTTTTCTTTAAGTTGATTCCTTTTTATATAAACACATTCATTTAAAACAGAAACTTTATAGCAATAGTGCATATAGAAGCAATGCCATTTTCTACATGTAAAGTAACTATAGAAAAAAATATAACATAATTGTCCTAAAACTTATTGTCAATGAGCTAACTAATGGCTAGCTTCAGCTAGCCTCTGGATAACTCCACTGGGTTACCAGCCAGAGACTTTTTGTATTGGTTTAACCCTCCCTCATCTTTGACTTTGAGGCAAAAAAGTGTCTGCTGAAAACTTGAACTTTCTACTTGGCTGTTGTATCAGAATGCTTTTGATTGAAACTAACAGAAAGTGTCTTAAACAATAAAGAAATTTATTATCTCAAGTAACAAGAAGTCCAGAATTAATGTAAGCCTCAAGTATAGTTTGATCGTGGCTCGGGTTCAATTTCTCTGCTCTTTTCTTCATTTTACCTTTCTCCATATGTTTCACGTGGGATTCTTTCAGGGTTACATGATATTTTCTAACTGAAGGTATATGGTAGAGTGAAGGATGGGTGTGTGTGTATAGGTAGATTAGAGGGAGGAAGAACCTCTCTCACACCATGGATTATAAAGATCTTCCCTGAAGTTGATTGGGTCTACTCAAGACATGTGCACATACCCAAACAACTAACACTTGCCAGGGAAATGCTACGCTCTGAGTCCTCGACTAACTATTGACAAGCTTGACATAGGTTTGCTATGACTGATTCAAATATGCTTGAGTGTTTGAAGGAAGACTAAACACATGGACTAAATTGGGGCTCCATTAGCACATAGCATGGGGGGATTAGATGCCAAGCAGGCAAATGACAGATTCGCCCACTCTTGTCTTCCTAACATCTAACAACATCCTTCTTCACATGAGTATACCTTCAAAAGTGTGAATGTCTACATGAAATGCACTCACCATATCCCAAATGGAGCAGATTCAAAGCTTCATTTAGATCCTGCAAGTAGGTCCAAGTTCACCTCTCAATAATATTCTATTCGTGATCCAGAAATCACTAGTTAATAGTTAAGTCACTCCCTGCCCTTCCCAATGTTGTGTCAAATACAATGGTGGAAATGAAAATAACAGTAAATACTCATTTAGGAAGAGGGGAGAATGGAAGTAGCACCTAGTGGTCATTGGTTCAAAGCACATGGCCTGCCCTATTGGACCATAGGAATGCGTGCTCCATGCCCTGGTCACCATTCAGACACCCTGGTTCTGCCCACGGTTCTCTGTGGGCACATCTGAGATGAACATTAAAAAGAGGGATGCTCTTTCTAGGAGCTGCAAAGCTTTAGCAGTTCATTTTCTTTAGGTACAAATTCAGACACCTTGTGATTGCTTTAAGGGTTGAGCTATTACAGGATGTTGTTGGCTAGAATCAGACCATTTTTGGTAACACAATGAGCAACTTTAGAAATCTAATAGACATTTTGTTTACTTGCTCCTAGTTAATTCCATAGATTGCAACCCACAGCTAGAGATCTGACTCAGACATAGCTTTTGTCTCTTGGGTTTTCTGTCTGCTAGTTATCAGCCTTTGTACTTGGCCCAGTCCCTCTCTAGTCCCCAATGTGAAGGTCACTGCATTATGATATTTCAAAGCAGTAATCTAATCTGTAGCCCTAGGCTACTTCCATTTCCGCTGCTTTGTCACATTGAGCACATTTAATTCTTAGTCACATAGATAAGACTTAATGCAGATTTACAGGCAGCTAGCTGCCTCTGTGATCAGGCCTGCCTTTCGCTCCAGTCTTTTCTCTTGCCTGCTATCCTTAGATTCTGCCTCTGTTGGAAAATTTTAGTTTGCAGTAGAGAATTTTAATTTTACAGTCTTGTTAAGTAAATTATGAGATTTCCAGTCATTTTCACTTGCAGTCTACCAGCAGAAAAAACTTTTAAGAACAAACCATGCTTTCTTAATTTCTCTGCTTTTGAAAAAGCCACTTTCAACTTAAACTTGGCTATTAAAATGTATTCCCTGAACACTATAAGAAATAGCTAACTCAGTCCAACATCCTGAATTTTTCCTAAAACTAGAGTCTTTATAGTAGTCCCGGTCCCAAGACCCAATATGCAACAGCTTAACCAATTATTAGATGACACGTAACAAGTGTCACCATTTCCCAGTTGAGAATCAGTTTGTAAACACAACTCTAGAGGGCTCCATTCATGTTATAGTCAGTCTTTTTATTTTTTATTAAATTAAAGTATTTCCATTTATTTATTTATTTTTTTTACAGAGACAGAGAGTGAGTCAGAGAGAGGGATAGACAGGGACAGACAGACAGGAACGGAGAGAGATGAGAACCATCAATCATTCGTTTTTCATTGTGCGTTGCAACACCTTAGTTGTTCATTGATTGCTTTCTCACATGTGCCTTGACCGTGGGCCTTCAGCAGACCGAGCAACCCCTTGCTGGAGCCAGGGACCTTGGGTCCAAGTTGGTGAGCGTTGCACAAACCAGGTGATCCTGTGCTCAAGCTGGCGACTTCGGGGTCTCGAACCCCAGGTCCTTCCGCATCCCAGTCCGATGCTCCATCCACTGCGCCACCGCCTGGTCAGGCTATAGTCAGTCTTAAATGCTCAGCTATGCACTGTGACCTGCAAGAAATAATGAAGATCTCACTACCTTACCCCCATTTCTCTACCCAGCCTGTGTACATTTGAGGGTCTACTGACTCCAGCACCTCATTGACTATCACCAGCTTCTGTGTCAGTCTTAGTTATAATCAGCAGATATTACTCTGGTCAATTTAAGCAGAATAGCTATTTAATGGAAGGGTATTGGGAAGCTCGATGAATTATTGGGAAGGCTGGGGCACTAGGTTTGGAAAATAGGCTAAAGGAAGTTGCATATTAGAGCCACAGCAGATTCCTGCCGCAGCTTCACATTGTCAGGAACCACTGAAGACACTGTCACTGAACAACAATACCATATCTTGTGGCTACATCACTGCTGTGCCTGGAAAGTGGGTGTTGATGCTTATTCCGTGGCCCTCAGCTTGATCTCCTTTTACTCTTTCTTTCTTTCTTTCTTTCTTTCTTTCTTTCTTTCTTTCTTTCTTTCTTTCTTTCTTTCTTTCTTTCTTTCTTTCTTTTTTTTTTGTGTGTATTTTTCTGAAGTGAGAAGCAGGAGTGGGAGGGGAGGAAGGCAGACAGACAGACTGCTGCAAGTGCCCTACTGCGATCCACCTGGCATGCCCACCAGGGGGCAATGCTCTGCCCATCTGGGGTGTTGCTCCACTGCAACCAGAGTTGTTCTAGCGCCTGAGGTGGAGGCCATGGAGCCATCCTCAGCACCCAAGGCCAACTTTGCCCCAATGAAGCCTTGGCTGCGGGAGGGGAAGAGAGAGACAGAGAGGAAGGAGAGGGAGAGGGGTGGAGAAGCAGATGGGTGCTTCTCCTGTGTGCCCTGGCTGGGAATCGAACCCAGGACTTCCACACGCCAGGTCAATGCTCTGCCGCTGAGCCAACTGGCCAGGGCCCTTTTCCTGTTTCATTACATCACTCTCTCTAGATACAAAAATCTCCAGAGGATGCATCAGATTGGCTGAGCTTATTAAGTTTAGCTTCCAGGAGAGCTGTTGTAGGCTTTCAAGTGCTTTCAGTTCTATAGTAAGAGAGGGACTGTCTTTCCCAGGACTTCCAAGGTGTGCAGAATGCCCCACACATGGTGAGGACATTGGATCATTAAAAAGAAAGGGCATGTCCATTTCAACTGAATATATGCCTGTTAGTTGTATTTTCTCTGAATTCACAAGTAAGGTTTTATTTATAGCAATTTGCAAAGTTCTATAGTACCTAGGTAATATCAGCTAACACTCATAAAATGAGCACAAAAATGTTTCAATGCTATTTATAGTTAGTCTCTAATTCTAACGACTCTCAAAGTAGATGTTAAGATTCTAATAGTGGTGGTGATCATGATAATTACAATAGTATAGTAAGAAGGACTTACACACACTAAAGGGCAGGCCCTATTCTCAGTGCTTTATCTGCAGAGCTTCAGTCTTCTGGTTTTATTGTTCCTGTTTTACTCATGAGAAAATGGAGGCCTGAGAGCTTATATAACTTGCCCAAGGTTAAGAGTGTAGAAAGAGTGAGAGATAAAGACTGGAATTATCAGTAGATGTCTCCATTACCTGGGCTTTTCTCCTATAGCACCTTCTGAGGCTGTAAAAAATGTGAGTTGCACCAAATTGAGCTTTGATCTTGATTTGGCCTAAATTTGTAATTCAAGTTTGCTTTGGTTTTGACCTTTGGAAGGCCAAGGAGCTAAATGCTTCTTTCAGTGTCATTTGTGGCCACCTTGAATTTTTGATCAACAAATTGTTGTTATATAGTTTTCATTATATCTAATTAATACATCAACATCAGTAGTATGAACAAGGCTTGTCATTTGAACTTTTTGTCAATACTGGATATTCAGCCACATATAGTAAGCATTCCAAATGTAATTCAGAGAGAAAATTTCCTCATCAGCTGTATGTTTAAATTCTGTCAGTTAACTGATTTATTCATTATTGCAAAAATAAAATTCTTCAAATGAATGGTGACTGTTAGAGTTATTAACTTTGTGAGCCAAAACAATGATTTTTTTTAAAAATTTTTATTTATTTATTTTTTACAGAGACAGAGAGTGAGTCACAGAGAGGGATAGACAGGGACAGACAGGAACGGAGAGAGATGAGAAGCATCAATCATTAGTTTTTCATTGCGTGTTGCAACACCTTAGTTGTTCATTGATTGCTTTCTCATACGTGTCTTGACCACGGGACTTCAGCAGACTGAGTAACCCCTTGCTGGAGCCAGTGACCTTGGGTTCAAGCTGGTGGGCTTTTTGTTCAAACCAGATGAGCCCACGCTCAAGCTGGCGACCTCGGGGTCTCGAACCTGGGTCCTCTGGATCCCAGTCCAATGCTCTATCCACTGCGCTACCACCTGGTCAGGCCAAAACAATTGTTATAAACTTTAAAATTGCTTAATAAGTAGGGTACTAGATTCATAGTTAATATGAATTAATTGAATTCATTAGCTTGATAGATTTAAAAAATGTTTATTTTTTGTCAAAAAGTATCTGCAAAATTTTCAATAATAATACAAGATAAAATAAATTAGATTATATCTTCATTCTACTCTTCAGTGATATTTGATGTACTTCAATTCATATTTTAATAGGATAACCATTAGGTTTTACATAGGCTATTTAGTCATTTAATTCTTTTTAGGCCTTGAGCTTTCTAAGAAAAGAAAACAAAAAAACCCTGTTTGGGTATTTTTCATTTTGAGAGGAAGAATTCTAGAAAGCAGAATGTCAATATTGTCACCTCAAAATTTTACAAGAAGGAACAAAAACTCCAAAATCATGTATAACAACATCTGGATGAATCATTTTTAAGCCAGACAGAATAAAGTATTCAGAGTGTGAAGAAAAGAAGGAAGTATTACAGGAGAATGAGGCACCTCAAACATAATAGTCTCACTATTCAAACCTTAAAATATAAATTTCAACTGAAAATGTTTGAAGAAGACAATTTCTTACAATTTTCATTCTGCAGAGACTAGGAACTTAAATAAAATATTGGCAAATTAATTGCTCTGGAGTTTAGACTGCCAATCATTTTTAGTAATTGAAATTGAAGATTATTTTTAGGTTTTTCAAATCTATGAATCCAAAGGGTAAAAGTGTCTGATAGAAAATACGTTTCTGAAAATAGTTTTCCTGAATTATATCCTGCTGTGCAAAGAAAGGTTAAAAGTATTATTAGACGGGCCAATTGAAAGTGACTGTTCAGTTCAGTGTTGCAATTACGAAACAGATTGCTGACAAATGACAATTTTGTGGAACTGTATTCCTGCCCTTCTAAAATTTGCCTACTAAAAATGTTAGCAAAAAAAAAAAAATGCAACTTGGGGGCTAACATTTCATATTTGTATTTATATTTTAGAAGTTCCTCCTTTAAGAGCTGTATTCAGCACTGCTTCTGATTTCCATTTACATACTGTTATTAGTACTTGGCTATTCAGCATTCAATCAAAATCTGTTTTATGTGCTCCTCTACCTTAAAAATGGTCAGAAGATCAAGAATGAATTTCTTAAAACTTAGAAATAAACAGAGTGCTTCCCAGGCACCCAAGGCAAGGCTGAAGCGGGCCAACGCCAACCCCTGCCCTCTCCCCTTTCTGCCTGCGGATCTTCTTTCTGTCCGGGGCCTCCCTGCCGATCTTCTTTCTGTCCGGGGTTCCGCAGAGCCACTGGTAACTTGTGCTTTTTTGTTCAACCCAGACTGTGATGTAGTAATCTGATGAGCATTGAAGAGCTGTTGAAGGCTATCAAAAACAGATCTTGGGCTATACAGTATACTAAATTGGGGAATTGGGGTGCCGACTGGAGGGGTAGCATCACTGAGCCATTAAATTTGGCCACTTGGTGGCACCAAAAAGTAAGAGCCAGCACCAAATGGAAATCTCTTCTGGAGGTAACCAGTTCCCAGTGCGTTACAGAGGGAAAGTGAAAGATAAACAGTCATTTCTTGAGAAAACTGGACCGTGAAGTAACCTACTCATTTTCTTCCTTTGTAAACTTAGGGCAGCCAGCAGTAGAGGGAGCGGATATTGGACTACAGAGATCCCTTAAACCCCTTTAACCTTGGCATTCTACGATCCTCATGTGCCATGCATTTCCAGCAGACTCTTTCTTTGTTAATTAGACTCAAAACGATGGTAACAGCCAACATTTATTGTGTGCTTATTATGTGCCAGGACACTGAACTATATATACAGATCATATGGATTAGCGTATGAGTTTATTTTCTTTCTTATTTTACGTAAGAATTTTATAAATCCTCACAACACTATAGTTACAATAGTTATTACTATGATTTTGCGCATAAGGAAATTAGCCCTGTGGAAGATGAATGACTTGCACAAAGCACACTGCAAGTTAGTGGTACAGCTAGGATTTGAACCTTGCAGTCTCCAGAGCCTGGAGCTTCATTGCAACACTGTACTCTAGTTTGAACTTCTTTTCAATGTACTGGAAGTAAGTTTACTTCCGTGATTTTGGCTCTTTGTTAAGAAAAAGCTTCCCATATATGAAGCATACAACCCACTTAAGAAATAATGTTTTTACTACATTGTTACCACTGAGAAAATAAGATGAAACTCACTCACTATACTTATTTCCAAATTTTAAAACCATATTTTTAAAGATTCAGAAGTACAAGAATTTCATCCAGAAATTCTCATTGGAGTCCAATAGTGCCAATGTAATCCCTTTTTTAGCCCGTGGTCCCTAGACAGCAATTTCAGACAGTATTCTTTGATTCATGTGATTTTTATTCTTTCTTCTGCTGGGCATGGAAATGGACTCTTGGTTTGACCTTCCATCTCCTCTATGAAAGCACAAGCGACTAACCTCTAAGTCAGCAAGCTGGCGCCTGACAGCATGGCATGTTCTTACTTAATGTCCCTTTCCTTATAGCTTTGTTGTTTCAGATCAGTGCTTTGAAATTGGCATATTTTCCACCTTTTATTCCCTTTGCTGCTATTGTTTTTCTTGTTTCTATCCTAATCTCTGTCCGTGCCTAGAATTTATTATCTCTCCAATTTCTTCAACTTTTAATTAATTTCATCACTTTACCCACTGAACTTGGTCCCACCCTCTCTGTCTCTAGCGTTTCTGGTTGACTCACCTCATGGCTGGACTGAGGGAGGGCTTGTCAGCTTGACCCTTGGAGCAGCTGAGGCCTCTAAAGCTCAGAAACGGCTTCAGACCAGGCAGGGGATAACCTGGGGAAGCCTGGAGTGGTTGGTAGATATGAATTTGGTTTCTACTACTTTAGTAATTGTGCTGGCAGTGTAGAACTCTGAGAGTACTGATCTCATCCAGGTGTGGGGGTGTTTGTATGTTCCTAGGCTGGGCCTGGAGTGGGTATGGTTGGGGGTAGTTATGTTTCCTTAAGATCTGAATGGCCCTCACCCACCGGGCCATCTGCACTGGGGTCAGCTGCTGCGGCCCTTTGCACACTGCTGCGGGTTCTGCTGTGTGCGCCCACTGTGCTGGGCTTCTCCGTAAGATTTTTTCAACCTGTGGCTGGTCTTTCCCTCAGTCCTCATTCTTCATTGACAGTCAGCGTTGTGGTCTTCCCGATTTCCACGGCTATGGCACAGATGGAAGGCATCTGGTTTTAGAGTCTTCAGGCAGGTTTCTCTGGGACAGTTCTTTCCTGGGATGACATTGCAGCACAGAATAATCCTGTGATGATGCTGGCCTTCTTCATTTCCTGGGGCAGCCAGCTCTGAAGTGCGTCTGAAGAGGCCTCAAGTGTTCATTGAGGGAAATATGAAAGTTAAGACTGGATATTAGAGGAGCTGAAGTGTCCAACTAAAGCTGTTGGTATTCACTCAGTGTGCAGTGGTTTCAAAATAATGCCTATTATTTATTCAGACGATAAAACTCACGTGTGATCTTTGTAGAGCATGTAGAGAGCATAGGAAGAAAAATTTAGACATTGTCCTGGTGACTTGATTTAGGATACTTCAAAGTGAGGATGACAAGAGGTACTCACATTCAAAGTAGATTTGGAAAATAGAGACTTCATTACTTACTCCGGCTTTTTTTTTTTCTCCATTAATATTAAGTCAGAACATCCCCCCTCCCCCAAATTTGTGAAATCATTTCTATCCTTTAGCGCTGCAGTTTTTAATGATGAAATAATATGATTTTAGGGAACTTGATATGGAGACAAAGAGGGCAAAAGAAAAATGAGAATTAAAAGGCTATGGAAATCAGAGAGAGGGGTAATATGGTCTCAGACTGAACTGGCCGCTGTAAGTGGAGAGATGAAGGATAAAACATGACACGAAAGAATAAGGAGACCCAGTTACTGATGTGGGAACCAGGGTCAAGGGAGTAATTCACAATCTCCATCCCGGAGACGACTGGTGACAGAAGTGAGTGATTCTGGTTACCAGACCAAATGATTGGGCAGATTATAACTTTAGAGATAATAAATAGAACAGACTGTTAGTGATAGTTATCTTCCTGAGGCAAAAACAAAACAAAAGCTGGCCATAGCATACATTTCCTTAAATTAGTAGCTCATTTCCAGACATTAGAAGCCCAGATTGCTCAATGTTCCCTTTCAATCTCGCCATTGTTATTGTTTGCTGGTTATAGAGAGCATTAGCGAGAATCAGGGGAGGCCATCTTGGAGGCTGTCAGCCACAGCTGAGTTTCTGTCTTTCAAGCTAGTTAACCAATTTATCTTATCAATGAAACACACCAGGGGGAAGTTTTGTGAGGAGACCTAGGTCAGTTCAGGAAGCCCAATGTTACAGATGTGTAAAGGACAAAGCGACTTCCATTTTTAAGGACATTTTAAAAGGACTTTCTCTCCTTCCCTTTCTTTTGGACACATGAATTGCACTGTTTTGATTAATAAACGTCTACACTGGGAGACTGATGTGGTGGTGGGATGAATGGCAGGGGAAAACAGAAGGCTGGCAGCTTTGTGGCAAGAATAAAGACAAGCTGACATCAAAGTTATGCAGCTCTGAAATTTGGCTTCTTGCTAGGGCTGCGCTGATCAAGGATTTGGAAGGACAAGGTAGTAACTAGTGGCTAAAATTGGGTTTGGGATTATCTATGAATTTTTATTATCCACTTACACTTTGTCTTCCATTGCCAAAAATAGTGAAGATTTGGCTATGGAATCATAATATGTGGATGCCACATACCTATTGTAATTAGCTCCCCGGCTTACAGGGTAGGACAATGACCTTTGGATAAGAAAACATAAATTTCCTTTTATCTCTTTCCAGGTTCTCTGCATTAATTGCAGATTCTGTCCAGTTTGAAAGTGGCTGCTTAGTGCTTCACAGTATGTTTGCATCTATGACTGGCACACAGGTTAAGTGATGGAAGGCAGGAAGAGTCATGGACCACACTGCTGGGGGTTTGTCTGTCTGCAGGGAGGGAAGACAAGGGAGCAGATGGGACCGTCCCCTTTGAGAAAGGGCTTTTTCTGTCTCGGTCTGGTTATGGGATAGGTAGTGGAGGAGGGGGAGGGAGTCAGGGTGTGACTACTAGCCTGGCTTCTGATCAAGGGATTTGGATGGACTGTGTTAGTTAAGATATATTGGTAGTCATAGACGCTAACTAGATTAAGTCCTAATTATTAAGCATTATTATTCAGGAGAATAATAATTACCTTGCCAATAGTTGCAATTTGGTGTTTTGTTTTGTTGTGTTAACAGTTGAACAAAGACAAATTTTAATCCCTATGATACCCCTTACCTGTTACCATATTCCCAGGGGTTCCAAATCACGAGGTCAGTTCAGTAGAAGTTAATCAAATTCATTGTTTGGTGTCATTTGTTAATTCTTTCATTCAACAAATATTTATTGTGGTCTATAATGTTTGGGTCTCATCTCTGGGTAAGGACTAACAACTACACAGAGCTTCTGACCTCAAAAAGCTTTGGAAGGAGATTAATTATATGTATGTGTAATGTAAACAAGTCATGGAGTTGCTCTACTATTTTACTCTTCCATCAGATATTTGAGAGGTACCATTTTTCAGAGCCTTCATCTTTATGCTTGTGAACATATTCTGTCCTTCCTGCTTATTCTTCTTGTTTCTCCTTGGCTGGGCCTCTTTCTCTTACTCTGACTTATTGAGTCACAGATGAGCAGCTTTTTGCCTGAAAAATTCTGTCTCTGTGATGAGACATGCACAGTATATTGATGCTCCATCTTCAGTATGGAAAGCTACAGGCTGATTAAATTCCCCTAAACTGAAATATTATAAATGTAATAGAAAAACTCAGACCTTAAAGAAATCTTACAATGAACTTTTTGATAAACAGAGGATCCTTTAAGTGTTGACGAGATCTAAATTTAAGATGGGATAAATCTGTATTATAATATTAGAGTATAATAAGTCTGTATTATAATAATAGAGACTGAAGAACTTATCGCTCCAAAAACGAATACAAAAGGAATACACTTCCTTGTATTGAGAATTACTATCTGATGTTAAGGTTAATTATAAGCGTGGAAGTAGATAGTAAACGTTGGGATTACATTATGTTACTTCAAAGGCCCTGAAAAGAAAGTCGTTTCTGTCTTTTAGAAAAGTTATTATAGAAAAACAATGATGGTTGTTACAGTCTTCAGTTTTGCTAGTTGTGAATGTAATTATTGACATTCAGTAATGAGCTATTAAATCAGAGCATTTGGAAAATGTTAGTGAAATAACGTATGTAGGGACCTGGAGTAATTTAGAAGTAGACAGCTACATTACTTCTTAAAATCTCCAGTTTCCCAGCAACTGCCATTCTTTTTCTAGCTTTTTGAAACTAGTCTGTGAAGTAACAGCTAGCTTTTCTTTGTATGTCTGAACAAAGCAAAGCCTAGAAAAGATTCACAAGACTCTTCTCAGTTATTTGAAATAAGGTACATTAATTAGGAATTGAATTTTCTATTTCCAATCTTATTTTTTCAGCAAAGAACCACAGTAATAGCTAATAGCTAATCAGTTTTTTTTTTATTTTTGTATTTTTCTGAAGCTGAAGGGGAGAGTTAGTCAGACAGACTCCCCCATGCACCCGACTGGGATCCACCCAGCACGCCCACCAGGGGCGACGCTCTGCCCACCAGGGGGCGATGCTCTGCCCCTCCGGGGCGTCGCCATGTTGCGACCAGAGCCACTCCAGCACCTGGGGCAGAGGCCAAGGAGCCATCCCCAGCGCCTGGGCCATCTTTGCTCCAATGGAGCCTTTGCTGCGGGAGGGGAAGAGAGAGACGGAGAGGAAGGAGAGGGGGAGAGGTGGAGAAGCAGATGGGTGCTTCTCCTGTGTGCCCTGGCCGGGAATCGAACCCGGGACTCCTGCACGCCAGGACGACGCCCTACCACTGAGCCAACCGGCCAGGGCCAATAGCTAATCAGTATTAATCTTTGGGATAGTATATATGAACAAGTATATAGTTTATTTATATTCAAAATATGAAAAAAGACTTTCATAGGAATATAAGACAGTTAAGGATATAAATAGAATTAATAAGTTAAAAGTATTTGAAAGGATCTCTAAAACAACTTTATGAGCCCCTATTTATTAAATGTTGTACTAACTAGAATTAATTATTATTATTATTATTATTATTATTATTAGTGAGAGGCCTGGGAGGCAGACACACAGGCTCCTGCATGTGCCAGGACTGAGATCTACCCAGCAAGCCCCCTACTGGGTTGATGCTCTGACCATCTGGAGCTGCTGCTCCATTGCTCAGTAACCAAGCTATTTTAGTGCCTGAGGCAATGCTATGGAGCCATCCTCAGCACTCAGGGCCAACTTGCTCAAATTATTCAAGTCATAGCTGCAGAAGGGGGAGAGAGAGAGAGAAAGAGAGAGAGACAGAGAGAGAGAGAGAGAGAGAGAGAGAGAAGGGGGAGGGGTGGAAAAATAGATGGTCATTTCTTCTGTGTGCCCTGACTGGGAATTGAACCTGGGACTTCCACACACACGGGGCCAATGCTCTACTGCTGAGCCAACCAGCCAGGGCAATTCTTAGATTATTAATAAAGGTTAAGTTGGCTCTCTACTTGGCAGCACTAACTATTCTTTCCTTTTATTCAAGAGAATTTAGAAAAAATCACATGACATGCCATCCAGAAAGAACGATTATTTCTGTATTGATATATTTGCTTTGCGTCTTTTTAAAATTTATATATGTAAACAGCTATTTAAATAATTTTGAGATACAATCACAACAATTCTGCTTTTTCCACTGAATGTTATATTATGGGGATTTCTTTTCATATTATTATATGTAAAATTTTTTCAGGACAGCATGGAATATTTTTCACTATATTAGTTATACTATTTTATTTAGTAATTTTCTTATTGCCGTACACAATTTTCCTGTTGTCAAACAATACACAATATGATAAATGGTGTGTACTTAAATTTATTTAATATAACCCAGAAATGGAACTAATGTGTAAAAGATAGGACATGGCCTTTCAGAAAAGTTGTTCAGTATGCACTGGATGAGGAGAGGTCAAGAAGGTACACCAGTCTCTGCACTTCAATACAGAGTATAATATTTTTAAAATATGTCACCAATTTGATAAAAGAGCAATGGCATCTTTTTGTTTAAGCTGCATTTGTTGGAATATTAGTGAGATTGAATTTTCTCTTGTGTTTATTGGCCCTTTATATTTCTTGTTCTGTGAATTTTGGTTGATGTTCTTTTTCTTTAATTTTTTAAGTATATGTACCATATTGATTTTTAATGTTCTTTCTATATGAGGAATATTGAACTGCTGTCAAAATTTTATTAATATAAGCAGTCCCTGGGTTCTGTAGCTTTGTTCTTAAGTTGAATTTTATGTAAGTTGGAACAGGTCCATTTACCCATTAAATGCAACTTAGATGTTTTTCTTAACATAGTGTTTGTTGTTACCTTTCTATGCCTATAAATACTTAAACATTTTTAAATACAACTTTAAACAATCTTGGATGTTACAGAAGACGATGGACTTGTTGGAGAGGATGGGACTGGTGTTAGAGTGTCAGGGTTTGATTCAGCTGCTGGAGTCAGATTTTTGAAGGAGGCATCAAGGGAGGTTTGTACAGAGCTTATCTTTTTCCAGTAAACTTTTCCTTTTTTCTTTTCCAAGTGAAAGGAGGGGGTATAGAGAGACATATTCCCACATGTGCCCTGACCAGAGTCAACCCAGCAATTCCTGGATGCTCTGCCCATCTGTGGCCATGCTCACAATTGAGATATTCTTATCACTTGAGGTGGAGACTCCATGGAGCCATCCTCAGCACCTGGGACCAATGTGCAGATCAATCAAGCCATGGCTGTGGGTGGGAGAGGAAGAGAGAGAGAGAGAGAGAGAGAGAGAGAGAGAGAGAGAGAGAGAGAAGAGTGAGGGCAAGGGGTGGCGAAGCTGATAGTTGCTTTCTTTGTGTGCCCTGACCAGGAATTGAACCTGGGACGTCTATATGCCTGGCCGATGATCTACCACTGAGCCAACAAGCCAGGGTCTCCTTTTTCCAGTAATATTTGGTGAAACTCTCTATATCAGGATTCTCTAACTTTGCATTCCTGCTTCAATGAGATGAAAAACATCGCTAACTCTTTTGTAGATAACTTTTTAAGTTCTGGAATTTCTAGGTCCCTGTTTTCTTCCCTAAATGCTATTATCTGCTGCTCTAGTTCCAGAAGGTCTTCATTGGTTAGTTCTTTGCCACGGAAGTCAAGTAACTCTATATCATTTTCACTGATGTCCAACTGCAGTTGATTACCAAGAGCCCTTATGGTGTTCCATTTGTAAGTATGAGTTGTACGTAAGTTGGATGTTTGTAACTCAGGAACTTACTGTACTTATGTCTAAATAATTATGTGCTTGTTTATATAATTTTATGATGTATAAAAATGTTAATTTTATGTAGTCAAACGTAAGTGTTTTTTTAAAAAAAAGTCTGCCAGAAACCTACCTAAGAGTATCTAATAACTATTTACCTGTATTTTTTAGTTTTTATAATTTTTTTTTCACTTAACACTTTGATTTGGCCTTTCCCCAATGGTGTCTTCAGTGACACTGGTTCTATGGAGTGATACTAAGTGAGAAGCAAAAATTTTCAGTGGTCAAAATGTTTGGAAACACAAGGTTATTTTTTAAAAATACAGTAAGCTGATTAAAAACAAACAAACAAAAAAACACATTAGGACTTTTCAGAGCATTTAATGTGCTACTGTTAATTATTTCCCTCCTAGAGGACAGGCAGAAGAAGGATATAATCAGACTTGTTGAATCAGCAAATCTTTTTTTTTTTTTCCTGAGCACTTATTACGATGAGAATTTCTCAGAGTTCACCTTGGGAAACATGCTTCCGATCCATCTGAAATGTAGTTAGAATTATGGGACAACATAGGCCTCCGATTAATTTTTTTTCCCTGAATTCATTAATCAATTGTTTTAACCTCAGAGCATCATTTTATCAATAATCATTGATTTCATTGTGGGTTTATGAATTTGAAATTCTTTTTCTTTGTAATCTAAGTTGAGACTGGTTGAAAAAGAATAAGAAGACAGTGGAGAGAAAAAGCAGGCTTGCATCCCCACAAACAAAACCTGAAGGCAATTGCATTTCAAAGTACAGTATAATAACACAAACTATGTTTGATGGTTGGAAACAGTGAAACAGAAGATGAGTTTTAATTAAAGCTTCACATCACTCTTCTAACCAGCATCTAGTCACAGGAACAGCTGCCCCATGGCTTCCACACACACACAAAAAAAATGTCTCCATTTGAAAACCTTCTTGCATAAAATCTAAAATTTCATTTAGAGTTCCAAAAATTGGGGCTTTTCTGAATGATTTGTAACTCATGGTTGGTGTATTACATTTTGTTTATTTTGGAAGTTCTGGAGTATTTTATTAGTGTCTACTTCTGATTGAGTGCTTTATATAATGAAACCTAAAAAAAATATTCTATGTAAAACAGACTAAAGAAAAACATAAATATCAGTTTAAATAACAGTGTGATCACTTTATAAGAAATGACCTTAAAAGAAAGGCATTGAATGATGAGGACAAATATTAGGGGGTTTGGTAGTTTACTTACTGTCAATTTGTCCATGCAGTTCATGTAAGTCTGAAGCAGCCACATGCTTAAATAGCCTGCACATCCAGACCCTTCATTTGCAACTGGAAAACGTTTAAGGTGAACATATCAGTTGCATAGATAAACATTTTAGGCAAATGTTAAGACATTTATCTGTTGCTGAATTCTCAGGAAATAGAGCAGTATCAAGTGGCTTCCTCTTGTTTCTTAGCAAATGAATTCACTTTTTTTCATTAATGTTCACATGACATATAGTACCTTATTAGGAGAACCTGTGGTATTCTTGCATTGTTAAATATGTCAAAGCAATTTATAATTTTTTTTTTTTTTTCAGAGACAGAGAGAGAGTCAGAGAGAGGGATAGATAGGGACAGACAGGAACGGAGAGAGATGAGAAGAATCAATCATCAGTTTTTTTGTTGTGGCACTTTAGTTGTTCATTGATTGCTTTATCATATGTGCCTTGACCATGGGACTACAGCAGACTGAGAAACCCCTTGCTCAAGCCAGCGACCTTGGGTCCAAGCTGGTGAGCTTTTTGCTCAAACCAGATGAACCCATGCTCAAGGTGGTGACCTTGGGGTCTTGAACCTGGGTCCTCTGCATCCCAGTCCAACGCTCTATCCACTGTGCCACCACCTGGTCAGGCACAATTTGTAATCTTGATGTATCCTGTATGGCCAGTGATAGCCACCATCGTGGCCATGCAGGTTCTCATTGGATTCTGACAGATGGTAAAGAAACAGGGGAGCCAAAAAATAGTGGGCCATTCCTTTATTAAAGTCTCACACTGGATGACGAGCAAACAGTCAGGGAAAACACTTTTCTTTCATTCAGGGCTTCCAAAGCTTCCAAAGACACATTTTCCAGTTTCTCCTAGAATCAAAGGCCCCATCAGTCTCAATGGAGCTCAAAAAGCCTCTCAGTTCTGGTTCCCCATCTGCATACCTTCTCTCTCTCTGCAAAAGTAGCTTCTTCTTTAGGACTCTGCATTCTCTCTGCTCTCCCTGTAAAACTGGCTGGGTCCACAAAGACCCCTCCTCCAGCTAACATTAGCAAAACAATGACCCCTTCCAAGCAGGAATGCAATCTGCAATTTGCAATCAACTGCCCTGCTCTGAAGACAAGCACACATGTGGCTGCCCAGCACCATTTTTTAACAATAAAAGTGAGCAAACTAAAAAAAAAATACAGATTTTACAAACTCATTTGCACAACATGTCCTCTTCAGTTAAATTTGAAGATTAAAACAAAACACCATAAATTACTTAAACGTTAAGAGTCAGTTCTTTTTTCCAAATTCAAATGGAATTTCAGAAGTTGTCTAGACCTGAGTAATTTACAGCAGGAAAAGTATTGTGAAATTGTTATTTTCTTCCTTAGGAAACTGAGTAGTTTTTTCTTTTTTCTTTCTTTCATTTCATTTTATTTTATTTTACTTATTTATTTTGAGTAGCTTTCTCATTGTCAATCAGGTGTGAGAAGACATTAGCCTTTTTTAGGCTTTCTCTGTCCTTACCTAGAGTTTCCCACAAGCTGGTGCTGCCTATAGGAAAAGGAACTAAAGACAGGGGAGGCTGCTGAATTTGCTTCAGGCCTGAAATATCACTATAGATGTGGAAGAACATTCTGAAATTGTGCCCATGTCCCTAGCATGCCATGCATAGCTCAGTTACATGGTGGCCTTTTTTTTTTTTTTTTACTTGTAGTCTGTTTAATGTATTCATCTCTACAAGTAGTATTTGAAGAGTAATAATTTATATCTTATCTACTTCCAAAAGCTATTTGAAATTGCTCCCCTTACAGAACAGAACACAGCTTTGGACCTAATATTCTAGTTGTTTGATGAAGAATTGCATACAACTTTTAAATGTATTTGCATTACTTATTCAATTATTTACCCATCAAATAGTATGAAGCACCTCCTACATTTTGGGTGCTTTATCAAGTGTGAGACAGGCAAAGATATGTGGGATAATGTCTTTTCATCAAAGAATTCAGAGTCAAGAGGCAGGGACAGACTACTAGAGAAACCAATGCCCCAAGATAAGGGCTGTCCCAGAGGAAGGGATGGATTGTGGGGGCCCATGTGGGAGCTAAGTGGCCTGAGAATCTGGAGGAGCTGGGAGAAGCTTCTCAGGGAAGGAAACTTGAGATTGGTCCTAAGAGATGAGTAGAAATAGACCAGGCTTATTTGGGGAAGATATTTATGCCTGAGAACAAGCAGGAGCATGTGCAGTCTTGAAGACCCAATGTGACAGGGCCAGGTAACATTCAGTGTGGTGTGCTACATGAGAAACTCAAGAGATGAGGATAAAGCAGACACCTGGGCCAGTTTAAGGAAGGTCTTTATTGTATGCTATGCTGAGGAGTGTGAAAGGCTTTGCCATAATAATTAGGACCATGAACTTTAGAGCCAGCTCTGCTTCTCACCAATTGAATGACCTTAGGCAAGTTATTTAAGCTCTCTGGGTTTCTTCAAGATGGAATTAACAACAAAATTAAGAAGTATCCATAAATATGTGTGTGCGTGTATACTGACAAATGTTCCTTAAATTAATAGATAAGATCATTTAAATATAGTAAGCTATTATAAAGTCCAGATTCTGGGATATATTAAGCATCATATAAATATTCTTTACTCTTGTTATAGAAATGACAGTTCTCCATATGGTAATCCTAGTGCTTCTTCCCTACTCGCCCACAGAATTTGCATACAATTAAAAAATGTGCACTTTTTACTGTAGCTGACCCTCCTTCCTGTCTCACCTTCCTAGGTCACGATTCACTCTTAAATTCTGTCTCATCTCCTTTCTATCTCCAACAGCTTTTCAATCTATCTGAGTGGAATAGAGCACGTGTGTAACTATTCTCCACCTCCGGATGTTCTGATCTTTCCCCATGGTTATATTTGTTGGTTTGAATCTCCTGATTGGTACGGATAAACAGCTCCTGGTGATATAAACAAAAATAACATGCACTGACTGAGGGCATAATCTAGTTTTTAATTTCCTTGAAAATTCATGAAATGTTTGAATGTTTAACAAGACAAAAAAGGCACTTGTATTCTATCTGCATCCACCAGAGCCTTTGATCTTTTGTGTTGATAGATAAAACCCCGTGTAACGCTCCAACAAAAACTTCTGACTGCTTTTTGAAGGCCCTGTTTCACAGCAGATGGTGGAAACACAGATCAGGAGTTCTCAGGAGCACAATGGGCCTAACCAAATGGTGCCAAGTAAGGGCTGGACAGAAGTTGAGCTGAGGAGGTCATGGGGCGCAGAGAGCTGGCCGGGAGGTCGGGAGACCAGCCCCCAGAACCTGACCTTCACTTGCTCTGAACTCTTAGCCCCTCACATTTGTATTCACTTATCAGATTTTCCTCTTATGAGGATTATTATAAATTTCTCATAGACAATTTGTGCAAGGTGGCCACAGGATCCAGTCCCTGGTGTTCAGAAACCCAGGGGAAGGGGAAGCAAGACCTCTCTTCCCATGAGTCCATATTAAGAGCCAAGAGGTTTTCTTAGGAGCTTCCTGATGAACCTCTCATTTCTCATGGATGAAAGTCAGGCTGGCCAGGACCAACCCTGGAACTTACCTGAGGCATTTGGCTGTGGGAGGAAGGGGTGGATTTCTGAGTGGAATCAATGTTCAGTTAGTTAGGAAGAGGGGTAGTTTCATGCAAGATGATGTTTTAAAATGCTGATGGGACAGGATCAGGGGCATGCCTTAAGGTTTCCCATGAATTACTCCCTTCCTCAGAATGGTGTGATAATAATTTCTGTTGTAATGTTGAATCCAGTTGTATCACCAATGAAGTCAGCTTATACCAGCAGTTTTTTAATGGGAGATTAACCAATGTTTTGCTGAAACCCAGATAACCCCATTAACAGCAGTGGCTTGACCTCTAAATTGAGTAACCCAAGGCTTCATCCTTGGACCTCTTCTCTTCAACTAACTCCGTCCCTTGGAGATGCCACCCAGACTCATGGCTTTAATACTATTTATGTGTTTGTGAAGTCAAAATTTATGTTTCCAGCACAGATGAGTTCCTGAACTCTATCCCAACCAGCTGTTCAACATTTCAACTTGGAATTTAATAAGCAATTCAAAGACAGCAGGTCAGAAACTGGGCTCTTCATATTTCTCCCTGCTGTAATGTGTCTCTTTCCTAGTTTTCCTCATTCTTGTAAAGACAATTTCATTTTAAGTGGCTCAGAGTAAAAACCTTGAAGACATAATTGACTCAGGTTAATCATGATTTCCCTCACACCTTTACATCCAATGGATCAGCAAATTCTATTGGCTCTGCCTTAAAATTATATATATCCAAATTTTGACCATGTTCCATCACCTCCATGGCTACCATCCCTAGTCCAAGCCACTATGGCCTGAATTATGTCAATAGATTTCCAAAGGGTCTCCTTGCTTTCCCTTTCACTCTCTTTCAGTCTATTTTCAATAGAGCAGCCAGAGTCATACTGTCTGGTTACTGGAAACAGATCAGATCATTCCTCTGTTTAAACCCTCCAAGAGTAAAAGCTAAAGTCTATATATTGACCTACAAGACTCCTCATTATTTTTCTGCCTTAATCTACTATTTTCCCCATCCTCACTCGATTCAGCTCCCTCTACCTCCTTGTTGTTCCTCAAACACAGTTGGGCATTGTTCTTACCTCAGGACCTTGGCACAGGCTATTTTATCTACTTGTAATGCATTCCCTTCATATTTCTGCTTGGCTTACTTTCTAACCTCTTTTACTTCTTTGAGAAAAATGCCACCATCTTAGTTACCTGATTTAAAATTGCACTCCCTCTCAAACTTCCTATTCTCCTCTGCTTAATTTTTCTCCTTAGTACTTATTATTTCTTACCATGCTATATATTTTACTTATTTATCTTATTTATATTGTGTCTTCTTCAACAGATATAAATTCCATAAAGGTTGAGATTACTATTTTATTTTTAATTCACTGCTATATGCTGACAAGCTTGACTAATCATCAGCCCTCAGTAAATTCTATTGAATGAATGAATATATCAGATTGAATAAATATGAATGCCTTGGCTGATAAATATTCTAGGCAGATAAACTGAATCAAAACATCTGGGCATGGAGAATGAACATCTGTAGTTAAAAACAACAACTCCCTAGGTGATCCAATGCACAGTTTAGGATCGACTGATCTAAGGTATTCGCGGACCAACAATATCTGCTTATTTGTCCCCATTAGTCTGTGTGACTATTTTACATAGATCTCACATATAGATATGGCACAGGCTGTTTGTCGTCTTTGCTATATAGTTTATTATATATTTGTCATAGTCAGAACTCTGTAATTTTACAACAGAAGGAAGAATTTTTGACCAAAGTAAATTAAAGAAAGCAGGTAACCCACTTTACTGCTCACAAAAATTAGGGGATATTTTATCGCTTCATATTCATTTTGCAATATTCCCTAATTTTTTTTTGGTAAGAGATGGGGGCGGGGGACAGATAAGGACAGACAGACAAGAAGGTAGAGAGATGAAATACATCAATTCTTCACTGCAGTTCCTTAGTTATTCATTGATTGATTTCTCATATGTGCCTCGACCATGGGCCTTTACCAGACCGAGTAACCCCTTACTCGAGCCAGTGACCTTGGGTCCAAGCTGGTGAACTTTGTTAGGACACATTTGTTCATGTGGTCATGTGATCAGTGGAGGAGACCAAGACATTGATTTATTTCAGCAGGCTTGGCTGTTGTGCAGTACACACACACACCCACACACCCACACACTCACACAACCTTTTAACCCTAGCAAAATAGTTGTAATTTCATGCTAGGTTACAAAAAGTTATTCCCCTCTCCTTCCTCTCACTCTGGTTAGTTCTGGGTCTATTTTATTCTATCTTTTTTCTCAACTCTTACAACGTTAAACCCTTAACCAGGTAGATAGATATTCTGGCCATCAGAGGCCCCCTCAGTTGGGCTGGGGCCACATTGGGCTGCAGTCCAGCCTCTTCTCTGCAGCTGTGCTTGTGAAGAGGCAGCATGTATGGTAAAGAGCCCAAGTCCTGAAGTTCTTCCTTCTCATTCCTTCTGTCGGTTTGTTTAACACTTACACGGCCCAGCAGGAAAAAGAAGACGATGAATTTGCTCTGCTCCTTCCTGTGAAGACCCTACGTGGATGCTGGCTCTGAGAGAGAAGCCTCCTTTAGTCCCAAACCTCCTTATCCGCTGCAGACAATGAGAGTAAAGGAGCAGGTGTTCTACCGGAAGTGAAGCACATCCACAGGCTCCAGCCCCTCAACTTCCTTCTTTGGCAATTGTAGGGTCAGCTCTTCAACCACAACCAGAATTTTTATTCTGAAAAATTAGTATGCTCTTTTATGATTTCATAATGTCTCAAAATGTGTTAGAAATAGCTCTGAAGTTCTTGCTCATTTGATGGGGTGGAAGGATGTCAAAATTTTGGCGTTTCCTCTCTCTGCCCTTACTCAATTTTACTTGCTCCCCTCCCCCAAGAGAGAGCTTCCCCACTTCTAGGCCTGTGATGATGGACAGCTGGTTTAGCTGGCAGCCAGAGGGAACCTCCAGCCTCAGTGATTTCTTGCTTATGGGGTGGGAAGGAGAGCACAAGACAGTATGCCGTGCTGTGAGAAAGGCTCTTACTCTGGGGCCTTGTTATGTCTTCCACAGCATGCAACCTTGGATGTGAGACTGGGGTGTGTGTGCGTGAGTGTATGTGTGTGTGTGCATGTGTGTGTGTAAGGAGAAAGGGCTTACAAAATCTCACGCCGCATCTCCAAATTCCCACACTCAGTCTATGACTTTAGCACTCTCTTTCCCACACTTTCTTTCCAGAGAATGACACATCTGAGGTCTCCCCTTAACATCCACCTCAGTTCAAAGTCGAAGTACATTCTCAGGGTTTTGTTTCGACAGGTTTTGAGGGGCTGAGGATACTCGGACTTCGGCCCTTCTCCTGGCTTCCTTGATCGTATTGAATATTGCTCTGGTTGACTGGTTCAGATTTCCCCATTATCTAACACGTCAACTGCTTAAACACTTTTTCATAAGAATAGAATCGAGAAATACGAACCAAAATGGATTCTTTTGGATATTTGAGTAATTCAACAGGCAAAGACTCTGATTATTGGTTTGTGACAAAACATAGAAAAGTCAAACTGCCTTTTTTTTTTGTATTTTTCTGAAGCTGGAAACGGGGAGAGACAGACAGACTCCCGCATGCGCCCGACCGGGATCCACCCAGCATGCCCACCAGGGGGCAACGCTCTGCCCACGAGGGGGCGATGCTCTGCCCCTCCGGGGCATCGCTCTGTCACAACCAGAGCCACTCTAGAGCCTGGGGCAGAGGCCAAGGAGCCATCCCCAGTGCCTGGGCCATCTTTTGCTCCAATGGAGCCTCGCTGTGGGAGGGGAAGAGAGAGACAGAGAGGAAGGAGAGGGGGAGGGGTGGAGAAGCAGATGGGTGCTTCTCCTGTGTGCCCTGGCCGGGAATCAAACCTGGGACTTCTGCACTCCAGGCTGACGCTCTACCGCTAAGCCAACCGGCCAAGGCCCAAACTGCTTTTTTAAAGTTGTTACTTTTTAAAATAAGATGGTGGGGGTGATACATTTATTTGTTATTGTGATGTTTTGAAATTGTAGTGCTTTTAAAGAATTTTATATATCTTATTGTTTTCCCAAAGGCAAAGAAACTGAGAATTGACTGTACATCTATTCAAATAAAGCTATTACTTTTCCATCCTGGAAGAGTACTTCTGGTGCTGCACTGTTTATCACTTGATGGATGTTCTCAGGGTGAGTCACTGTAGAATGAAGAAGGGGCAGGATGAGAGAAACTGATACATTGGTAAGAATTCTGTGATGTCACTGCGTGCTATTCAACTTATGATTCAGAATTCAAACAGCAGCATGTGCTGGTATATTACTTGTGATGAACGAAACAAACTGCCAGACTTGAGCATTAGCAACCTTTGTTCTAGACATTATTTTATAATTTTGGCAAGGCAGAGGGTTCAAAGACCACTTTATTGGATTACCTTATCTCTGTTTGCAATGGTGCAGTCTGTTCCTGCCATTCTGTCAAACATGTGCAGGGTAAACTGATGGGCTAAATGTTGAATTCACTGTCTTTTTTTTATTATTTTATTTGCATTCTTCCGAAGCTAGAAACGGGGAGGCAGTCAGACAGTCTCCCTCATGCACCCGACAGGGATCCACCCGGCACGCCCACCAGGGGGCGATGCTCTGCCCATCTGGGGCGTCGCTCTGTTGCATCCAGAGCCATTTTTAGCGCCTGAGGCAGAGGCCACAGAGCCATCCTCAGCGCCTAGACCATCCCTGCTCCATTGGAGCCTCAGCTGTGGGAGGGGAAGAGAGAGACAGGAAGGAGAGGGGGAGGGGTGGAGAAACAGATGGGCGCTTCTCCTGTGTGCCCTGGCCGGGAATCGAACCCAAGACTCCTGCATGCCAGGCCAACGCTCTACCACTGAGCCAACCGGCCAGGGCCCTAAATTTTTTATTTTTTTACAGGGACAGAGAGAGAGAGTCAGATAGAGGGATAGATAGGGACAGACAGACAGGAATGGAGAGAGATGAGAAGCATCAATCATCAGTTTTTCCTTGCGACACCTTAGTTGTTCATTGATTGCTTTCTCATATGTGCCATGACCGCGGGCCTTCAGCAGACTGAGTAACCCCTTGCTTGAGCCAGTGACCTTGGGTTCCTGCTAGTAAGCTTTTTCTCAAGCCAGATGAGCCCGTGCTCAAGCTGGCAACCTCGGGGTCTCAAATCTGGGTCCTTCTGCATCCCAGTCCGACGCTCTATCCACTGTGCGACCGCCTGGTCAGGCGAATTCATTGTCTTTTAAAAATATCAATTTAAAATATGGTATTGGTTAAGAATTACTGTATTCTGGCTGGATAGCTCAGTTGGTTAGAGCATCATCCTGAAGCTGAAAGAATTACTGTATTATTTTTATGACCATCAGCTTCTATTAGGTGAGTGTTACGTAGGTTTTATTTATACAACTGAGCATTATAAACAGTCCCTGAATAAGGTGTTATGTAAGCAGTTGACCTGATTGTGCATATTCATTTATCAGCTAAAGGTTAGGTAAAAAGTAAATTATATTTGGAAGTTTGTTTGTTTGTTTTTGGTCTCTCTTGGGATAGTATTAGTCACTAATACAAAAGGGCTTTTCATGATATATCAACATTTTTCATTTTCTTACAGAAAATTTCAATTGAGGAAATGAAAATAAGCTATTAGAATTTAAAATATAAAAATAATAAAAAAACAATGAATTTTGCTTTGAAATATCTTTCTTATTGATTTTAGAGAGAAAGAAGAAAAGAGATATATTTTTTTTATTCATCAATTTTAGAGAAGAGAGAAAGGGAAAGAGAGAGGAGCAAAATGAAAATGTCACTTTTCCTTTTATCCTCCAGGGATAGGACCAGCAGTTTCCTCTTGTCTTGACTCCTGCTTCCTCATAATTATGTTTTGGTCATGGCCCTCTCTGGCTGTTTCACTTATCAGTAAGCTTTTATCCCTTTTCAGTTTTCCAGAACTATGTTAAATTCCATATTCCACTGTAATAGCCCTCTTCCGTTCTCTCGGTTCTCCTTTTCCTAATTATTTCAGTGAGTGTATTAGTTTGCTTGGGTGGGTCACCATAAAAGAATATCACAGACTGGATGGCTTCAGCAGAAATTTATTTTCTTACACTTCTGGAGACTGGGAATTCAAGATCAGGTGCTGGCTGGACTGCTGGTGAGGCTTCCCTCCTTGGTTTAAAAATAGCCACCTTCTTACTGTGTGGTCAGATGACCTTTTTCTGTGCACGTTTGTCCCTGGTGTCTCTTCCTCTTCTTACAATACCACCAGTCCTATTGGATCAGGGCTCCAGCCCTATGACTTCACTTAACTTCAATTACTTCCTTAAAGACTCTACATCCAAATAATATTCACATTGGGGGTCCGAGCTTCAGCCTATTGATTTTGAGGGACACAATTAAGTTCATAACAGGGAAGCATTTCAAGAGTCAGTCTAATAACTTAAACCGAGAACCAAGCTTTTTGTTTAAGAGTACTATGTTGTGTTGCTGGACTGTTTGGGGTCTGTCGTTTTGTAGACAAGTGCCAGACTCCTTAGGAGACAAGAGCTATTTAAAATAGTAAGTAAATAAATATAAAGCAAAACAACAGCAAAACTCCATGAGCAACAAAAAAAGTATGTTTAGAGTTATTTGTGATAGTGCATGCCCAGGCAGGGCTGCCTTCTTTCTTCAAGTTTGGGACCATAAAAACAGAAAGGACCAGATCAAACAGTGAACAAGAGAGAAGCATTTTAAGTGGAACCAGATGGCCTCCTTGCGAGGCAGTGATGGCCGCAGGGTAGGCGCTGACGGCTCCAGGACTCTCTGAGTGTAGATCAGTGGACTGGGAGTCAGGAGCCAGCAGCTGGGAAAAGCAGCAGGTGCAGGACAACCTAGGTATTTTCTCTGAACCAGAGGAAGGGATTTGGAGGTGCTACATTCCAGGAAGCTAGCCAGTGGAGCCAAGTCACAAATTGCTGTTCTCTTATTTCTGAATGTGACCCTGCTGTGGCTCTTGGCTGGTGGCCTGGGCAACATCTGTTGTAGTTATTGGGGCCCATGGACTGATTTAGGCTACTGCAAGCTTAGGGCCCAGATATTGAATAGTTACTGTTGATAAAAATAACTTACTTTGGCTAATAAAAGGCTCCTTTAGTTGGCATCTTTTTGCAAAACTCATTCCCCTCTATGAAAGATTTTTTTCTGCCCAGATACAGATCCCACATTATGCCTCTAATACAAAATAATGTCTTTTAAAGCAATCACAATGTTGGGTAGATAAAGTTATTTTTTCTCACTTTGTTAAAGATGGCGCTGCCCATGTAGATGCCCGTTGCTCAGGTGATAAATATTAGTTGCCCTTCTTGCTTGAAATGGGTGTGATTATACTAATTGTGTTAGGGGAGGGTTTTCACACAAAAGGTTTTAAAAGGAGGAGCTAGGAGGCCATTTGGAGAGAGATCACGTTGTTCTGGAGAAGAGTGATTACGTTCTAGGAAGAGCCCATGGAGGCAGGGCAGGGAAGCCACATGGAGGAGGCAGCCAAAATGGCGGATTTGGAGAAGGAGAAGCCAGTTTGTGGAGGAGAAAGAGATGGGGAACAGAAGTGAATAAGACTGGCAAGGTGTTAGCCTTTGATTCTAGGAAAACTCAGATGAGTCAGTGGCTTTGGGAGCCCTGAATGGAAAGGGAAGTATTTCCTGCTATGTGTATTTTCTCGCCCGCTGGGTACCAGCTAGGATTAAAGGATGGAATACCAGTTTTCGGCTCTGTTGATTCCTTACCGCCTGTCCTAATCAAACCTGACCCTGCATTGGCCAGGCAGCTTTGATGGCAGCCGCGGAGGCTGGCTATACATACAAAAATAAAAGAAAACACATTAAATGGATAAAATGCTTTGATTATAAAAAAGATGATTGTTTTTACTTATTTCCTAGCAACACTTTTGCTTTTCCATTTCAAGTTCAGTATTTACAGGTAACTTCAAATTATGACCTGCTTCTCCCTTACACTGATGCATTTATTTATGACAGTATTTTATCTTTAATTTTTTCATGGTTGGTTATTTCTAGTATTCCAGAATGCCTTTCAAGGTGTTCAGAACACTTACATTAGCCTACAGTTGGCCCAAATCATCTAATGCAAAGCTTATTTCATAATGAAGTATTGAATATCTCATGTAATTTATTGACTACTGTACTGAAAATGAGAAACAGAATGGTTGTAAGTGTACTGGTTGCTTACCTTTGTGACCACATGCCTGCCTGAGAGCCACGACACTGTAGCTCTCGGACATCACAGGAAAGCCCGGGGAAAGATCAAAATTCAAAAACTGAAGGCCCTGGCCGGTTGGCTCAGCGGTAGAGCATCGGCCTGGCATGCGGGGGACCCGGATTTGATTCCCGGCCAGGGCACATAGGAGAAGCACCCATTTGCTTCTCCACCCCCCCTCCTTCCTCTCTGTCTCTCTCTTCCCCTCCCACAGCCAAGGCTCCATTGGAGCAAAGATGGCCCGGGCGCTGGGGATGGCTCCTTGGCCTCTGCCCCAGGCGCTAGAGTGGCTCTGGTCGTGGCAGAGCGACGCCCCCTGGTGGGCAGAGCTCCCCCCCTGGTGGGCGTGCCGGGTGGATCCCGGTTGGGCGCATGCCGGAGTCTGTCTGACTGTCTCTCCCCTTTCCAGCTTCAGAAAAATACAAAAAAAAAAAAAAAAAAAAAAAAAATTTCAAAAACTGAAGTATGATATCTACTGAATGCATATTGCTTTTGAACCATTGTATAGTAAAAATAGAACAAACAAGTCAGACCATCATAAGTTGGAGACTATATATATAAGTATAGACGGAGACAGACAAGACTATCCAAATTCTTTTAAACTAGAACTTCATTATAACTATTTCTTAAAATACTTGTATGACCTTGTAGAATTTTCAAATCTGTTCATTTTATGAAGATTTTTAAGTACAAAAGCATTGTGGGTATTTTATCTTCACAAATTTCTAAATGTTCTTTCTAATTCATCTTGCACTTTAATAAAAAGCAGAATACACCGTTCTCCAATTTTGGAATACATTGCCCAACTCGCCAATGATATTGTTAGTTCTTTGTGGAAGGGATTGTAATACAGTGACTTTGAAACTCAATAAGAAATAATTTCTCAGACAACTACTTTATACTAAATTCTGTGCTTGACATTTCAGATACAACATACATCAATTGTAGTATACATTAGGCATTCACAGTCCAAATAAAAATGCAATACAGAAGGCTAATCTGAGTATAACAGATCTAAAAATAAAGGTATAGTATAGCAATTTTTAAAACTTTTGCTCTCATGACTATTTTCTACACTTACAAACTAATGAGGGCTCCACAGAGCTTTGTTTATGTGAGTTATATCTGTAAGTCTATTAATTAGAAATTTAAACTGAGAAATTAAAAAATTTATTTATTAATTAAAAAATAATAAACCCTTATATATTAACATTAAAATATAATTTATAAAAAATAACTGTATTTTTCAAGACAAAAATAACTGTATTTTTCAACTAAAAAGTTAGTAGTAAGAGTGACATTATTTTACATTTTTTGAAATCTCCTTATTATTTAAATCAATAGAATTTATTTGAATACTCATTTCTGGCCCTGCACTCAATATATTGCAGTAAATTGCTTTGTTTGAAATATATGAGAAAAACCTGGCTTCGTGTAGATATGAGATGGGAAAAAGAAGAAGAATTTTAATAGCTCTTTCATATAAGTATGTATATTCTTCTTTGATAATACGTCAAAATTTGTCAGGTAGTAGTTTCTTAAAGATTAGTTTCAATATGGAATCTGACACTGTATTTTAGTAATGTTTTTAATTGAACTCCTTTGGTCTATTCTGCATTTTGTATTAATTATTTTCCCATATATGATTTGGTGACATAGTGCATCGGTTGTTTGAAAAATAGTATTTCACCGAGTTACGCAAAGTTTTAAAATGTTAACACATTTTTTACAATATTTAAAAATCATCAATATTAACACTGATCTAAACTAATCATTGATTAAGAATGTCCTTAAAGATTGGGAAGCTGTCAAATTCATGGTGGCAAATGTATGTTTACCAAATTCTAATTTTTACTAGGAGATTAAATTTGTCATTAGCAATAAATACTGTCGATTGTTTTCCTTGTAGTGACAGGTTTACTTGTTAAGTTTTGACAAAATGTCTGTCAAGTATCCAAGTCTGAAATAACCATTGTTAGTTTTTCTTTCAAGTAGAAATAGAGCTCCATGAAAAAAAAATCCATCTACTTCAACTTGCAACTCAAACATCATGCAAATCTTTAAGACCGCTATCAAACTTCAATGTGCAGCTGGAGTGTAGGATGTGCACATTCCACTTTGTTACTCAGAAGGAAAATGATTGTACTGTAGGGCTGAGATGTAACAAAACTCATACATTTGACTGTAAGGACATAGCAGTGAAGACTGCAGTGACAGTACATTTTGGTGCCTTGATTCGTGTTGGCCACCAGCGGCTTTACTCACCACTGCTTTGGATTTCAAGTACAAATGTCAACACATTTGTTGACAATAATGAAAAAAGCAAATAATTTGTAGCATTAGTATAAGAATATTTTTGTCCTTATGGATCCCATAAAATTTTCTTGGCAGTTTTGAGGACCACAGGTTTTTAGGAGAAGAGAAGAAAAGCACATAGCCTTCAGGTTGGAGGAGGGCTGGGGGTGATGGTCATGGTGGTGGTGGTGGTGGTGAGGGACTGGCTTCTGGATGAGACGCCTCCCGCAGAATGTCAGAGAGTGAATGGAGGTTATTCAGAGAAAGAAGGTGGAGGGTGGTATGTAAACCTGTTCTGCTTCTATATCACTATACACAGAGGTGGGATTCAAATAATTTAACAACCGGTTCTCTCCCCTCATGACTGTTTCAAGTATAAAAAAAAATATACCGAAAGGTAGTTTATTATTTCTTGCATTTAACACTTAAATAAGAATAATAAAGAAGGTACACGAAACTAGATAATGTTATAAGGAAAAGTTCTAAAATATTAATAAAAAATATTTAATAATACCTGACAAAAAAATAAAACTGTTATTTAAGATAGCGTTAAGAAAGAGTAAGAAGGCCCTGGCCAGTTTGCTCAATGGTAGAGCATTGCCCAGTGTATGGAAGTACCAAGTTCAATTCCCAGTCAGGGCACACAGGAGAAGCGCCCATCTGCTTCTCCACCCCTCCCCCTCTCACATCTATCTATCTATCTATCTATCTATCTATCTATCTATCTATCTATCTATCTATCTATCTCACTCTTCCTCTTCCCCTCCTGCAGCCATGGCTAAAAAAGAGCAAGGTGGCTCTGGATGCTGAAGATGACTCCATGGCCTTGCCTTAAGCACTAAAATAGCTCAGTTGTTGAGCAACAGAGCAGTAGCCCAGATGGGTAGAGCATCTGCTGGTAGGGGCCTGCCAGGTAGATCCCGGTTGGGGCACATATGGAAGTCTGTCTCTGCCTCCTTGCCTCTCACTTAATTAAAAAAAAAAAAAGAGTAAGAAATGTAAATTTGTGATTTTCACATTGGACAGCTACCCAGGCATCAACCTTAGAGAGAACCCTGATTACAAGTGCCATTGTAGCAATTGGTTCACTGAACTCAACAAAAAATTAGGTATCAGTTCTGCTGAATTGATGAGAACCAGATGAATCCCACCACTGACTATACATTACATTACCACAAACTGAATGGTTCTCAACAACACCTATTTATAACATTTCACAGTTCTATAGAAGAGAAGTCCAGGTGTGACAGGTTGTTTGCTCAGTGTCCCACCAAGTTGAAATCAACATGTCAACTCCTCTGTGTTCTTCTCCGAAGCTTTGTGGTTGTTGGCAGAATATAATAAATTATGGTTGTAAGACTAAGGTCTCTCTTTTCTTGCTGGCCGCCAACCAGGGGCAGTTCTCAGTGGCTAGAGACTCCCTGGGATTTCTGCTCTGTGACCCTCCCCCAAAATATAGCAGTTTTTTCTTCAAAGCCAGCAGAATTCTTTCCCTGCTGACCTCCCTTTTCAGAATGAGCCCAAATCCTTTTCAGTACTCACCTATAGGTCAGACCCACCCAAAATAATCTCCCTTTTGATGAACTCAAAGACAACTTTTTTAGAAACTGTATATTAAAAAAATATATATATAATGAAACTTAATCATGGGAGTTAAATCCATTATATTTACAATCCCATTCATATTTAAAGGGTTCTAAAGGATGTGTCACCAGGGGCTGGGAATCTTGCAGGGGCAACTCAGAATTGTGTTTACTATAGAGGGACACCAGGACAGTTTAGGCAAAGACATAGAAATGGGGGATGTGGGGTCAAGTACATGACTTTCTACTCACCATGCTGTTCATCTGAACTAATAGAGACTGATACTGAATGTAAACTATAGTAATAAAAAATAATGTATTTCTGATATACTACATTTTTACCTAACTGCTTTTAGTCCCCTTTATTGTTTAAGGTAAATTTCAGAGATCAATACTCATTCAAGTTGTTTTAAAAAAAAGAAATTAGGAAAGTCATGTCCTTGTTGAGGGCGTATTTCCAGTAGGAGCTAATGGTGGGGTAGAGAGGAGATGGATCAGAAAGGGGTGAGGAAAATGACCCACTTTAAAATTGCCCTGCTGGCTGTTGGGCGCTGTCACACTAGGCTGGCCCCGCCCCCTCCCCCGTCCCCGTGCCATCCCCCAGGGTGCTGTTCTGCGGCCTCATAAGAATGACTCTCAAGGAGAGATGAACTGTCTTTCAAATTACATGGAGAAACTTTCCAGAAGTGTGTTAAAAGAAAGTCTCAGCTGTCACAGTTTATGTAATTTAGAAAAGAGAAAAGTCTTCCTGACTTCAAGCAACCAACTTTGATTTAACACAAAATCAATTCATTGAAGGGATTTTTCCAGACTTAATAACTCTGAGGCTCGGTCTATGCCGGGAGAGCTGTGATGATCTGTCCACCTACACCCCAGCTTTCCAGCTCCAGTTGATCTTCCCACACAGTCGCCAAGAGCATACTCATCAAGACATTGCTTTTAATTAAGGTCCCTTCTCAAAAGTCTGGGAAGACTCCTGAATTTCTCTCAAGTAAAACTAGAATTCTGATCATGGATTCTGAGGCTTCTCACAAGAGGTGTCTTTTTTTTCCCCAATCCATCTTCCCCATTTTTCCGGCATTGTTTTGTTGGTTTCAAAGCACCAAACCAGACTGTTGTGTTGTGGCATCTCTTAGGACGGAGAAGGTGACACGAGAGGCAGCGTCTGGCAAAGCCAACTGTCCTCAGAAGCACCTCACCAGCAGGGACCTTTGAGCCAGCCAGAAATGAGAGAAAAAGTTATCTCATCTTCTCTGTGAAATCATAGTGCTCTCCTTCTTCAAAACACACCTCCTGTCACATTTAAGATGGCTTTTCCAGAATGGTTCAATTTGGCAGAAGTTATTTGTAGACATTAGGAAAGAATGCAGAGTGCAAACAAGAAACAACTGGCTGATTGAATGAAAACAAAGCAGAGCCATAAAAATCTTTTTTTAGAATGTCCTCTGATTGTTGATCATAAATAAAAGTGGAGCCACATCCAAATACTCTTCCCTTTTGAGTTGAATTCTCTTTTTCTCCAGCTCTTTATTATCTTCCTGTCCCTCCCTCCCAGCCCTCCCATCCCTCCCATCCCTCCCTCCCTCCACTCCTTCCTCCCAGCATGTACTAATCATGCCTGCTTGACATTGGGGCTATAGAGATAAGAGTCTCTCACATTAAGAAGGGTAATTTCTAGGGGAAAGACATGTTAAAGAAATGTCAACAATTTTGTGTGATGCTAAGCAGCAAAGGCTCATTTCTTTTTCAAGGGTGTGGTGGTCAGCAAAGTCTCCATAAAAGATTCCACCTTTCATTTGGGATAGAGAGAATGAGTATTTTCCAGGTGGACTGGTGGTAGGATTTTTTAGGGGAAAAAAACACAAAACTTTGAAACAATGGCAAGTAATTATTTAGCCAACTTTAGTTATATCCAGTTGCCTAGGTAGTCACTCATACACTACTATATTCTAGAAAGAATTTAAAATGCATGCACTACAATAAAATAAACCAAAATAGAAAAAATAAATAAAAAAAGAACAAGTGGGTGAGCAAATCAGGACAGAGAAAAATGAGATGTAGGAAAAATAAGGTTAGTTTAGTATATAAAATACATGCTGTATGATTCTGTTCACTTACTAGAGCAGGGCCATAACTTTGGATCTAAGCCATTTGGTGCCAAACCAGAAAGAGAGACATGCAATTTATTGTGCCCACAGGATCAGACCAGCCAGTTTTTCAGGAGCAGCCCAACTATTGTGTTGAGAACAAAGAAAAATTTCTCTCATGGGTCTGCACAAGGAGGACATTCAGTAATTCTGGGAATGATGCCCTCAGACGTATCTTTATAGTAATGCAGGCTTGAGGCTCATAAAACTATTTCTTAAATTGCCTTTCAATGTAGGCTAATGGCATATTTTCAAGGTGCCAGTGGGCAAAAGTATTTCCACATTGGTCAAGGTTAAATGTTCTGTCAAGTCTTTTTTGTTGCTTTCTTCCCTCCCTCGACTATTACCTCCCTTTATAAGCCAAGGAACAGGTTGAGTTAGATACAGTTTAAAATAGTTTCCAGGATAAATTTGCTGCAATGATGCTATATGGTGTATGTTTGGCCACAGAACTTCATGCTAGCTGGTTTTATAATTCTTTCATTGAGCTTTTACATTTATGCTTATCATGATCTTATTAGCTTACTTTTCAGTTATTTTATTATTATTTGACCTGTTTCTTCTGTTAAATAATAAAATCCTTGTGATGGCGCTATTCTGACTGAGGCTTAGACTAATGTGTGCCTCCTGTTAGTGTAGCTGGCTGCCTGCTTTACATAATATTATCTGGTGTTTACTTGTTTCCTTTTTCTTCCTTTAACAAAATAATTACTAATTTCTGTAATATTTTCTGATAGTATTCTCGGAAACATTCATCCTAGTACATTAATTCTCTGATTCAGAAACTCTTGCAACTTTTATCTTAATATTCCCCAAGTCAAGACATTTAATAGGTATCTAAAAATAAAGATGAAAAATATTCTACGTACCTAAAAGAAGGAAATAATAATAACCTTGGACATTTTCAAATATGACACATTTATTCAAGAGTAAATCTAAAAAAATAAAAAAGAGTAAATCTAAAAGGCTTCAACTGGAAGATAAAAGGGCCTATTAATTTCAGTATTTAAATTTAATTTTTTAACACTAACAGCCCACATTAGATTTACATTGTAATTTCTTTCTACCTGTACAAATCTATCATTTTTTACAAGTCTGGAATGCTTAAAAAAAAAAAAAAAATATATATATATATATATATATATTATGCTAACCTAAATAATACTTATATCCATTTATGTTAACTCTAAGTTAATCAGTATGTAGAACTATACACAAGGCAGCCAAATTGTTTTAGAAATGTAATACATCAAAATAGAAAAACAATAGGAAGCTCTGTCATGAGGTTTCTCTGAGTAGCAGTTCTAAGCTATAATCTCAGCTGTACAAAGGGCCAAAGGGTGGGCTATTTATAAAATGATTGCAAAATGATACACCATGAACCAAGTTCTCTACGGGAGTCCAGCTGCTGGGAAATGCTTCTCTTCTGCGATGGCCTCAGTGTCCCACTCAAGGATCTCTCAGAAGAAACAGATGAAAGATTCTTAATTTAAGACCTACGTGATGAACTAGTATAAGATTCAAATACAAAACCAAATACCCTTCCAAAAATAAATACTAGAAGACAAAGACAGAACTTATTAATGATATACTATAAAAGTAGTTAAAAAGATTGTGGATTGAGGTGTGGAAATAAGTAGAGACCAAATGAGAAAAGCAAAGGTTATTCCTTCCTTCAGAGCTTGCTGTAGCGTCAGAATCAATCACCATAGCTTGCGTTTTGGCCGAGACAGTAAGGCAGGTAGAGGAACAAGAAACTTTATAGTAGGAAAAAGGGAAGGCTTCAGGTGTGCTCTGGCCAAAGGTTGATGGCCTGGGGAGTCTGTAGATGGGCTATCGATACATTGAGGTATCCAGTCTGATTGGTTGGGGTACATAGTTGGCTTTCTTTGGTTGGTTCTAAGTTTGGAGCAGAGACAGAAATTAGGGAAACTATCAGTTATTAATTAAGTCTTGGCCATTTTAGACCAATTATTACAGAAGTTACTGTTTATCTTATTGGACTATTACCAGAGATAGCAATATCTTCCTCCAAGTCTGGTTTCTAGCCATGAGCTGGTCACTGGAGAGGGGTTGGTTTCTTGGTAAGGTTGCTGTAAGCTGTAGGTCTGAGTTGTTTGTTTTCTTCTTTTTATTGAATTTATTAGGGTGACACATAGTTGTATTTATTTATTTATTTATTTATTTATTTATTTATTGTATTTTTCTGAAGCTGGAAACGGGGAGAGACAGTCAGACAGACTCCCGCATGCGCCCGACCGGGATCCACCCGGCACGCCCACCAGGGGGCGATGCTCTGCCCCTCCAGGGCGTCGCTCTGCCACGACCAGAGCCACTCTAGCGCCTGGGGCAGAGGCCAAGGAGCCATCCCCAGCGCCCGGGCCATCTTTGCTCCAATGGAGCCTTGGCTGCGGGAGGGGAAGAGAGAGACAGAGAGGAAGGAGGGGGGGAGGTGGAGAAGCAAATGGGCGCTTCTCCTATGTGCCCTGGCCGGGAATCGAACCAGGGTCCCCCCGCACGTCAGGCTGACGCTCTACCGCTGAGCCAACCGGCCAGGGCCCATAGTTGTATTTTTATGTGGTCTGGCTGTTGTCAGTTCGTATGTTCGGTCTCCCAGAGGACAATGAGGAACTCAAGCTTACTGCTGGTTCTTTGGCCTTCTAGCTCTGCAGAAATCATTAGATCCAAGAAAAAAAAAAAGGCTTACACAATTAAATAAAAACAAAAGTGATTTTTGTTGTTGTTAATTTACTATGGAAGTTGTCTCTTCCCAGCAGAGAAGCCAGTTTAAGAACTCCAGAACTAGATACTAGTTGGCTCTCAAATGATGGTGAAGATGGTAGAAAAAGAATGGTGTTCAATTTTAGTTTGTTCTCTCTCCTTCTCTACTTGCAGAATATCTCAGCTACAGGGTGGTTTGTGTTTTAAAAGACTTCATTCAGAGGCATCCTGAATATGCTCTGGGCTAATGTTGACAGGATAACATTAAAAAAAAATTTGTTTACTGATTGATTTTACAGAGAGAGGAAGGGGGAGAGAGAGAGAGAGAAAGAGAGAAAGAAATATCAATTTGTTTTTCCACTCATTTATACATTTATTGGTTGCTTCTAGTATATGTGTATGTGCCTTGACTGGGGATTGAACCCACAAACCTTGGTGGATTGGGATGATGTTCCAACTAGCTGAGCTATCTGGCCAGGGCAGACAGAATAACATTTAGAAAATTATTAAAGTGCTTCCATGTCTTTTTACCTAGGATAGAGGGTGGGGGAGAGTCACATCGTTACAGTAGAAATACAAAGAAGAATACTGAGATAACATTTAGATTCTTAGAATTTTGCAGCAAAGCAGTTGGCTTGAGAGGCAGGTATTCTTGAGAGAGAAGGGATCATGCAAGTTCTTTTAGATCACCACTTAGTACATCCTCTACCAAGCCTGGGGCCCCATGCTCACAGTGTTCCCCCTACACCTCACACGCCAGCCACCTTAAGGAAAATAACAGAGGGTAAAGGGACAGAGATGGGGCAGTTTCCTCCCAGGGAGACTAAAAACAACCAAATGGGCTGTGATTTTATAGTAAGAAATGGATTTTGTGCTAAGAACCAAATGAATACAAATACAGACTCATTCATATGTGTGCATACATGCACAACTACAATACATTTTATCAAAAAAATGTCGCACAAGTCAATACATTTTATCAAAGAATGTCGAGTCTGTGCCATTTTTATATTTTTCTGTTTTACTTTGTTATTATTTTTAAACCAATGACAGTGATGACTCACTAAACTAACAATCATGACCAATTAATGGTTATTTCCTTTAGTTGAAAAGTACTAATTTAAATTTTGGTTTGCTTAAGCTATAGCTTACACTTTACATTTAGCTTGTTTCCCCCCTGCTATTTTCCTGTGGAGACTGAAAGGCAATATTCAAATAAGTATACAGGAAAAAATAAAATTGAAATTTATAATGCGTCTATTTATAGTGTGGGTGAAATTTCATGACTCCTATCTCCCAAGCTTCCAATAACTCAATGTTTCACTTTTCTCCACTAGGGCTAATTAATAAATTAATAGTAGACTGTATTAAACTCTTCTTATGTACCAGGGACTATTCCCAGCCTTGAGGATAAGTGCTGAATAAGATAGACAAGAGTAACTCAATGGAGCTTATATTTAATTAAATCAATATTTGCACCAACCATGATGACTTTAGGAAAAGCAAAGCTTCTAGTAGGTAGTATTCACATTTCAAACAGACTTATGCAAGGTTATAAGTCTTGCTTATATATGCTAACTTTTCTTTCAAATTTTAGAGGAAACAGTATGGGGTAAAAAAATGATAATAACACTCATGGACATAACAGCTTGGCCAGTGAATTCAGTGTGACTTTCCTGGGGAAGAAAAGGAGCTTTATGTTTATTAATAGTGCACAATCTATGTGCACTATTTAATAAGATTCTACAATGGCCATATGAAATAAGCATCATTCATCTGCCTTAAACTGAGGAAACCAGTTTAGGAAGGTGACATAGCTTGCTTGCTAAGGTCACATAGCTGATAAATAGAAGAAAAGGTCAAACCCAGATCTATTTCCAACTCACACCTATCTCTACATTTTTCACTGTCATGCTGTGTAGAGGATGAGGCTGATGATTTTAAAAAAAAATTTTAAACTCTGTATGTGTAGAGTATTTATGTATGTCTATCCATCTACCTATTATCCCTACATATAGATATAAATACAGATATGATCATTCAATTTATACATTTGGCTTAAAGAATATAATTTGTGCTATAGACTGTTCATCATCGAAGATGATGATAAACTGGCTAGTCTCACGGATCACAGTTTTGTATACGTGTTCAGGAAGCCACACAGGCTGTGTGACCTTGGCTGGACAGGGAGACAGTGTTGACAATATTCTCAGATGTTGCTAGGACAGAGTTCCACTTGCCAATGGTTGTTGTGGCAGCCTTCACCGGTATCTTCAACTAATGATATATATTGGAACTTTTATTATCATTGGACTCCACTTATTGCAGTTACTATTATATTATTTCCCAAATGATACAGAGAAGTCAGTCTTTTAACATCTGGTACTGCCGTATGGATTTGTACCGGCTGATGATCAGTGCTGAGGTTTTAGTTCTTACGGCCCAAATTACCTTATTAGATTTGTTTTCCTGTTTCTTTTCACATACCTGATACTCAGAGAAGCAGAAATGTTTTGTTCTTCCCTAAACACCTTCATTTGCTACCTTCCAGTCTTGCTCATGGTTCTCCCACCACTTAGAGTGTCTTTTTCCCACAGCTTTGCCTCTTGGGTTCCTTCCCTTCCATTACAATCTGACTCAAATGCTGTTTGTCTGTTTTATGTCCACCATGCCATCCACCTACCCATCAATCTGGCATTTTATTGTATTTATAGGGTACAAGGTGTTGTCAAAGAGAAAAAATACAACAAGGGCACTGATTTTTAAAACTTAATGAAAACCCAGTTTGATGAAATTTCTTCCTCCTCTGAAAAATAAATTATAGAACTTTACATATTACATTTTGTATTCTGGCTTATTCTGGAGTTAGTGGTCTGGTCTGTAAACTATTGCAGGCAGAGATGTTTTGCATTTATTTTTAATTTCTTGTATTATTGTACTAAGTACATTATCCTACACAAAATGATTAGTTAAGGAATAACTAACTGTTCTAAACAATTAAAAAAAATAAAAGCTATGTAAGCATTATTTACTTCAAGCCCTCTGTTCTTAAAATGTTTACCAAAACTTTGTCTCTCAGATAACTTTAAAAAAATATATATGTATATATATATGTATATATAATATATAAGTATATATATGTGTGTGTATATATATAGGATTTATATGTATATATCATAAGGTCAGTTCAAAGTATCATCTATTATGTCCCTTGTATTTCTCTTGATCATCTTTGTTTGTTTTAATGCTCAAGCTTCTGCTGAAGCAGCTCCCAGGGCTTATGTGCTGCCTGATAACATACTTTATAGAACAAGTGAAGTATGCAGACTCTTTAACACATACTATATTGAAGTTAGAATATCAGATACTCAAAAAATAAGCCTTGAAATTATCCATTTACAAAGGATTTGAAAACAAGTTTTTCTAGAAATCATATTCTATAGGGTAAACAGAACATAAAGATCTAAGTTGCATTTTATGAAAATCAGTGGGCAGAAGATGGCTGAGTCACCTACATAAAGGTTTGAACAAATAAATGATTCAGTGAACAAAATAAACACAAGTTGATTTGTCCAGTTAGGGCTTTTTCAAACACTAATGATGAGAGAAACAAGAGCAAGCAAAGAAAACACAGAAGGCTTTCTCCTAAAAGCCATAATAAGGCATTGTCAGTACTAGCAGTGTAGGATATCCATGAAGCTGAGCCTAGTCACAAGATCAAGAAAACTATTCCAGTCAGGGGCCTGATTAAGTGAGGCAAGTTGAAAAGAAAGTGAGAGAGAGGAGACTGGAGCTGACGTAGAGGATGCCATGGGCCACAGCAAGGAGAGGGGGAGGGCAGCATCAGGGGATGACTGACATGAATATCAGAGGAAAACACATCACAACGGAGTGGAAATAGCATGCTGCGGGTTGGGAAATATGAAATGGATATGAGAGATGGGATAGAAATATGTTGTATATAAAACCATATGAGAGATTTTTCAAGTTCTATTTTTGATTCTCCGACTTCAGTGGTAGAGATTAAAAATAAGTCACTAAGAAAGCATCAACCTTGTATGGGCATTTCCTAGATACAGAGTATTTTTATGATATTCTTGCCTTAGGAAAGATAAGCAAACACAGAACTATATACTTAGATTTTATGTAATGAGTCGATTTTTGACTTAAAAAGCACTTGGAATTGAAAATGGCTTTGCGAGGCAGTGAGCATTGAGCCAGAGAAATATTTTGATTTGTTCTCTAACGCAGATGTCAACTTCAGTCTTCTGCCTATCAAATCCTACATAACATCAGATAAAATCCTCATCCATCTGTCCTCTATGTTAGCCCTGAGCACGGTTTTGTAGTCACAGCCCATTCGGAGCTCAGGCTTCTACTGAAAGAGCACATCTCATATAACAGGCACAATGCTCGGACTTTCCACAATTCCCACAATAAACAAATAAAGTAAATCTTTTGATCCTCAAAAGGCTTTTAGTGAGTAATAGATTTTGCTGATGATTTCAAGAACAGAGTGTTGACATCTCAGCCATGTCAACAACTTGAACTTGAGACATCTTTCTTTTTTGTAGTCTCTTATCTCTACCACCTTGTGAATGTCTATCCATCTTCTAAAATAGTTTACCAAAATAAAGGCTTATGCACTTGGGGTTGTGAACACACAATACAATATAAAGGTGGTATATTATAGAATTGTACACCTAAAACCTATATAATTTTATTAACCAATGTCACCCTAATAAATTCAATAAAAATTAAAAACAAAAATGACATAAGCAAAGTTCATGGAAGGGAACTTTCAAGCTGCAGAACTTTGTTTCATGTACTACATTAAGAATTTTAATGAGTTAAATGATAATTGGTTTGAACAGAACAAGTTTTCCAATATACTGCACCCAGACATTTAGTGGAAGGCAGTACGTTATACAATGTAATTGCATTATCAAACAGTTTTACTTATAACTACAGAGAAAATATATGCAATCAAACTGTAAATGGAAAGAAATAAAACTGTACACTTTAATGTCATTTTACGAGTTAAAAAATTGAAAAGCAAAAAAGAAAAGAATGGGTAATAAGAGAGTTTTGTTAAATCACAAAACTTTAGGAGGCACAAGAAGAGATTGGAGTTTCCATCCATTTCCTCATTGGCTTCATAAGAACACATCTTGTGATTCTCCCTTTCTGATCCATCTCCTAACACACAAGCAGCCAGATCTGGCAGAAAGTAAGCATCTGTCTGTTTTAGGAAGAAACTTCAGAGATTATTTGGTGTAGTGTATACAAATATCTTTAAATATTGTATCTAAATTGTTTTTGGTTTATTCATTTTTTAAAAAAATATTAAGAATATCATTTTGAGACTTTGTTTGAATCAGATTAAAATATAATTTTAAAATTCCCAGGAGTTTTAAAATGTCATCCAAAATAATCAAAATAGAAATGTGTTGGGAATTCTAAAGACGGAAAGGTACATTTTCTTTCATCAAAGATATCTCATTAATCATAGTAAGCTCTTCTAGATGAGTCCATTTTCCAGACGTCGAACACCTAAATAAGTTAACTAAGGCTACTGTGGTAATCATTTCACAATATATGTATGCCAAGTCATTATGCTGAACACCTTAAACTTATACTGTGGCACATATCAATTATATCTCGATAAAACTGGAAAAAAAAACCTATCAGAACAAATAAGAGGGTCTTTGAAGAACTATTGGCTCTTCTTAAAAATAAAACAACAGGTTCAAAACCCTGGGCTTGCCTGGTCAAGGCACATATGGGAGTTGATGCTCCCAGCTCCTCCCCCCTTCTCTCTCTCTGTCTCTCCTCTCTCTCCTTCTCTGTCTCTCTCTCTCTCCTCTCTAAAAATGAATTAAAAAAAATTAAAAAAAAAAATAAAACAAAACAAAAAAAATAAAACAACAAATACCATAAGCATCAATGGTTTATAATTTTGAGTAATTCCCATCGATCACCATGACTTAGGTTGTTGACAAGCTGATTATAGCAGACGCGTCAGTCTGTGCCTGCAGGTCTTAGTGACTTATTGCTGAAACACTGCATCTCCCTGTTTTTCTTTGACTGCTGCATAGTTTTGCCATATAAGCTTCAGGGTGAATGCATAACTTTGGCCAATGGCTAGTAATTGTATATTTTATTCCTTTATGGTGGGCAGAATAATGGCCCCTCAAAGATGTCTGTTTCCTAATCCCTGGAGTATGTGAATATGTTACCTTTCATGATGAAGAGGACTATGTTGATGTGACTAAATTTAATGGAAAGAGTAAATTAGATTGAGTTGCCAGTATTATTCCGGATTTCCCAGGTGAGCCCAATCTAATCTTGTAGTCCCTTAAAAGTGGAAAACCTTCCCCAGCTGCCTTCAGAGGGAGACGTTAATAGGGAAGGATGGTTCGAGAGATGGCTTTGGAGATGGAGAAAGGGGGCCATCTCTGGACAGAGAAGGAAATGACTTCTTTTCTAGAACCTTCTGAAGGACAAGCACCTTGTCAGCACCCTTCTCTATTAGCTCTGAAAGACCTGTGTCAGACTTCTGACCTACAGATCTGAAAGGGAACACATTTGTGTTTGAAGCCACAACATCTGTGGTAATTCGTTACAGCAGCGATAGAATACTAATACAGCCCTCTTCTAAGGTGACCCAAACTTCATTGCAGAGAAAATGAGCATAAGCTGAGGATTAATTTCCTCCTCTTCTCACAATGACATATAGAGATATGAAAGGGAGATAGTTCCTCTCTCTTCAAGGTGACCCAAAGAGGAGACAATTTCCAAGGTCCATGTTGCAAGAGACTTTTAGTATCATAATATAGATTTTGGACCAAGAGTATAATTTCTTAAGGACACTATATATTTTGATATGTAGATTAGGGCAGTTAAAACTTTTAATTATTATTCTTTGACTACTTTTGATATACACAGGGATCCTGAACATTTACATTTCAGAATTTGCTTGCAAAGCATATCCATTCTCAATCATGCACTTGGATAATATGCTCCTCTTTTGTCCTTCCCCAACTCACCATTAAAATGCCGAGGTTCCTGAATTAAAGATGAATATGGGACAGAGGAAGATGATTATGGATATGTTTTTGAAATAAATCCCAGAAATCTTCTTTGTAGAAAAGAAAATGTTACAGGTTAGAGCAAATGAGCAGAGATGCAGAAAAGACCATGATAAATCTAAGCCCGCTCTTGGGAATCACTGAACTCCGAAGTTGGTGTGGAAAGAGATCTTAGAGCTTGGCCAGTCCAATTCCCTCATGTTAGGGATGCTCAGGAAGCCTAAGAGATTTATTCCAGTTCTAACAGCTGTGCAGTGACAGGGCTGCTAATGCACTCACTCCTGGTTTCTGCTCTTTCTTCTTCATCACACTGCAGGTTTATCTCTTCTCCAGCTTGGACAGCAGCTACATTAAGTCAGCCATGTGGGCCGGCTGTTTCTTCTTCAGAATTTGCTCTTAAGTTTATTCTTTCTTCATTCCCTGTCACGTCGTCCTCATCCATGCTTTAGTTGCCATGGTTGCCCTCTAACTAATGTCTTTCAGCTCAATTCATATTATCTCCTAACACTGGGCTGATCTGCCAAACACACCACGCTCATCATTCCACACCAGGACTTCTATGACATTTCACAGATGTCTTTTAAACTTTTTACTGTAGTATTCAGTCCCCTGTATTGTCAGGTTTTCTTTATCTCTACAGTTTTACCTCCTGATTTCAAATACAAACTCTCTATCATCCAACATGGTCTTTTTACTACCATACAAAGGCTCCCTCTTATTTTACTCTCCTCCATTGTCCAGGCCATTTCCATGCTCTCGAATACCCTTTCTTCTCCTCTGCCTGCACAGTCAGCTCATTAAGCCTGCAGTGATGCCTTCCTTCGTACTTTGACTCTTTCCAACAACTTTAACGGCAAAGAATTAGTTCCTTTCCTGAGTACTTCCAGCAAATACTTTCTGTGAATTGCATTTTAGCATTTGATTATATCTAGTTTAGCTCTTCTTTGCACATGGCCTCGTTCTTGCTGATTCTTGTATACAGTGGAAAGAAGGCTCCCAGGAAAGATGTCAGGTTTCAGAGTTGATCCCTGCATCATCAGTGAATGAATGGGTGGTGGTTGATGCCCTGCAGGTGGATGGCGCCCTGGGGGAAAGCATCCATAGAGAGACTGTGAGAAGACTGAAGATGGAGCCTGGTCCAGGGAGAGAAGGAGACTGGGAGCTGGAGAAAGGTTACGAAAGCCAGGTCAGGGCCAGTCAGTGGAAGGAGAACCAGAGAAAGGTAGGAGTATATTTCCAAAGATTCTCTCTGCATTAGAAGTGCTAAATATAGGGTGGGGCAGAAGTCAGTCTGCAGTTGTATGTACATGAAACAGAGTTTATTCTGATATTATTACTTATTATTGTTATTTAATTGTATTAATAATATATTTAAATATTATTAATTAATTTTCCATAGGAACAACTGTAAACCTACTTTTGCCCCACCCTGTATCATTGCTTTTATTTAAGATAAAAGGTTTCATGTACCACTAGATAGATTTTGGTACTTTTAGATTTCTACAGAAACCAACTTGTATATAAGAACTCGCATGGCAGAAAAAGAAAATACACATGAAGCTACAATCTAAATAATTCCTACTTTAAAAATGCTTGAAGATGAGGTGTTTATTGATGTTTCAAATGTTTAAAGTAAATGGAATAAAAAGGGCACATTTCTTTGTGCCAAAGAACTGATTTAAGAACAACAACAACAAAAAGAAACAAAAAGAGAAAATAATTTAAGCAGCAAAAAATGCAAGTTAATAGCTACGCTGTTTATTATACCACCCAGCAGGTCATTGTCAAATTACTTTTCCCACCATGGAACAATTTAGTCTGTCCAGACTATACCTTCAGGGAGACAAGCTGCTAATTGCACACACCTTGGCAGTGACCTTAAAAAAGTGCTGTAGCATTAGAGAACCACCAAATTACTTGGGTCTGATTTATTATGCCGGCTAATCAAATGAGCTTCTGACTCTTTGAGAGTCTAGCGTAACTGAGTAAACTGACTACCTACAGAAACCCACCAAGTCACCTGCTGTCATTCCCTTAGAATACATTCCCTGTGTTCAGAAAAGGTGCTCTTCAGAAAAGCAAATCAAGCAATAACACAATCATGTCCTCATTATCCGGAGGGCAAAATTAGAGCCGTGAATCAACACAGAGCTGAGTCTGGATGCCCCAGATGCATTCCACTGCATGTTTAGCTGGTGCAGCATTTATTCTCAATAGAACCAATTACTTTAACTGAAGAACATTAAGTGACCACTGAACAGAACCCATTTAACACAGATTTTGCTAGAAAACAAAAGACAAACATTACAACTTGCATGTGTGTGTACAGAGCTATTTTCTCTTTTATATCTCAAGGAAACTGATAGTTCAAAAGACACTATGACATGTTCTACGTTACACTTTCCTATTGGAAGATCAAACATATGTTTATATTCTGAGTTTCCAATAGAAAAGTCAGATCAGAGTCCCTCCTTTTGTTATCTGTGGAAAACTAAGGCTAGCTACTATTGATGCTTGTAGTGGGTTGAATAGTATGCCCTTAAAACTGACATTCCTCTGAAATTCCAGCGTGTAACCTTATTTGGGAATGGGATGTATGCAGATCTAATTGTTAAATTATAATGAGGCTATATTGGACTAAGTTGGGTCCTAAACCAAATAACTGGTGTCCTTACAAGAAGATGGGAGGACACCCAGAGATACCCACAGAGAAGGAGATAGACTGTATTTTCACTTTTTCCCCTTTTAAAGAGTTTTGTGGAGTTCATTCACTGAAATGCCATCTCAGTATGGCCCCAGCCTTCCAAACCGCTCTCCATGTGTGCTCACGGACACTTCTTCCTTTGAGCATCACCATGTGTCCTCAACTGCCCAGGGAGTGTGAATTCTGTGACTTTCCCAACCCTTAAAGGTCTGCAACATTTTGGAACTAAAGAAATAAACCTACTAGAGGATACTAGAGGACTAGGTCACTGTACTTGGTGGGGCCAGGAGCTATTGGGAACTTTTCTTAGACAAAGGTCTTCACTTTTTATTTCTCTTGGAATTTGTTGTAATTGCTAAAGCCTGACCTCTAAGCTCACTGCTTTAGTATTCTTTCAAGAGTCTTATTTGTCTGGTTTCCATTTAAGATATTTGTTTCTGAGGTGGGTCTCTGGGTTTGGACATCACTGGCTTGAGGGGGCAAAGGAGTGCTGCTCTCTTCTGTGCCACCAGTATGGCATCATGATTCCGGGGACAGCTCATAGGGCAAAGAGGGCATGTGTTCAAAGCTTGCTTGTCTGCTGCCAGCCTTTTAACATGTCACTTAACAACTTCTACCTCCATTTCAGTTCACCTTATAGGGTTGTTGTAATTTTTAAAAAATCTTATTCAGGCGTCCCCAAACTGCGGCCCCGTGGGCCACATGCGGCCCCCTGAGGCCATTTATCCGGCCCCCCGCTGCCGGAAGGGGCACCTCTTTCATTGGTGGTCAGTGAGAGGAGCACTGTATGTGGTGGCCCTCCAATGGTCTGAGGGACAGTGATCTGGCCCATGTGTAAAAAGTTTGGGAACCCATGAATTCTTATTTATTCATTTTTAGATAGAGAGGAGAGAGAGAAAGAGAGAGAAAGAGAGAGAGAGAGGAGAGAAGGAGCAGGAAGCATCAACTCTCATATGTGCCTTGACCAGGAAAGCCCAGAGTTTTGAACTAGCGACCTCAGCGTTCCAGGTTGACACTTTATCCTCTGAGTCACCACAGGTCAGGCCAGGGTTGTTTTAAATTCTAAATGATTTTAAGCATATATGGAGCTTAAAACAGTGCCAAACACCAGATATATGTGATTCCTTATTAATCATAGGCATTACATTTCAGACTGAGATACTCATTATATTCAGTTACTAATGGGTAAGCACATTTTAAAGCCAGTGAGTGGTAGTCAAGGTTCTTGTGATTTACCCTGGCCCATTTTCAGACAGCAGCATTGGAGGTAGTGATGGTGATGCTATCTTGGGAGAAAAATGGGAACCATCATCTCAAAGTTTTCAGGAAATGCCATTATCCACTGTGACCAAGTAACAAATGTCTAGTTCGTTTGGTCAATAGAGATATGTCATTGAAAGCTCATATGAATTATAAAGAATTACAGAAAAGAAAATAAAGAGGTCTTTTGTTTATGCATCTGACAAAATATAAGTATGAGGAAAAATAATTTGCTCTGAGCAGACACTGTGAAAGGCTTTGAAATATAGAGCACACAAAACATTGCTCCTGGCTTCTAGAGAGGGAGAAAGTCATAAGGGGGGGGAGCATGGTATTCATTTACTACATATTGATTTAATCATTTGTTTATTCACCCATTCCTGTATCCCATGAATTATTTAGTGCCAACTGTGTATCAGGTATGGCTCTAGGTCTCAAAATTCAAAGATTACTGAGACTCTGTCCTTGGCCTTGAGAAACATCCAGAAGCCAAACCAACTGGCATTGGGAAGAAGTAATCTCAGTGGCCCATAGCCAACATATGCCCTAGCCAATATGCTTTCTGCCATATTATCCAAGATTAATTTCCCAGTGCGATGTAGTCCATTGAAAGCATCTATAAAGAGCTATATTCTTACAAAATAAACCCAGAAGAATGTCAGTGTCATGATTTATGCCATTCTTGAAGGCTGGCACTTATCTGAGGGCACAGAGCCAATCAGAAAGAGGAGGTACCCTTCTGCTTAAGGTTGGCCCCCTCCTCTATCCAGCAACTTCTCACATCCTTGTGGTTTTTAAATATAGAGTTCATGTCCTCAGCAGAAATCCCAGTTTCGGCTAGCACAGCAGAACAGACCAGCAAGTATCTCATCACTGGTTACTGAAATAGAAGCAGTGGGAACTCATGGTGGTAATGAGAAAGCCAAACAGGCAGCAGAGAAGGTGAGGCAAGGGAGATCATAAAACTTTGAGCAGATTGAATGAGGGTCTTGGGATTTTCCAAACAAATAGATCCTATTTCCTTAAATTAGATAATTCCAGTTTCTAAGGATTTAAAGATATTGGCTAACAAGACCCGTCATCTTGCTACTCATGTCTACCTTGTCATGTTAGTTTTCTTGTAATTTTGATATAAAATTATAGAATAAATTTGAGTCGCTGGTGTGTGATCTGGGTCCTACAAGAAAGCAGATGGTATACCCAGATTAAGATGATTTGAGAAAATTTAATAAGACTAATTTTAAAGGTGTGGGTGGAGCATAGGGAGCCACAGGGATGGTGAAGCTACCTGGAGCTGGGACAGTGGGGCTGTTAATGACATCAAGACTTGAACAGATGAGGGGGCAGAGTGGTGAGCAGAAACCAGAAAGAGAGAGTCATGTAGAGTAGCCCCCTCGAGGAGAATAGTGACCTTCCACCAAAGAATACAACCAGCCTGGGGTAATCTCATAAAGAGGGAGTCAGGATAATAAATCTGTTGGTCTCCTTCTTCTCCCTTCTTGGAATTTCCGGCTAGTGCTTCCTAGTGCTGAAACCAAACAGAAGACAGAAAGTGTGGGAGTTGCTGATGTAGTTCACACAGCTCAGTCTCCGTGAGGAAGAGCCGAGGAGAGAAAGGAAAGCAGAGATCTGAAGAGGCAAATGGAAGGTACAACAGCTGGTTTTTGTAAACTTGAGTTACACAGTGTCTATTGATAGCAGCAGTGGGACTAGCAAGTTTAAAACCAATGAATCCATGATCCACATTACTTAAACGACAGAATGGTGTCATAAGCAAAAAAGCACAAGTCATGCAGTAACAAAAATTTCAAAATTTTAGTCTTTTACTTGTTTTTCTTGAACATGTTGAAGGGATAAGCAGACCCAAAAATATTTCTTAAAAATTGGTAATTTAATCATAGTCTCTTTTATGTTTCCTATGCTTCTCTCTCAACACCTGCCCTCTCTCCTGATAAAATCTCCTTCAGAAATTGAGTCCACATTTTACCTGTTCTCTACTCCTATTTCTCCACCTTGACCTCCTAGTCTTCAAATACGGAAACCCCAAATCCTTCGATCTGCTAAGGTAGGGAGTACCCTTGTCAGAAGGTGGAAGAGTGGAAAGACTGTGGGTGTGGCACACTAGGGTTACAGTGGGCAGGGCAAGCGCAGCTTCGATATAGTCAAATATTTTATCCCATTTTCTAAACATAGGCAGTACCAGAAGCTGAGTGGTCAAGCTCTGGTGAATGGTGCCAAAGAATTTTCTGGGCTTTTGGGCCTAATAATGATGACCCCACTATTACCTCTGAGATCAGAAGATAAATGAGACTGTCTTTTTAAAAGATTCACTGAGATTAATGCCATTTAGGACAAAGCATGTGATCATTTAGATACATGCTTAGATTAGATAATGATTTAGATCATTTAACCTTAAGACATCCCCTGCAATTTGGTAAGGTCTGAGCAGGACTGGGCTACACTCTACTGGCTTTCTGCTCGTCTTCTGAATCCAGAGGAGTAAACAAAGCAATGTGCTGTCAAAATCCTTATCATCTCATAGATTTCACAAGGTGGAATCCCAGGATGAGGCACAATCAATGACAGTTGTGATGACAGTCTCCAGTAATGCCATAATACTTTTCTTTTTAACAATAACTGTAATGGTTATGAATATATGTACTGGTAGTTATTCCTTCAAATCAACTAACATTTACCAAAAAATATCAACATATTTGAAAATGTGACCTTAGAAAAATATCTCTTTTTTGAGAACCTATCACATGGCAATAACTGTGATGCAAAACACAGCCAGATTGTGTAGTGTGTGTACAAATATCTCCATTCTACTGATGAGGAAAATCAGTCTTAGAGACATTATGCAACTCGCCCAAATTGGCACATCTAGTAAGTGGCAGAATTAAGATTTACGGATGGGGAGGGGAAGCAATGAGGGACAAATATATGGTGACAGAAAATGATTTGACTTTGAGTGATGGGCACACAATGCAAACAACAGTTCAAATACTATAGAGATGTTCTCCTGAAACCTATGCACTCTTATGGATTAATGTCACCCCACTTAAAAAGAAAAACATGGTCAGTTTAAAACCTACATTGTTTGTACATGGCTGTGTTTTGCTGTAAGAAGCATAAATCTGTATTGGTCAATTAGGTTAATTTCAACATTGGGTGATCAGTAACTAAGTAAACTTCTTTAAATGTGAGTAAGATATGAGAAAAGATGTCCCTTCTGCATTGTATATTATACTCACCTCTTTCCTTTTCCTTTTTTTTTTAAACTAAATTTGAGCGTATAATATACTTCAGTGGAGGGAGTCAGCTTTGGGGTCAGGTAAACTGCTTCTGGAACTTACTAGGCCAATAGTGAAATATCTGACAGTGTTTTCTCAGATTTAAAAGAGAAAAAACTTTTTTACATTCCATACAAGGATTAGAAATAATCTCTGCAAAGTGTCTGACACAGTGTGAATAGTTCAAAAGTGATAGCTATTATGGTGACTTTTGAAATTATTCTGCTATGGAGATTTGAACCCGCTGTCTGCCTATTTGCTGTGCGGTCTTAGGTTGCGGTGTAAGCGTGGAAGTATACCAACGTCTAACTAAACCTATATATAGCAAGTATGCTGACTCCAGATTTACCCCTATTTCAGACCTGTACATATACTGCCCCAATGTCACTGCAAGTCTCAAAGACAATATATATTTTTAGTGTTCTAACATAAAAATGCTATACACTTAAACAGTTTATTAAATTTGTATTTATCTGTGGATTCTGAGGCTAAGCAGCAAATTAATAGAAAGATTTTCATTGAAAGGCAGTGATAAAAAAAATAGAATGTTCCATAGATCTAAATGTGTCTTGCCATATTCAGAAAATAAGATTAAGTAATTAGAGGCTTTTATTTCAAAAATTAGAGGTCTTCAAGCCTTGGTAATAATATGAAATATGTACCTAATATAAGTGATAATATGTTGTCTAACAACTCAAGATTACATGCACTAGATTTTTATATTAACATATAGTTATATAAATTAGTAATATTTCATATATATATGTACATACATATATACAAATGCAAAATTATTATCAGGAGTCTTTCAGAATATTTAGTGACAAAGCTTAAAATTCAAATATGATTTAGGGACACACATTCATTACCCAGACCCAAGTCTATTACAAAAAGCTTTTTCTTCTCTGTTCATCATTTTAGCATTTCTATCTTATCTTTTTCTCTTGAATTTTGCCTTACCTGAAAATTAAGTGGGTTTTTATAAATGAATCATAGTTTTCAGTAGAATATAGATTCATTTTGGAAGCATTAATTTAAGCTGACAGATTAAAGAATAGTATGTTTTGATTTCTAGAAATAAAAGCTTTCCAAAGGTGTCTGGAAATACTAAAGAAGAAAAAAAAAAGTAGGAAAAAATGTAAAATTTGAGAAGGCAAATACCAACAGGCTATTAAGTCTCTAAATTAATCATGCCAGAAATCAAAGTTAGAAGCAGGAGAGGAAAATCCTTCTTGAGATTGTTTATAAGACGAAAACTAAAGGAAAAATAATTAATACAAGCTAGAACAAAAGAACTGAGTCTGAGAAGTTTTACAAGGTCATGTAGGAAAAATTCAAAGAAAGAAAGATTATTTCAAACCTTTTATAATGAACTCTCTGTTTATTTTCTTTTCTGCTTCTTCTATGAGCACAAAAACATGTATAATCTTCTGCTCTTCTGAGGGCCAATATTACTCAAATTATTATCTACCTGACAACGTGTGAAATGAACATTTTATATACTATATCAGTTTCACCCTAGATTCAATATACTTCAATTCATAATAGCTTCTGTTCCCTTCTGTCAGCATATGGTGTTGATCATATGGTGCACAGTAAGACAGACACAAGACTTCCAAATGTCATGAAGCATTTAAATGCATGAGTTTTATGAAATACAAAAGTCACATTAGAACCCTGTTGCTAGGCAAGTCAAACTCAGCTGTGCTCAGAGTTTCCGACAACAGGAAGTTCCATTCACTGCTCTACAGTGAACACACTTGACAGTAAGAGTGGAGCCCATTGCAAAAATACCAGGATCACTGACTTCTCACAGAGAAATTTGGGGATGTACACATACACAATTCTCTTTATTTTTTACATCTAAACTTTCCCATTCCTTTTTCAAAGCTATTAATTTGCATATGACTAAGAATAGCCTAAGATACAATCTGTGTTATTATTCTTTTTTAATAATAAAAGAAACTGATGCAGGTGGCATTGTGGAGGAGTGAAGAATGAACAATCTTTTCTTTTTTTTTTTTAAAGATTTTATTTATTCATTATAGAGAGGTGAGAGAGAGAGAGAGAGAAAGAGAAGGGGGGAGGAGCAGAAAGTATCAGCTCCCATATGTGCCTTGACCAGGCAAGCCCAGGGTTTTGAACCGGCAACCTCAGCATTTCCAGGTCGACACTTTATCCACTGCGCCACCACAGGTCAGGCAGAGAATGAACAATCTTTTCAATAGATGATGCTGAAATAAATTTAAATCACATGAGAAAAAGAGAAATGTGATTCTATTTCAAACTGTACAAAATAATCAATTTTATGTATTATAGATTTAAATATGAAAAGCAAGTAATAAATCTTCTAGAAGGTAATATGTGACTAAATCGTCATTTTATAAGTAAGAATAGATTTTTTTTAAACAGGCACAAAAATACTAATTATAGGTGAAATGATTGATAACCTTTATTACAATGAAATTAATATCTTTGTTTCCTGAAGGACACTTTTAAGTGAAAAAGCAAGGCACAGAGTTGGTAATAATACTTACAAAATGTATAACTAACAAAGCACATTTCCCTCCAGTTTTACTGAGATATACTTGACACATAACATTGTATGAGTTAAAGGTGTACAACATAATGATTCAATATGTATGTACAGTAGTCCCCTTATCAGCAGTTTCTCTGTCTGGGGATTTAGTTACCTGCTGTCAACCATGGTCTGAAAATATTAAATGAAAGATTCCAGAAATAAACAATGAAGTTCTAAATTTTGCACCCTCCTCAGTTACATGATGACATGTCGTGCCATCTTGCGCCATCAGGCCCTGGATGTGAGTCGTCTTCTTGTCCAGCGTATCTATGCTGTATGCACTACACCAGTTAGTCACTTAGTAGCCGTCTGGTGCATCACATTGACTGTTGAGGAATCAACATTGCTGATGTTCAAGTAATCATTATTTTATTTAATAGTGACTCCAAAGCACAAGAATAGCGATGCTGGCCATTTGAATATGCCAAACGGAAGCTGTAAAGTGCTTCCTTTAAGTGAAGAGGTATGTACTGTACAGTAAGATATTTTGAGAGAAAGATCACATTTATATTGCTTTTTTTACAGTATATTGTAATAATTGTTTTATTTTATTATTAGTTATTGTAGTCAATCTCTTATTGTGCCTTATCTATAAGTTAAACTTTATCATAAATATGTATGTATAGAAAAAAACATAGAATATAGTGTAGGGTTTGAACCTACATCATTTTATGCATTCACTGGGGATCTTTGAACATATCCCCTGTGGATAAAGAGGGACTATTATTTATGTTTTTCCAGTTTTATTGAGCTATAAATAAAATATGAAAAATATTAGTTTAAAGCATACAATACAATGACTCAAAATATGTACATATCGTAAAATTACTACCATAATAAGTTTAGTTAACATTCATCACTTAACTACAATTTTTTTCTCAAAATGAGGACTTCCAAGATGTACTCTATAAACAATCTTCAAATATACAATATAATATTGTTAGATAGTCACCATACTGTGAATTGCATCCCAGAACTTATCTTATAGCTTGAAGTTTGTACTTTTTGATCACCAACAGAACATTTTAAGAACACCTGTAGATACTACAATATCAAGTATGAGAGAGGATATGGAGCCATGGGGACTTATCCCATCCACTGTTCCTGAGGGTGTCAATTGAATCAATCGTTTTGGAAGACAGTTTATCATAATGAGTTATGGTTGAAGATAAGCATACCCTTTAACCAGCAATTCCACTTCTTGAAATGTGTGCAAGAAACATCTACAAAGATATCCCCAGTGATGTTGTTTGTGAAGTTCATCAATAGTTGAATAGAAAAGTAAATTGTGATATAATGGTACAGCAAAATATAGTACAGCAATGAAATGGGGAAAAAAAAAAACAAAAAACGACAGCTCCTTGCAATTGCATGAGTATCATAAATGAATGTTATATGTCTGGAAAAGAATCCAGACACAAAAAGAGACATAGTGTATGATTCCACTTATGTAAAGCTCAAAAAGAGACAAAACTAAACTAGTGTTTAAGGATATGTGCTTGGATATTAAATTAATATTTTAAAAAGGAAGCAAATGATTCCTATAAATGTCAAGATAGTAGTTACCCTGAAGGGGGAGGAAAAGAGGGAATAGCGAATAGGCAAGACTGTGCATGGGCTTCTGATTGACAGGCAATATTCTAATTCTTCACCAGATCATTAGGGCAGGGGTTGAGAACCTTTTTGGCTGAGAGAGCCATGAATGCCACATATTTTAAAATGTAATTCCGTGAGAGCCATACAATGACCTGTGTACGTTACACATTATCCAATAAAAATTTGGTGTTGTCCCAGAGGACAGCTGTGATTGGCTCCAGCCACCAGCAACTATGAACACGAGTGGTAGGAAATGAATGGATTGTAATACATGAGAATGTTTTATATTTTTAACATTATTTTTTTTGTAAGATTTGTCTGTAGGCCAGATGCAGCCATCAAAAGAGGCACATCTGGCTCGTGAGCCATAGGTTCCCGACCCCTGAGTTAGGGTGTCTGCTTGGTGGTAAATCAAAGTATTGTACATGTCTTTATACATTTTAAACATAGTGTTTTCTTTCTATATTTCACAATGAAAAGTTAACCAAAAAAAAAAAAAAAAGTCAAGTGTATAAGACAGGAATTCTGATTTGGTTTTTAATGTGCTTCAACTACTGGAAGTCGACTGGGAACTACAACTTACTGTTTTAGCCTCAGTGTTACCATTGATTTCTCTTAATTATGAAAAGTGTTATGGAGAGAAGTGATGTTGGGGGCTTCCTAACCAAGTCCACCAATGTGATTCCTGACAAATGAGATGACCATTTGAAAACATAACTCCGTACAAAGCAAAATGCATGTGGCGCTAGGCTCCAAATAAATCACAATTTTCAGTGGAACCATCCAGATAATACCATAGCTGTGAAAAAATTACCACTAATGTGGTAGAAGTGACTTTACACAGTTCTTACTTGTGCTTTCTCATCTTATGCTTTCCATGCACAGACTCAGTGGGCAGTCTGAACTTTGCCCTCTGCTGTCCACACAGTCACAGAGTTCGGGAGACTACTAGTTCAATTTATGAAGCCTATATCACTGAATAGTTCTTATCTCACTAGCAAAACAACAATTGTTCCAGAGACTTCTAATTAACATCTATAAATTAATTGGATTTTTTTTTCAGGGACAGATAAGAGAGTCAGAGAGAGGGATAAACAGGGACAGACAGACAGGAATGGAGAGAGATGAGAAGCATCAATCATCAGTTTTTTGTTGTGAGACCTTAGTTGTTCACTGATTGCTTTCTCATATGTGCCTTGACTGCAGGCCTTCAGCAGACTGAGTAACCCCTTGCTCGAACCAACGACCTTGGGTCCAAGCTGGTGAGCTTTTGCTCAAACTGGATGAGCCTATGCTCAAGCTGACAACCTCAAGGTCTCGAAGCTGGGTCCTCTGCATCCCAGTCCAACGCTTTATCCACTGCGCCACCGCCTGGTCAGGCTAATTATATTATTATTTTTTTAAAAAAAATTAGTAATAATTAAATATTCAAACTAATTCAGGAGAAAAAGTGCAGTAAATGTATAATTTATTCTTTTGATTTCACGATACTATTTTCACTAAGCTGTTTCTTTTTTCCCTTTAGAAAGAGGACTTCTTTTACTTAGGCCATCGGCACATGAGAATTTCCTTAGCCTGTTTGGTAATATAACACAAATAATTACAGAAATGTGCAACCTTTTTTTTTTCTAATGACACATGCTTATACTTCTGTCACTTTCACCTTTGAACAGTCCATAACTTTCCAGTTTTGCATGTCTTCCTATGTCCATAGCACATTATCAAAAGCTTTTTCAAGAGCTAATGGGAGTAAATTATTAAGGCTAAATTTTTCTTTTCATAGTGAGGCGAAGAAACCAGAAGAACTCAGCAGAAGGAGCCTGCAATGCCTGTGATCTTACAGTCAAGCCAGTGACCTCGGCCTTACTTACTGAGGGACGAAGGGCTGTCTGAGAAAGTTTGAAAAGTAACAAACCACAGCTTTGCACCTTGTTATCAGTTCCTTGAAATTAACTTGCAGCACCAGCAAGAAGAATAGGTTATGACATGTGAATAGTCAAGGACAAATGTTTTTAACCTCCTCTCATAACCCCTTCCCTCCTGGAGACACAAAAGTCACATAGGTCTGCAAACAAAGAAGTCAAAGAAATCAGGCACTTGTCACGTGAAAGCTAAAGCTGTAAAGGTGTATAAAATGTAAGAAATCTAACTTCGAGGAGCTTGTGTTTTTGGCGTTACTATTCTCAAGTGCTCTGCCGTCTACTAATAAATTCTCCTTCCTTCCTTAATTAAGTTGTCTGAGTGTCTTATCCTCCATTGGAGTTGCTTCCTGCAATAATAGAGCTTAGTATTGTATTTTGGAAAATGTAATAAACATGAGCATTCAATGATTGAAATGACCAAAATAAGTTAGGAAGCACCTACAATTAACACGAAGATTTTAAAAGAGTCTTCAGTAGTCACACTAGGTATTATTCTTACCTAAGTAAAAGGTATGTGGAGAAAAATTATAAAGCCCCCCCCCAAATTCTATAAACAAAGATATCACCCAGAGATACCATCTTTTTAGTATGATTTCTTCCAAACTCTTTCCTATAAGTACATGCCCATTTTCTTGCATGTATACACAGTCACACATAGTTAATTTGATTGAAAGAATAATTATTATTTAATAAAAGTACAGTGATTTATTAATTATCTAAATACTGCCTGCTACTATAAGCGATTTCAGGTGATCAGCCACAGAGCAGAATGTTCAAAGCATTAAAGGACACGTAGAAAGGTGCAGGGCACACTTTGTGGTTCCCCTGAAACTCTCCGATCAAACAGCAGGCTGTGCTGGTGAGCAACCCATGGTGGTTTCCTAGGTAAATCTCAGAGTTGAATCATTGGCTTGAAAGGACTTGTTTTAATTTTGTGATTTGGGAGCACTGGGCTCCATAAGCAAGCCAGTATTGAAGCCCTACAGACAAGAGCAGTCATAAGAACATGATTTTAAACACAGAGTTAGGGAAGTTTGTAGTGAACGCATATGCAAAGTATGTGGACCACAGCTATCTTGGGTCCGCAAGAGATCATTATAAAGCTGCTGTGACAACGCAAAGAACCACTGGACCTGGCATGATGATCTTACCATGGTACTGTCCTTCACATTTGGATAGTGTTGGATAGGGAGCATTTTAAAAATCTGATCTTTTCACAGCTCTGTGCCATGTGTAGCAATGAAGATGCTGAAGTCTGAGACGATGACCCACACTTTCCATGTATCTGGGATGTGGTAGGTGAGCCTTCCCTTTATGTTTTGAAAGTTGTGGCTTGCTACCGAGCGACTGGCAGTTAGAAACATGGTTCGCAGTTGAACAATGCTGTATTTCATGACCAGAGAAATTGTTGCTGCTATAGGCCCACAAGTCTTTCTGCAGATGCCAAAAACCACTGGCTGATTCATTACAGAAATTTCACTATGTTAACTATTACTAGGAACACATTATTTGACAGATAACTTACCATTGATTGTGAAAAATCATATTAAAGCAGCAATTAGATATTTTTACTAAATACTGTGTGTGTGCATGTGTGTATAAGTATGAATGGTGTGATATACAGAGAAAAGTTAGCCAGTGGCTCTGAGGAGGAAAGGAGAAAAAAGGAGAGAGAATCACAACATGCAGCTTTAGGAATCAGAAGGTGTTCGATTTGATTGTGTTTATTTATAAGAAGGAAGGACTTCATTCTGATGCTGAGTTTGGTTCACCTCAATCAACACCAGCAATGTGTGTGTGTGTGTGTGTGTGTGTGTGTGTGTGTGTCTGGTCTACAAAGACAAGAGAGCTATAATATTTCATATTTTTTTCTCTTTCAAGGAGGGTACTATATGGAAGGAGCTTCTGATAAAAAATCGATATTTAGAGGGCACTTTCATTTTATAAAGGTGAAGGTAATTTTAAACCAAATGTGTCTGACATGCAACTCTTTTTCTCATGGGATACATTATGGAATACATTTTTTCCCCTTGGAATAAACAACCTTTACTTGTGAGAAAACTGTCCAAGGTGAAGAAAGAATATGTTTGGCTTTATGAAATGTTGCAGTTTTACAACTGGTGTGAAAAAATCCATTTGGGATATTTGGTCCAATTCAGCATTGAAATTCAATCATCATCCACTTACAGACAATACAAGTGTAAATACATCTGTTGCTTAGTTATGGAGTCTAAATTTAAAATAAGAAAACACAGAAGGTTGGTTTGGTTATTTTCTGAGGGGAGAAATAGCTTTTTAAAAGTCTTTACTGAAGGTCATGGCTTGTTCTTGAGCTTCATTTAAGCTCAGAAATATTCTCCCCCAAAACTCTTCCTCCCCCTTTTAGGAAATGCTTTTATTTCCTCTTGATTTGCACAGTCATTCATCTGGTCCACAGCCCACACCAACTTTTTCTGATTGAAAGGGAGTTGAGTGACAGGTATGACCCAGGCTTCTGGGCCTCCAATCCTGTGTTATAGATGGAGCTTGTCAGCTTCCTGACATGTGCTATTTGTTTCTTGAACACTTTTCTTTTAAGCTATTTTTGAAATTGTTTTATTTTGAATTATTCTCTTGATATTTTATTTTCTGTATAATTTAGTAATTGCATAATTATGTTAATTTCTATAGAGGTGTAGGTTGGCAATATTCTCATAGTTTAAATTAATTTTTTAAATTATAAAAGTATACAAATTTATGGCTTTTAAAAATATCTAGGCCCTGGCTGGTTGGCTCAGCGGTAAAGCATTGGCCCAGCATGTGGAAGTCCTGGTTCAATTCCCAGCCAGGGCACACAGGAGAAGCGCCCATCTGCTTCTCCACCCTTCCCCCTCTCCTTCCTTTCTATCTCTCTCTTCCCTTCCCACAGCCAAGGCTCCATTGGAGCAAAGTTGGCACGGGCACTGAGGATGGCTCTGTGGCCTCTGCTTCAGGTGCTAGAATGGCTCTGGTTGCAACAGAGCAACACCCCAGATGGGCAGAGCATTGCCCCCTGGTGGGCATGCTGGGTGGATCCCAGGTGGGAGCATGTAGGAGTTTGTCTGCCTCCCCGCTTCTAACTTTGGAAAAATACAAAAAAGGAAAAAAGAAAAAAAATCTAAATGATACCAAAATATATAAAGTAAAATACAAAATTTTGTATTTCTATTTTCAAATTCTTTCCATTGGAGTTATAGTAAATTTTGTGTGTATATATATATATATATATATATACACACACACACACACACACATGGTGTGGCAAATGTAGGTTTACAGTTGTATGTGAAACAGAGTGCATTCTTGTATTATTTTTTAATCAATTATTGTATTATTTTTTTATACAACTGTATATCTACTTTTGTCACACCCTGTATAAAATATATATACATATAAATGTATATACATATATATATATATACATAAATACTTCACTATTTTTCAAAAATAAGCACACCTTGGGAAGAAAAGATGGCGCTGGAGTAGGCGGATGTACCAACATCCACCTCCCAGAACCAAAGTGGATTACAAAATAATTTTAAGAACTACCATCTGGAAAAATCAACTTTGGACTAAACTAAGAGGACTCTTCAACCAAGGAACACTGAAGAAGCCACACTGAGACTGGTAGAAAAAGTGGAAATGCAGAGAGGGCTGCCCAGCTCCCCGGAGCGAACGGCAGCCGGAGAGACTCGCGTGGCAGGAAGTGAGTTTAGCAGAGAGGGGAGGGTCCTGAGCCCCAGGAACAAAGCCCCAGCCTGCAGCCCCAGAGCCCAGAAGAGGTGTAAGGACAACATTTAGCTGGAAACAAGTCAGGATACTGTTTGTGAGAAAGAGACTGATTTCTCAGACCCAGGATTCTTCTTAAAGGGACCGCGCAGAACACCTCTCTCACAACCACCCACTGGAGTGGCAGGAAGAGAGTGTAATCTAGGAGGCACAGGGGGAAACATTTTGGGAGACAGCCACCCTAACCCCTGGGTCGAGTCACTCCCCAAATCTGAAGTGAATATTTCCCCCGGAAACAGCAATACCAGCAAAGGGAAGCAGGAGAGCAGCCAAACAAGCCCCCCCGCGGCACTCAGAGCAGAGTTGCTTAGAAGGAGGGAGCTTTCAGGGATACAGTAGTGAGTGTTAGGGTCTGAGCGGCAGCGCCCGTACCCCTCACATGGCTGAGGGTCGCCATAGGGCAGGCGGTGGCTGGACGCAGAGGCTTGGTTCTGTCTGCAGGGGTGGAAGCCTGCTGGCCGCCACTAGGCTCACGTGTGAGCTCAGTCTTGCCCAGCTGAGGAGGAGTAGGCGGGCAAAAGCGGTCAAGCCCAGCTGCCGGCAGCCTATAATCCAGCCTGTGGGAGAAGGGCGGGAGCCCTGGAAGGGGTGTAGGCCAGCCCTTGAGCAAGGGCCGAGGAGCACAGCCCCGCCCCGCCTGTGGAACCTAGGCTTGTTGCTTGACTTAGGAGCTGGCTCCTCCCATTGGGGTGGAGCCAAAAGCCCAGAACAGGTGGAAACCCACTACTAAGCTGAGCGTGGGCATGCAGTTCTGCCCAGCTGGGTAGAGCCAAGGCTAGCAGCCATTCCCCGAGCAGGCTCCCCCTGCAAAGGCGGTGCGAAAGCCTGGAAACAGGCAGAGACCCGCAGCTGAGCAAAGGTGCTCGCCACTGCCCTCAGGGCCGAGCATAATGCCACCCACATGGGCGGGGCAAAGGCCAAGGCCACCAAGGCTTGTGCACCTGAGCACGTGATCACAGCCACTTCCGTGAAGGAAAGGTGGAAACCACAGCAACACCCAAACCCAAAAGCCCTAGGCAGCAACAGAAGAGGGGGTGGCAGGCCTGCAGATAGACCATACCTAGGAAACAGAGGCCATACCCAGTGGACTCCAGAGGCCAAAACCTTTACACAAAGAAAATGCGAAGGCAGAGAAAAGCAACACAAATGAACCAAGAGAAATCCCCAGAAAAGGATCTAAATGAATCAGATATAACCAAATTACCAGATGCAGAGTTTAAAATAACGATTGTTAGGATGCTCAAAGATATTAGAACAACAATAGATGGTCATTACGAACACCTAAATAAAGAGATAGCAAATATAAAAAAGAACATTGAAATAATAAAAAAAAAATCAGTCAGAAATGACAAATACAATATCTGAAATAAAGACCATAATGGAAGGAATTAAAAGCAGGATGGATGAAGTGGAGAATAGAATCAGTGAGTTAGAGGACATGATAAATAAAGGCAAGGAAGCAGAGCAGAAAAAAAAAAAGAGACTCAAAAAGTCTGAGGAAACTCTAAGAGAGCTCTGTGACAACATGACGAGAAATAACATCCGCATAATAAGGGTTCCTGAAGAAGAAGAGAAAGAACAAGGAATAGAGACTTTGTTCAAGCATATCATAGCTAAAAGCTTCCCTCAATTAAGGCAGGAAAACATCTCACATGTTCAGGAAGCACAGAGAACTCCATTAAAGAGAAACCCAAAGAAATCAACACCAAGACACATCATAATTAAAATACCAAAGCTAAGTGATAAAGAGAAAATATTAAAAGCTGCTAGAGAAAAAAAGACTATCACCTACAAAGGAGCCCCCATAATGATGACTTCTGACTTCTCAGCAGAAACACTTGAGGTCAGAAGGGAATGGCAAAAATATTCAAAGTAATGCAGAACAAGAGCCTACAACCAAGACTACTTTATCGAGCAAGGCTATCATTTAAAATTGAAGAAGTAATAAAAAGCTTCACAGACAAAAAAAAAAAAACCTCAAGAAATTCACTACAACCAAACCAAGGCTGCAAGAAATGCTAAGGGACCTGTTGTAAACAGATCAAAGGAGAAAAAGAATATAGCAAAAGAGGAACACAGTTTTAAAGAATAAAATGGAAAAAAACAATTACATATCAATAATGACCTTAAATGTAAATGAACTAAATGATCCAATCAAAAGACATAGGGTAGCTGCATGGATAAGAAAACAGGACCCATACATATGCTGTCTACAAGAGACACACCTTAAATCAAAAGATGCACATAGGCTAAAGATAAAAGGATGAAAAAAATATTTCACGCAACTGGAAATGAAAAAAAAAGCTGGGGTAGCAATACTTATATCAGAAAAAATGAACTTTAAAACAAAGACCATAGTTAGAGATAAAGAAGGTCACTACATAATGATAAAGGGGGCAATACAACAGGAAGATATAACCATTATAAATATCTATGCACCTAATATAGGAGCACCTAAATATATAAAGCAGACGTTGATGGATTTAAAGGGTGAGATCAACAGCAATACTATAATAGTAGTGGATTTCAATACCCCATTTACATAATTAGATAGATCCTCAAAAAAGAAAATTAACAAAGAAACAGCAGACTTAAAGAACATATTAGATCAACTTGATTTAATAGATATCTTCAGAACCTTTCACCCTAAAACAGCAAAATATACATTCTTTTCTTTTTTTTTATTAATATTTGCATTTTTATGAAGCTGGAAATGGGGAGGCAGTCAGATAGATACCCGCATGCGCCCGACCAGGATTCACCCGGCACACCCACCAGGGGGCGATGCTATGCCCATCTGGGGCATCACTCTGTTGCGAACAGAGCCAGTCTAGCTCCTGAAGCAGAGGCCACAAAGCCATCCCCAGTGCCCGGGCCATCTTTGCTCCAATAGAGCCTTGGCTGCAGGAGGAGAAGAGAGAGACAGAGAGGAAGGAGAGGGGGAAGGGTGGTGAAGCAGATGGGCACTTCTCCTGTGTGCCCTGACTAGGAATCATACCCAGGACCTACACACACCAGGTCGACGATCTACCACCGAGCCAACCGGCCAGGGCTGAATATACATTCTTTTCAAGCGCTCATGGTACATTCTCTAGAATAACATGTTAGGGCACAAAAGTGATCTCAACAAATTTAAGAAGATTGAAATCATATCGAGCACTTTCTCTGATCACAATGGCATGAAACTAGAAATCAACCACAACAGAAAAACTAAAAAATACTCAAACACTTGGAAACTAAATAGCATATTATTAAATAAAAAATGGGTAAACAATGAGATCAAAGAAGAAATTAAAAAATTCCTAGAAACATACAATAATGAGCATACATCAACTCAAAATTTATGGGATACAGCAAAAGCAGTCCTGAGAGGAAAGTTTATAGCTTTACAGGCATACCTCAAGAAGCTAGAAAATGCTCAAATAAACAACTTGAACCTACACCTAAAAGAACTAGAAAAGAACAGCAAGTAAAGCCCAGAGCTAGTAGAAGGAAGGAAATAATAAAGATCAGAGCAGAAATAAATGACATAGAGGTTAAAGAAACAATACAGAGGATCAATGAAACCAGGAGCTGATTCTTTGAAAAGGTAAACAAGATCGATGAACCTTTAACAAGACTCACCAAGAAAAAAAGACAGAGGACTCAAATAAATAAAATTAGAAATGAGAATGGAGAAATAACAACTGACACAACAGAAATACAAAATATTGTAAGAAGGTACTATGAAGAACTGTACACCAAAAAACTAGGCAACCTAGATGAAATGGACAAATTCCTTGAAACATATAATCTTCCAAAAATAATCTGGAAGAATCAGAAAACCTAAACAGACCAATTACAACAAATGAGATTGAAACAGTTATCAAAAAACTCCCCCAAAAGAAAAGTCCTGGGCCTGATGGCTTCACAAGTGAATTCAACCAAATATTCAAAGAATCAACTCCTATCCTTCTGAAGCTATTTCAAAAAATTCAAGAGGAAGGAAGACTTCCAAACTCCTTTTATGAGGCGAGCATAATTCTGATTCCAAAACCAGGCAAAGACAACACAAAAAAAGAAAATTATAGGCCAATATCCCTGATGAATTTAGATGCAAAAATCCTCATCAAAATATTAGCAAACCGGATCCAGCAATATATGAAAAAAATCATACACCATGATCAAGTGGGATTTATTCTTGGGAGGCAAGGCTGGTACAATATTCGTAAATCAATCAATGTGATTCATCACATAAACAAAAGGAAGGAGAAAAACCACATGATAATTTCAATAGATGCAGAAAAAGCATTTGATAAAATCCAGCACCCATTCATGATCAAAACTCTCACCAAAGTGGGAATACAGGGAACATACCTCAACATGATAAAGGCCATCTATGACAAACCCACAGCCAACATCATACTCAATGGGCAAAAATTAAAGCAATCCCCTTAAGATCAGGAACAAGGCAGGGGTGCCCCCTTTCACCACTCTTATTCAGTATAGTTCTAGAAGTCCTAGCCACAGCAATCAGACAAGAAAAAGAAATAAAAGGCTTCCAAATTGGAAAAGAAGAAGTAAAACTATCATTATTTGCAGATGATATGATATTGTATATAGAAAACCCTTAAGTCACAGTCAAAAAACTACTAGACCTGATAAATGAATTCAGCAAGGTGGCAGGATATAAAATCAATACTCAGAAATCAGAGGCATTTTTATACACTAACAATGAACTGTCAGAAAGAGAAATTAAGGAATCAATCCCCTTTACCATTGCAACCAAAAAAATAAAGTACCTAGGAGTAAATTTAACCAAGGAGACTAAAGACTTGTACTTGGAAAATTACAAAACATTGATAAAAGCAAGGAAGATACAAACAAGTGTAAGCATATACCGTGCTCATAGTTAGGAAGAATAAACATCATTAAAATGTCTATATTACCCAAAGCAATTCATAAATTCAATGCAATACCTATTAAAATACCAATGACATACTTCGAAGATATAAAACACATATTCCAAAAATTTATATGGAACCAAAAGAGAACAGGAATAGCCTCAGCAATCTTGAAAAGGAAGAATAAAGCGGGAGGTATCACATTTCCAGATATCAAGTTATATTATAAGGCCATTGTACTCAAAACAGCCTGGTACTGGCATAAGAACAGGCATATAGATCAATGGAACAGAACTGAGAACCCAGAAATAAACCCACACTTTTATGGACAACTGATAATTGACAAAGGAGGTAAGAGCATACAATGGAGTAAAGACAGCCTCTTCAACAAATGGTGTTGGGAAAATTGGACAGCTACCTGCAAAAAAATGAAACTAGACCACCAACTTACACCATTCACAAAAATAAACTCATAATGGATAAAAGACTTAAATGTAAGCCATAAAACCATAAGCATCTTAGAAGAACACATAGGCAGTAAGCTCTCTGACATCTCTCGCAGCAATATATTTGCTGATTTCTCTCCACAGGCAAGGGAAATAAAAGACAGGATAAACAAATGGGACTATATCAAACTAAAAAGCTCCGCACAGCTAAAGACAGTAAGAACAGAATAAAAAGACAAACTACACAATGGGAGAATATATTTCACAATGCGTCTGATAAGGGGTTAATAACCAAAATTTATAAAGAACTTGTAAAACTTAATACCAGAAAGACAAACAGTCAAATCCAAAATTGGGCAAAATAAATGAATAGGCACTTCTCCAAAGAGGACATACAGATGGCCAATAGGCATATAAAAAAATGCTCAACATCACTAATTATTAGAGAAATGCAAATTAAAACCACAATGAGACATCATCTCACACCAGTCAGAATGGCGCTCATCAATAAAACAACACAGAATAAGTGCTGGCGAGGATGTGGAGAAAAGGGACCCTCCTGCACTGCTGGTGGGAATGCAGACTGGTGCAGCCACTGTGGAAAACAGTATGGAGATTCTTCAAGAAATTAAAAATCGAACTGCCTTTTGACCCAGCTATACCACTGTTAGAAATATACCCCAAGAACACCATAGCACTGTTTGAAAAGACAAATATACCCCCATGTTTATGGCAGCATTGTTCACAATAACAAAGATCTGGAAACAACCCAAGTGTGCATCAGAGGATGAGTGGATTAAAAGCTTTAGTGTGTGTGTGTATATATATATATATATATATATATATATATATATATATATACACACACACACACACACACACACACACACACACACACACACACACTATGGAATACTACTCAGCCATAAGAAATGATGACATCGGATCTTTTACAACAACATAGATGGACCTTGATAACATTATACTGAGCGAAATAAGTAAATCAGAAAAAAACTAAGAACTATATGATTCCATACATAGGTGGGACTTAAAAATGAGATTCAGAGACATGGACAACAGTGTTGGTGTTACAGGGTGGGGGGAGGAGAGGTAGGAGGTTGGGGGAGGGGAGGGGCACAAAGAAAACCAGTTAGAAAGTGACGAAAGACAATTTTATCAATGTCACCCCATTAAAATTAAAGAAAAAAAAAAAAAGAATGTGTCTCATGGCTAATTCAGGCAGTTAGAAGAATAGTATAAGGATGCTAATTCTGCTTCTCAGGCCACATCCTGCAAAAGGGGCCCCAAGCAAATTGGTGATTTGGCCAATTGGATTTTAAAGAAATAGGTGAGGAATGCCCTGAAATGGAACTAACAATACATGAGCATAAATTTAAAGGACTTTTAGATACTGGAACTGATGTATCTGTTATTGCTAAGCTACATTGGCCTCCTTTCTGGCCCACTCATGCAGCAGTCACAGAATTACAAGGTATAGGGCAGAGTAAATCGCCTCAACAAAGTTCTAGTTTTCTACATTGGGAAGATTAAGGTCATTCTGGATATTTTAAGCCGTATGTACTCCCTGGATGGCCAGTTAATATGTGGGGTAGAGATGTTTTGAAAAATATGGGAGCATTGCTTGTCAGTCCTAATGGTTTAGTCAGTACTCAGATGCTTGTTTGGGGATTTTTGCCCACCAAGGGACTAGGGAAAGAACAGCGAGGAATTCTCACCCCCATAGAAGTGGCAACCAATACCAGAAGGTGTGGATTAGGATATCAAAATTTAGCATAGGGGCCTTGGTAGCTCCTGCTACCTCAATAATGCATTGTGCAGACCCAATTACTTGGAAATCAGATAATCCTGTATGGGTAGACCAATGGACCCTTTCTCAGGAGAAATTTAGGGCAGCTGCTCAGTTGGTACAAGAGCAGCTACAGCTTGGGCACATTGAACTATCTAATAGCCCATGGAATACACTTCCATATTTTGATCTTGTTGCCTCCTGGATTATCAAGGGGCATAGGCGACCCTTACAGCTTATAGGTATTGAGCCTCAAAATTATTGTTGTTCCTTTTTTCAAAGGATCAACAACAATGGCTCTGGGAAACTTCCACTAAATGGCAAATCGCTATTGCAAATCAATGGGCAATTTTCTACTAAAACTGTCAACTTAAAACCAGCTCAAAGTCTAGAATTATATGCCATTATCATGGCTTTTCAGCATTTGCCATATTCCCCCTTTAATCTATATACAGACAGCAAACATTTACTTATGGTGTTTCCACTATAAAGACTGCTGTCTTAGGGACAAATACTGATGAACTATTTCAGCAGTTCCTCCTTCTTCAAAGACTTGTATGTCAACATAGAGCTCCATGTTTTATAGGACATACTCGAGCTCACTCCATGCTCCCTGGAGCTTTAGCACAAGGGAATGCCTTTTTTGTTGTTGTTTTTTTCTCTTTTTTTGGTTATTTTTCTGTATTTTTCTGGGGTTGGAGGCGGGGAGACAGTCAGATGGACTCCTGCGTGCGCCTGACCAGGGTCCACCTGGCACAACTACCAGGGGGGGATGCTCTTCCCATCTGCGGTATTGCTCTGTTGCAACCAGAGCCATTCTAGCACCTGAGGCAGATGCCATGGAGCCATCCTCAGCACCTGGGCCAACTTTCCTCCAATGGAGCCTTGGATGCGGGAGGGGAAGATAGAGACAGAGAGGAAGGAGAGGGAGAGGGGTGGAGAAGCAGATGGGCGCTTCTCCTGTGTGCCCTGGCCAGGAATTGAACCTGGGACTCCTGCATGCCAGGCCGACGCTCTACCTGTGAGCCAACCGGCCACAGCCTAGGAATGAATGCTGATGAACAGGAGACGTCAAATCTTTTTCTCCTGCAAACTACCACCTTTTTTATTTCCAGCTAATAACACTGTTTTGTCTTTTTCCAAATAGCTCCAGATATATGGAAAAGATTTATATAGGCAGATGGGGATCCTCAAACCCCTCAGCGAGATCTTCTGAGCATGACTTTTAAGAAACAAAGAGGCAGAAAAAGCCCAATAGAGATCAGGGGAACTACCAGCTTTTAGGATACACCCTTAAAGGCTCCAATGCCCCAAAGGGGTCTCATAGGATGCCATCTGGGTCCTGCTTCAATAGTGGAAAGGAAGGTCATTGAGCTAAAGCCTGCCAGACTTACATGCCTCTGCTGGGAGGAAACAGGGACACTGGAAGGTAGGCTTACCCCTCACTCCTCTAAGAGAGGGTTCAGTCTCCTCCAGCCCTGCTCCAGCCACCTATGACCTAACCTTGCCCAGAAGGCTGGGGTTTGCCACTGAAGGCTGAAAGTGCCCAGGGCTGTTGGCCCCATCTACGACACTGTGGACAAGCCTAGGGTATTTCTTCCAAGAAGCAGGTAAACTGATCTCATTTGCACAAGGGTCACTTAACTATGTCTTGCCTGAATAGTCAGGGTTTTTATTCTTCCCTCAATGATCTCTGTTGTGGGTGTTGATAGTCCTATTTTCTGCTGATTTGTTTAATATATAGTATTACCTTTATTCCTCCTACCTCAATGCCCCACTCATATCTCAGGCTGGGACCTACTGCTAATTTGGAGCTCTCTTTCCCCCTTTTGCCAACTTCTATTATGAATCTACCTTTGCCATCCAGCTTAGTGTATCCCAAAGTTCTCTTTACTAAGCCACAGTCGCAGAGCTCCAGGGAAATGCACCCTGGTCTCATTTCTCCAGGCAGAGGAGAACAGAAGCTCCATCTCTACACATGCTGCAGATGGCTTTTCCACTCTACCTGAATCATTACCAGCTAGAAGCAGTGGTCATTGGGACTTGGACGTGAGCTGCAAAGTATAGAATTGTGACAACAATCCCAGTGCCATGCGAACTTTTCCTGGAGGTGGACTTGTCCTGGACTCCTGCTCCTTGTGACAGCTCCTAACAGACTTAATGGGGGTTGGGTTGCATTTTTCAGGGATTTGGCAAGGTGTTGGGGCCAACTTGGACTTGGCGAACATGTTAAGGACACTACTCTTTTATGGATTCTTGCTGTATTGGCCAAGAGTTTGCTTAAAGGCTTTAATCACTGTAAAAAAATATATAGAAGACTGGATGGGGAAGATTTGGCACATATATGCCATGGTGTACTATTCAGCCATAAGAAGTGATGACATCGGATCACTTACAGCCGAATGGTGTGATCTTGATAACATTATACAGAATGAGGTGGGTAGGTCAGAAAAGACCAAGAACTGTAGGATTCCATACATTGGTGGGACATAAAAATGAGACTAAGAGTCATAGACAGGAGTGTGGTGGTTGTGGGGTGCGGGGGGAGGGAAGGAGGAGGGGAGGGGGAAGGGTACAAAGAAAACTAGATAGAAGGTGACAGAGGACAGTCTGACTTTGGGTGATGGGTATGCAACAGAATTAAATGACAAAATAACCTGGACATGTTTTCTTTGAATATATGTACCCTGGTTTATTGATGTCACCCCATTAAAATTAAAAAAAAAAAAAAAATAATAAGCACATCTTTTTTTTTACCATGATTTGAAAACCTGTCTTTTTTTAATTGACATATTTTTGTGTATGTGAATAAGTAAAATATAAATTTCTAGAAGTGAAATTGTAGTGTCAGAGTGTGTTAACATTTGGAAGTTTGGAAGATACTGCCAGATAGCTTCCTAAAGCTTACACTAATCTATACACTATCAAAAATTTACAAAAGACCCTGGCCAGGGGGCTCTGTTGGTTGGCACACTGTTCTGAGGCACAGAGATCGCCAGCTCAGTCCCCAGTCTGGGCACATGCTGGAGCAACTCGGTGTTCCTGTCTCTCTCTTCTTCTCTCGCTGAAATCAACAAATTAAAAAAAAATTACAAAGAGCTGCTTCTATATTTTCCAACAAATAAAAGGGTACTAATAATTAATCTTTATCAACCTGGTAGGCACAAATAGTATAGTATGGTTCTAGTTTGCATTTGCTTTGTTTTTAATGACATTAAGCATCTTTCCGTATACCTAGTGACCATGCATATATTTCTGTAAAGCACATTTTTATGCCCTTTGTTTATTATTTCTTTTCTTGTCATTTTCTAATGTCATTTGGTTTGTGAGGTCTTTTACACTAAAGAAATTAGGCCTTTGTCATAACTGTTGCCACTTGAATATGGTGCTATTCTTTGGCTCAATTAAAACATTATATGGGTAAATCTTTCTTTATAATTTCTGGGTTTTCTATCATATGTGAAAAACATTGCCCCACTCCCAATGTATGAACACATTCCCATTGTTGATCTCTGGTCTCCAAGGGCTTGCCTCCCTTTCCTGCTACTTCCAGCCCTCCCTCTCTCTCTCCTTCCCTCTCTTCTTTCCTTTCCTTTTCACATTTAAATATTTACTCATATAGAACTTATTTTGACATAAAAAGTAAGGCAGGGACTTATGTTTTTCCTTAAATGGCTAGCCATTTGTCTCTTTCAGTTTATTGGATTAGTCATCTTTTTCCCAATCCTTTAAAATGACCCCAGGTTACAATTTTTAAACAAATAATTTGACCTGAACTTTTAAAGATGGGTTGTTTTTCTTAGTCTGTTCAGGCTGCTGTAACACAATACATAGACTGAGTGGCTTAAACAACAGAACTTTATTTCTCATAGTTCTGGAGTCTGGAAGCCAGATTCCAGAGTGTCAGTGTGAGCAGGTGCTGGTGGGAGCACACTTCCTGGCTTGCAGGCAGCCGCCATCTTGCTGTGTGTCAGGTGGTGGAAAGAGAGGAAGCTCTGGTCTTTTCCTCTTCTTATAAAGACAATCCCACCATAAAGGCTCCATTTTTATGACCGTCTAAAACTAATTGCCTCCTTAAGGCCTCATCTCCAAATACCATGACAGTGAATGTTAGGGGTTTGATATGTAGATTTTGAGAGGACATAAACATTCAATCCATAACAGTTTTCAAGGGCATTGAAGAAAAGATGTCAGACTATGCTCAGGCACAATAGAAGGCCTTATTTCATTCCTTGAAATTCTATTTAGCCCATATTATATTCCAGTCAAGAAGCTCCAAAAGATGAAGGGACCACATCCCTTTGACAAGTAGCTCATGGTCTTTGTGGTAAGGGGGATATCAATCAACAATTACAACACAGTGTGTTAACAATGATAACACACACAATGATTTCATTCACAAATCAGCTCATCATGGAGCACATGGAAAAGAGCATGTGGAATGTATCCAGGGAAGACATTCCCCAGCCGGTGAGCCTCGGCTGAGCTCCGTGTAATGCCTAGGGTGATCTTTCCAAGGTTTGGTCCCCAGCAAAAACGTTGGATTTACTTTTGCTCTGACTTACAATAATTGTAACCATCAAATAAATGTCACATGCATGCAAATTCTTCAGGAGATAACAAGGCATGTTATGAAATCTAGTAGCTATTGGGAGTTTACCAACTCTTCTGCAGGGAAGGTGACCATTAAATGTGAATTAAAAAATAAAACTTGAGGGACTTTTGAATTTCCTATTGGGAACTTATTATTGCTCCTTTTCTAAGATTTCCTCATTAAAAATAAAAAAGTATATTTTGAGGAGTATGATGAATAATAAAGGAATAACACATTTCTGTAGGGTACAATAGGGTCCAATTCTGTCTGAGAAGCTGGTAATCCATATAAATATTGTATCTGGGTCAACAAACAGCTGTTCAAAAATATCTGTGCTATTTGCTGTTTACTCTGATTACCTTGGATAATAGTCACTAGGCAACAGGCTGGTTTGCTGCACTGAGCGTGATGGCTGTTAGTTAAGTTGTTACAAAACATGTCAAGGGCTGCTCTCCCTCACTGAGACCAGCAGAAATGAACACAGCCACCCAAGGAAGCTGGAATCAAGTGAGAGCAGAGCATCCCGGGTGGGGGGTACTTTTGTTCTCTAACACTGTACAAAGATTTAGTAACGTCTCTCGTTTATTTGGATTAAGTAAGTTTATGGCAGATTAAAGAGAAATTAATATATATATATATATATATATATATATATATATATATATATATATATATATGTTTACCTGAATGTGTGTCTCACCTCTGTCTGCAAATGTCTGGGGAAATAACATATTAATGTTCTAGAAACCATCTTATTTTGCTATGATGTGTATATGAAGCTGATAACCAGGACAATCCTGGCAGTACATCAATCCAAAATCTACAGTTTGATGAATTTCACAAGCTCAATACACCTTTATAATTGCTATCCAGATCAAGAAGCAAAAATGTCACCCCAAGGGGACAGTTTTACCATATGACAGGCATGGGGGAAAGGATAAGGTTGGCATATTATTTTATGTTTAGGCACAGGAAGCATCAGATGGATGAAGTTAAGGATTCTGTCACAAGGAAATCTTTTCCATCTCTTCTCCATAAAGTCAGGAATACTTAGAATATTTATAAAAGAAACACAGTGAGCCAGTGAAAGTGTTTCTGGCTGTTCCTAGAGAGACACATTTTCAGAATTGGAATGGTGTCTTGCCTCTCTTTGACCACTTGTATGGACACTGCTCAACAAACACCCACAACTGATGAGCATGTCTGATGAAGACCACAGTTCGAGCATTTTGAAGCAAACTGAGAACACTTAGCTTTTAATAGTATAATAAGTGACAACTCAAGAAATAACTGGTCCAGTATGAATACTGGCTCATGTGGGTGGCCTGTAGCATAGCTCAGGAATGCAGTGGGATGAGAATAACAAAAAAAGGAAACAGGCAGGGACCCTTTCCAGAGAGGTTACAGAAAGGACCAATAGCTAGTTCATAGAAAACCCATGCCAACAGACTTATTGTTTATTATCTGTAGTTTATGTACATATTTTTACTTGTTGCATTCTTCCAGATAGTCATTTTGTTTTGATTTTTAAAGCCCTCAATTAAAAACACTAATTCTCATATTGATTTTAAGGGGTGTTTGAGCTGGGCAGTCCTACTCAGGAGACAGCAGTAATAGACAGTATTGGAGTGAAGTATGGAAAAGTAAAATAATGAAATAGTCTGTTCATGTTTGGGCACATATGTAGCTTGTTTACATAAAAAGTTTCATGCCAGCCTTATTAAACTACATCTATTTTTTCTTTTTTTTGTCTTTGCAGAACAATATGTTCTTTAGTATATGAAACAAAGACATCAGGTATAAGAGCTATGCTGCCTGACCAGATGGTGGTGCAGTGGATAGAGCATTTAACTGGGATGCAGAAAACCCAGGTTCAAAACCCTGAGGTTGCTGGCTTGAGTGTGGGCTCACCAGCTTGAGCGTGGTATCATAGACATGACCACATGGTCACTGGCTTGAGCCCAAAGGTTGCTGGCTTGAGCCCAAGGCACTGGCTTGAGTAAGGAGTCACTCACTCTGCAGTAGCCCCCCCACCCCCGTAAAGGCATGTATGAAAAAGCAGTCAATGAACAACTAAGGAGCCTCAACAAAGAATTGATGCTTCTCATCTCACTCCCTTCCTGTCTGTCTCCCTATCTATACCTCTCTCTGTCTCTCTGTCTCACACACACACACACACACACACACACACACACACACACACACACAAAGGGAGCTATGTTGAAGCTGCTGTATCAGAGAGAACACTGGGTCAGGCAAACACTTAATGCATGAAAGCAAATGTAGTCATTGAGTAGTACTTAAACTGTTACTCCTATAACTGTAACCAAAGCAACATTAAGTTAAAATTACTATTCCATAATTTTTAACACACTAAGCTATTTAAAACAAGCTTTTGTTTGCTTATCAGTGGTTGATTATAATAAGAATTTATTACTATCATTTATGAAGATAATTACACTTTAGCAATAGAGAATTTTAACTGTGTTAGCATAGAAAGCTTAATTATCTGTACTAAGAAGACATAATGAAATTATCCGTTAAAGCAGTAATTACAGTACTAACGAATCTAGTACCCAATGTTCTTTAGAATCCTAATTTGTAACTTTAATTTAAACAATATATTTTAAGAGATGTCTATAAAAAGTACACTCCTGAATAACAAGATTTTTTGTAGTGAGTTTATTGGGGCTAAAAGGATATATTTAAAATTGCAACATTAATAAATAGGCATGTACCTTTGTAAATCAAGTGCATTTTACAAAGTACTTTTTTGATTTATTGAAGTGAATTCTAATTTATAAATTCAAACAATTTGCTGAGACATTAGAATGAACAGATGTCTAAAAGTGTCAGACTCAAAAACATCCAATTTAGCCTAACATTTGGCTTTGTTTAGGTCAGGGGTCGGGAACCTATGGCTCGTGAGCCAGATGTAACTCTTTTAATGGCTGCATCTGGCTCGCAGACAAATATTTAATTAAAAAAATAATGTTAAAAATATAAAACATTCTCATGTATTACAATCCATTCATTTCCTACCACTCATGTTCATGGTTGCGGGTGGCTGGAGCCAATCACAGCTGTCCTCTGGGACAACACCAAATTTTTATTGGATATTGTGTAACATACACGGGTAGTTGTATGGCTCTCATGGAATTACATTTAAAATATGTGGTGTTCATGGCGCTCTCAGCCAAAATGGTTCCCGACCCCTGGTTTAGGTGTTGTGAACCGATTATGGTTTTATTTTAGTTCCTCCTTTGCCCTTCTTTTTTATTCTTTTTGCAACTCTGATATATTTAATATTTTCATCATTCTGTGGTTCTGGAAAACATTATTCATGTATCTGTCTCTTAGTTTCTAGGTCTCACAGTTCAGGGTATAAGGTCTTGTGTGTGAAGAAATAAACTTCATTCCACTCAGAAGTGTGGTTGAGTAATGAGGCTTTACAACCAAGTTCACCAAGTCCTAGATTGTAATAGGTCAGCTGAAGAGCTGTTTATATTGTCTATTTCAGTTTCTCAGAAAGTACAAGTAAAAGAAAATTCCCCACAAGCCACTCTTATTTAACATGCCAATCAAATCTCCTTGCCTTTAGTCTAAGTGTAGATGTAATAAATCTAAGCTAACCTAAGAGAATGACTAGGGAAATTTTCACATGTTGGGAAGATTTCCTTTAATTCAAGTATATTAAAAAGGTAACAGAAGAGTGTCCTTTAAACTCTGTTTAAGTCTTCTTTCCTGGTCTGTGGTGGCTCAGTGGATCGACTGTTGACCTGGAACACTGAGTTCACTGGTTCGAAACCCTAGGCTTGCCTGGTCGAGCCACATATGATGAAGAAAGAACAACTGAAGTGAAGCAACCATGAGTTGATACTTCTCATTCCTCTGCCCCCCCCTTACTCTTTCTGTAAAATCAATAAATAAAATCTTTTAAAAAAACAGACTTCTTTCATTCAGACTGACAAAGAGCTTCCACCAAAAGGTGGTCGAGTGTACAGACTAGAACAAAATTAAGAATCGATAGTCACATAAGGCATTGCAGTTCAATGTCATTTATTAAGAGCGTCATCCACAAACCTGAATTCAAATTCCACCTTCTCCTCAAGGCCCTTTCAGTCAGAATCTGCCTCCTCATTCCTTCTAGTCCTAGAAAGGCTATTTCCACCTTACAGGCATTGTTACAATCTGCCTTATATTAACAAATTATTTTATTCACCTCTGAATCCCCTAATATCTGAAAGGGCATGAGAAGCAAAGTTGTCACTATGGGCATAGCTGGTCAGGGATGCTGGAGCGAGCAGGCATCCTACACGTGCGGAGTACCAGCTCACAGGTGCAAGGCCCACCCACCTGGCCCTCACTTAGAAACCCAGGAAATTCTAAATCACAGAATTGGTTTTCAGGAGTCCTTCGCCTTTCATTAAGTCCCTTCATGCACGCCTTGCTAATGAAAGGCAGTGAACTTTACATTTTCTTATGGAAATACTTTCTTAGTGACAAGTTTCTGGCATTAGTCCAAGAAAGATTAATTAAAATTTCTGAGAGTGCTTGATAATTCTGATCAAACATTCACAATTATCTAGCCAAATGGATGTTTCCTATTTTAGACTTACAGGACCAAATCATGTCCGTATTCACAACAGATTTTTGAAAGTGTAGCGAGCTTCGAAGAACGGTAACTGTGAGGATAATTATAAAGTACTCTGCCTAGGTCCTGCTTCTCAGCTTGTTTTGCAGTGATTATACTTGATTTGAGAGTGAAGCGCTCTGGGTATTATTGAGCAAGCTGAACTAACTCAGAGGTGAGTCAGTGGTCACCATGCTTGCTGATAGGGAATGAAGCTAATTTTCTGAAGAAGCCACTGTCACTGATATGAAATGACATTTCAGTGACATTTTCTCTTCAGAAGTTGGAGCTGCTGCCTGTGTTCTGAAATGTAATCTGATACCAGTGGGCCAGTGCTGTGACAGGGGTTAAGAATAATGAATCATTCAGGGTGTCAGTATCTACTTCAAGTTCAAAAATGATACACTGTTATTTTAAAAGGGACTTCTGGCTCTCCACAAATGAATAACTAGTGTTTCAGTGCTCTGAAGACTAAAAAAAAAAAAAAAAAAAAAAAGGTTTATAGTTTTCTACCTTGTCATTGAGTGTTGTGGTGAAATTCTCAAAATTATTTTGAATTTTGTGGGAAGGACATTAGCTTATTTTCATTCTGAGTCATTTTCCTCTGGAAACGAAAATCAACTTAACAGGTATTTTATAAGTCTAGACACATTTTAGAGGAGCAACACTAAAGACGATTTTCTTTTCTTTTTTTTTATTTATTTTTATTTATTTTTTTTGTGTGTGTATTTTTCTGAAGCTGAAAACAGAGAGAGACAGTCAGACAGACTCCCGCATGCGCCCCACCGGGATCCACCCGGCACGCCCACCAGGGGGCGACGCTCTGCCCACCAAGGGGCAATGCTCTGCCCCTCCGGGGCGTCGCTCTGTTGCGACCAGAGCCACTCTAGCGCCTGGGGCAGAGGCTGATGAGCCATCTTTGCTCCAATGGAGCCTCAGCTGCGGGAGGGGAAGAGAGAGACAGAGAGGAAGGAGAGGGGGAGGGGTGGAGAAGCAGATGGGCGCTTCTCCTGTGTGCCCTGGCCGGGAATCGAACCCAGGACTTCTGCACGCCAGGCCGACGCTCTACCACTGAGCCAACTGGCCAGGGCGATTTTCTTTTCTTTTAAAAGGTTTAAATTTTTAAAAATTTATTGATTTTGAGAGAGAGAGAGGAAGGGAGAGACAGAGAGAGAAACCTTGATTTATTGTTCCACTTACTTATGCATTCATTGGTTGCTCCTTGTATGTTTCCTGACCAGAGATTGAACCAGCAGTCTTGACATGTTGGGACAATGCTCTCACCAACGGAGCTACCTGGCCAGGGCTAAAAATAATTTTTTATGTGACTCTATTTATGACTCTATAACTCAGACCCAGAAGTGTTTTTGTTTTTGTTTTGCTAGTAAAACTAAGTCCCAGCCTCAGATCCAGCAAGAGTAAGCTATGGAATGACTATTGTACAGGTGGAGTAAGAATAGGAGAGGGTCCCAGACAGGCACTAGCATTGCCACTTCGTGGTGAACTTCCTGTCACATTTTATTTTGCAGGAGCCTGGCAGCCATAGAACACACTAATGAGCAAAATCATGCTCAAATGCATGGATGAAAAGTGAAACATACATTTAATTACCCAGTCACTTTTAAATGGTATGAGGTATCATGCCGACAAAATGTTTGAGTCAATCTATTTGAGTTTTTGTGTGTGTGGTTATAACTTTCACTTGGCAAACAATAAATATTTTTGTTGATTTTGCTGTTGATTGGCAGTTTCTCTTTTTGGTATATATAGATGATCTGTGAAAAGCCCAAACAACCAAGGACCCCAAATAATGAGTTCTTTTTATGATCTTCAGTGCCCCCCATTAGTTATTCCAGTTTTTCCAACTTAAATATTTTAAGGCTATTTATAGAGAGTACAGTTTATCAAACAAAACAAAATTGCTAAAGCCTGACCGGGCAGTGGCACAGTGAATAAAGTGATGGACCGGGATGCAGAGGACCCAGGTTCAAAACCTCGAGGTCACTGGCTTGAGCTCAGGCTCATCCAGCTTGAGAGAGGGGTTGTTGGCTTGAGCGTGGGATCATAAATGTGACCCCATGCTTGCCAGCTTGAGCCCAAAGGTCACTGGCTTGAAGCCTAAGGTCGCTGACTTGAACCCAACGTTGCTGGCTTGAGCAAAGGGTCACTCACTCTGCTGTAGCAAGTTGGTCAAGGCACATATGAGAAAGCAATCAGTTAACAACTAAGGTGCTGCAATGAAAATTGATGCTTCTCATCTCCCTCCTTTCCTGTCTTCCTGTCCCTATCTGTCCCTTTCTCTGACTCTGTCTCTGTAAAAAAAATTGCTAAAGCTCCAAAATAATTAGGAACTTTGCTCTTTAATTTCAGTTACCTAAAAATCTAATTTATTAGTACTAGGAAAACTTTCTCTGACTAGTTTCAAGCAAAGGGTTTGCTGCAAACTGATTAGATCTAAAGGTGTGTTGTATGCTTTTTGTCACACTTTCCCTTGTCCCTCTGGCTGTAGATATATAATACCACACAGAGATGCTAAGATCCTTAAGGACCTTGGAGGTTTCCATTAATTATTCATTTACTTATTTTACTATCTCGCTTATTCCACTAGCAAGACAGAGTTTTTCTTTTCTTATTTACCTAGCAGTTGACTCATCAATCCCACCTCCATGTCACCAACTTGTTGAACTTGAGAAATTAATTGGATGAAGTCTCTTTTTTGGTTAATATAGTAGCTTAAAAAATAATAAGAACAACAAATTAGAGGATTCTGATTATATGCTCAATCAGTATAAAGCTGAACCTTTCTCTTCCAAACCTACAAATCCCTTATTTGGTTGAATTTAGTTGCTTTCATTTCTGCTTCCTGTTCTGTCTATTCTAAACTCACCAATTCTATGCTGAGCTCTCCTTTGTAATACATCACTAATTGCAGCCAAGAGCAACCAACTCATGGTCTGTTTTACAACCTTTCCCCCAGGGAAACAAGTGCAGTAGGTACATAATAGGCCTTCAAATTTGTCACAGGCAATGATTTTACTTAATGTTTCACCGCTGCATATCTAATAATTGTTTTCTCACCTCCTGCCACCCAGCTCCTAAGACAATGTAGCATATTTTGTGTTTCTTATTAGGGCAAAATCTTCCTTCTAAGCACTAAATTCTCTATCAGAAAAAGCAGAATTAATCTGTGGTAACAACCAACATCAAAATCTTAGTGGCTTAAAACAACGAAAGTTTATTTCTTTTGCAGATATGTGTCCTTCACAGAATAGCTAATTGTAAACTCCACCCTTCTCACTTAGGGACCTGGGCTGACTGAACAGCTACCATCTCAAAAGTCTGTTATTTATCATTGCAAAGAAAAAAAAAAAGCGTTCAGGACTCCGACTGATTGGTTAAATGCCCTGGGCTTCTTACTGATTCTGTTCACAACACAGTAACCACAATTAGTCACATGACCACACTCAACTAGGGATTCAGGATGTTCATTCCGACTGTGCACTTGGAAGACAAAGAATAGGAAATATTTGCTAAACAGCATAACACCCAATTATGCCCATAATGCCCAATTATTGTGTACAAGTTTATTTTATTTTTTATAGCTTTATTGAAATACATTTCACATACTACAAAATTTACTATTTAAAATGTATAGTTTGGTACATTTTAGTAAATCCACAGAGTTTTGCAACTATCAACACAATCTAAGTTTAGAATGTTTTTATCACTCTAGAAAGAAATTTCATACTCATTGGTAGTCACTCTCCATTAGCCCTTTTCCCAGCCTCTGAAAACCACTAATCTAAATCCCGTCTGTGTGGATTTGCCTATGCTGGATATTTCACGTAAATGTAATCACACAGTCTGTGATCTTTTGTGACTGGTTTTCCAGTTAGCATCATATTTTCAAGGTTCATCCATTTTGTGGCAGGCATCAGCACTTAATTTTCCAAATTGTCAAATAGCAAAGATTATGCCATGTTGAGTCATCATTTGATGTTCAGTAAGGTTGTTGTTTTTATTTTTTGGCTATTATGAATAATGCTGCTGTGAACATTCATGTACAAGTTTTTGTATGGACATGTTTTTATCTCTCTCAAATAAATTGAAGTGAAATTGCTGAGTCATATGGTAACTCTATGTTTAGCATTTTGAGGAACTGCCAAACTGATTTCTAAAGTGGCTACACCAGTTTACATTCCCACCAGCAATGTTTGAAGGTTCCAGTTTCTCCACATCCTTGCCAATGCTTATTATATATTTTTAAATTTTAGTCATCCTACTAAATGTGAAGTGGTATCTTACAGTTTTGATTTGCTTTTCTCAAATGACTAATGATGTTGAGCATCTTTTCGTGTCTTTATTGGCCATTGTATATATTAGGATAAATGTCTGTTCAAATCCTTTACTCCATTTTCTAAAAAATGAGTTATTTGTCTTTTTATTGTTGAGTTTTAAGATTTCTTTATGTGTTCTGAATACAAGTTCCTTGTCAGATATGTGATTTGCAAATATTTTCTCCCATTCAGTGTCTGACAGCGTATTTTGATGCATGGAAGTTTTACTTTGTGATGAAGTCCAATTTGTTGAATTTTTCTTTTGCTTTGTGTTTTTGGTTTCATGTCTAAGAAATCGTTATCTAACCCAAGGTCACAAAGATTTACTTCTATGTTTCATTCTAGGAATTTTACAATTTTCACTCCTGCATTTAGGTTCTTTATTATCTTGAGTTAATTGTTGTTATGGTGTGAAATAAGGGTCCAAATTCATAAATTCATTCTTTTGCATGTGAATATCTAGTTGTCGTAGCAAAATTTCTTTGAGAAAACTATTGTTTCCTTATTGAATTGTTTATACTCTTGTTAAGTCAATTAACCATACATGTGTGGACACTCTTCTGGGCTCTTGATTCTCTCTTGTTGATCACTATGTCTATCCCATGCCAGTGTTTTTGTTGTTTTAGAGAAACAATGAATTTACCATGTCCTTGTTTAACCATATCAGAAATCACAGTGTCTCCTTTTTTTTTTCTTTTTTAATTTTCTGAAGCTGGAAACGGGGAGAGACAGTCAGACAGACTCCCACATGCACCCAACCGGGATCCACCCGGCTCGCCCACCAGGGGCGATGCTCTGCCCACCAGGGGCGATGCTCTGCCCACCAGGGGGCAACGCTCTGCCCCTCCGGGGCGCGGCTCTGCCTCGACCAGAGCCACTCCAGCGACTGGGGCAGAGGCCAAGCGCCCGGGCCCCCCAGCGCCCGGGCCATCCCCGCTCCAATGGAGCCTTGGCTGCGGGAGGGGAAGAGAGAGACAGAGAGGAAGGAGGGGGGGTGGAGAAGCAAATGGTCGCCTCTCCCATGTGCCCTGGCCGGGAATCGACCCCGGGTCCCCCACACGCCAGGCCGACGCTCTACCGCTGAGCCAACCGGCCAGGGCCAGTGTTTCCTTTTTAAAACCATTAACTCCTAGAACCAAAATTTGTGCTGACTCATCTTTGTACCTTCATTATTTGATAGAGTGTCCGGTCCTCTGTAGGTATTCAACACCATTTAATGAAAAATGATGAAAGAATGCACAAATAATATAATTTGTGCTTTTAAAACCCTATCATCTTATAATTAAACTTAAAACACTTCCCATAGCAATAATAATACCTATTATAAATTATTTTCAGGAAATCGATATTAAAAACAAAAATAACCGCATGAAATTTGCCTGTAGTATTTTTTATTCCTTCACCTTTCAAATCTACTTAATGTTTTATAAAATACTTTCATGTATTTTTAATTTGTTTAATTTCTCAGCTGAAATGACTTAGTATCAAATAAATGGGCTAAGCAGCATTAGCTATGGAGGCAAAAATGGAAGCTTCAAGCAGTTATGCAATTTGACCAATGTCACTTGACAGATAACAAAAGAGACATTGCTAGTTCCTGTCAGGTCATAGCCATGTTATAGTGCTCTTTTTACTATCACTCTTAGGTCCATGGTCCCATGAGGTAAAATTTCACTGCTGCTCTAGGTATAGAAATAGATGTTGATTAGGTAGGTTGAAGGACCCTGGTCCATAGTTGGCTCTTGGCACAGAGTATCTATTAATCATGAAATTGTAATGAAGATAAACACAAATATATAATGAAGAAAAATCAGCTAAATTGCAATCCTAGAAGAATAAGTTAATTGAAAGTAATAAAATGGGCCCTGGCCAGTTGGCTCAGTGGTAGAGCGTCGGCCTGGTGTGCAGAAGTCCCGGGTTCGATTCCCGGCCAGGGCACACAGGAGAAGCGCCCATCTGCTTCTCCACCCCTCCCCCTCTCCTTCCTCTCTGTCTCTCTCTTCCCCTCCCGCAGCCAAGGCTCCATTGGAGCAAAGATGGCCCGGGCGCTGGGGATGGCTCCTTGGCCTCTGCCTCAGGCGCTAGAGTGGCTCTGGTCACGGCAGAGCGATGCCCCGGAGGGGCAGAGCATCGCCCCCTGGTGGGCAGAGCTTCGCCCCCTGGTGGGCGTGCCAGGTGGATCCCTGTCGGACGCATTACAAAAAAAAACAAAAAAAAAACAAACAAAGAAAAAAAAGTAATAAAATGCCAGAGTCTTTTATCTGAAACTCTTAGAGCAGATATATTACAGATACTGGCAGTTTTTAAGAAGACACTACAGTGCATATACCATGTATGATGCTTTATCAACAGTGAGGTCTAGAACAATGTCTCATAATAAAAACACTTCAACACTTCTGCAGCAAAATGTGTGATCATTCTTGCCAAATGGAATAAATAAGTTATCTATAGCATACATCAGTGAAGGTTAAGTTTTACCACCAAAAGATTGAAAGTAAAAACAATGATCTTATAGATCCCAGAGATTTTTGGGTTGCAGAATTCTTGATGGTATCATAAATTGTTCAAGGCAAAATATATGCACAGATTGACTAATGAGGATTGTTGTAATGGGCAAAGTAATGATATAAAAATTATATGCCAGCAGGTAATAGTTACGTTTGCTCTCCCTCGCTCTGTCTTCAACCTTCTATTAGGTGTTTGGCATGTTCTGCCTACCACTCAGAGAAGCATTGCACTCCTGGAGTAATTGATTTCACTTTATAATAAAATTGATTTGTTAAAGGTCAGATATGTTAAAAAGATTCAAGCACAAGGTTTTTTTCCCACCAAATTTAGAAGCCCATGCTCTTTCTACAGCACAATAATTATATTAAAAAGGTATATTCCTTCATTAGCTGAGGAAGAAGACCTAAAAAGAAGTCTTTATCAGATGCTATCAGACTACATGTTTTGCTGTTGTTTAAAAATATGATAAGCTGTTGATGATAAGCTATTTATCATAAACAGAAACATCTCAATCTGTATATAAAGAAATTAAACATTATGCAGCTCTGACATGACTATTTAAACAAAGGAAAGATGTTCAATCCACACCATCTCTGCAAGGGGAGGGTAAGCATCTTGAAAGAATGGAGCAGCTCCGTAGACTAGCAAAAGTTCAGAAAATGATACTCAAATTGCTTGCCAGGAAAACTAGCAAGAACTCATCCATAATGACTTTATTTTCTAATAGTTGATCATACATCAGTAAAATTACTTAATGCAAACATTTGTAGCTTAATAGATCCCATAAGTCAGATTATGTCCCTTTCCTGGCTCCTTTGTATGGTTGACTGCATGTGTCACATGTTTTGACACTTAATTCTAAGTTGTATAAGTACCTATTTCATATCAATGTGACTTTTCCTCATTAGACTGCAGTCTTTCAGAGGGCAGAGAATTGTGTACTGCCTTTGAATTCCAGGGACTCAGCAAAGTGCTGGACACATGGTCTGCATTTAACATTTTGGAAAAAATTAAACATGATTCAGTCATTTTAGTAAAGTGCATTATATTAAGATTTCTTTTCCTTCCTCCTTTCTTCCTTTTTCCTCCCTCCGTCACCCTTCCCTCCCTCCCTCACCCCTCTTTTTCTTTCCTTCTTTCTTTCTTTCCTTCCTCCTTCTCTCCCTCCTTCCTTCCCTCCTTTTTTTCCTCCCTCCCTCCCTTCCTTCCTTCCCTTTTTCTTCCTTCCTTCCTTCCTTCCTTCCTTCCTTCCTTCCTTCCTTCCTTCCTTCCTTCCTTCCTTCCTTCCTTCCTCTCTCTCTCTCTCTCTTTCTTTCTTTCTTTCTTTCTTATTTCAAAACATATTCTCTAATGACTGACATTTTGAAATCAAATCTCAACCTTACACCAATTTTTTTTACCCTGGCATAAATATGAAAGAATTCTGGCTGCTTTGTGTTACTTTAAAGCTGAGTTTGATCATATCAAGAATAACTTATAGAATTTTCTTCTTCTAACCTTTCTGAATAGTATAGTAGTCATGGTTCAAATATACTTTGAACACATGATGTTCAGTGAAGATTGTCTTTATGAAGCATCATCTTAAAATAATAAGATAACCCTCAATAATCATCTATGATCAAAGTATTTTTTAAAGTGTAGTGCTATTTCAGCAAACAGAATTGCTGCCAATTCTAAAACAAATCTTGTGAATATATCTAGCATTTAACTCTGGTCTGGTATAAATGGGAAAGTTAAATGTGATGTATCTTCCTCTCAGAAGGTTGTTCCAAGCTGACAGATACGTCTTGAAGGAGAATAAGTAACAAAGAGCAAAACAAGTGGAGTGGTGGTTTCGCCTTCCTGAGCAACTAAATTATTTAGGTGTTTTCCAATATAAAATTCTTTTTGCATTTCTCTTTCTGAATCCCCTGTCAGTAATGCCTTCCTCCTAAAATTTTGTTCTTTGAAAATAGCTGCATGATTTCATCCAAGTGTTAACAGATGCAGTGAGGCAAGACCTCTTTGTCCAGAGCAGATACTTGATCAGTGTAAATTAGTAGCACCCACCATTCATCAACTCCCTTCTGTGTTCCAGCTTTGTCATACAATTTTTACAACTTGTTTCATTTAATCCTTACAATGGCCCTTCAGTGTTATAGCCTCTTTCTGCAGATGATGTAAGTGGGGGCCACTGCTGTTCACCTGCAGGCCCCAGACTTTTTTTTTTTCTGAAGCTGGAAACGGGGAGAGACAGTCAGACAGACTCCCGCATGCGCCCGACTGGGAACCACCCGGCACGCCCACCAGGGGCGATGCTCTGCCCACCAGGGGGCGATGCTCTGCCCTTCTGGGGCGTCGCTCTGTCCCTACCAGAGCCACTCTAGCGCCTGGGGCAGAGGCCAAGGAGCCATCCCCAGCGCCCAGGCCATCTTTGCTCCAATGGAGCCTTGGCTGCGGGAGGGGAAGAGAGAGACAGAGAGGAAGGGGGGGGGTGGAGAAGCAAATGGGCGCTTCTCCTATGTGCCCTGGCCAGGAATTGAACCTGGGTCCTCTGCACGCCAGGCCGACGCTCTACCGCTGAGCCAACCGGCCAGGACCAGCCCCAGACTTTTAAAGGCACATGTTCTCAGGGGACAAGAGACAGAATATGACAACTGTAAACTTATTGCTAAAAAGTTTTAAATTATATTTTTCAGGGATAAAAATATCTGCTTAGAAAAGAATCTAAAAATCAATCTTAACATATATTATATGGAACCTCCAATTTTATAGAAACTTGATCATTTAAAAATATTTTCTCTACTTTATTGAGGAAAATGTTTTTGTTTTAACAACTGCTTTTCACGCAAATTTGAATAACTTCCATACTATAGATTTTAGTCCAGTGCCCGAAGCAGGAATAGCCCTTAATATTCATTGAATGCATATGAAACCCAAAGGATAACCCTCCTTTTTTCCGGCCCCTGTCAAGCCCATTCCTCTCCCCAGAGGTAACTGCTGTGAACAGTTCTGTGTGATTCCATTCACTTCTTTGCTATGCAATAACATTTGTATATGTACACAAAAATATGATTTTTATACCTTTGAATTATACTAAATATATTATTTAACAACTAGACTTTTAAATTTAAGACTACAACTTAAATGTTTTCATGCAAGATTAAATGCCTCCCTCCCCTCCCCTCCCCTCCCCTCCCCTCCCCTCCCCTCCCCTCCCCTCCCCTCCCCTCCCCTCCCCTCCCCTCCCCTCCCCTCCCCTCCCCTCCCCTCCCCTCCCCTCCCCTCCCCTTCCTTTCTTTTCCTTTCTTTCCTTTCCTTTTTCTTTACTAATGATAATATGCAGCAAAAGGTTTGTGCGAGAGAGCATCAGAATCCAAGAAAGAAAAGGCAGTTTAGGGCGAGATAAGAAAGGTCTTGAACTTTAAGCTAAAGAATTTGGACATTATTCTATATGATATGGAGAGCACTTTGGTGAAAAAAAAATTATTTAGCAGCCACTTTGTAAAAGTAAGTAAGACTATGGTGAATGGACTTATGTAGTATAAATGGAAATATAATTGCATGTCCTTTCTTATACAATTAAACATTTTTCTTATAGTTAAAATTTAACTCATATTTTAGATGTTTACAGTAATCAATCACTGATTAATTCTATAATAATTTCTCAAGAGTTTTAGATTTAAAAATTATCTTACTTGAGAAAAGGGTTCGCCATCCTACTTGTACTCTGAAAGGAGTTGCCTGACCACTCTATGGAGGACAGCATGTAGGAGATGGGCAGAGTAGAAACAGAGAAACTGGTTAGGAGTCTATTATAAGGGATTATGGTTGTTTGTTCCCAGAGGGTTGTGGTGAGGTGATGGGACACGGTATAAGACAGGGGTCCCCAAACTTTTTACATAGGGGGCCAGTTCTCTGTCCCTCAGACCGTTGGAGGGCCGGAGTATAAAAAAAACTATGAACAAATCCCTATGCACACTGCACATATCTTATTTTAAAGTAAAAAAACAAAACGGGAACAAATACAATATTTAAAATAAAGAACAAGTAAATTTAAATCAACAAACTGACCAGTATTTCAATGGGAACTATGCTCCTCTCACTGACCACCAATGAAACAGGTGCCCCTTCCAGAAGTGCGGTGGGGGCCGGATAAATGGCCTCAGGGGGCCGCATGTGGCCCGCGGGCCGTAGTTTGGGGACCCCTGGTGTAAGACATGCCTGTTAGGAGAAAGAAGCGCAGTATCAGGATGACTCCAAAAATTTGAGACCAAAAACCCAGGAAGGCTGAGGGGTAGGCATGGACAGGGAGACAGTGTGCGAGGAATGTCTGTTTACTAGATAGAGCATACACGTTTGTTCAGCATTAAGAGTACTAGCTTAATCATAGTTATTCATGTTTTTCTCAAAGATAGTAAGTTTTGAAATCTATATAAGATTGGGTTTACTGATCATTATTAGCAGTTAGAGGACAAACTAAGCTTTTCTTACAGACCCTAACATTCTGGGGGTTAGAAAAGAGAGAGGTTTATTTCTCCCTCAGGAATCACTTGACAGTGAGAATTTCAGGCTGCAGGCAGCTCCACCCTACATGGGATTTAGGATCGCTGTTCCTTTCCTGTTGAGTCTCTACCCTCCCCTAGGAGACAACAACGCACTGTTAATTGCCTGTTAAGACTGGGTCACAGACATGTTTGGATTCCAGCCAGTAGGACAGAGGACCCAGCATTGGAAGTGTATGCCCACTCTCTGGCCCAGAAGAGGCCCATTCGTATCATGTTCATTCACTCTTATTTAACGTGGTGCTAGAAGTTCTGGCCAGAGCAATCAGACAAGACAAAGAAATAAAAGGCATCCATATCGGAAAAGAAGAAGTAAAGGTATCACTTTTTGCTGATGATATGATCCTATACATCGAAAACCCGAAGGACTCCACAAAAAGATTATTAGAAACAATAAACCAATACAGTAAGGTCGCAGGATACAAAATTAACATACAAAAGTCCATAGCCTTTCTATATGCCAACAATGAAATATTAGAAAACGAACTCAAAAAAATAATCCCCTTCACGATTGCAACAAAAAAAATAAAATACCTAGGAATAAACATAACAAAGAACGTAAAGGACCTATATAATGAAAATTACAAAGCATTGTTAAGGGAAATCGAAAAAGATACAATGAGATGGAAAAATATTCCTTGTTCTTGGATAGGAAGAATAAATATAATCAAAATGGCCATATTACCCAAAGCAATATACAAATTTAATGCAATTCCCATCAAAATCCCTATGAGATTTTTTAAAGAAATGGAACAAAAAATCATCAGATTTATATGGAACTATAAAAAACCCCGAATAGCCAAAACAATCCTAAGGAAAAAGAATGAAGCTGGGGGCATTACAATACCTGACTTTAAACTATATTATAGGGCCACGATAATCAAAACAGTATGGTATTGGCAGAAAAATAGACACTCAGACCAATGGAACAGAATAGAAAGCCCAGAAATAAAACCACATATATATGGTCAAATAATCTTTGATAAAGGGGCCAACAACACACAATGGAGAAAAGAAAGCCTCTTCAACAAATGGTGTTGGGAAAACTGGAAAGCCACATGCAAAAGAATGAAACTCAACTACAGCCTGTCCCCGTGTACTAAAATTAATTCAAAATGGATCAAAGATCTAAATATAAGACCTGAAACAATAAAGTACATAGAAGAAGACATAGGTACTAAAATCATGGACCTGGGTTTTAAAGAACATTTTATGAACTTGACTCCAATGGCAAGAGAAGTGAAGGCAAAGATAAATGAATGGGACTACATCAGAATTAAAAGTTTTTGCTCAGCAAGAGAAACTGATATCAAAATAAACAGACAGCCAACTAAATGGGAAATGATATTTTCAAACAACAGCTCAGATAAGGGCCTAATATCCAAAATTTACAAAGAACTCATAAAACTCAACAACAAACAAACAAACAATCCAATTAAAAAATGGGAAGAGGACATGAACAGACACTTCTCCCAGGAAGAGATACAAATGGCCAACAGATATATGAAAAGATGCTCAGCTTCATTAGTTATTAGAGAAATGCAAATCAAAACTACAATGAGATACCACCTCACTCCTGTTAGATTAGCTATTATCAACAAGACGGGTAATAGCAAATGTTGGAGAGGCTGTGGAGAAAAAGGAACCCTCATTCACTGTTGGTGGGACTGTAAAGTAGTACAACCATTATGGAGGAAAGTATGGTGGTTCCTCAAAAAACTGCAAATAGAACTACCTTATGACCCAGCAATCCCTCTACTGGGTATATACCCCAAAACCTCAGAAACATTGATACGTGAAGACACATGTAGCCCCATGTTCATTGCAGCACTGTTCACAGTGGCCAAGACATGGAAACAACCAAAAAGCCCTTCAATAGAAGACTGGATAAAGAAGATGTGGCACATATACACTATGGAATACTACTCAGCCATAAGAAATGATGGCATCAGATCATTTACAGCAAAATGGTGGGATCTTGATAACATTATAAGGAGTGAAATAAGTAAATCAGAAAAAAACAAGAACTACATGATTCCATACATTGGTGGAACATAAAAATGAGACTAAGAGATATGGACAAGATTGTGGTGGTTACCAAGGGTGGGGGGAGGGAGGACATGAGAGGGAGGGAGGGAGAGAGTTAGGGGGAGGGGGAGGGGCACAGAGAACTAGATAGAGGGTGGCGGAGGACAATCTGACTTTGGGCGAGGGGTTTGCAACATAATTTAATGACAAAATAACCTAGACATGTTTTCTTTGAATATATGTACCCTGATTTATTAATGTCATCCCATTACCATTAATAAAAATTTATTATAAAAAAAATCAAATCAAATAAAAAATATATAATTTTACTAAAATTATATTTTATGTGTCATATATTTTGTGTCAATTTTGGCTACACTCTAGTTTTTTTTTTTGTGCAGATAATTGTCAGACATGATACGTGCTATGGCATTAAAACTTTGAGAACTGATGCTCTATGATCATTCGGCTGCTTTTCTCCTGACCTCGTTTTAAGCCCCTGGTAATAACTGGTTTGTATTCGTGGTTCTAATTACCTATGCAGGGAATTCTACAGCACAGAGAATGAGGATATTATCACTTAATATGGTTGGTTCTTATTGCAGAGGACACATCACAACATGATTTTCAAGCCTGCCTAGTGAGATTCTTCCAGCAAGAACCTGCTCTGCTTCTAAGTGAGGTGACAGCGGAGCATCAAGCCTGGAAATACTGTGTGACCCCAAGCGGCGTTCTGCATGCTTACTTGCTTGCCTCTTGACCCCTTCCCCTCTTACCCCCTGTTCCTGTCAGCATCCAATAGGCCTGAAATCACTTTTATTTGAGAGATTTGTCTCTTAGTTTAAGTTAATTATTGCAGGTTATTCAAGTGTAAAGTATTTCTGAGGCCCTGCTGTCCTGACCTTATCAGCTATAGAAATCATTTACCTTGTCATGATTGAACAATGGGTCTGCATTTCACTTTAATGATCCTGCTATCATAGCTTCCCTTTCTTCTCTGTCTTTTTCTCTTTCCAAAGCCATAATGTTTTTAACATGGAAGTATAAACCTAGCAAGCACAACCTTCTCTGAGCTCTGTGCACCAGACAAGAGCACAGAAAACATCAGGTAGAGTGTAACAGGAGCCCATCCGCTGTTGAAGCAGTTGGCAGGTGACGTTTTCATGTTGGTAAGCTGCATCTAAATACTGTATTTCAAATACACAAGTGTATGAATTCTCTTTATTTTTAAGTTTTACTATTGCCTCTGTGTATGGCCCTCACGCTCTCAAAAACACATGGGATTACCTTTAATTTGCTTCTGCCTGATTACACTCCCATTACATTTACATAAATGCTAATATTTAATTATTGTTCATGTTGCTGTTTTCTGAAGTCAAATAGCAGCTGTTCAGGTGTCTCACAAGGAGTTCCCAGAAGACTTTTTGTTCTTCTTCAAGAAACTTTATTCAAATACCCATCTTTGATTATCTTCTGTTATTAAGTGAGTTCCTGGGAGGGGCTCAGCCCTTTTCATGATGATATTCTCAGAAAGACCAAACTTGAATGCGAAAACATATAAAGAAAATGCAGATAGGAGAACCCATCCTGAGTCACATGGGTTAATGACTCCTGCAATGACTTAGGAGTACAGTGTAGGGTGGTGAGTCACCTGTTCAGACTCAAGAAGGACACAGTTTAGAAGCTGAATCCATCCTCTGCCTGGTCTCCAGAGAGATCAGTTTGAAAAGACAAAGCATCAAGGGTAATCATACAACTCTGTGTTTGGGCAATTTCACCTGCTTTTTCAGCCCCATGGCTGCGGGATGCCCTGCGTTCTCCACGCCTCTTCTCTATTTTGTCCCCACTTTCTATCCTACCTCAGAACTTGGCACACATAATAGGCACTCAGTAAATATTTGTTGAATGAATGGGATCAATTTGTGTCCTTTGCTTTGTGCCTTTCCTCAGCCTGGCGAGTCTCTCTCCCACCTCTCCATCTAATTGACTCTTAATTGTGAAGCCTTCACTCAGGCTGTATCCCTGATGTCCCTGATGACATTTCTCCCCACCTTCTTTTTTTTTTTTTTTTTTTTTATATTTATTTATTTATTTATTTATTTATTTATTTATTTTTAATGGGGTGACATCAGTAAATCAAGATACATATATTCAAAGGTAATATGTCCAGGTTATCTTAAAGTTCAATTATGTTGCATACCCATCACCCAAAGTCAGATTGTCCTGTCACCCTCTATCTAGTTCTCTTTGTGCCCCTCCCCCTCCTTCAATGAGCTGGAATTCAGTGCCCCTTCTCTGCTCCTATAACTTTTACCAGGTTGCATTTTCTCATCATCTAGTACCTATTTATTCACACTCGTTTTCTTCTCCAGGTTGTGAGCTTCTCAAAGGGCAAGCATAGGATTTTATCGTCATTGGATATCTAGTGCCTCATTCAATGGCTGGACATTGTCAAGTGCATGAGCTTATCAACTCACAATAACACATGGAACTGTGGAAGAGACCGGAGTATTCCTCTTGGTAGTTAGTGGGCTCATTCTCTTCCCAGTTAAATGCATTTTCTTGGGAAATTTAATGGCCATAAAATATTTCTGGGTAGATATAAATCAAAATGAAGGAAGCTGAATAGCTTTCTTAGATATTTTCATTAAATTTGGTGAGTCACCCTTCCCTTTCTATAATAAAATATTGAACCTGTCAAGCAGAACTAAATACCACGTCACTCAGCACTCCTCTCCCCTGAAAAGCGCTAAACATATACTGCTGGTTCTTAGCTTTTCAAAACTACTTTCCCTACTAGAAATAGACATTTGTTACTTGTGACTGCCCCAATACATGTATTTTTGAAATTTTCCACATTATGAGTTTTACTTACTAAAGGTATTTGTTTGTTTGTTTTTTTCTGATCAGACCTCAGCCATGTAGCTTTGATTTGGAAGTAAGCAGTGTGAAAGGCATTTCTGCACAGGGATACACATCTGCTTAGGGTGGTGGTGAAGGTGTGTGGTCCATCTGGCATTCGGTTCCAAGTGTCCTTTGTGCATCACGAGGGGGCTGTGGTGTGCTTGCTCTTGCAAATGCGGTGATTGGATCCTGGATGTGACCTTCTGGTCCACTTGAAATTTCTATGAATGACTTAATATTATTTAATAAAATTATTTTCTGCTAAACTTAGCCAGGATAGGTTTTTTTAAAAAAAATTTTCAACTAATTCTCTTACCTTCTACTCTCAAAGTGTTTCTGCAATTCCAGTAGCTATTTTCAGAGAAATGTTGCTTTCCATTTCTTCCTGTGAAGGTCCTGTTCATGATATTTAGACCCTTTAAGTGATGTGGAGGTTTTATTATTATTATTATTATTTTTTTTTTCATTTTTCTGAAGCTGGAAACAGGGAGAGACAGTCAGACAGACTCCCGCATGCGCCCGACCGGGATCCACCCGGCACACCCACCATGGGGCGACGCTCTGCCCACCAGGGGGCGATGCTCTGCCCATCCTGGGTGTCGCCATGTTGCGACCAGAGCCACTCTAGCGCCTGAGGCAGAGGCCACAGAGCCATCCCCAGCGCCCGGGCCATCTTTGCTCCAATGGAGCCTTGGCTGCGGGAGGGGAAGAGAGGGACAGAGAGAAAAGCGCGGCGGAGGGGTGGAGAAGCAAATAGGCGCTTCTCCTGTGTGCCCTGGCCGGGAATTGAACCCGGGTCCTCCGCACGCTAGGCCGACGCTCTACCGCTGAGCCAACCGGCCAGGGGAGGTTTTATTTTTTTAAGACCTTGCTTGTTTCTCTTCATTTCTGTTGCTTCTCTCACTTACTGTTCATTTGAAAAACAGAACAGAAGAAATGCCATTTAACCAGCATAGGACAGTGGAAAGAACATGGGCTTTAGATACACAGGGGATGGCATTCAGGTCCTGGCTCTGATGCTTATTCATCCTACGATCTTGAAAATGTTCTTCATCTCCCTGAGACTTCTTCAGAAGATGGGGAAACAATATTTATCTTGCAGGGCCTTCGTTGAAAACAGAATGAGACAATAGATAGACAAACCCTGGTACACTGACTGTCGTCAAATAGGGACTTGCTTAAGAGTGTCCTTGTTAGTGTTCCTTGGCTAATTTTGAAAGACACCCAGAAAGACCATGCTTGTTTCTTTTTCAGCTCAACTTACTCTGCTTAAGATTTTATCATTGCTACCCTAGTGAAGATATTACCTACTGAATTAATTCTCAAATTCTTACCCTACAATTCAAAAGCTTTCTTTTTCCTGGTCCTTGCTTGCCTTTCCAAACTTATTTCTTATAATCTGTTTGTGAGAGATTTTTGTTTTAATCAGTCCAGTGTCTTCATCCTCCCCACCCCCTGTGTACATGCTGACTGCTCCCCACTTCAGCATTCCTATGCAGGTTGAGCCACTTTCTTGGGCTTTCCCAGTCTCCCCTCTCTGTCAAGGTAATGCCAATCCCTCTTTCTTAGCTTAACTCAAGTCCTTCCCTGGCCAAGCACTGAATTCTCCCATTGATCAATTTTGACTTTAACTGGTTATCCCAAGTATTTCAATTGTTAATAAATAATGTATTTTAAAGCAACAACTGAGATCTTTCTGTTATTAGATAGTTCCTTGTGTGGTCTATCTTATATAATCTTCACAACAAACCCATGAGGTAGGAACTAACTAGTGCATTCTAGAGGAGGAAACTGAGGGACAGAGGGGTAGGCAATTGAATAATCTAGCTTAAAGTCACCCAACTAGTAAATGGCAAAGCCAAGATCTAAACCCAGCCCAATCTCCTAATGACATTAAATCTGGAAAAAGGGGACACTTTCAGAGATTTTTTTCATATTATTTCCCTTTATGCCTTACACTGAAATGATAAAAGGAAATAGAAACCAGTTCACTATATAGAGCAGAGTAAACACAGAGGATAGTAAAAAGAGGTCAAAGGTCTGGGTAGGTGGGACCTTGTCGGCCATGATCTTACTGACACCATCACTGCCATCTACAGTCCCACTAATGAAGTGGAGCAGCAAAGACAAGTAAACAGCAGCAGCAACACACAGGACACAGTGTGTCCAGGGTGCAGTGTCAGTGGGTCCTCTGCTGGCACATGACCAAGGTCACTGCTACTCTGAAGGGCAGGCTATTCTCTGTTCCTGCTTAAATGAAACCCTCTGGAAAGATTTTATATGCATGGGGGGAGAGTGGCTCTGTGGAAACTTCTTATGCTTGAGAGACTAAGGATGTGAATTTGAGTTCCAGCTCTTCCACTTATTAGCTGTAATATGTGGGCCAGGCCAGTTCCCTTCCCTGTGAAGTGATACCACTAATGTCAGTACCATAGTTGTGAAGGTCACATGAGAAGATGCATAGCTTTAAATTAATTTTTAAGTAAAGATATGATCATTATGAAAATGGAATAATATTTATGATATCTCCTGTTGGACAGTAAGAGAAGTGAATTTTCTTTCTACTTTATAAAAATAGAGTGTATACATCAAGGGCCACATTGAGCACTAATGGAAACATTTAACAGACATATAAGACATATTAGAGCATCCAGAAAAGGTAACAGCCTTGAAAGGGAATTATGGTTTCAAAACTGAATTATAGACTTGATTCATAGTACTGCATAACATATATGACACATAGTTCTGTAGGTAATTTAGACCCAAGGAGATCCTCTTTTGGATAGGTGGTTTTCAGTTTCTGAATGCTAATTATTAAATCTGACAGTCTGAGTTATGTAATCATCGCATATTCTTCTTACAAGAGTTTTTGGCACTCTTGTGTATTAATTATTTTGTTCAAGGCCTTTTTTCTTAAGGAATCTTTCCCATTGCGATACTCTAAAAAAAATAGAAAAATTGATTCAATGAAGAAAGTTTGCTTCATAATCAAATTTTCAAAGTTGAAAAAGAAATCAAACACCCACATTATTGTTCTTATTTCAATTTTGATGTGGAAATGAACAGCTCTCCTTAGGAAATCAAGATGAAACAGATTTTATTTTTACATTTCAATTTAAAATAAAAACCCAAATTAGTTAGCAGAGGTGCAATTTACATCAACCTTTCTCTGATGATAATCAGATGCCTAGTGAAGTCTTTATTGAGTATCACTAATGTTAACAAGCTTTAGGTAGTATAATTCACATATAGTATGACTTATTCAAAGAACTGCTTGCAAATGAAGGTCCCTGAGGGGAAGAGTTCCAGCATGGCTTATTCTTTTTAATAATATTAGCTTCTGTTTCTATGGAAACTGCACATCCTGTTTTGCTGTTTGCATAAGATGTCTTTAAATTTATTAAAATAGTTTCAAATAGTTAAAACTAATAGTAGCATTCTGCTCTGAGTATAACATCATACAGACATAGTTTCAGATAAATTAATAAATGAAGCTTTATTCTAGGAAACCGGGCTGATATAAAGTACCACTTACAAGTAGGGATTATGTTTTTGAATTTCTGTATATTTCCAAAATACTAACACTGGAACCCAAAGGGGGAAATGATTATTTAGAAATCATTTGAAGCAAATGCACCAATAGAAAAAAAGGCAAAGAATAAAAATCAGTATCTGTGTGTCACATGCTATATAAAGAGTCAATAAACATAAAATGTATGCATACATATATACTTATAAATAGTAAGTATATTATATATATATGGCTAATAAAATATATTCTACCTCACCAGTGATCAAGATATAAAATTTAAAACAAAAATAAAATACCAGTATTTACTTTTTGACTAGCCCAGATGAAAAAGAATGATAGGCCCCAAGGTGGAGGAGTCGTGGGGCAATAGGCACATATTGGGGATGTTGATGGGAATATAAATTGGTGCAAACTTCTGAAGTCCACACTGACAGTATGTGTCAAAATCCATAAAAATAAGGTCTACCAGGAAGTTCTGTCTGTTTCTATCACAACAAGTTTCGACACATAAGCACATGTTTATTTGGCACATGTGTGCCTCTCTATTTTTATCACTTAATGTATACATACTGACGTAGCAAATTAACTAAAACAAAGTTGATTCACGTTAGTCTTATGCGTGAAGCGATAGTGTACCCATGGCTACTGATAAAGTTCATTTACGCCACTGTAATTTTTACAAATTTCAACATGGAAGAAATGCTACAGAAGCATGTAGAAATTTATTGAAAGTGTTTGGTGAAGGAATAATATCGACTATCACTTGTTTTTGTCCTTACAAAATTTTTTGAAGGACAAAAAATTCAAAAATAAAGAAGATATCAAACAAGCACTGGTTCAATTTTTCACATCAAAAGATAAAACATTTTTCAAAAATGGGATATACAAATTCCCTCACACTGGCAAGAAATCATTAATAATAATGGCAATTATATTATTTAATAAAGTTTATTGACGGTAAGAAAAATTTGTATTTTGTCTTATTCCAACAATAGACAGAACTTTCCGGTAGACCTTATATATATATGCAAGTCAGTTGACCCAGACATTTTATTTCTAGAAACTTTAAGGATCTTTTAAAAAGTAATCTATAAAGGATATTCATTATGCTATTAATTATAATAGAAAAGATAAAAACAAAATATGTAAACAAGAAAAATGTCTAGGATTAAGGAATTGTTTAAATCAATCACACTCCATAAGGCTGTTATGCTCCACTGCCTTTTGCTCATTGGTGTTTCCCTAGTTCCTAGCACAAGGTCTAGAGGCTCAATGTTGTTGAATGAATTATTATAAAATAATGGTATAAAACTGTATTGAATTACCTGGAAAGATATTCATGGTATGATAAGTGAAAAAAAAATGACAAAAAAAAATAGATAATGTCATCACTTTTTAAATCATTATCACCATATCTATATATATGTGGATAAACTCTTTAATAATATACGTAAACCATAATAACTGAATCAGAAAGTGATTCAGAAGAAATGGACTGTGAATATAAAACAGTTTTATAAATCCTAATGTATTTTGCTGATATTTTTCTTGTATGTGTATACAAAGAATGATATATGACATATAATAAAAATTGATTTCTGAAAGCCTCTAAAATCATTCTTCCAATAAGTATAAAATTAAAATTCTACATTAGAAAGCATTATGTGATAGATAGTTCGAGGGTAGTTTTGTTTTGTTTTGTTTCCTTAGAGGTGCATAAAAAATGGTGTGTCTAACAACTGGTAGTTTTGTATGTTTCCTGAAATATAAGATTGAACTATCGCAGCAATATTTTAACTGGTCTCTTTTTCTCCTTCCAATTCACCTCACCTCTTCACAGAAGATTTACCTTCTAGAGCACCAACTTACTAATTCTATTTGCCTTTTCAGAAAATGTCACTGCTTGTCCTTCGAGTACAGTTTAACATCTGTTAATTGACTAAATGTTTACATCCCCCTAAAATTCATATATTAAAGCTCTACTCCACAATGTGGTGGTATTTGGAGGCAGGGCCTTTGGAAGGTAATTAGGTAATTAGATTTAGATGAGGTCTTGAGCAGGGGTCCCCAAGCTTTTTACACAGGAGGCCAGTTCACTGTCCCTCAGACCGCTGGAGGGCCGGACTATAAAAAAAGCTATGAACAAATCCCTATGCACACTGCACATATCTTAATTTAAAGTAAAAAAACAAAATGGGAACAAATACAATACTTAAAATAAAGAACAAGTAGATTTAAATCAACAAACTGACCAGTATTTCAATGGGAACTATGGGCCTGCTTTTGGCTAATGAGATGGTCAATGTGCTCCTCTCCACTGACCACCAATGAAAGAGGTGCCCCTTCCGGAAGTGCAGCGAGGCCGGATAAATGACCTCAGGGGGCCACATGTGGCCCCGGGCTGTAGTTTGGGGACCCCTGGTCTTGAGAATGAGATCCCAAGATAGGATTAGGTTTTTTTATTTTATTTTATTTATTTTTTTATTTTTTTTAATTTTTTTATTTTTTACAGAGACAGAGTGAGTCAGAGAGAGGGATAGACAGGGACAGACAGACAGGAACGGAGAGAGATGAGAAGCATCAATCATTAGTTTTTCATTGCGCGTTGCAACACCTTAGTTGTTCATTGATTGCTTTCTCATATGTGCCTTGACCACAGGCCTTCAGCAGACCGAGTAACCCCTTGCTGGAGCCAGTGACCTTGAGTTCAAGCTGGTGGGCTTTTTCCTCAAACCAGATGAGCCTGCACTCAAGCTGGCGACCTCGGGGTCTCAAACCTGGGTCCTCTGCATCCCAGTCCGACGCTCTATCCACTGCACCACCACCTGGTCAGGCTAGGATTAGGGTTTTTATAAGGAGAAGAGACACCAGAGCTCTCCCTCTGTCTCTTTGCCATGTGAGGACACAGCTAGCTGCAAGCCAGTAAGAAGACTCTCCCGTCTTTACATGTTTTTAAAGGCACTGTCATCTCACCTCCTTCTAACAGGGAAATGGATTGGCTGGCACCTTGACATTGGACTTCCCAGCCTTCAGAACTGTAAGGAATACATAGCTATCCAGTCTAGGGTATTGTGTTATAGCAGCCTTAGCTAGAACAAGATCTGAACTCTCTAAGAGGCACAGAAGGGCCCTCCATGATGGATATGTCATGAGTTCCATTTACCACTACCCAGCACATCCACTGTTCTATACCCAAGTTCCTCAACATCCCCTGCACCCTTCTATTCTATTCTTTGTTTATATTACTCTGTCTACCCAGATTACTCCTCTAGACCCACAACCTGTCTTTGCCTGAGGAAATTTCATTCCTTTTACAAAATCCTATTACAAAATCACTCCACAGGGCTTCCCAGATTGTCTTATTCATAAATGAATAGTCCTTTCACTGGGGTGACATTATGAACATTGATTATAGGACTTAATAAAAATAAGTCAGTTTAATTATTAATTTTGAACACATCTGGGTCTAAATCATATGCACAATATCAAGCAAGTACATAATAAATGTTTGTTGAGTAAATGTTGAATTTACTAAACTCTTCTATTATAGTTCAAAACCGAATATTAAAACATATTTAAATATATTTTGAAGTATAGTTTTTTTTTACACAAAGCTAATACAGTTTGAGCCTTTAGACTCCTTTATTTCAACAGTAGGATCATGAAACTTGGTTGAATATCGGTTACTGTAACACAACCCAAAAGTAATCATAGCACTTACAGTGTAATCGCCTGTGTTGAACACTTTACAAGCATCATGGCATTTAATCCAATAAGAATTTCATTGTATGGATAATATTAGTACTTTCATTTTACTGATGAGAAAACAGGTCAAATGCTTTACCCGGTGTCTACTAGAGAGAAGACATAGAGCCAAGTTTCAACTCCAAATCAGTCTTTATTTAGTTTGTACTCTTAGTCTCTGAACTATATTTCCTCTTAATACATGCCTTTATTTAACATCTTACTCAGCCCCTGAAAAACATAAAAAACAAACGAACAAGTGACTATATGTGGAGCTACAAGTTAGAGCTGCATAATCCTCATTATATCTATTTGATGAGACAGAGCCCTTTTGGATTTTGAGTTTTTCTGATGGTAGCATGAAAAGCCTTTGCTACAATGCACTGATGTTTTTAGACTAAATAGAACATCATAAAAAAGATACATGGGCATTTTTTCACAGTCTACAATTATTACATAAATCAGATTTCCCACTGATTTCTACCTCCTCACAAATACTTTGCCTGAGAATATTTCACATAGATAATTCTGAAATTTTCTGGGGGAAAGTTAAGACACATTTTAGACTTGGATAGCCATTTCTTTAAGGATATGTAAAGACTGAAAAAAAATGCCTACGTGTCATTAAACCAAATGAAATTTAAACAAGTAAATAACAGATCCCACTATGAAGAGGAAAACAAAGGCTGTTTTATGTAAAGGCATATACAGTGAAGGAAAATGAAGCCCAGGGTCTGCAGGTGCCTATTACCTGCATGTTACTTCTCTGCCTGTGCCTCTGTCCTAACACTCAGGCTCACCCTGTAGGCCAGCAGCCACTCTGCTCTGGCTCTTCATGACAACCATGCTTCATCAGGATGCTTGTTAAACTGTTGCTTAAAAAGTCATTATTCTATTTTTTATCTCAAAGTCCTATTTCACTATATTTTCTGTCATTTATAATTTCTCTTCTGAGAAATAGAAACCCATTGGTCAAAGAGCACTTGCTTTATGATTCCTTTGTGCCCCAAATGCTTACTTCACTATGAAATTGTTGATTGAGCCTTAAGCGTGGAGATGTGAAACTTGACTTGGGGTGGTGAACACACAGTGCAGTGTACAGAGATGTGTTGTAGAATTATGCACCTGAAACCTGTTTAATTGTGTTAATCAGTATCACCTTAATAAATTCAATTTAAAAAAGAGTGGAGGTATAAAAATAAATGTATATACTTCAGGGTCAAATGTTTAAAACAGACCATTTGACTATTCCATTTGACTATGTAGCTCTCTACAATTTACTTCTACATCTGTTTAGTTTTCAGTGACTCCCAGTCAATGACCACCAGAAATACATCTTTAGTTAACAAATGAGTTTATTAACACGTTGGTAGGACAAGGGACTAGAAAGGTGGATGGGAGCAGACCACACAGGGTCTTGTAAACCTTCTTAGGGATTTCAGACCTTTTCTTGAGAGCTGCTGAAGGGAGTACAATGACCAAGGGGTCAACACATATGCAGGTAATGCATATCTTGGACACAAAGATAACCCTAAGTTGCCAGGTAACTGCCATATGTTTCTGCTTCCTTTCAAATTGGCTCAGTGGTCTGTGTTCACTACCCTCAGGGACATCCACTTCAGCACTCTGGTCGTTTTCCTTCAGAATTATCATCTCAGAAACCAGGCAGTAGCATAAATTAGAGAAATAAGCTGAGATGAAAAAATTATGAATATTGGCTACTCTAAGCTGAAAGGTACTTGCTCCATCTAAAGCTATTCAAATTCAAATGTTTAAAAAAGCAGTGCAAAACTTGTTATATTTTACAGCCAATTTCTACTCATTCTCAAAGGTAATATGTAATATAAGAACTCCATTTCCGCCTGACCAGGTGGTGGCGCAGTGGATAGAGCGTCGGACTGGGATGCGGAAGGACCCAGGTTCGAGACCCCGAGGTCACCAGCTTGAGCGCGGGCTCATCTGGCTTGAGCAAAGAGCTCACCAGCTTGGACCCAAGGTCGCTGGCTCCAGCAGGGGGTTACTCGGTCTGCTGAAGGCCCACGGTCAAGGCACATGTGAGAAAGCAATCAATGAACAACTAAGAAGTCGCAAGGCGCACAACGAGAAACTGATGATTGATGCTTCTCATCTCTCTCCGTTCCTGTCTGTCTGTCCCTGTCTATCTCTGCCTCTGTAAAAAAAAAAAAAAAAAAAAAGAACTCCATTTCCTTAATAACACTTAAAGCGTGTGACTGTGTAAGGCTGCCATAATCGGTGTCAAATGACCATGTTTAGCCAGATTTTGTTTTATATGTAGGTATAGTCTGTATCTATAACACCTAAGCCCACATGAAAAGGATACTCATAATACAAACCAGAAAAATCAAACTGATTTATAAAACCATATTGCATGCTTGAAAATACGATAATAAGAACGCACACTTTGTGTTTAGATGTTGAATCAAATCTTTGATGCTGTTACTATGAATTGTTCCTCTTGCTCTAATATTTCCATGCATTATCCATCAGATACTCCTGAGAAGTGACAGTAACAATTCCTTCTCAGATCCTTCCCCTGGGAAGATGAATCATGGTAGCTCATGAAAACCATGAAGAGCTCTTGCTAGACAGTTTAATAGCTTTCCCTTTAGTCAGTTGGTATAAAAATCTAAATCTGAGCCTATTCATTTGTGAAAAAGGCCAATATAATTTCTTGATAGCACCTGTGGCCTCCCCCCAAATGAGTTGTCCTCCTTATTTGATAACGATGTTGGTTCCATGATGGGTAAAGTTAATGCTTTGTGGTGTTTTTCCCACTGAGCTACTACATGAGGCCTGATTCACAGGTATAAAGACCTCTCCTGGACATCATCAGAGACGTCCCTCTCTCTCCCCTCATGGTCGGTCAATCAGCAAGGCTGGCCAGTTCTTCCCCTTAACCAACTTGCTTCTCTTCACCTCTTCCACCGTCATCACCACAGACAACTCTACCTCTATCACCCTGTCCCTTGACTCCTGAAGTCCTTCAGTTCAGCCAGGCAGTCTGCATTGATTTTCCCAGACTTTTAGTTACTGAAATGAAAGTCTGGTCATACTCTCCTTGGAAAACCTTTTAGGAGCTCCCTTCACCCTATTTAGCAGGTTTATAGCTGCTCATCACTGCTCTCTCCATGAATATCTCTAATGAGGACTCATATTGCACAAAAGGAGACTGTCCCATCTGTCTTTAGGAAAAGTCTTTCAAATGAATGCATAACCTAAACATTATAGGCAGGTTTCCAACTGAAAGCTTATAAGAAGGATTACTCTTCAGAGGAATAATCGTGATTATTTCAAATTCATATTTAACATCTTCCCTTTGCATTGTTGAGAAAGAATGAATCATCTCCCATATCGAAGAGCTGTTGAAATCATATGTCCTAATTTATTTATTTATTTATTTATTTATTTATTTATTTATTTATTTATTTATTTTTCTGCTCTAATTCTGAGCCTATAGGATCTTAGAATGTGTAACCTCAGAAGTCCTCCTTGTCACAAGCCAATTACCTGCCCTGTTGATGGGAGCTGGCTTTGATATTTGAGCCCTTGACCTCTCTGTTAACAGGGCTTTGGGGATGATGGTGCCTTACTAATTTGGAGACGGGAGGAGGAAGGCAGTGCCCAAGGGTTGCAGCCTCATAGATATGTCCTAATTTAAACTCTGATGTTGTGTTATCTTTTATTGATGATTACAAAATGATTAAAATAAACCCTTAACTCTGGGAAAACTAAATTTTTTTGTGAGATAATCTTAAATGACTAATTAAAATCTCAACTAATTATTTATTGGAGATATAAAAAACATTATGAAAGAGAATACTCCATTTTGACTAGGGTTTCAGAAAAGACAGCATCTAGTATGAGTCTTGGAGCAGAAGAATGTTATTCTAAATGAATAGAAAAACAACAAAGGACTCCATCAGGAACAGACATTTTGAGGAGCTATGTACTCATTGACAGTGGAGAGAGGGAGGAGAATTAGAGTGGAAACTAGGCCTGGGAAAATGAGTTGTGGTTAGGGCATGAGGTGCTCTTAGGCTATGTAAAGAATTTGGTACTTTATTGCATAGGCAACAAAGAAGTTTTGAAGGTTTTTGAGCAGCACTGACTTGCACTTTAGGAATGTTACTCAGCTATGGTAGGGAATGTCTAAAAGGCTAGAAAATGGAGGTATGATGGTGAGAAAAGGGCAAATAAGACAGTGGTAGTTGGACTATAAAGAAGAGGACAGATAGGAAATATTGAATGTGTCATTGATGAGTCTTGGCTCTAGATTGTATATTGCAGTGAGAGAAAGAGAGTTGAAAATATTCTAGTATTTCTTGTCCAGGCATGGTAGTCAGTCTCCAAGATGACTCCCAATGATTTGTACCTCCTGAAATTCCCACACTTGTGTTGTCTCCTCTCACATCGCACCAGGATTGGTCTCTTCCGCCAATAGATTATGGCAGAAATGATGGTGTATGCCTTCCAGTATTAAGTTACTGCAGCTTCTGTGTTGGATGCTCACTCTAAGATATATGCTCGGGGGAAAGTAGCTGCCCTCTAATGAGCAGCCCTGTAGATAGGCGCACGTGGTAAGGAACTTAGGCCACTTAATAATAACCATGTGAGTGAGCTGGGAAATCACTTCTCCAGCCCAAGAAGCCTTCATCTGACTATGGCCCCAGCTGACATCTTAAACACAATCTCATGAGAGATCCTGACCTGAACCACTTAGCTAAGCCATTGCCAGAATCCGGCCCTCAGAAACTGCATGAGATAATGTTTGCTGTTTTAAGTTACAAAGTTTGGAGATTTGTTATATGGCAATAGATAACTAATTAATTGGGTAATAGGGCAGATTTTATTAGAAAAGATAGAAAATACAGAAAAGGGGAACCAGTTTTGCTAGGATGACAAACTTGATTTTTGACATATCTGGGTTGTGCAGCTTCTCTAAATCTCTGTTCTTCTGGTATAGAGAACAGGAGAGATTTGGCAATCATCGTGTGGTGTAGAGTGGTAATTCTCAAGCTTAAACATTCACCAGAATCACCAGAATCTTGCTAATTAGATTTCTTAGCTTATGCCAAGAGGTTCTGTTTCTGTAGGTGGGTCTGGACCCTCAGTTTCTACTAATAATGCAGGTGTTTCTGGTCCAGGGACCACAATTTGAGAACCGTTGGCATAAAGTGAAATTGAGAAGAAAATCCACAATGATGATATTCACACAACTAATAATTCTCCTCTCTGATATATATATATATCTCATAGATATGAAGTATTTAGCAATTAAAGAATATAATATAAGTTTAAAATCATTGCCCAAAGTTAGGTTTGGGAATTTTTGTAGACAACAATTAATAAAGAACTATGCACAAGGTAAACATGTTTTCTAAGGTACATACGTATATATAGCAACACCTCTATCATAGATTTACAGTGAACTTTTCCTGTATTCCACTATTGATTTTTGCTTTTAGTTTTGTATTTATAACCTGAGAATAAGTTTCAGTTGATCAACAAACACATGTGAAAAAAATTCAAAAGGAACTTTAAAATATCCAGTTGGGTACTATACAACTTTCATATTTCTTCTTAGACTGCTGAAATAAATCTCTGGCAAGTTTGCTTTGACAACAGAAGGACTGATTACAAAGACCTTGTATCAAGATTGTATGATGGGCTGTGCATCTCAGCAGATAAGACATGACAGCCAATTAGAATAGAGGCCATTTTCATAATAAATAGCTGCTGCTCAGGAATAAAAGATAGTATTTATTAACCCTCTTGAAAGCTTACAATGTATACCAATTAAGTACTTGACTCCTATAATTAGCTAACCAAGGAAAGCCAATAAATTGAATTTTGTTTTCTCATTGACTTTTTCTTGTGTGGGGCCGTTACAGTTGGACATTTTTCTTTTCATGTCAAAGATTTGGGTTTAAACGTCTTCCTTGGCCAACCAGCATAGAAACGAAGATAGAATACATGATTTCTGATGTTTCATTAGAGACGTCTGATCACTCTCTGATTTAGGTACACAAGCTTCCAAGTAAACTGATCCCTTCGCTTGCTACTTTGAGATGGACTTCCAGCCTTGTTGCTTAGTGACTGTGTTGATCTGGATTTCCTGCTAATAAATACTGATTCTTATGCCTGGATTCTGATGCCAACCACCTGCCTCCCAACACCTTCATCTATAGCCTTTTGCTTAAGAACTCATAAATTACATACTTTGTCCACGTATTATTTCTCCCCCGCTTCCTGAATATTTCCTATAGTCTGGGACCTACTTATGCATTCACATCCCTGTCAACCTGTCCCTTGAAAACCTGCTCCACCTATTGTTCTTGTGGGCTGTGCTGGTCTTTGCTTGACCAGTTGTATCTCATTAGACTCCTAAATCCACCCTTCTCCAGTCTTGTTAATCTCATCACCGTCTAGCCCATAATAGGTCCATGGTGAAGACAGGGAGTGTGCAGTGTGCAGACAGCAGAGAATCAAGAACAACAGCCTTATTGAAATGATGTTGCTTCTCCCTGAGAGTTGGAACCTAAACCAAACTGGTATTACCATATTCTTTCATATTCCTTCGTAATGGAAATATTCCCATTTCTGGTTAGCACCTAAGTTCAGCGAGTCCATTCAAGTGTCTCCTTTTAGCAGATGTTCTGTATTAATCAGTTTTGCCTTTTCCCCCCTCCCTCTCAATGCAAGCGAGCCGGTCAGACTTTGGATCAGGCTCCTGTGAATGTGAGCTGACAGAGTAATGGCTGCCTCTGACAAGAACTTTGGGAGGAAGCTCCAGCCCCTGCAGCTCTCTACCCGCCTTCACAGCAAAGCAGACTGTTCGCCAGCATCTGCGGTGTAGAGTTTAGAGCATAATCAACTCCCATTAAGCAGCACAAGGAAGACAACTTCCACAGCCACTTGTTAAAGTACTATATGATGCATGCTAAAGATATCCCCAAATTCAGGAGTGGAAGGAAGCAAAATGTAGCAATGCTCAGATTCATATAGTATGTTTGCAGGCTTTGTGGCCTTTGAAACAATGAGCATTTAACATTACCAGCTAAAATGGATGTATAGCACAGAATTTTGTTATATTGAAGGATACATAAAGATATAAAAAGGTGAATTATACTTCCCAACTTTGGCTAAAACTCTCAGCTAAAATTCCTTACTGAAAAGTTTCCAACTTATTTACACGATCATCAATAGCAGCCCTGGGGGATTTAGGTTATAAGCAGCGTAACTGTTTATATCAGGGATTGGAGGGAGGTAGGTGTGTGTGTGTGTGTTGTCACACTGTACTGTGTTTTTTTAAATTAATTTATTTATTTTGTGACAGAGAGAGTCAGAGAGAGGGACAGACAGGAAGGGAGATAGATGAGAAGCATCAATTCTTCCTTGCGGCACCTTAGTTGTTCATTGATTGCTTTCTCATATGTGCCTTGACCAGGGGGCTATAGCAGACTGAGTGACCCCTTGCTCAAGCCAGTGACCTTGGGCTCAAGCTGGTGAGCCTTGCTCAAACCAGATGAGCCCACACTCAAGCTGGCAACCTTGGGGTCTCGAACCTGGGTCCTCCGCATCCCAGTCCGATGCTCTATCCACTGCGCCACTGCGGGATCAGGCTATACTGTGTTCTTTATGCCTATGAATGCTAATTTTTTATAAATCTTTTCTCTTGAAAACTTCTCTTTTAATTAACTTACTTCTCCCCTGCCCCCAAATAGTTAATATTTTTCTAGTTTCTTTTCATTATTCCCTGTGAAGAATATTATATCTATTTTGGCATTTTTCGAGCTATTTCACTATAATGATGGAAAAAGCCTTTTCTCTTCATTAGAGTGACCCAGCTGAGAATTCTAAATAAAACACAGACAAAGGCTTCAGATGTGTTTCTCACACTTGCCCAAGCATGTCCCCTAGGCCCCTCTTTTTCATCTCTGCATTCTATGTCACACCTCACTCATACCATCCCTATGTACCAAACTCTCCAGGAAGGTGATGAGACTCAGGCGGATATCCCAGATGATTCTCATGATCGGACAGGGGAAGACATCTTAAAAGAGAGGATCATTTGTGGTGTGTTGTGTAGACCATCTCTGAAAGGTCTTGAGATCCCACACATACCTAATACCAGGCAGCATTTGTCTTTTTCTGTCTGGCTTAATTCACTTAGTAAAATGCTCTCAAGTTCTATCTATGGATTCCCAAATAGCAAGATCTCTTTTTTTTCTCATGGCTGAATAATATTTGATTTATGTATGTACATCTCCCTTACCCATTCACCTACTGATGGGTGCGCAGGCTGTCCTTCCTCCTTGGCTGCTGTGAATAATGCTGCAATGAACATGGGAGGGCAGATAACACTTCGATATTTTTTCATTTCCTTTGAGTATATACCCAGAAGTGGGATTGCAGGGTCATACAGTGTTCTATTTTTAATTCTTTTGAGGAAACTGTTTTTGGCTATACCATTTTACATTCTCACCAAGAATGTCAAAGTGTCCCCTCTTCTCCACATCCTCTACAATGCTTGTTACGTCTTGTTTTAGTTGAAGAAAAGGACTGAGGATCTAAAGTGAGACATGGTGATTATACTGTATTGTAGAGGTAAAATTTGCTAAGAGAGTAGAACTTCAATGTTCTCTCACACACACAGAAAAAGAATAACTATATGAGATAATGAATGTGTTAATTAACTAGAATGGGGGAATCTTTTCACAATGTGTATGTATATCAAATCACTACAATGTAAACTCTAAATATCTTCTAATTTTTTGTCAATTATACATTCATAAAGCTGAAATTTTATAATAAAGGCTCTCCAACACTCCAATCCATAGAGGACCTATGACTCAGAGCATTTCATAATGTTTGACAAAGTCATCTTGAATGAAAATAAATTGTGCCAGTTTCCAGCAGATGAAAAAAAAAATTGGTACAGTATCCTTATCATCCTTGAAAAAGCTGGCATCTCCTGGAAAACTTCTCCTTTTAAAAGGTACAATTGAGGAGGCTGCTTTTTTTTTTTTTTTTTGCATTCTAAAAAGTCCATTTTTAACACCTGAAAAACTTATTCACTAACTAATATACAGGCATGTCACACATTTTCACAGATCAAACCATGCTGCCTCAGATATCTTTATGCCTCAGGGAAAATCTAAGGTTTAAAACGACTCCAGGAACTTCACATAGAATGTTCTTATGTTCTTTCTGCCTGGAATGCTCTCCCCCCACCCCACTCTCTCTCTGAGAACAAAAATCAAACAAACAAACAACGAAACCAAAACAAACAAGAAGAATAAACTCAAACACATCTACATCTCTTAGAACTCAGCCTACTGTCACATTTCTCACTCTTCACACTAAGTTGGATATCACCCTGTCCCAGTTTTACTTCTCATAAAGTCCTGTCGCAGTCTGTCAGAGCATCCATCCCACCTCCTAAATACAGTGTTGTCTGTGTGTTAACCTACCATCCATCCCCCCGTGGGGTGTGTACCCTCTAACGCCAGGAATCGTGTGGATTCAGTCAAGTGCTTTCTCCCACGTATCCAGCACAGTGCCTGGAGAGAGAGGCGCTCATTACATATCTGTTGAATGAATAAAGGAATGAAAAATCGAAATGTTTAAAGAGATGGGCTTCAGAAGAAACATGCACATTTCCACAAAATTTATTATAGACACTTCCCATTCACTGTGCTTTCCTGGGAAAATGGTGCTTAGCTCAAAAGTCGTTAACATTTAAATTCGAAGAAGGTCACTGTATTGAAAAGCTACATTTTATTTCTACAAAAAGGTCGTACAGTATAAAAAGCACATTAAAATATTTATTGTAATATATGTATTTATTGCCTATGCATTGTATTTTATTTTAAGTTACATTTAAAAATTTTTTTCAATTATAGTTTGCATGCAATATTATTTTGCATTAGTTTCAGATGTACAGCATAGTGGTTAGACAACCATATACTTTACAGAAGGTTACTCATGATATTTCAAGTACCTTTCTGGACTCATACATAGTTATTATAATATTACTGACTATATTCCCATGCTGTGCACCGAATCTTAATGACAGCTTAGGTGATTCTTTGAAATTCTTCAAAATCACCCTGAGGGATGCTGGTACCAACAGCAAAGACAAGATTAGGCTATGGTCTTTGGGGAGCAAGATTTGGGCGGCCTGGCTGACCACTCAGGGGCATGATATGGGTGTTGTAAAAAGCCATCTTGGCTACTGTACTTGGCTGCGGGTTATTGTGAGGATGACTATCAGCTCTCTCAGGAGGGATCCCTTTGCCTTTAGTCATTGAGTGTTCTTCTACAGGAGACTGAGTAAACAGAATGTCATGCTTGCCAGGACCAAAAGCAAAGAACAGTTTGTTTTTTAACTCTTTTTTTTTATATAATTTTTTTTAAAGACTTTATTCAATTTTCAGAGAGGAGAGAGAGGGAAAGAGGGAGAGAGAGAGAGAGAAGGGGGAAGAGCAGGAAGCATCCACTCCCATATGTGCCTTGACCAGGTAAGCCTGGGGTTTCGAACCGGCGAACTCAGTGTTCCAAATCTATGCTTTATCCCACTGCGCCACCACAGGTCGGGCTGTTTTTTAACTCTTTATTTGATCACAAGCTCATATGGTGTCAAAAGAAACTCAGCTCATAGGTGAAAACAGTCTGCTATATTCAGCATTGACCATGTGACGTTTGGAAAGGTGCTTTCAATTATTTAATTGGGTGCACCGCATTCTAAAGTGGAAATTGATAAAAAATTTCTGCCAGAGGAGAGCCATTGGGAGATGGGGAGTGCTGATAGATCAAAATCCCACAGAGTAGTTATAGTCACATATGTTGTCAAGAAGGCAGAACTGGAACTAGATGTCATCTACACAACAAGGCATACCTGCGTCCTTTTATGCTAGGTTTTTTTTAGTTTGTTTGTTTTAATGACAGAGCTGCCAGCTTTCATTGGCTGGTGGTTCCATCACTCTAATCTCTGCATCCACTTTCATATGGCCTTCTCTGTGTCTGTCTTTTTTTTCTGTGTGTCTCTTATAAGGACACTTGTCACTGGATTTAGAGCCCACCTGGGTAATTCAGGATAGTCTCTTCATCTCAAAATCCTTAACATAATTACATATACGAAGGCCCTTTTCCAAATAAAGTCTCAGTTACAGGTCCCAGGAATTAGGACCTGGACATATTTTTCCTGGAGCTACCATTCAACTCATGAGATATATTATATCTTGATGTATTTTGAAATTTTTTTCCCCTGAAAAACCAAGATCTCCTATTTCCCACAAGCTCTGCCCTATTCTGATTTTAAAAGTATATACATATTTTTAATAATTTTAATATATAATAAATGTATGTGTTATGTGCATATATGTGTGTATATATATTCCATATATATCTTCTTTTCTTTTGTTATTTTTCATAAGCTTTCCAAAACATCATTGTGTTAAAGTTATTTTAAAAAAAACCCACGTTATCCTCAAGATAGAATTGTAAGGAATTGAGCAGGTTGCTGCATAAACTTAGGCTCTTTTTAGTATGTGTGCTATTTTATCTACAGAACTATGTGTTCCTTCTCATTTTCAAAGAAGGAAGGAATTAGCTTGTGGTACAACTAACGCTACAGTGCAGGTATTTCTGACTAAATAAGATTATGTTTGCATATCTGTAGGCATTTTGTATGCAATTTTTCTTCCTAAATTATATTCTTACCATTCTTTAGTTCAAACTTGGCTAATCATTTTTGCATGCAAATCTGTTCCTAGACAATGAAGCTAATATATATATATATATATATATATATATATATATATATGCATTTATAAACCTTATTTCTATTTCAGTATGAACTTTTTTATTATTATTCAGTGAGAGGAGAAGCAGAGAGACAGACTCCCACAGGCACCCTGACCAGGATCTACCCGGGCAGCCCACTAGGGGGTGATGCTCTGCCCATCTGGGGCATTGTTCTGTTGCTCAGCAGCTGAGCTCTTCTTTAGGGCGGCAGAGGCCATGGAACCATTCTCAGTTCCGGGAGCCAACTTGGTCCAATTGAGCCATGGCTGCAAGAGGGAAGAGAGAGAGAAAAGATAGGGAGAGGGGTGGAGAAGCAGATGAGTGCTTCTCCTCTGTGCTCTGACCGGGAATCAAACCCGGGACATCCACATGCCAGGTTGATGCTCTACCACTCAGTCAACTGACTAGTACCTCTCTAGTATGAACTTTCATTAAAATGTTCCAAATTAAATATTAAAGCTAAACAATATTTAAAAACTGCTTTTAAAAATTACTTATAAACAGCATTTTGATTAAGATGAACACAACCTTCTGCTATATATTATGAAGAGTTGGTATCTTTGTTTTTAATAATGGTAACCTACAAATGTAATGGAAGGTTCATACAGGTTGTGTTTCTGATTTAATTATTTTTAAGAAATATTAAGAATGATTAAGATATTTCTGAAAATTAAAAACATGTTTTAAAGTATTTTTTAATTCTTTGGATGATTCCAAAGTTGTTGCACACTCTTCCCAAGAAGGGACATTATTTTTTTAAAGTTTTTATTTGTATAAGTTTTGGTTAAAGTCACCAAAAAATATACACATTTATTGTTAGCTCATACAGTAGTAGTTGTTGCTCTTAATGCATATTATTATATATTGTGACTCAAGACTGGCTCTCTTCTGCTTGGTGTAGGGAAATGATAGACTGACTTTTGTTTTAATGTCATGTGATTTTTTTTACCAAATTTTTCCATTCAACGTTATGAGTTTTTTTAAAAAATGAGATAATAACTCTGGGGGAAGTGATATATTCTAGAAGGAGTTCTGTTATTAGAAAAAGAAGAACATGAGAAAAATTATTCAAAGCATGAAAACTATGAGGCTATCTGGATTGATTTTGGTAGTAATATGGTACTCTCAAGTACTAGGGACAATTAATTAGGTAACATTTGGGATGGGTAGAAATTTCTTTAAACTTTATAAAATGAAAAATCTCATTGGACAAAAAAATAAAAAACTTTTCTTAGCATATTCAAGTATCAAGTGTCAACGTAAGAAACTTCCAAACCTGTAAGAATTTTTTATGAGTTTATTTGAGTCAAATTGTTGACAATTGCTGGGAAGCAAAATCTCAATGAATTGAGAAAATGCTCAAGAAAATGATGGTTTCATCACTTACTTAACATATTAGAATCAAAAGGGAAGAGGTAAGGGGGTTACCTGAAATTGACTGGTGATAGATTAGGGAAGGGGGAGAAAGCAAAGCGGGTGGTCCCTGGGATTAGATAAAAAGTAACAATGTATATATTAAAATATCTCTTACATAGGCAGAAATAGGATCAGTAACAGTTAAGAATTAACATGATAACAATAAAAATGAGGGGGTTTGTTGGTTTCTGCTTTGGTGGAATGCCTGCCCCGAGTGGGGGCAGGAAAAGATTACCCTTACATTTCAGAAACATGTTATCAGGTACGTTACCCGTAATTGCAAAAGACAACAGACAGGCTCATTTAAGGTAAGCATTGCCCTCTGCTTAGAGAAAAATATCACCTAGGACATGACTATCCACCATGAACTAGAGAAAAATACTACCTAAGACATGGCTACCCACCACGAACTACTTTTAGTTAGAAAGTTTTAATTGCAGACCATTCTGTGTGGTTACTTTAGTCTGAGTTTGAAAGGCCACCATGCAGGGCTCACCTGAGCTTGTCAGGTTCAGCATGTGGCTCCTTTTTCAGCCACACAGGAAAGATTCAACTACCACCTTTAAAAACTAAAATTGAGAAGTCAATGTAGCTTGACCAGGTGGTGGCCCAGTGGATAGAGCATCGGACTGAGACGCAGAGGACCCAGGTTCGAATCCCTGAGGTTGCTGGCTTGAGCACAGGCTCACCAGCTTGAGCATGGAGTCACTGGCTTGAACATGGGATCACAGACATGACCCCATGGTCACTGGCTTGAAGCCCAAGGTTGCTGGCTTGAGCAAGGGGTCACTCGCTCTACTGTAGCTTCCCTCCCCCCGCCCCATCAAGGCATTTATAAGAGAGCAATCAATGAACAACTAAGGAGGCTAAGGAGCACAATGAAGAGTTGATGCTTCTTATCTCTCTCCCTTCCTGTCTGTCTGTCCCTATCTGTCCCTCTCTCTGTCTCTATCACACACACACACACACACACACACACACACACACAAGAAGTCAATGTAGGTAATATATCTGTGTTTTGTGTGTGTATGCATTTATAAATATAAAAATATAATAACTGTAGATTTATTTCATCTTAGTTCATACAAATACAATCTAACTTTCTTGAGATATAATTTAATACTACATTTTTGTTAACCAGTATTATCCCAATGAATTCAATAAAAAGGGAAATAATATAAAAAATAAAATAATAATAATGTACAACATTGTAGAAATCTTTTTATTTGATTCTGATCTTAGTTGTTTAGAAAAAAAGTTTAATAAGATAAAGTTCTATATAGTCTATAGCATAATAAAATCTGTTTACTTTGTAGATTTAGAAATAATAGGAATACAATACTAAATTTTCTACATAAAATATAGAGCATATTTTTATCTAAAAGGGTAAAATTCACTTTTATTATTTAGTCTACCAAATCAGTGTAAGACATAATTGATGTTGTGTATGTCAGATTCCTACTCATTATGCATATGCCTAATTTGATGTTCACTCAAGAAATAAATAATGTGAATAGATATTATAAAGAAATTACTGATAGAAGAGAGTTACAAAGAATAAAGAATTAAGGAATTTATTAATGAAGTAATGATTTTTAAAGACTTTTTTTTCATTTCTAATCATATAATGGAAAAAAAAACCTTCAAAATGTTTATCAGATGATATTTTCAATACAAGTGATCTTTTGCAGTTGGTAGCTTAATAGCTTTTGGTTAGGATACAAGGCATGTCTAATATTAATGATTTGTCTACCAGAACATAAGCGTACATTGTCTTGCACTGTGCCCCGTGCAGAATAGCTGTTCAAAGATATACTTCTTAAATGAATAACTAAATAAATCCTTTCCCTTCCTTCCTGCCTTCCCTCTACCTTACCTCAACCTTCTGTCCTGATCTAGCTTATATAACTTTATTAATAACAATCTTTTACCAAGTGTTTTGCAAACGTTAGACATAGTATACTTTATATGTGCCATTTCATCTTTGCCACAAACCAAATAGGTTCTAGTATGCTCCACTGAGGCTCAGGGCAACAAATTAACTTCCCTGAGATCACACTCATCTCTCTAATCTACCCTTCTCACAGTGGCCATATTAATTTTTCAAAAATTCAAAGTTTGACCAGGCCAGCCATTGAGTAAAATGTTCAGTAGCATTTTACAAATTTCAGAATAACATTTAAAGTCCTTAACATAGAAAAAAGGATTTAAAAAATTATTTGACCTTGCCTTACCCCTCTGTCATTTCTCACAACTCTTATGTGCATGTTTTATGATACTTCATCATATATTCCCAACTTCTTTTAACTTCTTATTAATGGTAAGTTGTCTAACTCCTCTTTACTTTTGCACATTTTGTTTCTTCTACCTGAAATTCCCCTCTACCCTTTTATACTTGGCCAATGCATAACTCCATCAGAACAATATATAATCTCCCAAATGATGACATTATTATTTTAAAAGCAGAAATCATCATGAGTTTGTTTTATTTCAAAATGTATTGTTTTGAAATGAATTACTGTTAAATCTATCCTGATCAGAAAGAAATGGCTGTAAGAATGTTTTAGTTCTAAGAATTGTAGACTTTTCTCCACATAAAGCAATTAAGGTAATAATTAGCCTACCCATCTTTAAGCAGGTTTTAGGAATAAGTAAACAATGAGAGGCCCTTCTAGTTCTATGAAATGTGGGCATTGAGAGGAGGGCTCTATTTCTGATAGGTGGGGTACAAGGGAGTAATTTGGACCAAGCCCCAAGTATAGATCAGATTGTAGCAGCTGATATGTCCTTCTGGCAGGACAATCTCCCTTGAACAAGGACTTGGGGCTAGAGCAGCTCTCCATGTGCAGGAAGCTTGACTCCAACTACTACAATCCAAGTTCATGAAGCATTAGAAACCTGTCTTTTTCAGTGTACTCCAGAACCCCTTGCTTGTATGTCTTAAGTTCCAGAATCAGTGGGATGAGTTAGTCATATCAATCTTTTAAAATCTGACAGCTCAAACATGATTTGACTTGATTAATTTCTTTTTTATTTAAATTCAGACTTCTCGTGTTTAGGTTCAATACAATCTACTGTGAGAAAAGGGTCTCCGAAGCCAATGCATGAATAGCTTCTTTCCGTTAGAACAAAGAGTATTATAATAAAAAAAACTTCAACATATTTAAGAGTGTAAAAGTTTCTAGAGAAGACAAGCACACTGCATCTTGAAGAGCTATGCAGATCTGATGATGAGTGAGAACACTGGCTTGAAATACAATACTATATACCCTTGAAATACTCAAATAGCATGACCTCCACACTGATTATTTTTGGACTTCTAAAATATGTGCAGTCCAGTTACATGAAACAAAGTATTAAAGTGTAGAGCAGTGGTCCCCAACCTTTTTTGGGCCATGGACCGGTTTAATGTCAGAAAATATTTTCACGGACTGGCCTTTAGGGTGGGACGGATAAATGCACAAAATAAAATTATGCGACTGGCATAAAAACTGTGGTATTTTTAAATATAATTGTTGAACTTACGATATTTATTGGGCTAAGTTAAAGGAGGAACGAGCATGTCCTCATTATTCAGGCTGTATTTAAATTTGTTATTCTGACAATGTTTCATGTCTGACATCAATATGTAATATGATAGGTTCAGACTCGCTACCAATCATGAACCTACAACAATAAAAATAAACATGAATCCACTGTGCACTCGTATACAACTTTATTAGAAGCGTCCTCTTAACATCGCACCAACAACATAACATGAGTAACATCCTCTCTGCCTCCAAACACTTTCCAGTCGCTATGATAACATTTAAACATGCCTTAAAAATAAAATACAACACAAAAACAAATATAAAGCACATGAAAAATACAACTCACCATTGTTATGAATATTGTAAGTTAAGGGTCATTTATTATAATGTTTATATAGAATGAGAGTAGCCTATCTCTCAACAACCGTAACACTAAATCAGTGGGAGCCCTGAGCTTGTTTCTCTGCAACAAGACGGGTCCCATCTAGGAGTAATGGGAGACAATGACACCTGAAGTGTGTTGCTTATGTCCAGTCTATTCCATAATTTTGTTTTGGTTGCTGTCACTGCAGAAAATCCGCTTCACACAGATAGGATGTCAGAAATGGCAACAGGGTTTTTAGTGCTTTTGTGGCGATCTCGGGGTATTCTGCCATGACTTTAATCCAGAACACCGGCAGAGTTGTAGTCTCGAACATATTTTTAAGGCTGCCGTCATTTGCGATCTCCAGTAGTTGATCCTCTTTTTGCATAGACACGCTGGATTCACCTGGTTTGTTGACAAATGGATCGAGGATCCATTCCTTGGCAATTCATGGGTCTTTTGTGGTTGGGAAGTAGCGTTCAAACTCTTTTAAAAGCAAATACAGGTGATCGTGCACCAGCTGGGACAATGAAGGCTTGGGCTCAGTCTCTTCCAAAATTCCCATGAATGTTTGAAACATGTCAAATATACCGCTATTCACGTGTCATCCCCACAAATCCAGTTTGGCTTTAAATGCAGCTACTTTATCTGCCAACTTGAAGACAGTTGTCATTTTCCCCTGAAGTGACCAATTGAGTTCATTGAGAAGGTTAAATATGTCACACAAATAAGCAAGTTTTGCAACCCATTCCTCGTCACTGAAATGTGCTGCTAGAGGTGACTTTTTTTCTGAGAGAAATCTCTGCAGCAGCTCTCGTAATTCAAACACTCTGGCCAGGGACCTCCCTCAGGATAACCATCTTATTTCTATGTATAAGAGAAGGTGTCTGTGCTCCACATTCATTTCCTCACAAAGCTGCTCGAACAGGTGCGAGTGAAGGGCGTGTGCTTTGATGTGATTAATAACTTTAATGACATCATTCAATACACTGTTAAGTTCCGTGGTATATTTCGGCTAGCCAGCATTTCCCTGTAAATGACACAATGCGAAGACTCACATTCAGGTGCAACCTCCTTAATCCGAGTAGTTAAACCAGACATCCTTCTGGTCATGGCAGCAGCTCCATCTGTGCATATGCCAACACAAAAAGACCATTTCAGTTTTCCTGATATATAGTCATCCAGTGATTTAAATAGTTCTACTGTTGTGGTTTTGGTTGGCAATGATAGTGCACATAACATGTCCTCCTGCACATCCTCTTGATAAAGATAACACATGTAAACAAGTAGCATTGCCTTGTTGTCAGTATCTGTAGATTTGTCAACCTGGAGAGCGTACCATGGTGATTTATTAATCCTTTCCAACAATTGTGATTCAATGTCCTCTGCTATTTCCTCAATGCACCATGTGACAGTGGTAGCCAAAAGAGGCATCTGTGCTATTTTTTTAACCGCAGCCTCTCCTAGAAGTTCACAACAAATGTCCTTAGTGGCTGGAAGGATCAATTCTTCACCAATGGTGAATGGCTTCTTAGCCTTAGCAATACGGTTAACCACCAAGTATCATGCTCTCAGTGCACTCGCATTTATTGATGTAGTGGCCACCAGTAATTGTTTCTGTCCTTCTTGTTCATGCTTTTTTCTTTCGAAATACTCAGAAGGCCTGTCTTTTAAAGTAGGGTGCTTGGTCTCCAAGTGGCAAAGCAGTTTTGAAGGCTTCATTGCCTCATTACTTAGCCGGTTGCCACATATTATGCAGAGAGGCCTTGGTGCGCAAGACTCACCAGTTGTGATAAATCCAGACTTCAAGTAGGACTCCTGGTATTGTCTGTTAAATGAAGCCTTCTTTTCTTCGAGGTCGTAGGTTCTTCTTCTGTCCCTTCACTGGCCCTGTTCCACTTCACAAAAAACTTTCGATGGAATTTTGCTTTTCACTTATTTTGCTAGTTTATGGGTTTAATTTTAGCGGCAACGTATCACATGACCGAGACAAGTGTCAGGAGTGAGTCTTAGACAGATGTAACAGAGGGAATCTGGTCTTTTTAAAAAAATAAAACATTGTTCAGACTTAAATATAAATAAAATGAAAATAATGTAAGTTATTTATTCTTTCTCTGAGGACCAGTACCAAATGGCCCATGGACTGGTACCAGTCCACAGCCTGGGGGTTGGGGACCACTGATGTAGAGAACTTACTCCCATTATATAATGCTAATTGTGATTCAAAAAATTAAAGAATTTATACTGGAAAGAACTAAAAACATTGAACGGATTCCCAGGATGTGCATTAGCAGACCACGTGTGTGGTCTGAGAATGCAGCCGATAGCCATACAAACTGTTCCTGCCCTGAGCAGCTTTTCCGTCTAAATTGAAATGCGGGTGCCTTGGTGCAGGTGTTCTTCATCGTTTGGTCCTCAGTACTCCACTCTTCTCTTTCATTATCTTCCTGGGAAATCTCATTCACTACCAGATGGTGGGGCCAAAGTTGTAATGTTAAATAAGTGACTGGCAAAATGAAACCACCTGAATTGTTCTCAGTCGAGGACAATAATAAATGAGACCACAAAAGATAGAATCAACATTGGACAATGATTCTCAACCAGACGAGCATATCAGAATTACGCGAGAAGTTTTTTCTACATATACACCCACCTCATGGTCAAACTACCGAGGGAAGTGACCTAGGTCACTGTATATTTAGACACAGCTTTCCAAGAAATTCAAAAGCATGCTTCTGGTTAGAATACCTGGTATAGGAAAATTTAAGCCCTTATTTAACCTATTTTTCATCCTTGTTAAGTAACCCACACTTAAGTTTACCTCCAATGACTAAAAAAAAATGTCAGATTCCAATCAGATTTGTAAAGTGTCTGAAAAGAGGAATGATAAAAATAGCTAAATAGGCTTAATATGGAGATCAAAAGGATTAGAAAAACAGATGTTTTTATCACAAAAATCAGACTGTATAAATTGTGTAGGTGAAAAAGTTTGCGAGAAATATTATATAAACATCTTGTCAAGGAAACACCAGTGTCAAATGAATGACAGTTTAAAAGGTTATACTTTTTAAGGATCAATATTTTACATAAATATTCCAGCTTTTAGTGCCAGATGTTAATTTTGAATTTTAGATGGAAATCAACTGTCTGAATTTAGGTCATGACTCAGTCAGTTCATTTCAAAATCTGCCCAAATAGACACTTCTTGCCAGATCTGACCTACATGTGAATATAATACAAGGCTGTTAGAAAAGTATGAGATATCTTCAAATACTTGCAATATAAATGTTATCTGGAAGACCACTTAGACTGCCCCGTAGGATAAATAAATGGACATTACAGGAAAGTTTCTGAGCCCAGACAGCTAGCAGTTTAACTGTGCATTTACCGCATGAGGTGCTACCCAGGCTTTTAGTTGCTGGGCACTGAGGTTGCAACACTGAGGCTGCAAGGAGACTCGTGGGGATGTGTAAGAGAAGGGGATGCTGCATCACTTGGACTCAAACGTGGTGTGATGAGGAGTGTGGGCTCTGGGTCAAAGAGGGAGGAGGGAGCAGGAGACATGATCACTCCACACAAGCACCTTCTTTCCTAATGGTGCTTTCAGAGACCGAGAGGCCCTGTGGCTCTTTTTTACAAGGGTGCACACTCTCTCTCTCTCCCTCCCTCTCTCTCTCTCTGATGATGGCGCCTATCTATACTTCTGACTTTTAATGAACCTTATCATTTTAAGGAACATATAATTCCTATATCTCAAAGCTCTCTCTGTGTCTTCCTCCTCAACTGCTCAAGGCACGATTTTCTCCCTATTTGTCCACCTCACAAACCAGCTTGCACATCAGATAGCTTATGTAGATCGTCTCTGTGCTTTTCACCAATGCCAAAGCAAAGGCTTGCTTTTTCCTAAGTGTGTAAACTGCCTGGAATGGAAAGCCTTTGCCGACACCAGAAAAGATTTTTTGTTTCCTTCCAATCTACAAGGCGCCTGAGTCTGTCAGGGCAGGAGATTAACCCCTCAGCAAGGATTTTCTGTTAGCAAAGCCTTCTTACTTGTCACACAAATCCTCTATCTCTGTGGGGTTTGATCATTTATTGGAGTTTATTGTATTTTTTCTGGTAGAGGTTGATCTCTACTCACAATTAGATATATTTCTGATGATTAAGGGATAGCACAAATATCTGTAAGTACCCAGTATTTTCCTAGTCACTGTCAAAGAAGTGTTTCCCCGCAAGAACCATAAGAAATCAATGTGCAGTGAAATTCGCCGTGAAGGCTGCAAGCATCACCTCCAGAAGCATCCTGACCTTGTCCATCTTCATTACATGTAGTTCTCCATGCAGCCTGGGCTCGAGGCTGGTATGGAGCACAAACAGGACATTCAGTGAATCAGTTACACAGAGCTCCATCATCTGCCTGCCTCCCTCCCTCCCTCTCTTCTCTCTCTCTCTCTCTCTCTCTCTCTCTCTCTCTTCCTTTCTTTCTTTTTACTACATCATGACTTAATTAATTTCTCAGCTTTCTTGTCTTTAACAGAAGGATACTAACACCTACTCTTTAGTGTTGCTGTGAGGATTAAATGAGATAAAATATGTAAAGCTCTTAGCATGGTGTTTGGAACTGAGAAATATTAGCTGATTTCCCTGACGCTGCTTTATTGAGTGGTCAACTCCATGCTAGGTTATTTTTTCAGGTGCTGAAGGCTAGAGAAATCATATAGATATAATTTCCAGATGATGTAGACCCTTGTCAACAATATGAGATTTAAACATATTACAGAGCCCTTCGAATACAATTTATTCCACTATGATTTGTAGGTACTGCTAACTGATAATATTCCAAGGACCTCTAACCTGGTTAAAAAGGAGAAACTACACAGACATGTGTGGTGCTCCTCAAGCTAAAATGGGTGTTCTGTGGCTACAACAGTGTCTTCAAAGACATCGTGATCAAAACCGAGGACCAGGCACACAAGCTGCCTTCTTGTCATACTTAATCCAGAAGGCAGACCCAAACCTGTGCAAGAGAGCAGGTATACTGTCCAGGTCACCCGTTTAGAGTAACGTGGCTCTTCTCACCATTTTTCTTTTTGCTATGAAACTTTTTATTTATTTTCTAAATTTAATTTAAAAATAAGTCTCCCAAGACATAAACGCTCAGAGCTTAAAGAGTCAAATCATCCTACCAGGCTTGTTAACTAAGCCCAGAAGCTCTTGGATCTCAGCTTACATTTCCTGCTTCTCAGAGACAGAACCTTTCGTATCTTCTCACTGGTTAATTAGGCACTTATC